>NW_028277125.1:53544166-54168055 GCF_059951505.1 Python bivittatus | reverse complement strand
ATGGAACTGGTTGTCCAGTCCCATATTAAGGCAAGTGGAGGCTTCCTCTAGATCTGCCCCTTTTAAAGGCCAAATGGGAGATGCAGTAGAAATCATGATCTAATGCCTGGAGAATGTAAGGTCTGAATGTGGAGAAATGGGCTGACACACAACTCAAGCAAATACTTCAACTTCTGCTTCCCAGAAGAGCTCGTACATAGTCTGGAGGTTCTCAAAGAAATTAAAGTGGCTTCTCATCTTCTTTACAGTAGTTATAAGTACAATTATAAATTTACCTCTTACTCCATGGTTACAACATGATTACAACTTCTTTGTATCTTTTTTCTTTCTTTTCTACTTTTCTTTTACTTTTTTTCCTTTCTTGTACTTTCAGCTTTCTCTCTAATTTCTTTCTTTTTCTTTTTTCCTTCTTACATTATATTAGTTTGTATTCATTTTTATCTTCCTTTTAAAAACCACACACACACACACACACACACACATATCTGGAAGTTCTCCTGGTTTCTTTGTTCCTGTTAGACAAGCAAACGGAAGGTGTGGCTATGAATGTCCCCTGCCAGCAACAATTGGTGTGCCAGGTGAGGTGTTTCTGAAACAGGAGGCACTGGCAGCAGTCACTCATGC
Organism: Python bivittatus; assembly: GCF_059951505.1. Lineage (NCBI taxonomy): Eukaryota > Metazoa > Chordata > Lepidosauria > Squamata > Pythonidae > Python > Python bivittatus. The sequence continues at coordinate 54,167,431 of NW_028277125.1, read as the reverse complement.
CCTTGTCATCTCACAAGTAGGCTACTTTAAAGTGCACTACATGGGATTGACCTTGAAGACAATCTAGTAATTGCAACTAGTGCAAAATGCAATATAGCCAATGTGATAACATGGACAACTCAGTATTCCCACGTAACACCAGTACTGTAGGAATGTCCAAGTACAATTCAAAGGGTTAGCTATCTCCTTTGTAATCCTACATGGCTTGAGGCTATCTAAGAGACCATTTCCATTATACAGAATCTGCTTGTCCAAAGTGTGCCTGCAGAGAGTGCTTGCCAAGAGTCCTTCACTCCTATGAAGTACAGCTGGAAGGGACTCAGGGGTGACCATTTCCTGCAGGAACTCCCCTCTTGTGAAATGCCTTCCTACAAGAAATAAGATTTGTGCCCTCACTCCTGATTATTAGAAAGCTCTGGGAAAGCTGGCTGTTAAAAAGAAAATTCAGGGACTGAGGCACAGATTGTACCTGGGATGACTGAGAACACTAGTGCCATGAATTTTAAGTGCTGAATCGTATGTGATGGTTCATTAATGCATGGTTATGTGTATGGTTATTGGGCTTGGGTTACGATTTTGTATGTTTTTTTCATGGTTGTCATATTTTCCTACAGTGCTCTATTACTGCATTCTTTCTTTATGAGCCACTTACAGTTGGAAGAGTTGAAGTGGCACAGGAGTACTAGCAAACAAAGACCTAAATAGAAGATGTAACTAGTAATACAACATTTCCATGACATTCATGCACAAAATTAATTCTGATATAAATCCAAGTATTATTTGAACTGGTTCACTTTCTTAACTCCTTTAGGACTTACTTTTGATGTTATCATCAATTTAGGGAAGGCAACATTTTGAATTATTGCTAGAGATTAATACTTCAAAATCTATACTATTTTTCAGTGGCTATAATTGTTGGCCATAACAGTATACATATTTCATGACAAATCTGGAAATAATGATACAGTGGCATTTTATGCTATTCCATACATTTATTATTTAATATTGTTTTATAGCAGTCCTGTTATCTCAGAGGAACACTTTCCCCAAGCATATTTCCTAAAAAAATATTTGCCCTACTTTTATATTATACTGTACACTTTCTAAAGCAGTTAAACTGGAATTGTTAGATTTCTAAAGCATAGTCATTCCAAATGCATTTTCTGAATTCATTGATTAGAACTCTTTGTATCTAATGTTCATTATTTCTTTATAATCCAATACTGAATATGTCAGATATACAGTCATATGCATGTTTTCATTATTGAAACTATTGCAAGATTAGAGGAAATGGACAAGTGGAACTTGGATAAAACTTTTTTCACCACTACTTTGGGGACTCTAACCAATATTTCATTTTTCTTCAATGGAAATGAAAACCACCTGGGTACATATTTTATGAATTAGGAGGCATAATTGGCATTGCTTCTACTTTATTGTTATTCTTTGCTTCATTTTCTTAATTTTCAGTTCCATGGAAGACCACTTTTTTTCAGAAGCAGAAAATTCTTCACCTCTCCAATTTGGAAAACAATTCCAATAACATCACCTCTACAATAAGTACTTTGGAGAATCAAATATCAAAGGTATGATGATGGCAGCAAGAGATTTGCAATCTATTAATTACTTGTACAGTAAGGCAATTATTGTTGTTAGTCTACTGCAGTGTTTCTCCACCTTGGCAACTTGAAGATGTGTGGACTTCAACTCCCAGAATTCCCCAGCCAGCATGCTGGCTGGGGAATTCTGGGAGTTGAAGTCCACACATCTTCAAGTTGCCAAGGTGGAGGAACACTGGTTTACTGTCTATCAATGAAACTGAATGTATCTGTTGCAGCAAGAAAGAAATCTGCCTACAATTTTCATATTAGTTAGAAGGAATCTTATAGAATAACTAGTTCAACACTTGGCTTAGTGCAGAAATCCACCAAATCACCCATGACAGGCACCAGCCAGCCCCCATTTAAAAACCTTCCAGAAAGAGTACTCCATCATTGTTCTAGGCTGATGGTTTCACTACTTAACAGCTTCTCCAGTCTGAAATTCCTCTGACTGGTCAATTTCCTTGAACAATAATTTGCCAAGCACTTCTTTGCATACTAAAAGAGCATTAGCCTTCCATTTTAAAAAATCCAACAGCTCTAAATCTGCTTTTCTTTAAAGCACTCTGCTTCACTAAAAATTGTCTTCCATTGTTGGCTTCATATTTCCAAAACTGTTCAGAGGACTAGCTTCATATGGTTTTGCTCAGTTCAGGCCCTTGCTTATAATGAAGCCAAGCAGTTAGCCTGGCTCTTAAATACCTGGTGCACTGATTTCTACTGCTTATTCTGAGATAAAAGACTGAGTGAATGAAGCTTCTTGATAATGGATGGATTTTAAATTAATAAATTCAAGCTCTAACACTATAGTTAAAACTACAAAAGGAGAGAGGGCAGGAGGGGAAAATCCTTGTTATATTGTAGGGTCAGCCCCAGTGCTGCTGAATGAATTACAGAGATTATAACAATTATGAACATTTATAAAAGTTTTCCAATTTGCAGAGTTTCTTCCAGTTATACAATCTGCACAGTTCCAGAATGTTTCTATTTGTATAACACAGCTACATAAAATTCTGCATGCTGTTTGTTGAAATATATAAAACTGTATTTCCATCATTGTATAATTATCACTATAATTATCCCCACAGTTGCAAATTAGTCTATAATAGGGACCGGGAAATTGCAGCTCTTGAATGAATCTGACCTCCTGAAGGGTAGTGCCCACCTCCCACAGTACAATGAAGAAGAGAAGAAAATGATAGCAACAAGACAAGGAAAAAGAAGCAGCTGTGCACTCAGTGATAAGGTTAAGTGAGCCTCTTTAAACAGTTTCACATGAATTATCGTTGCGAACTAAGTCTTTAAATCTAAGTCAAAAGCCCTCAATCCATTTCTGAAATGACGAGTGCCATTTTGAGAAGGACTCTGTACAGAAAGTACCATCATCAGCTGCTTAGACAATTACTACCACTACATTAAGTGGCATGTTAGTTGAACAGCTGACCATTCTCAATTTTCAAGCTTAAATTTATTCTAGTATATTTTATCTTAGATTATGGATGACTTGCTCATTTGTAATGCATGTCACGTAGTTAGCCATACATACTTATGCCTGGCCTTCTTAAAATTAAGCATGCAAATTTAAATGATTTTTCATATATTTTTCTCTAGATTATCTCTGTGACAGATTCTGACTCCCCTTACTAGATTATTCCTTTAAACAAAGAATATGTCCAGACCTGCTCACCTACTGAAACCTAACTGAGTCTGTATCCAGAGGTGCTTTTCCTATGATTCAGCGTGAGTTGGTTGTCTTTTAGCCTAACTGGGCAGTGGCCTTACCCATTTGCCAGATTGCTGGGTGTGCATATTTATCTGATTCTTAGGGAGAGAAAAGGAAATCTCTAGAAAAAGAATCTAGGTTTGGATTCTTGTGGATTCAGATTAAGGTGCAGTAACTTTTTTAAGTCAGAGGAGAGCTGGCAGTGAATCTACCTCAGTGATATATTATAAAGGGAATCTGGACAGTCTTACCTGACAAAGTGAGAAGTTAATATCAAACAAATGAGATAAACTAATTAGGATCCAGCTCCTTGCGACTGGAAAAAACAGTTCAAAGTCAATCATGCCATTATGTGCATTATTTCATGAAGTAGGGACTATGGGGATGGTCCTTCTTCATTGCTGCCCCCCTTCTCTGTTAACAATGTAAAGCGTCTTGCTAGGATTTCAAAAGGCAAGACCAGATTCTTCCAGGGGGCCTTTGAGGAATTATGGCAATTTTGTTATCTTATATTTTAATCCTCTTACTGTATATTGGGAGGTAAACCATTCACAGTTGCTTTCAATTGCAGCAACATATAAGGCTTAGAAAATACATACGCACATACATAATGTCTACACATACATACAGTGTTATGGCTTTCTACCTGTCTGGTTTTCTATTAAGTGCAGCACCTTATCTAAAAGGGTTGAAAGTATGAAATGCTAGTATAAAAGCAATGCAACTATACCTTGTCAGTTTTGATTTACTTTTCTTGGTGTAAAGATAACTAGTTTGCCAGATAAGGCAGAACAACTCGAAATGGGTTTAATATTAACAAAATATAGAATGCTGACTGAAAAGCACAAGTTACTACTAATTCCAATTCTAAATAGCCACGTATACATTTGATCAACTGGCCCAGACATCTTGTTCAGTTTTAACTTTCAAAAAAAGATCCATTTCTGCTAGGACAATAATACTGGATTAGAGCTATGGAACTTATTTGGGAGGATTCCTACCTGACTGACCAGGTGGTGGAACTCCTAGCGATCCTCTCGGCAGGCATAAAAACACCGTGAGTACTGCAGCTTTGTTTCCTGAGCACGGCTCAATGGCAATTGGTTTTGGAGAACCCTGGAATTAGGGGAAAAAATATAGCATTATCTGATTGAGATTATTTTCTGGCTTTATTTTTTAAAAAATCAAACTGCATTTCAACCTAGTATTTTTTTTTTAAAGGCAGAGGCAGGCCATTCAACACAAATTCCAGAACGTCTTTTGGAGCCTAGAAATGCATTATGGCATAATTTGTGGCACAGGGCTTAATGATGCTGGAGTTTGCCAGTCAGAAATGGTCGCCACTCCAGCAGTTTGGACCCAGCTCTGAGTGGCGGGGTGAGCTCCCATCACTTGTCCCCAGCTTCTGCCAACCTAGCAGTTCAAAAGCATTTCCATCTGCGAGTAGATAATAGGTACTCCCATTTCAGTGGGAGGAACCGGTGGCGCTGCGCGGGGAGCAGGAACTGGTGCTGCACCCGACCTAACACTGGACGCAACCGACGTGATCAGCGGGAGAAGACCTATGGAGAAGGAAAAAGCCCAGATGTGCTGTGACTATCTAGAGACCACTGCTGGCCATATAGTATAGTTGTTAGTTAGAGATAAATCAATTGTATATGTATGTGTTGTTAAAGTTGTACTTGTGAGCCGCCCAGAGTTCCCCATTGGGGGGAGATGGGCAGAGAATAAATCCAATGTTGTTGCTGTTGTTGCTGTTGTATTATTATTATTATTATTATTATTATTATTATTATTATTATTATTAATGTGCTTGTAGGGTAATGCAGAAGGTTTTATGGCATAAGTGTGGTAACTTTCACATGCCATGAGACTTTCTTTTTTTTCCATTCAAGAACTTCTAAGTTTTTTTCCCCACAAGTACTTCTTCTATTTATCTTTTAAAATATCATTTATAGATTTAAATATAAATTTTCATGAATAATTTGGACTACTGAGTTAAATACAAAAAGTGCATACAGTAATGGATATTAATTTTCATTCTAACGAATGTAGTAGCATATAATATTAATTACTAAAATGTTTAAATAAAAATCTGATCATCTAATCAACAACCATTTCAGCACTCATTACTCAAGGGATAAAGATCACTCAACAATTTACACACAAAAAATATAGCTTTGTTTGTGACAGTTTATCCTCCTCCAACAGAATGCAACTGAGCTACAGAACTTATTTTTAAAATGAAACTCACACTGAAATGCATTGTGTACCATCCAAAAATACATAGTCTTAGAAAAATGGTTATTTAAACATGAAAGAAAACAAAAAAAATGTTTAAAAGTAAAAGTGATATAGATAATGAAGGATATTAATGAAGTCATATAATTACTGAAATATTTGCACACTATCAAAAATGGTTGAACTCAGGAGAAATGTAGAAAAAAAAGAAACACTGAAAATTCAATATTTACTAAGACTGCCATTTATCTATTTGTATTATTTCTTTCTAAAAAAACCCCTGTTATTTTCATTCACTGTATTCCTTTGAGCATTTATTTATTTGCTTGCTCAGTCTATGTTGCTAAATTACTACAGACTCTTTGCAGTTTACTGAACATCACAAAGGTTAAAATTAAAACAGCAACAACACATAAATATCTGATAAACCATGACAGTGCCATTCCACAGGATAGGGTAAACCTCCATGTTCCAAAATGCCACCCTAACCAGCCAAATCTTTATGGTACTTTGGAAGCCCAATAAAATAGAGGATTGGATACTGGATAAATTACATCCAGAAGCTAACTGGCAGCCAATGCAGCTACTGGAGTCACATGGGCAAATTTCAATGTACCCATAATTACCTGAGCAACTTCATGTTGTACCATCTGAAGCTTCTGAATGGTTTTCAAAATCAACCCTGTGTGGACTGAACTGCAGTAGGTCAGGCCTGGTGATGAAAGTATGAATGACCATGCACTAAGTTGCCAATACAGAAATGGCTGCAATTGGCATACACGGTGTAATTGTGCAAAGGTCTCTGGCCATGGTTTCTACCTGCCATTCCAGCAGGAGCCATGAGTCCAGGAGAAACTTCTGTTTCAGGGAGCACAGATCACTCTAGTGAAAAAGTTGGAATATTTCCATATACAGTCTATAGCCATTCAAACTTGTTAGGATAGAGCCTGAACCTTTTTTCTTCATCCAGGCCCTTATTGATCCCAGCATTGGATCAATATGTTTATTGCATAGCTGATGCAATAAAAGTCTTTGGCCATGTTTGGCCAAACATGGAGATGTATAACCGAGTATCATCCATATATTGATACCTCATTCTGAGCTGACTACAGGTAGTCCCCACTTAACAACAATAATTGGGGCTGGAATTTCTGTTGCTAAACAACATGGTCATAAAGAGCAACTTCATGTGACTGTGCCAGTTAGTGATGGTAGTTCTGGCACTTCTGGTTGCCATCACTAAGTGAAACCTATGCTGTCATTAAGTGTGACATCACATGGTCACCATCTGTGACCTTCTGTCAGCTTCCCCATTGACTTTGCTTGTTGGAAACTGGGAGTGAAAGTTGCAAATAGTGGTCATGTGACCATAGGATGCTGCAACATTGTAATTCCAAGGACCAGTCATAAGTACCATTCATTCAGTGCCATTTTAAGTTCAAATGGTTCTTGAACGAGTAGTTGTTGAGTGAGGACCACCTGTAATAATGTCTTGCAGCAGTTTCGTGTAAATATTTGTCAGCACTTTAAGGTAGCACTTCAAGGCAGACCAGACCAGGAAACAAGTCATGCAGGCCAATATTACTTTTATTATAAAGATATAGTAACAGAATCATGCAAGTCTGAACGCGCTTCTCCCTTCCCTCCCTTTATCTTTGTGAGAACTAGGGAGTGTCTTATCTGAGACATTTTCTCAGGTTACAGTTCTGCCCTGGACTCAGGGTTCTTTTATTTGACCATTGTCTTGGTAGCAGCTCTTCTTCCTGTCCCTCAAGGCCATTCCCTCAGTTCACTACAGTATTAATGGGGGAAATGGTCACTCCATAATGAAGGTCAAATGGACTCAACTTTTCTTCATTCACGATCACTGACTAAAAACAACCCCTCAGGAAAAAAAGCCACCATAAACAGTGTCCTAACCTGGCCCTTATAGCTTATCCAAAAGAATACAATTACTAATGTATCAAAAGTCACCAAAAATCTAGCAGGAGCAGAAAGATTATACTTCCCCTATCCCAGTCCCACAACAGGTCATCTATCAGGATGACTAATGTATCTTCTGTCTCATACCAGGGCTTAAATCCCAGCTAATAGAGATCCAGATAATTTGTTTCTTCCAGGATTATCTGTAGCTGTCAACCAACTACTTTCTGAACAATCTTCCTCAAGAAGGGAATGTTGGAGACTAGGCTGTAATTGTCTATGATAACCATGTCAAATGATGTATGTCGGATTCAGCCAGCACGGCAAGGCGAACGCTGCTGCTCAGCTTTGCCTAGTCAATTTCACTGCCCCAGGCGCTAGCAGTGAAAAAGGGGAAGTTCAAACCATGGACTGATTGGCAACAAGTGGCGGCACTTAACTCCAACTGCAAGCGGATACATTGTATTGCTGCCGGCTCCCCTTAAGCGCTGCAGACAAAGGGAAGCGCAGTGTCTCGGAAGCGCAGCAATCAACGCGCAATTGAGAACCCCCGGCTTTACGTGCAACAGGAAAACCCAACAAAGACAACAACCACACAGCCAATAGACGGCAATCAAGACGACAAAAGAACCGGACTGAATCTGCCATTTGGGCGAGGGGGGATTACTGCAGGTAATCTGTAACTAAGCAACGGGGCAAAACACAGGAACGGGGAAATGATAAAATACCATGTAAGCTATGCCAAGCCAACCCTGGCTTTGTCTGTACCTACCCTACGTTACACTCTAATAAACTTCTTTGTTGAACCCACGTGTCACCAGAGTTTCTTTGGAGCTGAACGGGATAAACCTTACAATGTATTCTTGAAGAAGAAAATATATTTACCAGCACCCAAACCCAGCCCCCTGCCACTTCCTTGGCAGGTTTCATTAGCCACATGGGACAGGAATCAAATCCATAGGTAGCTGATTAACAGTACAGTCAATTCTTTAGAATCCACTGGCACCCCAGATAACTATGTAAGACAAGACATTGTCATCTCAGTAGGACCATGCTAGTTGGCATCTAATTTTAAACAGAAGCAAAATTATTTTATTCTTCAAATACGAACCAAAATATTCACAATAGGCCAATAAAAGCTGCTCCTATCTGGGCTTACCCAATAAAGATTGGGGAACTCTGAAGAAAGCTGATGGGTTGCTGTCTATCGATGCAATAAGAATAGAGAAGTAAGTTTGCTTCATCACTCTTACTACCATGGTGTAGACTGAATATTGAGCCCTTACCTATGTTTGGTAACATTCATTCTTTGTTCTGTGTTGGCATTACTTAAGGGGTCTCTTCCACCAATTCATCTCCCAGATTCTTCAGTAAATCAAACAGCCCCTTTAGATCAGCAGAGAGAGAGAGACAGATAGACAGACTGCTCAGGAGCAATCCTCACCACCGTCAACCATTAATTCCAATGGTAAGGCACTCCACAGAACTGTCCACCAGACTTTCATGAATCTTCTCAAAGGTCCTTTGGAATGTTAGTGGATCCATCCACATTGGGTGGATGTATCAAAAAGATCGTTTCTCCTGCACAAAGTGATGGCATTTGGAAAACTCCATGGGAACCAGAGAGTGATCTGACCATTACAAAGACCGATGGAAATGTCCTAAACCTTTAAAACATTCTCACCTGCTCCAAAACAACAAATGGGTCTATTGCATGAGTCAGCCCATGATCACCTGGGACAAAACCATGGTTGTCAGGGTGGTCATGGACTTACCAATTATCTTACAGAGGTCGCAACTTCAAGTGTCCAACACTAAATGCCCTTTGGCATTCTAAAATCATCCTCACAATTAGGTCTGCAGCAGAGAGACCTGTACAAGAGCAGCACCCTTGCCTTGTCCCTAAAGTCTATCCTCACAAACAGGGTCATATACCCAGTTATCTGCCAAATGGTGCCTCTGACTCCTTGCAAAGTCCCCTGGATGACTATTATTATTCCTCCTCTCTTTCGCTGGGGTTAAGCCCCATCCAACATTGAAACCAGATAAGCCCATCTCCATGAGGGACACCGCACCCTCGCCCAGATTTATGTTAATAAAATATTCAACATATATATATATAAAAATTAATTTAATAAAATAAAAATAAATATTTTTCTCTCCCCCCAAGTCCTACTGTGCTGCCTCATCATGGCAGTATGTGTGTGTATAGTATGTGTGTTCCTGGGAGGAATGAACCAAGAATGTTGGGAATGTATGCCAAGAGAATATACTCTCAGCAGGGTATCCAAGGCATGAAGGTCATTCCAGATGCCCAGCTAAAGCAAGCAGGCAACTATATTAGGCAGCAGCAATGTAGGAAGATGCTGGAGGCAGATGATCATTTTAGTGACAACGGCAAAGGCATCAATTCATACTGCACAGGAGAAGGCAATGATAAACCACTCCTGTATTTTTACCAAGAAAACCACATGGATAGAAAATATAAAATAATTGACAATATAGTGCTGGATGATGCGCCCCTTAGGTTGGAAGGCACTCAACATGCTACTGAGGAAGAGCTGAGGATCTTTTGGAGCACTAATAGAGTTTATGACGTGGCTAGATTACAGCCTTCGGGACATCTAGTTGCTGATGTTGCCATACAGGAAAAGAAAATCCAAAGCTCCAAAGATAGAATTACAGTAGGAACATGGAACATAAGAACCATGAACACAGGAAAGCTCAACACAGTGAAAGATGAAATGAAATGACTACAAATTGACATCTTAGGCATCAGCAAATTTAGATGGACTGGGATCAGACACTTTCAGTCAGAGGAACACATCTTTTATTACTCAGGACGTGAAAAACAAAGAAGAAATGGTATTGCTTTTATAGTTAGGAAAGGTATAACAAGAACAGTACTTGGCTACAATGTAATCAATGATGGAATAATATTATGACAATCATTCAAGTTTATGTTCCAACCACTGATGCAGAAGAGAAGGTTGAAGACTTCTATGATCAAGTTCAATTTGAAATTGACAGAACATGCACCAAGTTGTGATTGTGACTGGAATGCCAAAGTTGGAAACATGAAAGAGGAAAATGTAGTTGGATTGTATGGCTTAGGAAACTGAAATGGAGACTGACTTAACAATTTCTGCCACTCCAATGATTTTTTCATAGCTAACACTTCTCCAAACAACCAAAGGGCACCTCTATACAGGGATATCACCAGATGGAGTATATAGAAATCAAATTGACTATATAATTGCTAAAAGGAGGTGGATGAGCTCAATTATAGCATCAAAGACATGGCTAGGTGCTGACTATGGACAGATCACAAACTGCTCATGTGCAAGGTCCAAGTTAAGCTAAAGAAGAAGGAGAAAGCCAGTCAGTTTCTACACTATGATCTTGAACATAGACATACCATTTTCAAAGAGAACATCAGGAATCTCTTTGAAGTCCTAAAACTCATTGATAGAGAACCAGAGGAATTATAGGATGAACTTAAAGAAGTCGTTAAGGATTAATGTGAAAAGAGACTCCCAAAAATGAAGAAAGAGAAGAAGGCTAACTGAATGTCAGAGCAAACCATGGAAATCGCCAAGAAGAGAAGCCAAAACCAAGAAAGACAAAAATCTCTGAAAGGAACTTAACAGAGTTTCAGGGAGCTGTTACAAGAGACAAGAAGCAATATTACAACAACATCTGTAAAGACATTGAAGATGGAAACAGACATGGAAAAACAAGGAAAGATAATTAAAGAAGCAACTTCTGATCTTCATTGCAGCACTTACAAACTTATTATCCTCCCTCCCTCCCTAAGGTTATGTTACATAGTTCCCCTCTATCCCATATTCAACCCTTTTTAATCTACAAATCCAAAAGTCACCAACTCATTTTCCCCATTTTCAGCAAAAAGTCCATAAAGGGTTTCCAGTCTTTTATAAAAGTATTTAATTTTATCCCCAATCAGATCAGTTCTGCCATCTCTGCCAACTCTGCCATCTTCACAGTCCATTCCACTGTTAGCAAAGTCTATACCTGTAGCTCCCAACATAGTAGCCCCTTCCTCAGTCTCTTGTATCTGTGTGCTTTTGATCCACTTGCATCTTCTCCAATTCCAATTTTTTGATAAGTATTTCTTTCCAATAGAAGAGAAGAGTATTTCTTTGAACAAAATTACTTCTGAATTGTTTATCCTTAATTTAATGTTACTGTTGTTGAAGAATCTGGTCTCTTGTCTTCCTGACAAAGCACACAAGTATCTCTTGGTACATTTCTTAGTTTTACCTGTCTTGTACTAATTCTGTACACTTTCTCCATTTCTGCATCCATATCTTCTTTGTCCCATTCCAAAACTTTTATTAAGGATCCAATAACGCTCTCTCTAATAACTTCATCAGGTTCCTCTGGAACTGCTCTCAGTCCAAAACAAAACTCTCTCTTAATTCCAGTTGTGCCAAATTATCCAAATCTTTTTCCATTTTTCTGTTCATTATTTCTGTCTTATTTTCTAAAATTTCCATTTTTCTTTAAATTGTTTAACCTCTCCACTCATCTGTATTACAGATTTTTTTTATTCATCCTTTCTTCCATATTTGCAAATCTCTCCTCCATTCTCCCTTCTAGTGAAGCCAGATCTCTTTTAACTGATGCAATCACAGCTGCAGTTACTGATGCTGTCACTAAAGCTGTGACATTCCTCCCCATTTCTTCCAACATCTTTGGTAAAATCTCTGGTGTAATTCCTTTTTTTGTTATTTGCTCTATAAATAATCCTCTCCTCCCTTCTGCGATGTTTGCTGCTTTTTTTTAGTATTAGCCATTTTTCTCTTTTAATTTGTTATCCAGAAAGAAGTAGTAGAAAACAAAGAGGCTTTTTTCCCCTAAGTCCTTAACTCTTTGATCCCTTTCAGCACTCCATAGTTTAATAGTCACATGGTCTTTCACAGCTTCCAGTTTCCCTTATCTCTTTATTTATGGAAATCAATCAATCATCCTTCTTAACAAGTTTAAATAATCCCTTTCCCCGTAGAAGTATGTATTATTTAATTAGTTCAAAAGTACTTTAATAAACAATATTTCAAATTCAGCTGTTCCCTTAATCCATTTTAAACTTTCTTACTTTCCATTCTTGGCAAGCTTTTTGCTTTTAATTCTTTTTAACTCCATATAATTATTTCTTTACTTTTACTTTAATCCTTTGGGTCGAAGGTACACTCACCAGGTGGTTTAGGTATCCTACTGGTCTGAAGATCTCTATAACTTTTTAAAAAATTCCATTCTAATGTGCTCTAGAAAGTGGAGTGGGTGAACTCAGTGTCCCTTAAGCCAGCTCCACTTGATGGTGTGAGCTTGACCTTTTTTCCTCGGTTCCTGGCACTCTATCTGAAAATCCCCTGCAGGTCCATGTGGATCCTGAGGGGTTTACTCATGAGGAGCTGATTTCTAGAGCCCAGGTGGGTGATCTCTTGGCTTCTCCTTGTCCAGAGAAGCTGCACAGGTCCAGGCTTGTTGTCCGGCCACCATTCTCCACCTCAGTGTTGTCTCCGCAACGTGAAGGCATGTTAGTTTTCCATTTCTCCACCTAGAAGTCTCAAATATCAGGAAGGTTTTTAAGGAGGAGGAGGATTTGGGAGAGAGATGCTGCAAGTTCTAAAAGAGTTGGGAAAAGAGCAACATATAGGAGAAAATAAGGGCTAAAAGATTTGGTGTTGTTAAAAATTATGATACTTGTAGGTGCACATTGGCTTTGCTTCTGGAAGTTATTCCCTACTTGTGTATCAAATTTTATGAACATAAAACTACATAGTTGTTATTTCATTACTCATTACTCATACAGTACTAAACCTGAATAGTAAAGGGTTAGAGCACAGCCCTGATTTTTTACATATGTACAAAAATACATCTCATCTTCACATAATAAGTCACAAAAGAGCAACACAATTCTCTACAGGCCACTAGAAATCATGATACTAATATTACAGCTCCCCTAGCCTACCTTGGAAGCAGATTCACACCTTATTTCCTTACTGTTGTCAGTTATGCACTGTACAGGTAATTCTCGACTTACAACCAGAATTGGGACCAGAACATCCATCGCTAAGCAATGTGGTCATTAAGTGAATCGCGCTCAATTTTATAACCTTTTTTGCCACAGTCGTTAAGTGAATTACATGGTCATTAAGTGAATCCAACTTTCCCCAATGACTTTGCTTATTGGAAGCCTGCTGAGAAGATCACAAATAGTGATCATGTGACCCCAGGATGCTGCAATCATCATAAATACATGCCGGTTGCCAAGTGCCTGAATTTTGATCATGTGATCGTGGGGACATTGTGATGGTTGCAAATGCAAGGACCAGTTATAAGTCACTTTTTCAGTGACATCATGACTATGAATGGTTGTTAAATGAATTGTCATAAGTCTAGGACTACCTGTATTGTCAAAAGGTTTGTTTTTCATTTTTCAACTAACTGCTGCTTGAAAGGGGTATGATTTTGATTAGAATTGCAGTAGCATGGGAGGTAAACTTCAATCATTTCTCTTCTTGCTGATGCCATCCCCAACTGCTATTAGCTGCAAATATATATATGTTTGTATACTGCACTATATAAAAATAAAGAACATTAGGAAATGTAGCTTTATTATGTGTCATCTAAATTCTGTATAGTTTGGCCCTTAAGAATTTGTGTCTGAATTTATTGATTTCCATTTCTGACATAGAGAAAGATCTAAGTTCTGGGCAGCAACCCAGAACAGCAGAAAAAGGAAACAGACCACCTATACATCATTTTCCAACAAAATGGATATCCACTCAACTTTATCAAAAAGTGCCTGATCACTCAACTTACTACACACAACCAACACAAGCTATGAAAAGAATAACACTGCTATACATCAGAAATTTTTCAGAAACTACCAACAGTGTATTACAACCACATAGCATCTCTGTAGCACACAAACCAACTAAAGCCCTCCAAAACATCCTAAGCAAACTGAAAGACCCAGTAGCCCAAGAAGAAAAAACAGGAGTCATCTACAACATACAGTGTAAGGACTGTAACAACCACTATGTAGGGCAGAAGGCTAGCAGAGCGCATCCATGAACACCAATTAGCAGTCAGAAGACATGATGAAAACTCCTTAATCTCACAATACATGGACAGACTTAACCATAGTTTCAACTGGGAAACTCAGTATCTTAGACCAAGCTAAATCCAAAAATGCGAGGGAATTCCTGGAAGCTTGGCATTCCAACTAGGTAGCCATCAACAGGCACATAGAGATAAACAACATCTACACATTATTCAAGAGAGACAATAAAAAGGAAACAAAGACCAGAACATCTCACCAGCAATCATCACCCAGATAAGCAGAGATTAACACCAAGATTATCACCAGACATACAATCAAGCAGTAAATAATACCCTAATCAAGGAACTATTGGGGGGGGGGGGACCACCAACACAGGCAGGGCAAGCCACTGCATATAAACAGAGAGCAAACTCCACTCCATTCTAGCACTGAAGATGTTACCTAGCCGGGTAATGAAAGATTTGCAAGAAAACAACAAAGCTCAGAGAACTCCAAGGACTCCATAGTTCAACCCTGAGCTACACATATTCTCTTCTATTGATAGAGAAAGAGTTTGCATGTTTGATTTTTTTCCCCTGAAGGATGATGTCTTCTTATATATGTAACCCCTAAGAGACAGTGAAAATCTTAAGCCTCATTTGGAATGGGCTTAAGATACCATTGCAGAACATGGACAACTTCTGAGAGGACAATGTAGAGCATACTATCACTTCTGAAACACAAACACACACACACACACATATATATATATATATATATATATATATATACACACACACACACACCATTGTTGCCAAATGCAACACTTCTAGAAGTGCAAAGATCTTTGCTGTCTTTGCTTGCAATAAATTAAAAAACTGATTCAAATAGTATTACCATTAACCATTTTCAGCTGAACTTCATCAAAGACAACTATATCCAGCAGTTTCGTTTCTGCCTGAGAAAGTGTTTTATAGCATGCTTTAAGGCAGGGGAAGCAGAAGTGCAATCTTAGCATATATCATTTCAATTTTGCAGTAAGAGATCCAGGCAGCATAGAGCAAATGATAATAATTCAGATACCCTTAGGTTTGTCAGTTGTTTAAAGATAAATACATAACCCTAAATCAAAGTTATTTCAGTGGGACATGACACGTTCTTTGAAATGTATAGTTTATCATACAGTTTTCGCAGCTTTGGGGGGGAGAGATAAGGCACATGTTTATTTGCCCAAAGCACTTAGCAACTTCAATTTATTTACCAGAATTGTCATGTTTTGGATGGAAAGAAGCAGCAGCTGTTAAGCTTTGCCAAAAAAGCCGTCAAAGAGAGCCAGACCATAAATAAACCATTGGAATACATAATATATGCAGGAAATAGTGAACTTCTTAAAATAAATTGAGACAATATGCTTTTCCGGTTTTGCTTTTCTGGCCAGAATAAAAGCAACTTATAAAAAGCAAAATTAAGTACCCCCAAAAGGAACAGCCCAGTTAAAATTAAGCAGCTTAAAACATGTTTTGCATCAACATAATGATCTGGTCAGATATTGAAATAATGGTCCTTTTACTACTTTGGGCTTGTCAATAGACTCACAACAGTAGTCATTCAAATCCCACAATTGTTATTCTACCTGAAGACCCTTTCATTCTATGCTAAGCCTTCTCCAGGTCAGTGTCCTTTCTAATTCTTTGGGCTGGAACAGCCACTTCCCCTCTTTTACGTTTCATTTCAGTAAACATTGATTTGAAAGTAACAGAACCAAATGTAGAAAAATTAATATTTTTGGGTCTGTGGCACAGTATTTTAAACTGTGCAAAGAAAACATAACTATTAGACAAGACAAATGGCAGAAAAAGTAACACAAACTTTTGAACAAATGAACAAAAGTTCATTTCATTGAACTTCTGTATCAAAAACAAAATCACAGAATCTTGATCTACAGAACGTTACAGTAAATAATCTATTTTAGGGCTGACTGCTTTGCCTGTAGCTCTGCAGAGCACTTGATTTACACAGTAGAAGTCTTGAAAGAGTTTGAACAGCAGAAGGAAAGGGGCTAAATGTGAAGCTTGGCAACTGCTACTAGTCCACTAGAATGGTAAGAAACTGGGCTGATAAACCTCTTACATCACTGAGGATGAATGGGATTTATGCACAGAGGGGTTTGCTAGATGGCAAACATGATTTTCTAGCATACACATTATATAGAAGGGATGAGAAAATGCAAATTGTATAGAAAATCAATGATAGGATGATTGGATATTTGAGGAAAAAAATGGATTTTACTTCCTAGGCTCTTTCTTTTTAAAAAATATTTAATTCTTTATTGCAGTATGAACAATCAGAACAGGGATAAAAAAATATCTCGAAATAAGTATTCATTATATTCACAAAGTGAAATAAGGTGAAGTTTCTCTAGTAATTTATATTGCAAGAAAAAAAATCCACTATAGCTAAGCATTGGCCATATATTTCTGGGCAGTCACTTGAAAGCTAGGTGCATCTAATTTTTAAAAGTGCATTATTATGCCATAAAGACAAACAAATCACAAAAGACTAACTGGCTACCATCTTATGCCAAAAAAGCAATTAGAAAATTGGATTAAGGAATTAATGTGAATATGTTACACTTGTCAGCAATAATAGTATTTTGACATGAGCAGAATAAAATTTGACATGGTGCACAAATACTGATCAGATACACTAAACATTTAAAATACAAACAAGTATGTATTACTCACTTCCACATTGCTAAAGTAAATATCTGAATGCTAGGCTTATCACAATTAGTCCATAAATAAAAATGAATCTCTGCTCTGCTCAAATGTTTCCCCTTAAGAAATAATGATAATTTATACATAAAATTGAATTCTTAATCACATTATTAACACTGTATTTATCTGGTAAACCCAACTAGAGTAAACATGATTGCTTTATATACAAGCAATCATGTGTGTTGATTTGATGTAATTAACACAGCAATTTCAAATCCTCATAGCTGATTCTTAAAGTTACATTTGTGACAACATTAAATAGTCAAAACTTCCCCACCCTTTGAAAACTGAATTAAACCTGGCAGGAATAGAATTAATATGAAAACAACTGGTCTTGACATTTGCAATGCAAGCCACATTAATAGTCCAATCCTATTATCATCTTGCTAATGTACTCGCTCTTTTCCTTGGTGTAATATTCTGGTGATGATTATGACAAAATGCTGTCTTTCGTCACATTGCATGCTATATGCATTGGCATGCACACCAAAGAATCTGAATGCTTATTTTGGAAGTTTAGCATCTTTCCTAGACTTCACTGAACAAGAATAATGGAATCCCACCCTTGTGAATTGCAGTGTTTTCAACCTTCATGATAGCATCGACTTAATCCCATGAGACTCTCTAGCAAGCAGTTTTCAAAATCTGAATAAGGACAGGTGTTTGCAGTTTTTCCTTATTGAAGTCCATCTTCTGTGGCTCTCACAACTGGAAATTCTGCCCAAAATTATTGGCTTTACTATAAATGTTAATTATTTAATACAGTTTTTTGCTGCCTCAGTTATTTCAGTGGAATATGAAAAGAAACAATGAATAATTTAAACATTAATGAAATTATTGCACAAACTCTTCCACCAGAGTAAAATCTATGCTTCAGGAGGAATATTCTTCAGAAAATCCTGGAACAAGGTATCTGTTCATACATTTCATGAGGATTCTCTGTTAGTTACCACCATATTTTTTGTTTATTTGCTTGCTAGCTTTGCTTGTTTACTTTGATATCTTCACCTTCATTAAATTATATACATAAACTTAGCTGCAACTTACTCTCAAGAATGAACATGAACATTATCAATATTTTGCAGGGTTTTTTTTTCCTACAAAGCTTTCCAGTTGAGACTTTCATAGTGATTTACAACTTTAATTAATTAAACTCCACCATCCCCCAAGTGGCAAGTAAGCATTATTATCTATTTTAGAACAGTGATCTACTGACAGGATTCTCTCCCTTGGCTTCTTAAAATGCTGCCACCAATCTGAAGGGAGAATTAAGCTAATTTCTTTCTTCCATAGCTAACTCAACCTCATCAAAGTGAACTTATCCTCAGGGTTCATAATATAATATCGAAAAAGTATATTCCATCTCATTTCCAGAACCCACTGAAAATGTTATCAAAAATACAACAGCAAGAATAACAATAAAAGTAATAAAGTCTTATGGACATTTAACTACACTGCACAGCCGATTTTAACACAGAGTAGTTATTCCAATATGCTACACAGATTTTTCTCCAGTGATCCCTCCAATTCCAAGTAGGTGGAATTGACAACCATTTGGTTTATGACAAAAGAAAACTAATGTAAGTCTTTCCTGGACAACAGTTCTAGACACATAATCAAGAACAGCAACTTTTTTATTACTTTACCACATGTCCAAAGACTGTGCCAATGAAACAGGATAGTGACTATAAAAAAGAAGAAGAGAGACTGCCAAGAAAAGCAAATTCAAAGAGGGACATTGGGCTATGGAAAGGGAGCATATATTCCCATCATGCTATTTCCTTTCAGGATAAGCAGCATTATGTGAAGTGCAGAAACAAAGCAAGAAATAGTAAGCAAAATAAATAAAAGGCATGAAATAAGAAAAAGAAAATGAAACATAGCTAAATCTAGTTTACACAAATAGCACTGACTATATTTCTTGATATCCTTCTATCCTTGCAAAGCATCCATGTTTCTACACATCCATGGACAACTTCCTTTTGTTCTTTAATTTTGTCACCTCTCTCTTTCTGAGGATCTCATCAACTTCATCTAACCATTTTTTTTTTTTTTGGCCTTTTCCTTTCTCTAGACTGATTGACTCTTCCTTCATGTGTTTGTTTTGCAATCCTTCATTCTCTCTATATGATCAAACCACCTCAGTGTACTTCTTTTGTATTGGTCACTCACTTTGGTTTTTAATCCACTTTCATTCAGCATCTATTCATTCTTGACCTTCTCTCCTTTTTTTACCCCACCCACTTATTAAGTACTATTATTTCTATTGCATTCAATTGTTACATATCTTCTGACATTCTCAATTCCACATAACAAAGAAAGTAAAAGCACACCCGTACACACATTTCACTTCTTGTGGCATTCATTTTTCACAACTGACCACATACTACCTATAAACTTTCTACCAGCACTTGCATGGCTTAAAAATTCTCCATCCATTTCCTCATTTTTAGCAATCATTCTACAAGGTACACACATTCAGGTACTTATTCTATCTTTTACACTGTTCACTCAATTTTGTTATATTGTTCATTCAACCATGTGTAAACACAACTACCTTGATCTTGGATACATTAATTTTAAAATCTGTAATCTTCATTGCATCATATAATCTATCTAACATTTCCTGTAAATCATTCAGATTCGTAGCTAACAACATGGTACTATCTGCATACCAAAGTACACATATATTTATATCTCAAATCAGTATACACCACCACAAACATTCCTTATACATTTATCCATAAATACATTAAACAACCAAGGGGACACTGCAAATCTATGCCTTATTTCCTGATGAATATAATAGGTAAAGGAGTCTCATTAGGTGCTTCACATAAAAGACAAATGTATTCTCAAATCATTCACATATAAAATGCTATCATATGTATGGTTGGAAGATATGACATACAGATAGACAGGCATAAACTTATACTTGTTTATATGAAAAATGATAACAATTTCTCAAAATACTGCAAATGTGTCTATTTTCGAGCAAGAAAAAAGAAATTCTAATAGCATCAAACATCAGACAACATAAAATGCTAAAAATACTCATACTGTTTGCAAGCAACTGAATGTTGGAAATAGGAAAAAAACATCAGCAAGTTTCCCCTGCTTTTGGACTATCCAAAGGCAAAACCAAGAATGGAGTCTAATCCTCCATAACATTTTGCTCCTAAGCATATCACTAATAAAGGCAGGTCTAACTGTCCCTCAGTTCAGGATAGTGGGTTGCAAGAAAAAGGTGCTGAAAAATATTTCTATTGTATTATACATGGGAGGATGGAAATCATTGAGACATTTTACAGGCTGATGAAAAACTTTCAACAATTTACAGTAGAATTATCTCAGAAACTTAATTATCAAATGCACACAGTGAATTAAAATTCTTGAAGAGTAAAACCTAAAAACACATAACAATGCACATGTATTATGTGTATTTTTGTGGATGCTTAATCTCCTCTTGGACTAAATTATATCCTTAATTCTAATTCTGCAATCAGACTCAATTGGTAACTGATACTAGAGTGGCCAAAGGAGTTATTTTAAAAACTTAGTCCTAATACTACATACATGTAATTTTTATTTGTTAGCTCTGCTGTATGAAGTGAATAGATGATGCTCATGTGAGATTAACTTAATTTTTATGCCTATCTATTATGTTGGGTAATTTTAAGACCCAAGTCAAAGGGCCAGAAAGTCTCCTCCTTTTCTACCTCCAGTCCATGTGATCTAAGCCTTTTTTCTGACAAATAGTAACTGAAAGCAAATATGAATGCATAGGATTGAGGAGGTTTTTCTTTATGAAGGGATGAAGAGATTCCTCTGCAATTGTTGACTGTCCAAAAATTGAGGGGAGAAACCCACTCCCCCCACAAGGTTCTCTTGCACATGGTAAATTTTATTCCATCAGTTTACTCTTGCAGGATTCTAATTCCTTCCTATTAAATATAATTGGACACATCACTCCATTATTTTCAGTATAGAACACTAAGTATACTGGGAACTTGAGGACTCCTGCTCAATTTTAAATCTATGGAGAAAATAATTGGGTGGCTTATAAAGCTCCCTTCTCTACTGAGATGAGCTTTAATGAGTCTTCAATTCTTGTCCATGTGAAAATTATGAGGTCTTCCCTGGTATCTCTAGTTTCACTGAGGCTGATGAGTGAAGCAGGGCTGGAACCAAAAGCTTCGTGGTGCAATGAAGGTGAGGGCTGATGTGTACCAGCCAAGGTGGGATGCTGAGGCCTCTGATCTGTCTCACCTGCCACATTGGGGAGGTCTAGTGTGAGTGCTAGAACCTGAAAGTTGGTGAATTATATCTGGGTAGGGGGAAGCCAGAGAAAATTCTGGGGAAGATAATGGTCCTGATGTACAAATTGGCTATTTGGCCTGGATATAGGGGTGAAAGACTAATTGAATCAACTAGTAGCTGGTTCCTCTGCATAGCTAGCACTTGCAGACACAAGGCTGCTGCAGCTTTCTCCAGTCAAGTGAATGATTAGAGGTCTTGGGGCTGAAACAATCTCAACCTATTCTCAAACTTTAAATGTGTAAGAAACCAGATCACTGGATCACAGCTTTCACCTAGTGGTAAGCAGAACACTGCAGGTTGCTTCTGATGACTTTTCACTGTTTTACTCAGGCTTCAGGCTGATGCTTCAGGCTGACTTGGTTAGTATATTTTTTCATGTGTCATTCAATTTGGCCTTGACACACAAGTGGTGGTTAAAAATAAATATCTCAGATCAGTCACGCTGGTCTTTTAACACAGACACAATGCATAAAGAGTTTATCAGCTGGAAAAAGGTGAACCCTGTGTAGTTCAGTTAACATATATTAAGTCCAAGCCTGGTGAGGAAGTAGAAGAGGAATTCACTTTATCACAATCCAAAAATTCACGTAAGTTTAGCAACCCAATTTCTGTAAGAAAAAACGATCTTGGTAGATCATGATTTTTTGCAACATTTATTTGCATGTATGTGAATATGGTACAGTTCTTGTGAGGTTTGCTGGTGTCAATCAGAAACAGCAGTCTTGCTGTATAGTTAAGCTACAAATTGTAGTCCGATAATGAAATCAATTTTGTATAATTTTGCTATCTGATATTTTGTTACAGCAACAACCAGTCTCAGAGTTCCTCGTGCAAAGGCAGGTAGGGCGAACTGCTAGTGGGAGGGATAATCAAAATAAACAGACATGCTATTGCCAACCAAAATTAATGCTAAATGAAGCTTTGATTCAAAGATTGACCAAATCACTTCTTGAACTCCATATTGAAGTGAATCAGTTGTCTTTGAATTATTTAGTCATTCAATGGAATTTTGCATACATACTTCTACTGAATCAAATTGAACCTCTGAAGCAAACTGATTTGATTCAAAAGAATTCAATGGTGCAAACCAATTCAAATTAATGATTTGACACATTTAGACTGATGATTTAAATCAGACCTTGCCAAATTCATATAGCCTTAACAGTTAGCAAGCTTCCCCAGAATAGATGTTATAATAATAACAGAACTGGGGATTGCTTGACAACATAATAGGAAAGCCCTAGTTATATTTTCCATAATGTAAAAAACATAATTTCAGAATTAAAATGTCTATACAGCCTGGAATTATAGAATGTTAAGAGGGATAAGGGAAGAGGGGCAGATTACAAGTTTATTCAGTCCCCTTCCGACCTCATACCTTGCCCATTAAAGATCATATTTCTGCAATGGTTAACATTTCCCTGAATCTGCTTGGGCCTACCCCCTTCTTTTGCAATGGTTGTGTACTGGATACAATCCCACCAGATGAGTCTTCTTCTAAAGGAACTTTTTGTTTACTTTTGCTTGCTACCTTGAACTACAAAATAGAAAAGTGAGATAAAAACATTTTAAAATACATAAACAAACATAAGCACAAGGTAGAAAATAGTAGCTGAAATAGTCTTTAACTACTTTTTTGTGAATTTGATCCCCTGAGAGTTTTTTAATCTGCTATAACTCATTCAATGAACTGCTGAATAAGCAAGAGATGTTAATAGTTATATATCACATTATGGAATTGTTTTGCACATTCATCTTATTAATGAATACTCCTGAAGATACTATAGGTGTTAGCCAATTTGCACCTGTCTTTTTTTCCTCTCAAAAATAAGATTCAGCTAGTTCTCTAATTAACCAGCTATAAACAGAATGATTGTGTAAGTGGTGTCACCATTGGTTTAGGAATATCATTATGTTGCTTGCTTTACTTCTGGGGATATACTGCCTTCACAGCAAGGCAGGAATTAATCTGTGAAAGAATCCCACAGTCAATTTGAATTAATATTCTTTTTAATTAATTCAAAGTCATTTTTATTAAGGAAGGACATCATTGTACTAAAACAATGTTTTGGAGCTTCCTGATTCTAAGTACTTAAGACAGAGCATGATGCATTCTATATCTGTTATAAGCAACAATAGGGAGGTAATGTATTTCACTAATGGAAAGTTATAAAACATACTAGAAATGTTCCATTTTTAAGGAAAATCTACTTTAAGTTTATTATGGTTTGTTGTAGTCAATCATTTTAGATTTTTTTTAACTTTGGTAAAGGAGGCAGTTTTGAATAATAATTGGATTTTTTTTTTTTTTTTTTTTAGAAGATGGGGGAAATCAGTCATTGCTTGTTTATTTCTTCATGCCAGTTGTGGCTGGGAGACTCCTCGGTGCAACATAACCATTATACCACCAAGCTGAACAGAATTTGTATGTCTACCATCTCCTTCAATAATTTCCCTTAAGACTGGGACTACATACAAGCTTCATAGCTTTAAGTCAATATTTTTCCCTCACTTCTCTTCATCTCTCACTGCAAATGAAATTGTTTGCTATCTTGCCTAATGAAGATTTTGGGAGAATTTGAAAATTTGCATACTTATTTTGTAAGCAGTGAATGGGACAAAAATATTGCCTTAACATGGTTTTTCAAATAAAATACTTTAAAAAGATTATAGGATCACTTGGCTGGGCTTTCAGAAATACTATCTTACTTTGCAACTTCTCCTGGGAAAGTTGAAATAGACCATTTCTTTAGCTGAGAAAAAGACAGAAATGAAAACTGACTTTCATTTACAACATAAATATAAGATATTACATTCAAACAGCATGAATAAGAACCCTAATTTTGGTAAGTCTTCTAACAGGCAAATTGAACTGTCCTGCTACACTAAGTATTTTTATTTGCCAATAAATAAAGGAACAGCTTCTGTATGCAGCTGCTCCTGTCAGATGTGCCCAGTTTCAAACAGGCACCATTTCTCAATAGTAGGTTTCATTTGCCAGTAGTGACATCAGCTATTATTGTTACAGGATATTAAATCCCAGCTGCCTTTTGTAAAAGCTTAGTGAGAGTATGCAAGTCTCTCACAATTGTGGAATATGTTTTGTGATCACGAAAAAAGACCTGGGTTAACATGGGTGGTACCACTACATGTAAAAAGATATTGGAAACTACAACCGATTACAATGATGAAATTGGTATGGCCAGTTCCAGGGAAACATCAATGTCACCTAATTAGTCCCACGTCACAGCACAAATAAAGTAGAAGGTACAAAAAATGTAGTACTAGTGAACAAAGTCAAAATGAAAGTCATGAAACAAAAACAAAGAACATGTAATATTCTGAAGTAAAAGAGAAAAAGCTCCATTACTATAAAGTTGACAAAGGTCTCTCTATCTGCAGCATTTGACTCATTATCAGAGATTTTTCATGCAAGCCTGCTTTTGTTTTCTGGCTTCTCCTAGAAGTCCAGAAGAGCACAGTGCAATTGTCATCCAGCTGGGATTTCTATCTGTACTTCTTATCACAGTAATAGGAACGTCACAATTCTGAAACATTAACTGTAGGCAGAGATTTTAACAGTCTGCTTTTTGTTCCTAATGGAAAGACTCTCTTTTTCTCCTTTCCATCTCAGCATGGCAGATAGGTTATAGATAGTCTTGCTTAGTAATAAAATCTAATTATCTTCTCAAGTCTAATTATCTGCCTTTCTGATTTGAAGACTTCTGAGGTCTAAACTAATAACATGCATGATTTCTGTACATAAATCAATATGTGAGAACATTATAACAATTCTTATCTTGGGATGCTCATTGTACACCTTCAGACAAAAAGATCCTTGATATATTAAATGTCTGAGCCCAAGTCTTTATAACATTCTTTTACCCAAGATGGTTAGAGACCTGTCAGACTTCACAGCAGACCTAGAAATAAATCTCACCTCTTCAGAAACTCAACCCCATCCTCTGCAGAAACTTCAGGGATGTGGCACAGCTCTATTAGTAGTTTTTGCGGCAATGGTGTCATATATACACAGAAGATTGACTGCTGTACAGAACAGAAATCATTATATGTGTGTCTGTGTTTCTGTCACACAAAGAGAGAGAGAGACTCAAAGTTTCAAATCCTAGGCTTTTTTCTCCTACCTTTAGTTACTATGTCAATGTTCACCATCTGGAGTTTGTAATTTAGTTCAACCTTTCCTGACTGGGTGCTCTCCAAAAGTATTTCAACTGTAGGTTTCCAGAATTCCAGGCCAACTGCTGGTGGGAATTCTGGGAATTACCTTCTCAACATATCCCCATACATCTAGATAGCTACAAATTAGGAAAGATTGATCTAGTAGTCCATAAATGCATTGTATACAACAGCTGTTTGCACTGTATCTAATCTTTCTCTATGACTTCCATGTGGACTTTCTGGCAGATGCTTTATATGTGGAAGTATCACAGAGTTTAATGAGATGCATTTCCCAATTATGTATGCAAAGAATTGTAGTTTAAGCTTCTGCAGTTGTAATACAGTAACAGCTAAGGATTTTATTATAGTGTGAAATCTAGCATTGCTTGATATTTTGTAATATTTATATTCTGTGAGTAATCTTTTGTGAGGTTTTAATGTAATAAAGTAGGCAGAAGCCTGGCTTTATGTAATTAAGTATTTGACTTGAGCTAGCTGTGGCTGCCTTAAATGTTACTACAGTACACTGAAGGGTGTACTTTAAACTTACAGTTTAAAAAACTGAATGGGGGCAATCACTTGATAAAGATTGAGGCCAGTTGAGGTAGAGTTGGTGATTGAGTTAAGGAAATCTGCTAGTCAATCAGGATGGGAAAAGTGTTGCAGAGCATTTGTTGCGAATTGGGGCCAAGATATTTAACAACAAAGTAAAAGGAACAGTATTTCATGTACAGTATATTTATAAACAAAGTTAACAAATAACAGGAGATACATTTCAACATAGTATTAATGATACTTACAGCAGGGATGGACAGACTTTTACAGACGGTATTTTGGCAGGCTCTAAAGACTGCTGAAACAATGGACCAAGCTAACTAAAGGGAAATAGAGTAGTTGTGCAGGGAAGCTGGAACAATATTTGTGGCTCTTATTTGATTTTTTTCTCCCCAGTGTTTGTATTATTTGGCTATTTCACAAACATTAAAAGTACAGTGGTACCTCGGGATACGAACACCTCTACTAACAAACTTTTCGGGTTACAACCAGCTCTGGCCGCAAAAATTTACCTTGATGTGCGAACTCTGCCTCGGGGTGCGGTCATTTTTCCACCCTGGCACGTGGTCCGCGGCCATATTTCTGCCCCTGACACATGGTCTGTGGCCATTTTCCTGCCACGCCATGCGGCGCCCGGCCGTTTTCCCGCCCCGCCGTGCAGCGCCCGGCCGTTTTCCCGCCCCGCTGCCCGGCACCCGGCTGTTTTCCCGCCCCGCTGCCTGGCACCCGGCCGTTTTCCCGCTGCGCAGCACGGCGCCTGGCCATTTTCCCACCCCTGACGTGTGGTCCGTGGATGCCAGAACGGATTAACGGTAATTACATTGAACCTTATGGGAAAATTTGCTTCGGGGTGCAGCCAAATTCAGAGGGCGGAACGGATTAACTGGATTTACATTGAACCCTATGGGGAAATTTGCGTTGGGTTATGGCCAACTCAGGATACGCCCAAAGTCACGGAACGGATTAAGTTCGTATCCCGAGGTACCACTGTATACTGATGAAGTTTAGCAGCAAATGAGGGGGGGCCATGTACAACATGAAACTAGTGTCTCAACTTAGTTATGCAACTGCATAGCCCTGAAGCTTCAACTTGCAATTTTGACATCAAAGTTGCTGGTGGAAGAAAGCTATGTGAGCCTATATGGATACAATTCTTTCCTTGGCAGATTTCTCTATTAATTTTTGTTTACTTTCTTTGTAATTCCCTGTCTCAGATCTTTTTAGTCTCTCAAATCTTTCATTCTCACCTAGAGTCTCTTCACCAATAACTTCTGAAAAATTTCAATGACAGCTCCTCAGTACACAAAATAGTTGTGTTTCAGATATGCAGGTAGGAAAATATTTGGAAATCAATATTTCCTCATTCATTCATTCATCACATTTATATAGCCTCCCATCTCACGCAAAGCAACTCTGGGCAGCGTACAACAATTAATAAAACAAAAAGTGAATAAAAACAGGCATATAAAAGGAAAATAAGTTATTATTAAAACAAAAGCTATCACAAATCTTTTTTAAAAATTAGGTTTCAAAATATACCCACCCCATGGAGAGAGCAGAATATCAATCACAGTGGAGCCATCTAAGAATGTCTCCAATTCCCAAAGACCCCCAGGCCCAATGACACAACCAGGTCTTGAGGGTCTTCCTAAACAACAGCAGGGAAGGTATGAGCCTAATTTCAGGAGGGAGAATATTCCACAAGGAGGGAGCCATGGCAGAGAAGGCCTGCCTTCTGGGACCCACCAAATGCAAGTCCCTGGCCCATGGAATGCGTAGCATACCTTCCCTGATGGATCTAATGGGATAGGCTGATGTGATTGGGGAGAGGTGGTCCCTCAGATAACCTGGCCCCATGCCATGAAGGGCTTTAGAGGTCAAAAACACACCCTGAATTGGACCTGGAAGCAAACTGGCAGCCAATGCAGTTTGCGAAGCAGAGGTGTAATATGTGTTCTAGGAGCACACATAACTGCCCGTGCTGCAGCATTCTGCAGTTGAAGCTTCCAGATACTCTTCAAGGGCAGCTCCATGTAGAACACATTACAGTAGTCCAACCTGGAGGTGAGTAGGGCATGAGTGTCTGTGAGCAGAGCCTCCCGATCCAGAAAGGGGCGAATTGGCACATAATATGGAGTTGTGCGAAGGCCCTCCTAGCCACAACTGCCACTTGCTCTTCTAGGAGGACCCCAAATCCAGGGCGGTGCCACCCCATCCAGCACCAAAGATGATATAGTCCCAGAACTGGCAGCACCCCAACCCAAAGCCACTCAGTCTTGCCAGGGTTCAGTTGAAACCTGTTGTTCCCCATCCAGACCCTCATAGCCTCCAGATACCCAGATAAGGCGTGCACAGCATTATATCACTAGCTCTTTCTCCATTGGCTAGCAAGTAGCTGTGGTTGTGACCTGGGCACCCCAATCTATCAGTCCTAGAAAAATGTGCTATATAAGTCTATGGACTCTTCTATACTGGAGAGCCTTTCTTTTCACCAATCTTATCTCTAATTCCTTTTGTTAGATGATTCACTAGCCAGAGCTTTAGAACAGCCCCAGAGCTGAGTAATTTACGGTTTTGCACAATGTGCTTCCCTTGTCACTGACCCAGCATTGAATCCTCTTAGGAATGAGTCACATGAAAGTAAGTCTTTTTCTAACCCATTTCTGCTAAAATAGTTTATAATTGTTTAATCCTTTATAACATTTTTATTGACTCTCAAATCAGCTTGAAGAATATACACTGTTAAAAACGTAATTCAGATCAACAGGAAAGAGGATAAATGTTGTATCATTATTCACAGCAGGTTTGAAACCATAGTTTTACAAATTAACTAGTGTAAATCCATTTCCTCCTCTCTAGCTTTCTTCTTATTGTTATGAACTATGTGGTTTAGAAGTAGACTTAGTAATTAATAATCAGCGTTGTCAGTTGGAAGAGAAAAAGGTGGGGATAGAAGAATTTGTACTGCAGGTTCTCTGAAGCAACTTTTAACTTCATTGAAACACCACCACTCTCAAAAAAAATCACTGCATTTCTTAATATCTTATCAGCCTCATATCATATCAGTTTTTAATTTTCATCAGCAAAGATTCTTTTCCAAAATCTTCTTAAAATACAAAACAAATAGAAATGAAACTTTACATGATTTGTGTCAGTTTTCTGTTTACATATATTCATTTGATATAAAGAAAACCTAGCAAAGCTGAGGATAAATCATTTGTAATCTAGGTAAGTCTAGCAAAAACACGGAGAATTATTAGAAATCACTTATCTATCTCCTTGCATGCTGTGGATTATTATATTTGGTCTCAGAATAAGGACATTTGATCATTGTCAGCAAACAATTTTTTTGTTCTGTGGCAAGTCTATTAAAAACTTGAAACACTTCACAATAGCAATTTAAAGAGAAACCATCTGCTTCAAGAGAACCGGCTAATAATATAAATAGAAATTCAACATAGTGACACTCATAAATATGAGATGTGTTTAGCCTGCCAGAGCTTAAATGACAGTAGTGTACAAGTTGCTCATAATATACTAAATGAAAGCAAATAAGATTGCAATCCTATGATATTCATTTTTGGTAAAAAAAAAAAAAAAAAATCCCATTTGAAATGCTATTTTGAATAAACTAGTACAAGACTGCAAATAGATGTTTCCAAATATATAAAAATATAAAATAATTCATTTTAGTTTTTAAAAAACTGTTTAAACATTTCACAAAAGAGATTAGAAAACAAGAGCATAGGATACGATACAACCCGGAAAAAAGGTTTGCAAAAAATATTCTATTATTTTACAAAGGAGTCAGTGTTGCATTGATTGCTCAGTATTGTACTTGGTCAAAAACAGGAGAAAACAACAAGAGCTTATGAACACAGTTGATTATCATAAATGCTGGTTTTGAGACTAGTGTGAAGAATTTGGCATCTTAAATCCATCCATCCGCCTGCAGATTCTGCTTCAAACCCAGCTCTCCCCATTTTGCAGATATGTTTTAATAGAGGCATGACAATGATTCTTAAAGAAATAAAACACCTTTCTGAGCTAAATTTTACAACACAACTGGATTTCATTATGAAGTGAGATTGCCAAAAATGGCAGAACCATGTTTAGTACTTGCAGCTAACATGAGAATGAATTTAACATAGCAGTATTGTGCTTTATGCCTGTCATAGCACTTCTATATTATTGGTTGTAATAGCAGTGTAGGAAACTAAACATTGAGTTATAAAACTTAATATGGCCATTCTTAAAGGCATTTCCAAAGACAATTTCCAATGTGAAAAAAGCAAAGTACAATTTCTTAAAATGGGGTCATGTGACCTAAACAAAGGATTGTTTCATGATCATGCACTTATTTATCGGCTCATTAAAGCAAGAATATTAATTTTGAGTCTAACAATTGATTTATGGATGTCAGATGTGAAGAAAATTAATATATATTGCAATTCAATGCCCTCTGATTTCAAATTACTATTTACAACCTACACACCTAAATGTATATTATTCCTACCTCTGTATTACACTTCATAAATTTGATGGATTGAGTCTTAACAAGCATATGCCAGGGAAAAAAAAATCATTAGACATTTGGTTTTTTTCACAACAAATTAAACTTGGCTATTTTCTTAAAATATAAGATAATGTTTTGATATCACATTTTACATTATAGTGCAAATTATAGGAAAAAAGGAAGGTTTGTCATTTTACATGCTAGCTCCATCTTTATAATAATCTGTAATTCTGTTCATAAAATCTTTGCCTTCTGTAATAAGGAAGTTCCTTACTCATGGAAGTGAAGGATCTACAAGATATACATCACAATCTAGTTGTTATGTTGATTCAGAAGTAAATCCTACTGAATTTATTAGAATTTTCTCCCAGACAGTTAATCACTGGAGGCTGAATTACTTCCTTAGCAAATAGATAATCACACACTATACGTTACAAGTTATGTGTCATTTGTCCTTCTCCAACAAGATACTATGGAGATACTGAACTAATTTACACTTACCAAGTATGTTTAGAAAGCCCAAATTATACTGCCATAGATAAATTAGTATAATGCTCTTAGATTTAAAATTAGTTTTAACCACCCATCAGCCCAAGCAAAGACCAAGAGATTGTCTGTGATGCCAGAGCAGTTACAACAATGTCATCTTGAAGGGCCCACTGGAGCAGATGAGCAGATGAGAACTGCATAGAACTGCATAGAACTGTAGCCCTGGTAATGCAGTGAGAAGATCTCCCTATTGATCAAGCTATGTTGATTAATTGTGAGTAAGCTGGTATATCCCCATGCCATTTCTACAGATGTGAAAATACTCTTTCAAGTCAACAATAACTGCTTCAGAAACAGTAACATATTACTGCCTTATGCTTGAAGTGGTGTATGTAGTTTCACTGGAAGATATTTAAGCCTCATCTGCCTTTGAGTTCCTGGGATTTTCTTGATTAGGTAAAGAAACCCAGATGCAGAATTGCCAGCTTGCAAGCATTGGGAATTTGGAAGGCTATGGAGTCTTGCCACCTTGGCAAGAGCACAACACTGCTAGCAATGCATTCTTTTATTTTTGTGATAAGAATGAAATGATGTGTGTTCAGACACAGACCTGAAGAGGCAGGAAAAGACAATTAGTAGCTGGCTGAAAAGCAAGTTTTGATTGATTGTACTCAGTTATTGACCAGAAAGGGTAAAACTGATTGGCTAGTGGTTCTTTGTGACCTTTAGTCCCACAAAGATATAAAATTGTCTTGACTCATGGTATTGTGATGTTTGAATAGACATGAAATTAGTCAAAACAGTCTTGGGTAAATGTTAAACTAGATTCAGATGGTTCGATAGATGCAAAGCCTGGAAATATGGAACAAACCCAGTAGGTAAGATGGGGAAAGATTTCAATCACACTCATTGTACAAGATTGTAAATTTAATAGAGATTTGTATGGTCAATTAAAAAAAACAGAGACGTATAAAATAATTTACACTAATAATAAACTAGTGTACTGCAGCAGGAATGTTTTGGATCGATTGAAGTGCTTTCCAAAAGCAACAGACTATTGAGTTATTCATACTGCAAAATTATTTAAGTAGGTTTGGAGTGAGCTGCATTTGTTCAATCCTCTTACCCTGAAAATCGTTTAGGTAAATTTAAATGGTGCATGAATTCGTTTGAAGGACAGATTCCAAAAATTTTAGTTTGAAGCATGCTGTATAAATGAACTAAATAAGCTAATCTTCAGACTGCATAAAGACTGTTGTGTAATGGCTATTCTTCACCATTAAGTGATGAAACTGACCATGGAAGTCAAATAACATTTCTCCGTAAATTTATCAGTTTCTAACTGACATTACTACTGTACGTTTATTTGCTAGTTAGAAGATAAGGACAGTATTGCTGTTAAGTTCATTACTGCTTACTTGTTTTGGCAGTGATACATTTTCACTGCAATATAGGCTATTTTTGTAGCTTTCACCGTTGCATTCCCAGGCAGACCAGTTTCATACAAATCAGTTTTAAACTCAATTATTCAGCAATGGCCGGTACTTCCTTTCCTGGAAAGGAGGAACATTTATCTCCTGTTCCCTTTTATATACCCTTTTCATCGATTCTTGGGAGCCAGAAATGATCATAACTAAGCAATGCTAACTGGCAGCACTTTGAAGCATTGAAGTGCTCCAAAATCTCTGATTTTATCAAAAAAAATGACAAAAAAGTGAGGATTAGGATCCCTATGATAAAAGGTGAAATGGAAAATTTAGTTTATTAGAGATCTGGTAACAGTGCACATACCCATGTGTTTCTTGCCTATCAAAACAATATAAGTAGTCCTCATTTAATGCCCCTAATTGGGACTGGTAACTCTGTCACTAAGCAAAACATCACATGACCACCCTGCTTGTGATGGCAGTTCTGGCAATCCCAGTTGTGGTTAAGTGAATCACCCTTGGTTGTTAAGCGAGACATCACATGACCGTGACTTGTGACCTCCTGCTGGTTTCCCCATTAACTTTGCTTGTCAGAACCTGGCTGGGAGGGTCGCAAATGGTATCATGTGACCATAGGACTCTGTGACCATCATAAATGCTTGATGGATGCCAAGCTCCCAAATTGTGATCATGCAGGCTTCCATCTTATCACTAAATGACAACTCCAGCAATCTGGTGTTGAATAGTTAGGGCTACAGATAGATTCACACCTCTACCCTACCTTTATTTGAAATCTGGCCTAATAAACTGAACATCTGAAAACAATCTTTGCTTCTTTTAAGCCCATCTCTGCATTTAAAAGCACTATCATACTCCCACTGAAATCAGAAGGAATGACCTCTTTAGCTCCTATCACTACCTTTTGTCATTCACTCTCATTGTCATCCACTGGTATGGCTATCAAAAAGTAGAAAAAAATACAGAGAAGGAAGAAAAGTGAAGATTTGAGAGATGTATGGCACCTGAAATGTTAATACCACAGATGCCAGATACTCTAGGAGATACAACCTCTATCTAACCTCCATATCTTCAGGTGGCTAGCTGTATCTGAATAAAGTGTTGCTCAGCATGTGGCCTGAATTAAGCAAGGTTCTGAACACATGGACAGCTATACCTGTATTCAAGTAAATATACAGAAGTACAGGTTCCATTCAGACCTGCCTATATGTTTGGAGGTTGGAGAAAAGCAGAGGAGGATTTCAGCAGGTGGAATGGAACTATAGCAAGATACGCAAACAGAAATGAATGCTTTTTATTAATGGTATTTGATACATCACTGTGCGCACTACTGGAGAAGACAGAACAGATGGCTTCAGCATCAGGAGATGGTATCTTCTATCCATACAAGGAAATCATTTGTGAAAAAAATGACTGAAGTATATTGATTCTGAAAGTTTTGTATAAAAAAGGGGTAATATTAGAAAAAAGAGTTGACATGAAAGAAATGTACTTAAAGTAGCCCACAGTATAGAAAATAAATTTAAAAAATTACAAAAAGAATATAAGTGAGGAAAATTATTATTATGGTTGGCCGCACAGTGAGCCAGTCAATTTGGCATTTTTATCCACCTATCGAGTCCTTCCCAAGGACCTGGGATAGGCAGATCTGTTTGTTTGTTGGTGTTAAAGGTATCGTCACAGGATATAAGCTCTTCCAAGTAAAGCTGCCTTTTGTAATTGATCAATGGTGATTTTGTCAATGCCGATGGTGTTCAAGTGGTGCTCCAGATGTTTTGGATTTGTACCCAAGGTGCCTATTGCCACTGGTACTATCTTTGCTTTTATTTGCCACAGTTGTTCTATTTCTATTTGCAGGTCTTTATATTCTGTAATTTTCTCCAGTTCTTTCTCTTCTATTCTGCTGTCTCTAGGTATTGCAATGTCCACTATCCAGACTTTTTTGCCTTTCTTATCAACAATGGTTAAGTCTGGGGTGCTTGTCTGTTTGAATTCTAAAGTCCCAGAGCACTTTAGCTTCTTCATTTTCTATGACTTTGTCTGTTTTGTGGTCCCACCAGTTCTTGCTTGCAGGCAAGTGGTATTTCTTGCAGATATTCCAGTGCATCATTGTTGCTACTTTGTCATGCCGTTGTTTGTAGTCAGTCTGTGTGATCTTGCAGCAGCTAACTAGGTGATCCACTGTTTCTTCAACTTCTTTGCAAAGACAGCATTTGTTGTCTGTTGCTGTCTTCTCAATTCTGGCTTTAGATGCATTTGTTCTTAAGGCTTTGTCTTGTGCAGCCAGAATTAGCCTCTCTATCTCTTTCTTCAATTTTCCTGCTCTTAGCCATTGCCAGGTCTTGTTGTTATCTGCTTTGCAAAATAGTTGTGTGTGTGTGTGTGTGTGTGTGTGTGTACTGGCCATGTAATACTTTGTCTTGCCATGTTTTTTTTCTATTCTTCATTTGGTCTTTCTTATAGGCCAGTTTGGTCAATTTGGTATTCAGTAAGCCTTCATGGTATACTAGTTTCGGTGCATCTTCTTCAATGTCCTTCAGATATTCTTCCAATGCCTTTTTCTTCTTCAACTGTCTGGTGTACTTGTAACATTCCATGCCCACCTATGCTCCTTGCTAAGCAGAGTCTGTCAACATTGCTATGTGGATGAAGGGCATGATTCATTGTCTTATTTTTCTGATCTTCTTATCCAGGGCTTCTAGTTCTGCTTCAGTCCAGTCCACTATTCCAGCTGTGTATCTAATGACTGGAATTACCCAGGTGTTAATTGCCTTGATGGTACTTCCCCCACTGAGTTTGGACTTTAAGATCTTCACTCTCATGATGTATTCACTACTAACCTTCTTCTTGACTTCAATGTGCTTGATGTTGTCAGCTTGAAGGATGCCAGGTATTTGTAGTGAGCTTCATCCAGACTCTTGATGTTATTTCCATTGGGCATCTTGGTTCCTTCAATTTTCACTATTTTCCCCCTGTTGATGGTAAGGGTGACACATTTGTGCAGTCCAAACTCCACTGCAATATCTTGGCTGTATATTTGGACAGAATTGAGCAGCAATTCCATTTCAGATGGTGTTTTCCATGCAGCTTCAGATAGTCCATGTAAAGGAGTTGGAATAACCTGGCAGATGTTTTTGATGTTTGATAGCCATGGCCTGACTTGTTCAGTATTGTTGACAGAGGAATCAATGCAATGACAAACAGTGGTGATGATAGTGAGTCTCCTTGAAAGATTCCAGTCTAGATGTTAACCTCTCCCAGTCTATCACCACCACCACCACCACCACCATCGTTGTTGTTGTTGTTAGTCACACAGTCAGCCAGATATTTAGACTGGATTTGGCATTTTTATCCACCTATCGAGTCTTTCCCAAGGACCTGGGATAGGCAGATGTTGTTTGATGGTTTTAAAGGTATCATCACAGAATGTAAGCTGTTCCAAGTAAAACATTATCATTATCATTATCATTATTGTTATGGAATTTACATATAGTAATTATGTACATAATGGAAAATTGCCAAACTCTTGTTAAGAAAAGTTGTAAACAACAACAAAAAAAAATTTGTAAAACATCAGATGGCCCAGATTACTGACCTGTTAACATGGCTAAAAAACACAACAGGTTTAATTCTGAACCAATCAGAGTTTGTTCATGTATGTATGGAATGTTAAAAAATCAGACTTTGGAAGTTTTCAGACAGTGCTTTCTTGTGTCCTTCTAAATCTTAGGTTCATTGTAAAGGACACTGAAATAAATGAAGTAATTTTCAACAATAGCAAACCTACAATTAAAGAGTTTTTGTTTGTAAATAGCTATACATCATTACAACATTCCTGACACATTCAAGCACATTTTTGATTAAAGCCCAATTTGTTAAAAGACTTAATCCTTAATATGGGACTCATTTATACAAAATACAGTAGGTTAAAAAAAAACATCCATGATAGTCATATCAATCTATTAGAAATATATAGGTACTTGAATAATATTGGTATTAGATAAGCATATATAGAATTGTAATTGTTTATTGTTATAATGATATATTAACACTTTTTTCTCTTGTTTTTTCATTTTGTTGAAATGAAATTAATTTTGCTTAATTAATAACTATAGGATGTGAGGCAGTTCCAGTGCTGCTTTTTCTATTAACTTTTATATTTTTTTCTTCTTTTTGTAATCAACAATTTAAAAAAATAATTAAAAAAATAGACTTAATCCTGCCAAAGCACACTGTTGCAAGTTTCATCTACTAGCTGACTTTAACATTTATTTGTTTCTAGTGGGGCATTTTTCTGCAGGGACAGGGGGATGGAGCTGGCAAGAAGAACCTTAATAAAAAGAATAGTTTACTCAAAGCAAACCTGAATGCCTAGTGAACAAACAGCAGGGAATGGCTTTCTTTCTCCTTTTCATGAAACTGAATGGAATGTAAAATCTATTTGTTTTGTTTTTAAAACATGTTACTTTTTAAACAGCTTTTCCTATCTCTTAGTTTACCTAAATTGGGGGCTGTGTTTGTTCCATTTCAGAAATGTTTTTGTTATTTGATGTGTTTACAACCTGTATGAGACTTGCCTAAAGATGACAGCTTGTACTCCCATTTTCTTAATAAAACATTTGCCATCTCTACATCATCCAGAATTTTAGCATTTTTTCCCTCCAAATTGTACAGACTCATTTGATAAATTTCTCAGTACCTTTTGTTGAAGCTGACTCTAAGAATCAGTGTAATGATAACCTGTTACCTTTGAATAAAATGTTCGATATAAAAAAGGAAAAAAGAAAGAAATGGTAAGAAAAGTAGAATTATGTACATTTCCCCAGCATGCTAGCCACTTAATATTTTTTCCCCTGTGGTACAAATATAATTAGCTAGTAAGATTTATAGTTATCAAAAACATCTGAAAGACTTATGTATTAGTTGCACAAAAGTTTCTAACCTTTTATATATGATTACTAAGATAATTATTAAATCATTGCTTGATTAACTACAGATCAAAATTCCTGACATAGTCCTGCAGAACTACTACTACTACTACTACTACTAATTTAATATGATATCAGCACAGTTTCTGAGACAGTACCTATCAGCTGTTTCTATTGCACATTTTATGTAGACTGTATATGCATTTTTCAAAAGTAACATCCTTTTTAATGCATAAATGTTTACAGAATGACTACTGAAGTTGAAACTTCATTTCAAGAAGCACTGGGTTTTGTTTAACTCTATTTTTTCTGTCTTTCTTTTTTTAGTATCCAGAATTACTGAACCAGACTTTGCTTAATTAATAACTATAGGATGTGAGGCAGTTCCAGTGCTGCTTTTTCTATTAACTTGCAATTTCCTTTAGGAAATGAGTAAACTGGGAGGAATGGCTGCTGCAAATAAATAGTATAACTGTAAATTGCCAAAATTCATTTGAATGAAATAAGAAACATGCCTAAATAAATTCTATACTTGGATTTATTGAAAATGAATCTAAACATTTCAGATGTACTTTAAATATATTGTACTAAGAGTTAATAGAGAAATAAGAGAATTTAGAACATACCTGTTCTGGTTCTTGACACTCCAGTACAAAACTGTTCAAAATGGGGGAGTATCTCTTTCAGATTGCTGTGGCACAGCCCTTCCATTTTTTTTATAACTGCTTTGTGGCAAGTCTTTCTGGGATGAATGAGCAATAAAACTCTATTGTAGCTCCAGCCAACCTGGTATAAATAAAGGGGCACCGATACTTTTCAGAGTCACTATGCTGTCAACTTAAGCAATTCTATTTATGGGTCTGATCCAAATTACATTTTAATTTCTTTTGGTAAAAGGATATTTTTTTCCCTCTCATCAATATTTAATCCTTTACAATGGTATTGTACAAGGTCTGCACATATCTTTGAAGGGATGCCTATTTCACTGGACAAATGAAGCTCCCCTTTAAAGCAGCATTGCAAAGTGAAGGGTGTCCTGCTATTATGTAGCGGGATGGCTTGGAAGCAGCATTTGCTGCAAATGACCTTGGGTGAGTATAAACTACTGTTAGTGGGGTAAATCAGCTGATTGAGACAGTTCGGTCCTGCCCTGACAGTTTGTTGAGATAGAACAATGTGGCGTTGTGAGGTGGTTTCCTTGAGAGACCTGGGGAAGATGGCTCCACATGGCCAGCAGCTGCCTCGCGAAGGGCCAGGCTGGACATGTCTCATCAGCAGCGGGAGCAAGAAGATGGGGAAGGTTAGCTGTGGTGGCAGAATGCAGGGCAGCGTAGGCCTCGGGGTGCAGGGCAGCAAGGGTGGCTGCAGCTGGGGCTTCCAGGAGTAGGGCTGGGCTGGGCTGGGCTGGGCTGGGCGGTTGGGGCTTCATGCCATGGCACTGGGCTGGGCTAGCAGGGGCTTCCAGCAGTAGCTGGGGCTTCCCAGAGTGGCTACAGCTTTGCACTATACTGTGGCTCAGGGGCTTCTTGTACCCCCCAGAGCCATAGGGCGCCAAGAAGCCCCAGATCTGCAACACAGCAAGCAGCCTCAGAATCATGCAGTTTTGGAGGTGCTTGCCACCTCACAAGGCAGGGTGCAGGGTGGCCAAAGGGCAGGGGGGAATAGGCAGTTGGGAGGAGTTGAAGGAAAGGCAGTCCCTTACCTAGGAAGAACCAAGGCTCGGGGCTGGGAGGGACCAAGCTGGGAATGGCTTGGATCAGGTTGGGTCCTTGGCTAATAACTGGTGGTATTTGATTAATGACAGCAACCAGAAGTGCCAGGATTGCCATGGCTAAGCAATGTAGTCACATGACATTGAGCTGTATGACTGCGTAGCTTAGCGACTGAAATTCTGGTACCTACTGCTGTCGTAACTCGAGAACTACCTGTATAGCTAATTATGCAGCCTGTTCATCATCCGTCATACTGACTTGGATACTCTTTTCCATCGTGTATGACTATGTTCCACTGGCCTTTCAGTGGAGGCCAAAACTGAAACTGAGAACCATCTCTCCTTTGATGATGGCTATTTAGTACTGATGATACCCTACATAGTCCAGAAGCTATAGACAACATTATTGGTACATTTTAATTGTACCATTTTTCCAAGAGCTCAAGGTGACCTTACATAGGAATCTCCCTTCTTTTATTCCCACAGCAGTCCTGTGAGGAAGGTGGGGCTGAATTAGTGACTGGTTCAAAGTCAACACAGTGAGTTTCAGTAGCTAAGAATGG
Source organism: Python bivittatus (assembly GCF_059951505.1). Taxonomy (NCBI): domain Eukaryota; kingdom Metazoa; phylum Chordata; class Lepidosauria; order Squamata; family Pythonidae; genus Python; species Python bivittatus. Next base: position 54,127,388 of record NW_028277125.1, on the reverse strand, counting down.
ACCTATTGACTCTCTCCCCAGTCCTAGTATGACATCCTGACCAGTATACCACACACATCACAAGTGTTTTTCCTTTTACATGATCTGAGTTTTGGATCAGCTATGAAAAGCCTTGTTTCTTTACAGGTTATCCAATTTGGAGGGGAAATAATAACTGCCACAAAGAGAGCTGAATTCCTTCTATGTCAGGAAGTGAATATGTTGCAAGTTTCTGCACACAAATTTTCTTCCACTGTGGCAGTGAAGGATTATGTCATTTTTCAGTAGCAAGGCTACACAATAGCCAGACCTCCGTTGTTCAGTTTGCCTGCTTCCAGCTGCATAACAGATGTCTAATGTCTCTGTTTCTGAAGCAGAGATGAAATAGATCTTTAATCCCTAGGTGATGTGGTGTTGTTCTCATGGAAGAGACCTCTCTTGTAGCCCTTTCTGCTGATTCCCCTACTGACAAGGGTCTTTACAAAGTTCTACATGGATTCAATCAGTTCCATCCATGTGGTGGCCTATGCAGCCATGGTTTGCTTTGTTGTTGCATCGAGTTCCTGACATGTCCCAATCTGCTATCCATTCATAAGAGATAGTTCTAACACTAGGATCCCACCTTCCTCCACCTACCTGCTTGGAGGATTTGATTCTGGCAGGACCAGAGTCGATTAGGTCTTCCTAGTTTCTCAGAAGGGTTGTTCAAGATCCTTCTACATGGTTAAGCAGACAGCCTTTGTAGACTATGCAAAAGGGGAATATTTTAATCCTCTTCTCCCAAGATTTTTATTATATCTATTTTACTTATGTTGAAGTAACATGGTGTGTTTGTCTCTTTGCATTTCTTCCTTCTACATCTAACAAATGATGTTCCCTGTTTTATAACTCATTCATAAAGCATTTTATGAAGAGCTTGATTCACATTTACCCATCAGTTTTTCCCTAGTTCCTTTTGTGCTAATGTCAGAACCTTTTATACTAATGGCTTCTGCTTTCATTCATTTGTTTTTGTAGAAAACTACATTCTTAGTAGCAGTTAATACAGATCATTGGACAGAAGAGCTACATACCTTATTTTTGGACCCACCGTTTCTTATTCTTCGCAGAGACAAAGCATTTCTTTTCTCAGATAACTCTTCTAAAGTCTGTCTCGACATTCCATTTAGGATAAAACATTATACTCACTACAATTTTCCCAGCCTCTCCATTTCCTTTCTACTTGTACTGAACAACATAATTTCAAAGGGACCAATATCTGTTTTGGCTTTCTTCAGCATTTTTCCAAATGAACAGCTGCAGTCATCAAATGTTGTTATGAACATGCTAAGCAATCATGCGGTCTCTAGATCTGTGGTTGTTCTACATGAGTTACAACCACTTCTTCAACTTTTCTAGATGGAATCCCCCTGCCAGAACTATGCAAGACAACTACTGGAGCTCAGGTTTACAATTCACCCAGGATTATTGTCCTAAACTGAAAAACGAACTTTTGGAACACATGAGTTTTGTTATGAGTACACAACACTCAAAGCAATTAGGTTCACACTTGAACCAGTTTGTATATTCCTAGCACTAAAGGGCTCCACTGTTGAACCAACCTTGTCAGCCCATCAACACTGATGAAATTCAGAATCCAAATGGCCAAATTTTAGTGATAGGATTTTGGGATTCTAAGGGATTTGAGAAACGTTTAAGGGTAGGAATAGACATTGCTTTCCCACCAAAGCTTGCTCTGCCTCCCCAAAAAATGCTGGAAATTTTTTATTACATTCTTTCCAGAGCATGTCACCACTTCTCCAAGCAACCTCTTGAAACCTTCCAGAAGTTCTGAGTTATGGCTCTTGATCCCTCAGAAGTTGTCCACTAATTCTAAATGTCTTCACCCTGAAAATTCTTTTACATTACAGCAGTTTGCAGATGTGTTGTACAAATGAAAATAGATATATGCTGCATCAGGAAATTATGTGCTGTCTGATGAAATTCTTTTATATCCATAGAATAGTATATTGCTGCTGCATTTAAGGGAAACACTCTAACTTGAATGATCAGGAAACAGGATTTCCTATAAATTGGTACACAGCAGCCTGTAATAACTTCCATTGGTATGAAAGTGAAAGAAATAAGTAATGCCTGCTATCATATTAAAAAGCTTGCATATTAGAATTTGAAGTTTACAATCAGGTTGATAAAACTAAGACTCCCCTATAGATAAACATCTCCATTAAGCTTGTCTGTTACATCAAGTGTTCATGATTCAATGGGCGCTGCTTTGTTTTCTAAATAATTACAAACATATAATTTATGCTAGTAATTTATTCAAGTGTTTATGGGTCTTAATGTCATCGTTTCCTCATTTATCTGAGCAGCTATGTAGAATATATTTGTATTTTGTTTAATTTTAGCTATATGTAAGCAGCTAATCATTTGCTTACCTGAAATTATTTCATATTTTTGATTAACATGAGCTAGTGAGCTCATTTGAGTGTGTCCTGTTATTAAAGTTGCTTTATTAAAGTTACCTTTTGATTTCCCGAGTTATTTAAAGGGTTCTGTTATTTTCATAATCGCCTGAGTTGTGTAAAGTGTAAAATCTGTGATGACACTTTTTTACTCCTTTGGTTTCTTGTAATTTATTACAGCTGTCAATACAAATGCTTTGCATTTGGGCAGTAGTAATGTGTGAAAGAAACACACAGTGCTTTATTATCTAATTGTATTTCTAAATAGGATAAAAGGGATATTGAAACTGAGACAAAGTGATTCACTATATGATAGAGTGATATAGTGAATATATGATATAGAGGATTCTATATGTTTTTCCTATTCTTTCTTAAAATAATTTCTTCTGTCCATGCATACAAAGCATGCTTGTTTCATGATTCCATCATCAGATTTATATTTTTTGTTATATTCATCTGTTTTTCTGTTTCTCAAGCCAAATAAAGTATCCATTTCCATAGGCGTCTGTTCCTAACCACACATGACATCAAAATGACAAAATGTACATCATGAATACCCTCCCATGAATGCCTATGTTCATTTCACTCTACAACTACATTCCAGAATTATTCCCTTATTGAAATAAAGTATGTACTAAGGCACCTTTAAAACATAAATCAGGTTTAAAAAAATGGACCAGCCATTGCAGTGACATCATCATACAATTGGCCAGGAAACTGCTTACTTTTGAGGATGAAAAATAATTAAAAATAAAAGTGTGTTCCCTGGCTGCAAAAAGGTTTTGTGTGTGTGTGTACATACACACACACACTTGTATTCACCTTTTAAACAGGAGTTCAAGGCACCATACATAGTGCTGCCTCTTCCTATTTTTCTCTATAATGAACAGGGCTAATGGATACTTTAAAAAAAAAGGAAGCAAAAATTTGCATTTTGTATTGTACTGACATCTGTAGTTAGAAATTGGTGTAATTCCTGATAAAGGATCCCAATAGGCCAAGAGTTCTGGAACAGATGGAAAGACAGTTGCCTTTTGCTATGTTCCAGCCTTCCATGCTCAAAATACTCTTTTTCCTGTAATCCCCCCCCCGAAACAATCATTTTTTCATAATGCTGTCTGTCATGAAAAGTACCTTGCTAATATCTAATATTTAAATAAATGCTGAACATGAGGAAAACTCAAATTAAACTTGATAGGCAGATCAAGTGCCACTCGATCCAGATTGGTTTATTCTCCATATTTTGCTCTGGAGCACACTCCAGAGTACCAATCTCCAAGTAATGGCCTAGAGCTCTAAGAAGAACTCACTTCAGCACTCACAGGTCAATCAAAGAAGGCCCAAGACATGCTAAAATCTAAACTTGTTTTCTAAAGCAGAACGAAGATATCAAGCAGATATCGTAATCCCAAGTGAGCTCTAAAGTAATCCAAGAGTCAGTGCAAAAGAAATTTAGTTGGGCAGCATGGTCTTAAACACAGGATAGACCCTAATACCAGCATACAGGTGCTATTCCAACACCTGGAGTTTGTCTATTGGAAATGGATGTTTAATGCTCTTGCTTACAAGACCTCATCTTATTCAAGAGTTAATCTGTAGGATTCATCAGTGAAAAGGGTTTTTCAGTAATATCTTCAGCAGAGACATTGCTTCTTGAAAAGGTCTTTCTTTGTAAACAAGCACTTTTTTGTTTTCCGGTGTTTGTGTTCTCATGAGCTTTACAGGGTTTACTCCAATGTCATTTCATTCTATTGACTCTGAGATTTTGATTCCTGCATCACAGTTTTGTTCTCTGACTCTTTCAAAGAGTTAATGGATCCCACAAATGAAATCAACACTCACTAATTTGATCTAGACTAAACAAGGAAAGACTAATAATCACTCTCTGGTTCTGGACTATACAACGTACAAGATACACATATTTAACTGGTGGTTTTTGGTGGAAAAAAGGCTATCATGAGCCTCCTTTTGCTACGTTGTCATAATTGTGAGATCAGACGTTTTCATCTCTATTTTTAAATAAAAAACTGTTTTTCCAAAACACACAAAAAGTATTTAATCCTAACTTTGGTTTGAATATTTTCCTAGTATTATTATTTAATAAACTGTTTTCCTTATTCATCTCTGCATTGCCTTTGATAGAAACTTTCAGGGAACTATTCCAATGCCTTCAAGATTAGTCTTTTGAATTAAAGAACTAATTCATAGTGTAAAAGTCACTGTAATGATTTTTCTTCCTTCCAAAGCATCCCACATGGGTTATCAATATGCCATTCATGACTTTTCTTGGTCAGTGAAGATTTTATTAAAAAGCTTATTTCCTAATATACAATTCTTAGATTTATAGTACTCATCCATTTCAGCTATGATAGCCAATCCTCTTGTATCATTCCTTTTTCCTATGTTTCAAACAACTGCTAATCAATTAAAAAAAAACTTTGTTCACTACATATTTACCATTGTTTAGTGCACTTTTGCTATGGGAAAGGACTGATTCATGGTATTTGGAAATTGCATATATATCATTATCCCATTGCTTAGTCTTGCTGCATTGGAAAAAATTCCAGAATTTCAATGTCCAAAAGCCTTCGCAGTCCATAACTTGCATTATTACCACTAGTGCTGAAGGGCACAGCAATAGTAGTATCTGTGTATTACACTACTAGTCTTTGCCCCAGGCACAGCATATTTATGGCATAAAAAAGCAGTTGGCCTACATTAAGGAAAGTTGTGACAACCACTTTCTTCCTCATAGTCTTAAATCATGGTAAGCATACTCAGGACTAAATCATAGGCAGCTGAATCAGAGATACGAACTTGGAATAAGATCAAGGCAAACATGTCAGGAAGAAGAATTGGAAACAAATGATGCTTCCTATCCCCAAACTTTAAAGTCTCCCGTAGCACCAGACCAAAAAATAAATAGACTTTTCTGAAATTTTGAAGTTTAAAATACACATTTCTAGCAGAATGATCCTACACATATATACTTAGGAGTAAGGCTCACTGCATTCAAGAAGAACTGCTCCTATGTATGAGGGTTGCAGGCTAAATATATTTTAGGAAATAGTAAAACAAGTTGACAATTAAATTCTGTTCTACATATGGGAGTATGGACCATATTAATTTATATTTGCAATGATCACCTTTCTCAAAGTTCCCCAGTTATAATGCTATATTAGTTGAAGTGATACAAATAGCATTTTGTTGTTCTGACTACCATAAATTACACTAATGGTTTCCTGGATCACTCCAATATACATTATATAATTGATAGCCCCCAAATGTGCATAATATTTAGGGACATGGTTCAAATATAGTAGATAGAAAGTAGCAATTAGTTGTAATAAAAATTTTCCCAATTGTTTTGAAAAAGAACAATTCTGGAAAAACATGTGTTCTTCCCTTTTTTTGTAGGGGCATTTTTGTGCAAAAGCCTGGGAAAACAGCTTCATCTGCAGTGATGAAAGGTTGGGCTGGCTCTGTTAACAAAGTAACTTGCCAAATGCTGTGTTTTTGGCTGGCACTGACTGACTCGTTTTTCTCATTTTTAGAAAAGTCCTTTCCAGTTTTTGATGAGGTTCCATTATTAGCAAATACATTCTCTCTTAGATAAGAGACTTATATCAACCAACTTCCAGTTAACCTGTCATTGTTTAAACATGTGCAACCAATTAAAGTATTTTTAAGAGATATTTTCTGAAGTCATTTAAAGGGTTCTCCAGGGCATAGAGCCAAAGCAGTGTCCTGTTGAATATTTATAGGTCAGAGGCAAAGCAAAAGTGGAATGCCTACAACAGATTAGAAGGTCTCTCCAACCTATCTTACTCCACTAACAAAGTGAGACATAGAGTGCAGAAGTACGAATGCTGTTTCGGCAATCACTCAGTTTTACTTCCTGAAATTTGCAGCACCATTTTTTATTATAAATATTTTTAACTTGTCCTTCATTTTAAAATTCCAAATGAGCAAAATAAATGAAATCCAACATACAATAAAAACTTAAATTACAATAAAAAAGCCAATAAAACAGATCAGACATACAATAAGCAAGACATACTAAACTAAATCCAACATCACAGTTTAACTATTGAAATCAATGGTGGAACCAATTGAATTTTAGAGAGATGGCAATCAAAATAAAGATGTTTATACAATTCCACAGAGAAAACTTATTGTGGTCAAGAAAACGTGGAAAAAAGCCTCTTAGTTATCTTGACATGGGCAGGAAGTTGTGAGAGGTGACTACATTCTTCAGGTATTTTTTTTTTCAAACTTTTAGGGCTCTAAAGGGAAGTAAATGGCACCTTGAAGTTTAGAAGGAAATGGCAATTAGAGTACTGTCTCAAAATAGGTATATATTAACCTATCTGGATATGCTAGTTACAGTTCTAGAAGCTGCTTTCTGCAGTATTTGGGACTAACCCACATATAATGTATTACAGTAATCCACCTGCGAAATTGCCAGGTGCCACTTCTATCCAAATAAAGCCATTGTTTGTCAATGAAAGGCATCAATGACAATGCTAGATCTAAGGGTAAAATGAACCTACATCCTAGATATACATCTTTATCAGGATGTGTATCTAGTTACAATACGTAAGACCAAACGATTCAGCTTAAATATAAGGGCTTTCATCTCACCCATTACTAACTGTGGAACGCTGGTGAATTCCTGCATGCCTCATTTGATTTACATGTGCCTTCTACTTCTGCTTTTATAGAAATAATAAATGAAATTATTTGAATACCTGAAATGAACAATGTTGTGCAATTATTTTACTTAAATGTAAATATTATTAATTTAAATAATATTGAGGAAACATAAGGAACCATCCAAGAGAACCAAGTGTTGTATATATAAAGATGAAATATGTGTATGTGTCTCATGTGAAGTTAGATGCATGCCTTTAAAAAAGCTTCTAAGTTGTGGAACCCATATCTAATATCTAATATCTAGCATCCGTATCAATGTCTGTTATCTTTCTGAAGAACTTAAACTCCACAAATTGGAGTGAGACTGAATTGCCACCTGAAGCATAGCCAAGGTTGCTGTGTCTCTTTCTAGTGTCTTACATTTAAATTGTAAGATGTCCCTGAAACGTGACTTATATTTAAATTGTAAGATGTCCCTGAAACATCTTAAGAGTATTTTAAATCTTGCAATGTGGAATGCCTTTTAGATATATTTTTGTCTCTTGAACTACTTAAAAAAAATGGAACTAAGAAAGTAATTTTGTACATATTTAGATGACAAGTGATAGTTTAATGACCAGTAACACATTTGAATATATGTTCATCAGGTTGTCATATTCTCAGAGTCTTCATTGTGGGTGTCCATGACAAGAAGGAGAGGTAACTGATGTAATAATACTACATTATGTGCACAATGATATCATGACACATATAATAGCATTGTGGCTCATCCTGGATGCCTAAGATTCTCATTAACTGAGGAGCAATTGATGATTATACTCAATTATGTGTAGTTACATAGTTTCTGATCATTTTCCCACATAGTTCGTTCTTAAATTTCCAATAAATGCTCATATTTTTTCATGCCTGTGAAAATGCTTGGGATGGCTATTTGTGAATTGTGAAGAGCAGTTGATATAATAGCAATTGAGTGTACTGATTAACAATTACAGAAGCACTGAGTTGTCTGTGCAAATCAGGAGAAATACTAAATGTGAATGTTGGCAAATGCCCAGAGTTATCTGAATGGGCCTTCTGAGATTCTTTAAAGAGACTTTAATTGTGTGGAAATATCCAAAATTATTTTCATTATAACTCTTACTTGACAGTCTTATGATTTCTTGTCTAATTAGTGAATGCATTTTAGTTTAAATCAGTTGCTTGTTGCCAACATACTCTCCAATTTTCATCAGAAATGTTAAGTTTGTGACAGCATAATTTTCAGTTAGTTATTATAACTGTAAAAATATTAAAATGAAATGACGGAATTAAAATTTGAAAAAACTGGAATAAAATATAATAAAAGAGTTTGCTTGCAAGTATTTTGATTATGTTTACCCACCAATGGAGTTCTGTATGCCCCATTAGAGTCTAAGAAGCCACCTAGGTAAAACCCATAGGAGCAGCTAGACAATTGGAGGAAATGATAGTTGATAGATTTCTGGTGCCATTTTATTGATTTTGGCCTCTTATTTCAGTTTCCCAGATAAAACTGGAATTCAACGAACCTGAAGGGATAAGCTGTATCATTCTCTTGCAAATGATATTAAGACTGGGAATGATCCAGATGCAGTGCAAATGGCATCATTCATACACATCATTCAACATTTCCCCCAAATACAAATCCACTTTTAAAAAAAATTGCCAATGTTTGTTGGGGCCACAAAACTGTCTAATAAGCACTGGACAAGCCTAATGACCCCCAAATACCAACTGGCATTAAAAAAAACGGAACAGAGTGTTTGAAATCCTAAAATAGAGTTTTCCTAACTGCAAGGTTTTACTACAAGTCCTAGCATTTTATATTTTGGGTGTTTCCAACCTTTCCTCTGTCAGTGCTTTAATACATACTGAAACATAGGTAACCACATTATTAGATAGCACTGGTTCTTGCTTTTGAAAGTCTACCAGATGACCAGCCTTTTCAATTCAATTTAAAATGCACCCAAAATTGATCTTTTGACTATTAAGAGATTTACACAGACATCAAGATAGTATAGCATGCCCCCATCTATATGTTTGCAATTTGTGGCCAACAGCTGAGCATAGATACTGATCAGCCAATCAGTACTCACTTGCTATTACTTTAACCTTGCTATAGTGAGTTATCCTTAATCAAACATCTCTTCCCTCTGTGAATAAGAATATTTATAGCATACCCCCTCTTAGTTTCATGTACTGTGTGTGTGTATGTATATATATACATACACACACACATTAATATTCATCTATTGATATGCAAAAAAATCCCAAGAGCTACATGAGTGCAAGTTGTGCAGAAAAAAAAAAGTTAAAAAATAAATGCAAATGTATTGAAAACCCTCAAAGCTTCATACTGCCATGGCAAGCAAGCAAGTAAATAAATATCCAAGTCCCTGTGACTTACAATGATGGCAGAATAGCAGTTTTGCATTTAGGCACTTTTCTTGGATGATATTAGCTAGTGTCTATAGATAGGAACTAAGGTGCTGGGATGTGGAGCAAGGTGAGAAACCCTGAGAGAGGAGTGTGGACTGCCCCTTGAAATAAAAGGAAGCAAAATGTTCATCAGCAATCCTGATCACCCCACCCCCTCTTCAATGTTGTGGGATCAAGGATGGTGTCATGTTGCCTCGGTTTTGAGATAAGCTGTTTTCTAGAAGGCTTCTTGGATCACATTTGACCTGTTGGTAGGCACTAATTTCCCCCTCCTCCTGATGAGAGAGGAAGATAATGAATGTTATTGAGCAGAAGGAGGAGTAACCACTACTCTCTGGCCAAGAAACAGGTAGAGGAAAAGATAGAAAAAAGGAGGAACCTAGCATCTTTTCTCACCATCCATAGAACACACTGGGTGGCCAAAGAAAGAGAAAATACTTGGAGAGTAGATAGAACTAAGGAAACATCCAGAAGGTTTCTAAGAGAATGCTTCTTTTCCTGGTAAAGGAAAAGAAACACTTTTTTTTTTAATACAAAGAAGGGGTACTGTATGGAGTAAAGAGCAATCCATATACCAAAGAGAAGATGGAATAAACAGTTGTTCCTCAGAAATTTAGGCCACACGTCTTGAATTTGGCACACGAGATATGCCTATCTCTTCTCAAAAACTGATTTAAGGACATTGTAGGAGGAGAGCTACGTTAGTCTACGGTAGCAAAAACTCAGGAGTCTAATAGCATCTTTTCCTTATAATAAATTTGATTAAAAGGCATAAAGTTTCATGCTGGTTTCACCCCATCTTTAGCTCCCATCCACCCCAGTCTAACCACTCTATGTATCTGATGAAATAAGCTGCAATTCATGAAAGTTTATGGCTTTTAATAAAATTTCTTAGAAGGATAAGGTGCTACCAAGCTCCAGAAGCCCTGAGGACAGTGGAAACCCATCTCTTCACCAAAGACCCACAGGAATCCTTAGTGCAGAATGCATAATTTTGGCTAGTGATATATTTCATTCTCTCAAATAAGCCAGTGGAGGGACCTCATGACTTACATGGAGTGAAGGGAGCTTTCTTTCCATAAACACACTGGGCCAAGCTGGAAGCTTCCTTCCCTCCAAGGATGCTATTTTTCCCCAATTTAGAGCAACAGAGATCTCTCCCCCTCCATTGCACATGCACTACTAGAGCAATACCTTTTTGATTTTCATGAAGGGTGGGGCAGTTCTGCCAGAAATTTGGTAGAGGAAATCAGAAGCCCATTCCACTTCAAGGCTAACATTATTTCAAGAATCTTTCATGGGAACATCCATTTTCAACAGATCTCTGGCAGACAAGAAGTAAAAATTAATACTTATACCTACTTTTAAAGTTGTGGCTGTGGGTTTTATAGGAATCAATGCTTTAAGTTTATGATAAAAATTGATGGCAACAGCATTTCTGTGAGGGGTTACTCTTCCATGGTAGTCATTTTGCATACAGCCACATTTGTATGAAAGGCACCTTAAATGATGCCTCTGACACTTCCTCAGGGTTTCAAATATGGCCTCAGGTCTACAACAGTTACTGTCTCTAGTGATACCTGGCCAAGAATAGCTGGGAAGGAAAAAAATTGCTGAGTCCAATGTACAAGTAAACAACCTTTTAGGCTAAAGTCCTCAAATTAAACTTTAAACTAGACCTTACAGTTATAATTTTCCAATCCTAGAAACATCCTTAGGGTGTTTTCATCTACCAAGTAAATGGAACAAACTAGTAATGGAAAAAAGTAAATGGAACAAACTAGAAAACATGTAGCATTTGCATTTGATTATAAACATACTTTTTTTTCCTAATTAAAGACCTACAGAATAAGGACAGCTCCTTTTCTCCTTGATGGGTAAGTGGCAAGAACAGCCTTCTGTTGGACAGTACTTGCACAAACATTCTGCCTTGCCCACATAGTTTAAAATATTTCAGTCAGCCAGAATTTTCTTGGGAGTACACTGAACAGCCTGTCATGTTTTGCCCTGATAATTAGCTTCTGGTTTTCCTTCATTTAATTGCATTATGCTTAGGGTCAGACTTCTTATTACTGACAAAGAAAAGCAGTAATGACTCTGGTTTATTGGTGCTTCCATAGCTTTTTAATGACTTCTCAAAAGTAAGTGCCAGTGGTAAAGGAAGTCTGTATGCATCCAGTGTGTTTCTATTCTGTAGCAAGGGCTTCCTAACTCACCATTAAGAAAAAAAAAATCACTCACTAATTATTTTTTAAAATTAAAGAAATAATACAGCTGGAGGCTAAAGAGAATACTTCCTAACTCTGAATCTCGCAACTAAACTTGAATCATTCTATTTTATGATCATCATCCAAAAATAATCAGTCTTATTTTACTTACATCATGGTATATATTTCTTACCATACATCTTGGTATGTATTTCTTTACTTGCTCATTAACACAGTTGGTAGAAACTTAGCAAACTTTCACAGGAGTGAATTTAAGTCTGCTCTGACTCATATGAGGCAGGCAAAATACCAGTATTCAATAACTATTTAGCAAGCAAAAAGCAGATGTTACAAAAATCTATCCAAGGAATATATGAAGCATATATTCCACAGACCTTATCAAGCTGTCTGGTCTTCATATTATGGTGCTAGTGATCTAATAATTAGGCAGATAAATATAATGATTATGAACTTTAGCTTGTCCTGGTTCATGTATGTATATATGTGGTGATATCATATATGTGGTGATATCATATATGTGGTGATGAATGACACATTCATCCATTAAAACAATATGTTATGGTAATACATCCCCTGACCATGCCCCCCACAGCTACATAATCAGGGTTAGTAATAAAGTATGCCTGTGCATTTCTATGGCTTCTCAGTCTGAGCAGAACTATTAAACAAGAAGGTTTCCTGGTGCAATGGAGGAGATGTATGACACTCTTACAATGAGAAAGCTTGCATTACCTTCCACTTAGGGAAATCACACCATACTTTTGCTGTTGCTGCAGATGGGTTCATACTATCAAGCTTGATCTCAAACTTCAGTCTTGAAAACTGATTAAGTACCAGTCTGCCTCCTTTCTTCCTGCTTCTACCCCATAGGCAATGCCCACACAAAGAATGCAGTTCATAGCAATTGGTACAAATGCCGCTATAATTCTGTTGCAGCTGAGGTAAAAGTAAAAGCAACACAATGATGCAGTTGAAGAATCTTCTGTTTCTATTTAGCTTTCTTCATATCATGTTAGTGGGTGTCAATGCTTACAATGTATTTTTATCTTCATGATACAGGAAACAGATGCTAGTATGCACTGATGTTGCTCTGGTTATTGGACCTCAGATTTAATTTAAGAAATGAAAAGATTTCTGAGTCAAATGTAAGTTCATCTAGGTAGCTTCTTCAAAAGGCATGCACAGTGGATATTTATTTATTCCTAATATGCTTAGATGGTGTGAAAAAGACACACACACAGAGGGAGGGGGAGAGGGAGACGGAGAAAATGAGAATAGAAAAAAGGTATGCTTTTTTAAATAATTTAAATTTGTTAAATAATTTAAATTTGTTTAAATTGTTTTTAAAACGATGAAGTATTTATTATACATCTGCATCTCCTATTAAAATGATTTTACTATTTTTAGCCTAAAATCACTCAAAATAATCAGAATTTTTTTTTAAAAAAAATTAAAATTAAGGCTACCATATTTGGGTTGTAAAAACCACATGAGCACTAGATGGAAGCAAAGTGATACTGACAACTAACTCTTTGCTTCCATCTTGTGGTCATCTGGATATTTGCAGCCCAGATACAATAACTCTAATTAGCCTTAATTCTTAATGTTCTTTGAAAGGCAAGGCTTTGTGGCCTACTTCCTCATTTGACAAACACAGACCACTTAATAAAATTAAGGGAACATATTATCTTCATCCTCTAATGAATGTGAAGAAAAGGCTCCCAAAGATAACTGCTTTTGTTCTGTTATTATTTTTTAAGCATTTCAAGTATTTTAAAAAAGCTTTAAACTGTCACGTCTAGCCTTCAATAGAAAACATGGCTTTGGGTCCATTTTTTCATTCTACCAACACAGAATATAGAACAAAAATAAAGGCAGGTACATCCCTCACTAGAAGAAAAAGGAATTTTCTCTAGAAGGAAAAATACCTTTAATATTGCCATTTGGGTGTCACCTTCTCGCTGTGACCTGGCCTCGTTAAATTGCCCTCCAATTCAGGAAACAGAGGTTTAACAGAATCTGTTTGTTGTCATCTAATGGGACAGGATTGCCTTGCTGTAACACCATAATACTCCTGGCCCCACAAAGGGCTTGGGGTTCTTCAGGCCTATAAAGCAAAAAGTCTGAGAAATTTTCAGCTAGTAATAGTTCTGTTGCTGCTTCTGCCTTGACTTTCACAAAAGGAAGTTTAGGGAGAATCAGGATTGGAGAATCTAGTCCTGCAAGAGCTATACAATTCTAATTTGCTTCTAAACACAATCTAAAACTGTGGATGATAATTTCTAAACCACTAAATCACTAAAATGCCTAGATCCAAGATACTACTTCCTACATTGCTAGTCTGCTCATTCATGATCTGATGGACAAGCCCCCTCTGTGACCAAAGTATAACTGACGGAGACAAGATAAAAGGCCCTCTCAGTGGCTGCACTTAATTGTGGAAATCCCTGATTCATTTTATCTGATGATCTTTCACCAATCATGTTTAAGAAGGCATTTGTTCCCAAGACAGTATACATTTTACCTGATGGTACATCTCACCAGTTTTTTTCTGTTAGAGAGGTTGTTAAGGCAATAAATTTCATTGCCTAGGTACTCATATCAGTCTCAGAAACCTCATCGCACCACTTTCCCCCGCCCCAACATTCACTGTACATGGAAGTGAAATTCAACAGCCTGTATTGACTACAAATCCCAAGTAGTAAATTGATAAAATGCTTTGTAGACATCTGATTCAAATTGCTCTGTTGACACAGATTCCCAAATTTGCTTCAGTAGAGTGCATTGATCAAATGTCCTTAAATTGAAACATCCTTTGTAAATTTTGCACAGATCTAGAATAAACCTCTAGAGTCCCTGGAAAGGAAACTCTTCTCTTCCTCAGAACCACATTTTGCAGCCTTATATTTTCCCTGAAGGAATGACTTGCTAATTGTCTCTTTTTTGTTTTATTTTAGTTTACTTGCAAGCATAAACTTTTAAGATAGGAGAAACATAGTTATTTCTTATATTAATGGAGTGAAACTTTTTAATCTTATTAACCAATAGTATCTTGAACAACTATAAGATGTTTGTGCAGAAATTTATTACAGAAAGATAAGGCAACCAAGCCTCTTTGGTTATAACTTTGGAGGCTGATAGAAGCACCCTGGAATATATTATTTGGGAAACAATCAAACACCCTATAATTTGTGCTGTTTGTGGCAGTTCTGAAATGTGCTATGACATAGAATGATTCACACTTTTTCTTAACAATGGATTTTAATACTTTCTGATGTTCATAGTGTCAACTTGTTGACAAATCTTTCTCTCTTCTCATGTGAAAACTATTTGACTTGGTGCAAAATAGGTCTGAGCACTTGAATATCCTCTGCTCTCTTTTATTTTCATGAATATTGCTGCCAAAAAAATACCACTTATGATGTGTCAAATAAAGAAACTGAAGTGAAAGATGGAAGACTGAAGAAAATCTTGTAATGAAAAAGAGCCACATAATTCTTAATAAATGAATACCTCTGTTATTCATGACCATTAAAAAACATTCTCACTGAAAGAAAATTAGTATTCATATAGCAAGTATTGGAAGCATTTCTGTTTATCTCTTTGATCCTAGCCTGGACTTCATTTCAAATATAGTTCAACTGAAAACACTTGTTAGGAAAATTCTCCACAGGCAGAAGGCTAGACAAAAACTTTAATTATCTTCTCCAAGTAGAATAGCAAAGGACACAACCTTGATTGCATGCTTTTGCTTTTGAATGTAAGGACTTTTCTCCCCAAAAATTGCCCCTGTGTGATTTTTTATTTAGATCAGCACAATAACATGGGAAGCATGAGTCTATCCAGATTGCGTGGAGCACACCTACAGTTTGCATTGGAAACAAAATCCTATTAGTTCCACTATAATACATCTGTCTTTCTTTTCAAATGCTTCTAGATTAGAGCTGTAGTTGAGGAAAAAATAATTAAACCAGGATTGCAATTTAGACTGGGGGAACCCATGATATTAATCTACAGAAAAATGAAATCTTGCATTCCAGAACAAGAATATAAAGAATGTAAATATGAAGGTTACAGTACTTTGCAAATTGATGTTCCACTTAGTTGACTAACCATATGATTATACTATCCACATAATATTTATTTGTACAGGTATACCTGTTACTATTAATACCTACACAAGCTTTTGGTGCATTAAATAAATATCCAAAGAAGTTGTCTACTTCAGTGTGTGATGCAGATACTGAAACACAGATCCAAATATGCCTCCATGGGCATTCTTGCACTGAACAGAGAGTGGGCATGAATAAAAAGGAAACACACACACACACACAAACCAGCTATCTTATATTATAAAACATTAAAATAGACTTTATGGTGAGTAGAATCAAATTGTAATGAATTACTTTAAAATTCATATGATGGGTATAAAAATCCTATCATTCACTAAGAGCCTTTGCTGTTCTTCTTCCAAATCAGTTCAGTTCTTTCTTTTTTTTTATGATAGTGACTGATCAATATGTTCTTCTAACTCTACAATTTTCTTTATTTATGCTAACATAATAAGATGTTTAGCTACCAGCCACAAGAATTATCTGTGGCTTAAAATTCAGTCAAAATTGTTTTCTATATTCAAGGAGTTAGATGCAGGGTAGGGCATTGATGTTTTGGTATTTATTTGCTGAACTCAAGCTATGCTAATCAGTGCTTCCCATATTACCTTTTTCAAGTAAACATACATATGTTATGCTGCTCCACCTCCCACCTATTGAGCAAACTTTATCATGTTACAATTTTTACTGTTGATGAATTTTCAAGAAGAGTTCCACATATAAAAATATAAGATGCAAAATTTAACTGAGCCTGCCAAAACACTTTGCACTTGAAACTGAAGCACGCATAATACAATCCCTGCACACATGCACTAGATCCAATACTTTAAAACTTTGATGAATAAACTTTTCAACCTTGGGGGTATAGAAGATATTCTTATTCACAGTTGTACCATATGATTATTCTCTATCTTCTCTTATATATGTACTCCTTTTTGTCCCTTGTTCTTCCAGCTATCTTGAGCACAGTCAATGGGAGGGAAAAGAAAATATTAAGTCTTTAGTCTGCTCAGCAGCCTACTTTCAAACTTGCTAGTTTCCTTAATGGAATTAAGTATTGTGAGGAGCAGCTGGGAAATCCAGAACACTCCCTCCTTGTAGTTTTGCTCTTGAGTAGATCACTGGTTTCCTCCTTCCCTCAATAAACCAATCAATTTCTGATTTTCATAGTGGTAAAAAGGCAATGATACTCCCCAGATAACTGATCAGCTGATTCTCAGAAAAAAGGACAGCAAAAATCCAGGGAATTGTTTCCTGTTTATCAAGCTGATGGCACTGGATTGATGGGTGGGGTGGGGTGGGGTGGGGGGAGGGATGACTGTGAATGGCTTTGACAGTTCCTTCCTCCCTCCCTCCCTCCCTCCCTCCCTCCCATCCATCCATCCATCCATCCATCCATCCATCCATCCATCCACCCTTTCTATCTGTGGAGTTCTTGGTGCTCCCTGAGCTTGGTTGTTTGCTTGCAGATGTTTCATTACCTGACTACGTAACATCATCAGTGCTAGTTAGTGTGGGGTTTGCTCCCTGTTTACATGCAGTAGCTTGCCCTTGCCCTGCCAGTCTTGGTGGGGGTGTGGTTTTATCCTTGGTAGTTCCTTGATTAGGGTATTGTTTTCTGCTTGTTTGTTTACCTGGCATTAATCCCTGCTTATCTGGATGTTGGTGCTGGACAGGATGCATTCTGGTCTTTTTGTTTGCTTCTTACCATTTTTATTGTCTCTCTTGAATGGTGTATAAATATGGTATATTTCTATGTGTCTATTGATGGCTGATTTGTCTGAACGCCAAGTTTCCAGGAATTCCCTAGCATTTTTGGATTTAGCTTGGTCTTGGATGCTCACAGTTTCTCAGCTGAAACTACAGTTGAGTCTGTTCATGTGTTGTGAGATTAAGGAATTTTCATCGTGTCTTCTGACTGCTAGTTGGTGTTCATGGATGCGTTCTGCTAGTCTTCTGTCTGTCCTACATAGTGGCTATTACTGTCCTTACCCTGTATATTGTAGATGACTGGTATGTTGTAGATGACTCCGTTTGTACTTGTCTGAATAATATTCTTACACAGCTCCTCTTGTGGGAGGTGGGGTTGTTACTAGTAACAATCTAACCACTGATATGAGGAGTTACTAGTAACAATTCAACCTCCCACAAAAGGACCTGTGTAAGAACATTATTCAGAAGGCAGAAGAATAGCAGAGCATATCCATGAACACCAACTAAGGGTATGTATTCAAAGGGAATACATATATATAGATATGCATATGTGTGGATACATATGTATATGTACATTTGTATACACACACAGACACAAACATACACAACTCCCATATATATTAATTACAAGAAACAAATATGTGGGACAGAATACACAGAGATTTAGGAAACTGTTTTAAGGTTTCATACTGACCTATAAGTCATTCAATATATTCAAACAACAAATCCATCCGAACAATCAACTACCAACTATTTGTTTCCTCTGACCACATCTTGAACTGAATATCAATTCACTGAGTTGGTTAATGAACTCTTGGCATTTAAACTGGGCTAAATCGTTAAATATGACAAAAAACAACAGCTTAATATGAAGCTTCTTGTTTGGCTGAAAGAAATTATATGGTATTAAGTCAGTGAGCCAGAAATAATGCAGGGCTTTTTTATCTGAGCAAAATTCTTGTCTTTATCTAAAATACACTAAGTAAATCTTAGAGGTGGTAATGTCAACATATAACCTTTCTGTTTCTCAAAACTGAAAATACTTTTTAATATTGCCATTTCAAGTTTTTAAAATAGTAAAGGAAGAAATTCAAGATAACGAAAAAACTATGATTTCACTAGAGAGGAATATGAAGACAAAGTCTAATATCAAAGATTTAGGTTCCATATTCTTTAAAAGTCCTACTATGAATCATAATTTTCTCTGAGATTTGCAATTTAGACAGTTAATAAAAGAAAGATAACAGCTATGATTTATTTAATGTTGATTCATCCTTACTTAAGGCTAAAAATTCCATCAAGTTCAAAAAGGCCTCTGGTCCTTGAAGATGTAGAATACCATTTAATCTTTTCTTCTGGACATAGAAAAGAAGACCGTAAAGGAAAAAAAAGTACCTGTATTCTTGGAAATGAACTGTTGAAGAGATTAATTGTAGAAACAAACTGAAGCTTGTCAAAGGAAAGAAGCCATGCGCATAAGTTTTCCCAATTGTATATTCATGCCTTGCTATCTGTGGCAGAAGCTGACATGTCCGTTTCCTCAGTAACATCTTATAGTATCTTATCCAGTATAACCAGCCATCCTTGTGATGACATTAAGCCAGTCTTCATTACAATTATATTGGCACATTGATAGCTGGATGGTGCTATAAATCAATAGGAAATGGCTTTATATTCCATTCTAGATTACAGTATAATGCTGGCCTAAAATGAATAACAGCTTATAAACTTACAAACAACAACCTGTTGATTTGTTCAAAATGTTCTGTGAAAAGGAATTATAAGAGTTTTTAAAGTGGCATTGTTTGTTGGTTTAGCACCATTAGATTTTAGTTACAATGAGCCAGATGCCTAACATCCATGTACTGGGGCAAAGGCTTATGAAATAGTTAAGTGTTCTGATATTTGCAAGAATAATTTTGCATCTGTTTATATTGCAAAAATGAGCAGCACATCAAATTTCTAATATTATTTTTCCCTATTTTCCCATTAATCAAAATTCAGACTGACTTAGGTCATTCCTATTCTAGTAAAAAAGAAAAAAGATTCATAATTGTTCAGTGATGATAAAACTTGAATGCTTAATTTTCTCCTCTTCTGTTCCCTCACATGATAGCATCATATATGAAATGAAAGAGATTGAGTGTGTAGCAGCATGCAGAATGACTGAAGAACTAAGCAAGGTTAACATTACGATAAGACATAGCTCAACACATGTTATTTGTTAATTGCTTAAGTGACATTGGGGTAATTTTTACAATGGCTTCCAACATTTCCTGCACTCATAAATTCAAGTGTAATATCTTAACAGCCTGTTTCCCATGTATCACATATTAACAGGGTCGAGAAATGGCATATTGGGGTGAAAAGGCTTACTTAGCTTAAAAAACAAATAGAATCTGAATCCAGCATCCTGTACATCGAGAAACTAAAAACAAGCCATTCATGTTGTCAAGAATACTATAAATCTAATGCATCACACCTAAGGATGCTTGACTAAAGCACAAACGCACAAGAAGATGACTAAACCCCTAGAACCAATCTAAGGATCCAACCTGGACTTTAATTTGATACATGCATCTCATTATATACTATCCAATGCAGTGCTTTCTCCTAATCTCTTTCAGAGCACAGTTACAGCATGAAATGGCCATTAGGAGTGTGCAAAATATTCCAAGCTTGAAACATTCCAAGCTCAACACGGCTGTTCTGAGCTCAAGGCAAAATACTGTTCCAAATAATTTTGTCTCAAGCTTGAAAGAAAACATTTCTGTGTTTTCCTATTCAAGCAGTATTTGAGTGTTCCATGCTCTACAACTAAACTGATATTTCAGAATGTACATTGTTTATTTTACTTTTTCCAGTATAGCTGCTGCTATTTTGATTTGGAATAGATGGAGTGATTCGAAGCTAGGGATAAAATTCTAGGGGAAAGCAGGATGGCTGAAAAACCATTGTAAACTCTGCTCTGCTGCTTGAAAGACAGGACCAAGAAATGACCAACTTTGAATGGACTGATACTGTTGCTTGAGCTAGTGAGATCAACACCTTTCCATGTCCCAAATCATGACATACCATGAAGGCAAACAGACACTATAGGCAGAAGGTTACTACTAAGAAGAAGAACCAGGGCAAGTTTCCTGCTCATATTAGGAACTGGGGGGGCTGCCAACTGCATGGAAGTTTGACATTCTGAGAAGTTTGTGGTCCTGCAGTAACAGGGACACCACTACCTGGTGTGCAGGGTAATGCTGACAAGGATCCAATACTAAGGGAAGGGCTCTTCTCCCAGCACAAATAGATGGAGAAAGTGGTAGAGCTACCTATTTGCCAGGCAAGCCCACTCCGTTTTAACAACCCAGAGGTTGAGATTGGGTGACCAGAGAAGGAAGAGCTGCTTATTTTCACATGCATGTCCATTGCTGGAGGTGGTAGTGACTTAGAAAACTACTGAAACTGTCTCTGCAGCCCTGAACCCAGTGTCCTTTTGGAGCACTTCAAGCTTGTGGCCCATGTTATGCTGCCTAAACTCATTGAATGGAGGGAGAAGAACACAAAGTGTCTTTTAATTTGGGGAATGTTCAAGCATCGGTTAGATATTATTCAATTAACTTCATGTCTTTCTAATTTGATACCCTACTATCTAAAACTGGCTATCAGTGGGATATCTGAGTTTAACCCTGATAAGTATAATTTGTAGAGGATATATCTAAATTCTAACAGAATAATATATAAATATTTTTAAAAACCTAATAATGGAAGCCTATCATACAATTAAGTAAAAAGGAACAAGGTTCAGGATAAACAAAAAAGTGCTTCTTTCAATAATGCATGAATACATTATGAATCGTCAAAGATAATGGGAAATAAAATGTGGGCTGGGCTTCTGTTGTTCCTGCTTCTGCGCTCTATTTATGAATCCCAATGTGACCCATGCACATTCTTCAGTACAATCTTCAGTAGTTTCTTAGTAATCACTCCTTCTCTAAACAAAACAAAACAAAACAAAATAAGGAACTTCATCTCCTAGCAGCAGAAATATACACTAAAGTTACTATGAGACCAAAGAAGCTGCTTCCCGCATAGCAGTCAAAAATATATTGAAAAATGCCACAGCTCAAAGGATTTGAAATGCTACCCCAAACTGTTCTCTTATGACTCTGTTCTCATTGCTAAAAGGTGACTGTGGGTTAAAATCAATGGTTGGATAATCTCAAGCTTTACAGCTGTTGAAATACTTAAGTCCTGCCAGATTTTTAAATGATGTCATAGCAATGCAGTTATTATTACTTGCCTTCCATCAGATCTCGCTGAGGGCAGATGTGCTTTGTATTCATTGGGCCCAAATAATTGAAACAATCCATCTGCTCTGTGTTCCTCTCTGGCTTTGGATCTGGCATGATTACTTGCTGCCTTGTGATATTTGCCAGTGATGTCATACTTAATCAAGTAGCCGCTTACCCTCTGGATCTCCAGAGAAATGTGTTGTATTTTTAACACTGAAGTGGAGATAACTGAAATAATCCACCTGTCTGGGGCATTTTTCTTACCACCAACATCTGATGAGACCTAATATTTATCAGGGATTATCAGTCCTGCACAAGCAATTGACAGCCTTGTGCATTTTTCATGAAAGCTTTTAGAGTTCTAATTCATCACAAATCCCAAATCATTACAGTAATTGACCCATTCTAGGGCTACTGCTTCAATTTCTGTTAGAATACTTCCTTTGTCTATTGTCATGTTCAGTTTAAAGGCTGCAATGGGTATAACCCTTAATTACTTTTTCCACAGGACAGAGTAGGCCATAGGGGGAAAATCATATTATTTGCAGAGCTATTTTAGTGAACTTTGAGACAATAATCTGTCCTTCCTGTATATATCTTCCAGTTTGATTCTATTTCAACATAACTACTAGTAAACTGATAAAAGAGCAACAAGAACAACAAAAACATACTTTCTCCCAGTATCATGCTGGTATCAGAAAATCTCTTTAAAAAAAGTAACAGAATATTATATAACAAGATGCTTAATAATTTCAGAGGTTGATCTTCCAAGAACAGCTAAGGAATGGTATCTTTTTAGGAAGATGTGAAATATTTAACAGTTGGACCCTTGCAATAGGATTACAGGTATTATATTGCTGAAAGTGACATGAGGGCATATTTTATTGCATTAATATTAGATTAAAATAATGGAATTCTGACTATGTATCCTCTTTTATACTGTTTATTTATTTTCTGTTTGTTGTATTCATTTATACTCTGCTATTCAAGATAAAAACAACTTTCAAAAACATTATTTAAACATGTGTAAAAACAATTAAAAGGAACATCACAGGATATATGAGTACAAGAACTTTCAAGATTCAGCAGACAGTAAGATTTAGAAAGCCTAGGGGGAAATCTTCATTAGTTTTTCTAATGATGGAAAGAGAGGAGCCTTGTCAGATTTTCCTGGGGAGGAAATTTCACATCTTTCACTGAAAAAGTCCTTCCCCCATTACCCAGCAATCAAGTTTTATCTTATGATGGCCCAGTAGGCAAAATTTCTAAGTCTAAGCTTTGGGCATGGGAGAGTTTAAGTGGGCATGTTAATTTGAACCTGGGTCTTAAGCTATTTAAATTTTTAAAACAGCATTTTAAACAAGAGCCTGAAAACTGATTGTCAATGCATTGAATGAAAAATCATGGTGATAGGAGACAAGAGTGCCAGCATTTCAGCACCTTAGTTATGGGCATCTGTAGTTTACAGACTCTTGACTGTATAGAAAGCGCTGCAATAATCTAAAAGCACTGCATAGTCTAAAATGCATTTATCTGAATAAATATGACAGTTCTGCCATTTCTACAAAGGCTGTTAGCTAATGAGCCAGCTGAAACTGTTAATAAGCACTCCAGGTCACCCACTGTTATCTGTGCTGGGTTCGAGAATCCCAAAACCTTATTAATTGGTTATCTAGCATGAAATAAATATTGCTATCCAAATAAGAAGAATTTCTAATCTATGACTTGTCTAGTTTAAGTTTGTTCATCTTCAACCACAAGATACATTTGTAGCTGACAATTCTTGGCTGTATCCAGTCCTCCCTCCCTCCCTCCCTCCCTCCCTCCCTCCCTATAATCTATAACTCATCTTTTTGCCCATAGGGCACTCATGGTTATGTATACACATATGAGTAGTGTGTGTGTGTTTGTAGTGTAAATCCCATAAAACTATTAAATTACTATTAAACTAAATCTGACAATTTAAGTCCGAAGAGGAAGTTTTTACTCCTTTCTTGAAAAATGGAAATAGTGGAATCTAAGGACAGTTCTCCAATGAAGAGAATTTCATAGTTTAGGAGCAAAACATTACATTGTTTGATTTGAATTTTGAGAAATCCTACATTTATATATTAGCTTATATTCTTGTCTTCCTGAATTAACCTTTTGGTCAGATACAAGGTCATGTTTAGAGTTTATGGCCCTACTAATTATCAAGTGATCTCCAAGTGATGCAACTCTCAGAAATCTGTTGTAGAATTTTTTTTTCTACTGCTCTGTAGAGTCCAACCTGTTCTGAAAAAAGAATGGAATCTTTAAGGTCTTCTTACAATTTTTACAAGAATGTACCTTACTGCTAAAACATTTTTGTTGAAACACTTTTCACCTATATTTCTAACTATGAGGGGTCTGCATACATGAGTGATTTAAAAGATAAATGGCAATTTAAAGCATGAAAGAGTACAGGAGAAATTTCTAAAGCTGTTCACTGAGGAAGGGTAATCTAGAAACATCAAATGATGCTGTTATTTAAATATTCCTTGTGCTTAAGCATTCTTTACATATGCCAGGTATACTCTCTGAGAAAGTCAAGACAATCCTGTGGTGAAAAGGACTCATTTTAAACTACTGTAAATTGACTGTGAAAATGAATACTATTCTGATCAGGCATTGTCTTCTGCTACAATTACTTGGGCAAAATCACTGGGTTATATTTCATAAAGATGAAAGCCCACAAAACTTTTTTTAATAAAGCCATTGAAAATGAACTAACAAAACTGTTCTGTGTATAGAGCATATTTAATACTAATCTATTTTTTAATAGCATAATACATACGTAAAGCAGAAAAAACATAATTTAAAACTATGACACATTCAATGAATTCATTCTGTTGTATTTGATATTATAAAGGAATGTAATGGCTTGACTCATGGCTTTTATGTTTCTTGATTATGAATGCCAATATACAAAGAAAGGAAGAGTAGGAGAAAAAAATACTGTTTCATTTTTGCATTTTGCAATGAGGAATAACAGAGAAAGAGAACCCAGTTGGTAAAACAATAGCTTTATTTATCTTCTGTGCTATATACAAGAAGATGAGTAGAAGAATTAAAAAGTCAGAAAAGTAACTGTTTTAGGATAATTGGCACTGAATAATAACAGAAATAATACACTGTACTATTCTGCCAGCAGTACAATTTAATTATCCTCCATTAATAATACTCATATGTCAGTGAAAGGGCAGAAAACAAACATTTAAAACCAAAGTTCATTTTATTAACTAATGGGACAATAATGAAAAAAGAAGGAAAATAATATAGTTCTGTGTCCTGCAGAAAGGTATATCAAAGAAAGTAGAAAGAAGCTAAGTCTAAATCCTAGAAACAAGAAAGAGTTGATCTATAATGCAATTAAAAACTCTACCCAGCAGTTAAACCCTGCACAGTATATTTCAGTAGCCTGTTCTATCTGATGTAACATGAGAGTTTTAGTGTGGAGTCCTTGGTGCAAGTGAGTGTGGGGTTTGCTCCCTGTTAATATACAGTAGCTTGCCCTGCCAGTCTTGGTGGGAGTGGTTTTTTTCCCTTGGTAGTTCCTTGATTAGAGTATTGTTTTCTGCTTGATTGTTTGTCTGGTGTTAATCCCTGCTTATCTGGGTATAGGCTACTGGAGAGGATATGTTCTGTTTGTTTCCTTCTTAGCTTTTTTATTGCCTCTTTTGAATGGTATGTAAATATGATTTATTTCTATGTGTCTGTTGATTCACAGCACTCTTTATGTCCACAGATCCAGAACTAGTGAAAGAATCCATGGCAGCAGTACTACACCACACACCTCACCTAGCCTAATTTCTATACTAATAGAATAGAATATATGTAACTTGATATTCAGACAAGTCAGCCATCAACAGGCACATAGAGATAAACAACATTTACACACTATTCAAAAGAGACAATAAAAAGAAAACAAAAAGGCCACAACACCTCCTCGGCAGCAATCAACTCACAGATAAGTGGGAATTAACACCAAGATCAGGCAAACAATCAAGCAGTAAACAATACCCTAATCAAGGAACTACCAACTCAGACAGACAATCAAGCAGTAAACAACAGCCTAATCAACTATCAAGGAAAAAACAACACCCCTTCCAACACTGTCAGGGCAAGGTACTGTATATAAACAGAGAGCAAACCCCACTTCCTTCTAGCACTGAAGATGTTACCTAGTCAGGTCATGAAATGTCTGCAAGAAAACAACCAGAGAACAGCAAGGACTCCATATGGAACATTTTCAGTGCAAGTGAATGTGGGCTTTGTTCCCTGCTAATGATATGGTTTTCTCTTTGGTAGTTCCTTGATTAGGATATGGTTTTCTGCTTGATTGTTTGTCTGGTATTAATCCCTACTTATCTGGATGTGGGCTGCTGGAGAGGGCACGTTCTGGTCTTTTTGTTTCCTTATTAGGTTTTTTATTGTCTCTTTTG
The DNA here is from genome assembly GCF_059951505.1 of Python bivittatus. NCBI lineage: Eukaryota > Metazoa > Chordata > Lepidosauria > Squamata > Pythonidae > Python > Python bivittatus. Next base: position 54,101,032 of record NW_028277125.1, on the reverse strand, counting down.
AAGAGTGTATAAATGTAGTTTAAAAGATAGACTATTGATGGCTGATTTGTCTGAATACCAAGCTTCCAGGAATTCCCTAGCATTTCTGGATTTAGCTTGCTCTAAGATGTTCACAGTTTCCTAGTTGAAACTATGGTTGAGTCTGTCCATGTGTTGTGAGATTAAGGAGTTTTCATTTCAAAACTTCATTAGAGTTTTAGCAAGAGATCTACAGAAAAATAATCCCGTGTTTATTTGTTCCAATTGCCATTCATTTTGATGAAAGAGAATTTATTTAAACATTTATTTTGAAGGAAAAAAAATAGTGAAATTACTGTGAATGGAGTCTGGTGTTTAATTATGAGATGACTATAAGTGAGATGAGATATATGAATGTGCTGTTTTGAATGCATAATCATATTTCCAGCATTCAGTATCTTAATGGTTTCCCATGCTTCCATAAAAACATTTGTTTGTTTGTTTATTTGTTTTCAGAGAGGCTTACAAGAAATATAACAGAAGCTAATATTGGCAGTAACACCATCTATTACCCTAAACAATAATATAATCTGGAAAACACTAAAATGCAATATTTTATCAAAATTCTCAGACTCCTGAGAATAAGGTTTAAAAAAGGTCACTTATGCAGGGGAAGAAAAACAACAGGAAAATTGGAGGACAAATATTGGCACACCATGAGTTTTAACAGTGTATAAAACCTAAACTAGAAAAGACAGAAATGCCACTGAGAAGTTTCTGACCTGGTTGAAGATTCCAGATGGAACCTTGGGCCTTCTGAAGAAGCAGGTTTGTAGCTTGGAGATTCCCTTAGCACTTGTATTACGTATCAAGACGCAAGTGATCTCAGTGGAAGGGTTCCCCTTTGCCACTTTTGATGTGTTTGACAGTTGCCATGCTATCTGAAGAAAATGGATCAGCCTTCACTTACACCTATGTCAGCAAAGGGATGATGGAAGTGTGGTCTGGTATATCCAGAAAGTGGAGAAAGCATTTTTACCCAATAGTCACAATTGCAAAAGCAGTCTGGTATCTTATTTCCCCCTATTTTTTAAGTCATCTTTGTATTATGATAATGGAAGGAGAAGAAATATCCTTATTGTCAACTAGAAAGAAGTAAGGTCAGCACAAATGAAATATATGCAAATGGAAAGCACAACTCAGTGCCAAACCTATATATATATATATATATATATATATATATATATATATATATATATATATATGCATGCTGTTATTGGACTAGATGATGGTGGAAAGAAATGACTAATGACAAGGGATTAAAACTATCTTCCAAACCTCCATTGATTTTTATAAAAAATATAAGCACATCTGAACATTTATCTGAAAATATATTTTTACTAAAAGCAGCACCAACCTGACCACATTTGACCAAAAATGGATTTTTCACAACTTCACATTGGCAATGTTCTTTATTTTGCGGTATTTATGCAGGTAGGACACTGCATGATTGTTAGGGAAAATAAACAGATTTTAACAATATTATTTCAACTTTTGATAATCAAGAATTACTTAAATATCATAATTTATGATTTCCCTTTTAAAACTGTAGATCAGAGGGGCAAAAGTGAGTTTCAATGGTTTTATGAGGCCTGACAGTATTGTTTTTGTGGCTCTTTCATTCCTCTCTCAGAGTCAAAAGAACCAAAAATAGTCGGGGTTTTTTCCTCCTTATTTGGGAGACTTCTAAGGGGCAAAATAGGTATTTAAATATTGAAGTTGCTTATAAAAGCCAGTCTCCCTTTTAAAGTTTCTGAAATTCTGTTCCCAATAGTCTCTGGTAGAGCCCTATCAGATAGTCCTCATTTAGTGACCACAATTGGGACCCACAGCTCTGTCATTAAGTGAATCAGTCACTAAATGGGAAATCACATGTTTTCTTTTGCCCACTCTCCTGTCTTTTGGAATGCTACCTTGGCACTGGGATAGCATGCTGGCAGATGCTGCCTGTAACTGACAAGAGTAATCAGTTTCACACCTTGACTTTTGTTTACCTCCTAACCACTCCTCCATGCTTTGGAATGCTCACCTCCTGCTGGGATAATTAGCAAGAAGGGAATTAATGTTTGTATTTACATTTATTGCAAAGGAAAGGATTACAAGAGAGTAGGCAGGCACAGAATGGGGAATACACATTGAAACAAATGCATTGACACTAGCAGCCTCAGGGCTGGGAGCCGTGAGTACACTACACAAACCGCCAGTGTATGTATATATATATGTAGGTAGGTATTTTTCAAATTTGTCACCACCCATCTCACTGTGACTCTGGATGGTTTACAGTAAAAATAGAATAAATATTGATTAAAATAGATAAATATTAATTAATTAATTAAAATATGTTAAAAACACACTTCCTTTATAATACTTCCAAGAGGCAGATGTTAATTAGCTGTTAATAAACTCAAGGAACATCGTCAAGGTGCCAGCCATCCCCAGGGTCGATTGTATCTTTCCTCACTGCAGGAAAGTTGGCAGAGCCAAGTCTTCAATTCCCTCCGAAAAATTGGGAGGGTAGGGGCCTGCCTCACCTCTGGGGGGAGAGTATTCCATAGGGCGAGGGCAACGGCAGAGAAGGCTCTCCTCCTAAGACCTGCCAGTTGACATTCTCTCCCTGACGGGATCTGCAACATGCCTCCTCTGCTGGACTGGGTGGGATGGGTCAATGTAATGGGGGTGAGACGATCCCTCAGGTAACCTGGACCCATGCCATGTAAGGCTTTAAAGGGGATAACAATCACCTTGAATTGGACCCGGAAACAAACTGGAACCCAATGCAGCTCCCACAGCAAAGGTGTTACATGTGCCCTCCTTGGAGCACCCATGATTGCCCACGCGGCTGCATTTTGAACCAGCTGTAGCTTCTGGATACTCTTCAAGGGTAGCCCCACGTAGAGCGCATTGCAGTAGTCTAAATGAGAGATGACCAGGGTGTGAGTGACAAACCGGAGGGACTACGTATCCAGGAAGGGGCATAATGGTGCACAACACGAAGTTGCGCAAAGGCCCTCCTGGCCACAACTGCCACCTGCTCCTCGAGCAGGAGTTGTGAGTCCAGGAGGACCCCCAGATTATGCACTGGGTCTATCTGGGGCAGTGCAACCCCATCAAAAACCAAAAATGGTAAACCCCCAGATACAGAGGAGCCTCCAATCCACAGCCACTCCATCTTATCAGGGTTCAGCTGAAGCCTGTTGTAGCCCATCCAGACCCCTATAGCCTCCAGGTGCTGCAAAACGGTGGTCACAGCATCACCCAAATCACCCGGGATGGAGATGTATAATTGCGTATCATCTGCATACTGATGATACCTCATCCCATGGTGGCTGATGATCTCACCCAGTGGTTTCATGTAGATGTTAAACAGGAGCAGCAAGAGTACCACACCCTGCAGTACCCCATAACAGAGGGGCCGTGGGTCAGACCTCTCGCTCCCATTGTATTCCCCATTGTGTGCCTGTGTACTCTGTTGTAATCCCTTCCTTTCCAATCTCTCTGCTCTGCGGGGAGGTGGAGAGAGAGAAAAAACAGGTCAGGAACAGGACAGATTGCCTAGTGAAATTGTTTGTTTTTTTCTCCCCCCTCCCCTCACAGAGACCAAGGTAAGGGATTACAAGAGTGTAAGCAGGCACACAACAGGGAATACACTGGGCTATTTGTGTAGTACACTTGTGGCTCCCAGCCCTGAGAACACTTGGGACTGCTGGCACCACCACATACCTTTCAATGTGTATTCCCCATTGTATGCCTGCTTACTTTCTTGTAATCCCTTCCTCTCCCATCTCTTTGCTCTGCAAGGGGAGAAAAAACAACAGGTCAGACACATGACAACATGTACTGACTGTAATGGTGATCATGTAACTAAGGGATGCTGTGAAGGTTGTAAATGTGGGTATTGGTCATAAAGTTATTTCTTCAGCACCATCGTAACTTCAAATAGTCACTGAATGAGGCAGTCGCTAAGCAAGGACTATCTGTATATTCCTTGTGCATCTATGCTATAGATACTAGAAGAATTAACTTTCTCTCACTGCTGACACTTCTTACTATATATCTTACATTACAAAATTGTGAAGTTGGAAGGGATTTAGGATACTATTAAATTAAACTATTGTGCAATCAGAACAAAAAATTCACAACCTTTGAACATGGAATGTTAAGACGCAGCCAGACAACATTGTTTTCCAATAGTAATCCTCCACATTTTCCTACTAACAGCAGATTCATTGAAGAGGAAAAGATATAATGTCTTTTCTTAGTAGAATTAGTTGCTGTCTAGTATTCAAACCACTAAGGAGGTTCTGCTTAAATGCCTCTAGAGAAGGTAGGTGAATTTCCTGAGAAGGCTCTTGAAAAACCCCATTAGCTTTCCTCAGCTCCTAGTGACTACATTAACATGTCCTTCTAGTTTTCTTGATAGCAATACAGAAGCGGTTTGCCTTCTTGGATTTTTTTTTTTAAATTTTAATACCAAACTATAGTCCTGCGATTTCATTATGGTCTCCTATTCAGGTAGTAGTCAGGTCAAATCTTGTTTATCCTTTTTTGAGTTCTGCTGAAGTCAGTTGTAGGTGAACAACTTCAGCAAATCACAAATTTCTCATGTTTAGGCAAAATTTGCTTCTCACTAATTTCCACCCACTGATTGCAACCCTACCATCTGTACTGAAATTTGATCTTCAAATTTACTCAACTGGAGAAGACAATTCCTTACAATGGCAAGGAAGAACCCCCAAAGCAAAAGCTGGAGTTTGTTGGAGAGTAAGATTTCTACTAGGGGAATCAGGTAAAGGACTATAAGTAGTTTATATGATGCTGTTATTGTAAACAAAATAAGTTATTGTTCACCTGCAAGTCTCAAGTCATTATATAACAGTCAGAAATCTGAACCACCTCATGGCTTTGAAGAATTCCCATTTGAAGCCTGAAGTCATGCTCTTTGAAGCGCTAGGATAAAAAATTTTCCCCACTAGAAGACTTTCAGTTGAGCAGGCCTGATGGATAGCCTGATCAGAAGCAGAGATTCCCTCATCAGAGGACTGCTACTGAACAGAATACATAAGAAGAAGAATGCCAGATACATACCATCATATACTATAAGCCATTGGCCACAGGCAGAGCATTTTTTTAAAAAAGTTTTTTTAAGCATTTTTTCTTTTTACATTCTGCTATATTTGTGTCTTGTGGGATTTAATGAATGAGAAAGCTTGGGTTTCCCATAAGACATAAACTTGAAAAATCTGAAAAAATTCAGATGCAGATGCTGCATGAAAAAGTTGTTACTGAATTTAGAAAGCAGAAAATAAACAATTTGGGACAAACTAACTGTAGGCATTTAGCATAAGGCTTTGTTTCAAGAAGTATGGTGATAAATTGATTTAATCTAGAAGAGACTGTGGAGATGAGAATAAATCAGGTCCATGTCCAATGAACCTTTATGGAGGCAACAGAAAATTTCTATCAGGTCCCAGCCATCCAAACAAGTCTACAAGGAGAAACTGCAGGCCAGAGAAGTCAACATTCTAGAGGAAGGACATATCTGTACTGCATGCTAAAGCTGTTCCTATCCTAGGTTTATGCCACCACCTTGAAAGTGGAACATGAAAACACACAGTATTGATAATAGGGCAACATTATAGTGTTGAAAACCCCTAAGACAAACTTTGCCTCATGATCAATACACTCTGACCGAAGACAGCAGAAAGATTCTAGGTAAGTTTGCCATGGGATAGAGCCTGTTCAGAGGCTAAGTCTGCTGAATAAAGGTTATGCCACTTTGCAGTTCAAATGCAAGGAGATGGGCCACTTTGTCATCTTCATAAAGTGAGAGAAATTGAAAAACATGGAAATAACAATGAGCATTTCTTTTTGGCACTATAATGAATAGAAGTGTCTTTATAAATCAATTTTCATGCAGTGTACTTTAAAAGTGGGATAGAAATGGATGTGATTATGATTTCACAATCTGTCTACAGAACTTGCAAAGCCTATTTCATCTCCAACGGATCATTGTGCTTCTTGTAGGCCCCAACAGCAAAATTTTACATTGCCTAGGATACTTTATGGCTGGTATGCCATAAAGAGAATATAAGTGTAAATTGTATGCGCTACATATTCAGATAAAGTTTTTTTTTCAGTCAAGAAGCATCTGCTCTAATGAGGTTAGTGTGCTGCCTCCCCAAAGCTCAATATGGAAATAGAACCCTTAAAGTTTCCTCCAATAAAGGAGTAAGGAATAGCATGGAGCCAAAATGATATTGGTCCCACAATGCTCTTTCCAGCTGAAAGCAGGACTAGGAAAAATGGTGCACAGAGTTATTGAAACAATTACTGAATCAGTGGTATCAGTGCGACTGATCAGTACCAGTGATATCAGTAACAAAGAAAATTACAGAGTTTGCATATGTACAGACCTTCATTCTACCAGGAGATTTTGGCAGATCCAGTTACACTTTGATTGTACCAAACAATGTTTATAATAAACAAATTAAGTTTATTGTACCATTTGATAAAGTTCTTCAAGACTATTTTCTGGGATTTCTAATGGTTCGAAGCTGTCCCAAAGGGAACTGTTTGTTCTCTGGTACCTTGACACATCTAATTGTGCTTACGGTCTTCCTGCAAAATTGTTTAAAGTCTTAGCAGCCATAAGCTAAAACTGAACAAAAGAAAGTGGCTCCTGTGTCTAAAAGAGCTCACATATATTTGACTTCACATACATGAGCATAGAGCAAGACCAAATAAACTGGAAGGTATTTAGGAATCCATCAGTGGTCTAAGGAATATTTGTGGCATGGTACAATACTTTGGAAGATATGTGTTCCACAACTGGGAGAGTTCTTACATCTTTTAAATGCTCAAAACAAGCATCATATGTCAAAACATATGCAGCTTTAGAATCTTAACTGAAACCTCAGTGCTGGCGTTCTATGATGTCACCTGTCATGCTCTTGTGAGTGTTGATATAAACCTCACATTGAATAATATGGATGCAGAACAGTTGTTGTAGCAGATACTTTGTGTCAAAACTCAGTAAAATCCTCTCATCCAAACTGAATTTCAACTTTTTAGAGGAAATTGAGACTTCCAAAGCAACATTGCAGTCTCAAAAGTTATATCTGATCCTTTTTTTCTGAACCACAGTGATAGGCCATACTTAATTTTATTCAAAATAATTCTGTCACATGCATGCAGCATGCATTCAACCTCTTCTTTGCAGAAAAAAGAAGACTTACAATAGCACAGGGACTGTTACGCCAGCCGAGATCTGGCAAGAAACACTGGAAAAACTTCTTGAAAGTCACTGAAACATCACTAAATGCAAAGAATGTGTCTTAGTCAAAATCTTAAAACATTTGTAGCAGACTCTAAGCCTCGTCAAAAGAATAAACTTTATCAGTGATTTAAGTCTTCTCGCCAATGTTCAATTTATCTTCAAAAAAGAACTAGAATTCATATTTGTGAACTTGGGGGTCATAAAATACTTAGCCATTATAGAACATTTTTTCCAGGCATCTAGAATTTGCAACCATAGATAGCTATTCTATTGCAGTTAAGTGCTTTAAAAAATAATATCTAGATGGGATGTTCCAATAAACTCATAGGAGACAATTTCCCATTGTTCACAGGGAGAGTTTGAAGAAAAGCCTAACTTTATTTATAATAAGCCCCTACTATCCACAAGGCAATGGGGAAGCAGAAATACTGCAAAGCAAATTCTAACATAGTGTAGGGATCGTTAACGGCCTGTTGCTTCTTTGCTTCTGTACCTCAAGCTTTTGCTGACCTAGTGACTGTGTGGCTAAGGGTCAGCCTAGATGCTAAAGTTATAAGGTGCTAAGCATATAAAAGTTATGCTGATTGTAAAGGGACATTTTAACAGTTTGCAGAGTTGCAAAAAGAAATGGGAAGATGTGATTAAGCTAAAGGCCAAATGTTTTGCTTGCTCATATCAGAGGTTCTGGAAAGGGGAAACGTCTGCAGTTTTCCCCTTTCCTCCTCCCAGCTCCTAGAAACATTTCCTGAGCATGCATGAACTTTTGCACCTGCTCTTGCCTCTAACCACACAATGCCACCACATCCTCTGCATATGAGGAACCCCTGGAACAAGTGAGGACTAGAGACTTGACTATTAGTTTATGCTACTTAAGCTAATGTTATGTCAACCTTAGAAGGCGGGCACGCTTGTGTGTGTGGCCCTAGATGCTTCCTGATGACAAAAAGGTATAAAAGCTGTTGTAAACTGTTTTAGGGTGTGGCTGTTCTCTGTCTTCCCTCTGCCAGTCGGACAGAGAGTGGTCCACCCTGCTTTTCTCTTGGCCAAAATAAAAGCTGAATTTTCTTTGGAAAAACCTCGGTCTAGAGTCTCATTGGAAAGTATAGATTCTGGGCTATAAAACGTTACAATAGAAAGATCCATTCTTAGCTTTATTAAATTAAAAAGCAAGTCCAATCAATGCCATTAAATATCAGCCATCAGCAATTAATCAGTTTCAGTCCCCAGTTTCAGTCTTGGAGATAAATATGCATTTTTAACTGCTCTAATTTCATGGAAGCCTGTACCAGATGTAAAAGCAAAAATAGCTTATAACAGCCTTCCACTTCAATGACTGTCACAGAATGCAAATTTCTTATGTATATTATTTACTACCTTTTTGTGAATTACTTGTATTTTATGATTCAAAGGAAGGGAAAATTAGTGAAACGCAATCCTAATCAGCGAATAGGAGAAGGATAAAACAACAACATGGCCAGAAAGAACCCAGAAAAGAAACAGCAGTTGAAGTTAGCCAGATAGTAAGATTTCTTTTACTGAAAGCAGATTAAGAAATATAAGCAGTTTATATAATTTTATTACTGCAAATAAACTAAATTACTGTTGTTTAACTCCAAACCTCAGGACAGTTTATAAAGAACAATTTCCCCTTCCTCATACTATGGTCCCCTCAAATCATGACTAGCTAGTACCAATATGTTGCAGCTCTTTCAAATTGCTACACAGGTATCAAGTCAGAAATAGGCTGTTCTCCTGTCACTGAATGCTAAATGAGCTCCTGGCTTCATCTATATTAAAGAGGTTCAGAGGAAAATAAAGTATGGTGTAGTGAACTGGCTGAAAATAATCATTTATGCATAGCACAGATTAGTACTGGGGCTTCACAAAAGCATATATTTTATCTAATAACCAGTATATCTTTCCAACTCTAATAAAAGCATGACATTGCCAAAAAAGATTTTGTTATGTTAAACTTCCACCAGACTTTTGCTTAGACATCCAGGACCATCATTTCAGACAAAGTGTATCTTGTACCATGGTTGTAAATCATTAAATTGTCTGAACCACCTTTAGGAAAAAAGGCTGTTGTTATGAACAATTTTCCAGTGGTGGAAAAAGGCTGCGACAGAATAAGCATTTGAGATAAACCTTTCAGGAGATGCCATTATAGTAAAATTGAGCATTCCAATCAAATCCTTCAACATCTGAGCTGATTTGTCACGCTCATGATTTTCTGAAGGAGGTTAATGTTCAGAGGAATTTGGAGAATTGTACAGCAAGTTCCATTTCTATTAATATCTTGTTCCAGACTTGTTCCTTTTGGTTGGTAAAAAAATGGTCTAAATATAGACCAAAGCCACCTAGGAGGTCTCATAATCTAGTGAAGGACTTCCTTGCATATAGTTTCATTTCTGTATGTTGCAGAGGGATATAAAAATACAGCAGATCCTTGTCTTTTTCGACAGGTAGCTGACAGTCAAGGCCTCACCTACTAGTATTTTCAGGATACAGATAGGTCCAGAGAAAAGTACTAGGGAAGGCAAAGAAAGGACAAGGTAGTTAATAGTGGGAAAAGCACTGCAGTCTCTTCAAATGCATAGAAATCTATCATTTATATTTATTTTTCTAATTCAGACAGAACAGGCAGATAAGGGAACATTTGTTTTACTTAGTACTTTAAAGGACATTAGCTAGCACCCTATAAAAGGAAAGAGTATGACAGACTATTCTTTCTGTATGACCTGACTAACCTAGCAAACAAAGCAGAGCTTGTACCATGCGTGCCAGACTTTGCATTATTCTTCCACTGCAGAAGCACATATCCCTGTGATCATTGCTGCAGCTAAACAGAACTGTGTCATTACTTTGATCAAAATAATATTTTTTGCTTCTCTATCATCTATATTTGAAATTTCGAAAGAAAAAAAAAAGAGTTTATTCAGTATCATGTTTTCCATTCTGTAGATGCACCAGGCAGCAATATTTTGAACACTCTAAATAATGCAGTACATATATCAGCCTAGCAACCATGGAGATTGCAGGATAGCAATAATACAAGTAATAGATATCTACTTCCTTTAAACTAGCATTACCCTTAAGCCAGTTTGCAGGCAATGCCAAATGAACATATGATATGGGAGAGATTATTTCATTCCAGTATTGCTGCGCTCTGCCATACTGCTGACATTTGATAATCATTACGAGAACTATACACTAACAAAGTCTTAGATATATGTGCAAAAAAAAAAAAAAAGGTAATGTCATTTTGTTTGATACCTCTCCATTCATGTCAATTGTACCAAGTGCTCTTATATATGACACAGAACATAGCAATATGCCAAAAATCAGAGAAGGGGACAGACAGACATTCTTCCTGCTATTCTGACCATTACTGGGGGGGGGGGGGCAGCAAAAAGAAAAAGCTTGAGAAGGACCACCAAAATGGAAGTGCAGGTTGCATGGTTTCAGCAGTTGGGAAGGTGTGAGACATCAAGGCTATCAGGAAGGAGGGGGTGCATTCCAGGAAGGGAAAGGAGACAAAAGACAACACAGTCTGCAGGAGGAGTGTGGGAAATGAAAAAAGTTCAGGATAGCCACTCCCTAGAATCTCCCAGAGTACATCCACTAGTTGCAGTAGTATAGATTTAGTCTGGCAAGATTCTGTCTATAAAGAGTAAGCAAATAAAGGAACTTTACTCAACTGCACTGTTTCACCGTTGTTCTTGGGCCGGGCCTGACATAAGGTCATAACAGACGAAGTCCAAATCAAGTTCAGAATTAGGTTCAAAAATATCCATGTTATCTTCCCATTTGGAAGGAAAGAAATGCATTTTTAATAGATTATTTCTACTCTTGATTGGGAGAGTTTGCCCATCACCAATCATGAACTCATACTAATAATATGGTTCATACTTGGACTGGAATTATGTACAAGAAGACAGATAAGGAAGACAATCATCTAAAATATATTTAAACTGGCATTTAATCAGCTGGTGATTGAATAGAGAGTACTTGTATGGAGAGAAAAAATGACCAAGAAATATTTCAGTCCAACTCTACCCAAAGCATGATTTCTGCACTAAATGTTTTTGTTGTCAATATTGAGCACAGAATATATTCTATCTACACAGTTGCTTTAATTTTTCGCCATTTATGTATAACTTGCAGTTGTTCATTTCTTTTCCAGGTCAAAGATGTTTTGGTGTCTGAAACATTTTCAGATTCCTTGATGCATCATACAGTCTAATATTCACTGCAAATCATTTGAGTTTTCATCCAACAATATGGCATTATTTTCATGCAAAAGTAAATCAACACATCTCCAGTGTCACTACAAATACTCCTTATACATTTAACAACCAATGAGATATCACACATTCCTTATGCTGAACCATTTGGTAAGCACACTGAATTAATTTTATTTCTATCATATGCTCTTATCATATTCAACTGCTTATTTGTGTGAAAAATTTCATAATTCAGACCTATTCACTTTGTCATATATTTTTTTATAAATCCACAAATGTACAATAAACTTCCTTTCCCACATTCACACATTTTAATGATCTGCTGAACAGCCAAAATACATGTGCATCTCCTGCATGAAATAAAATTACACTGCACTTTCCAAATTTGCTCATTGTCACTTCTTCTACCTTTTCAACCAGAATGCTGTCAAACACCTTCTCAGGCTCACTTAACAAACTAATCCCTCTATAGTTTTGCATTCACTCTTGGTATCTTTCCCTTTGCATAAGGGAACAATAATGAATTCTTGCAATGGTCTGACAGCTATTCAGTCTTCACACACACATTAAATAAACTATACAGCTGCTCTATAAGCAAACCACATGCATGTGTTAACAGTTAATAATTACATATCTACACCTCCAACATTAGCATTTTCAACATTCTCACATTTATGACTTCTTTTTATCATCTTTTTCTTAAACACTAATATTGATAGAATTTGTTTTACATATCTTCTACATATCATGAAGATCCCCATACAAATTTCTAAATACTCCTCCCAGTATTTCCTGAACAAGCAGCCTCCAAGAGAGTGAATGGATTTTTTTTTTAAAGCCTGATGAAATATTTCATTTCCCAAATTATTTCATCTGTTTCATTTTTAATAACATTCAGGCTCCTGGAGGCTACTGTTTTTTCCCCTCTTCATTTACTTCCAGAACATTTTTTTAATTCCATCAAAATCTCTATCTCAGAAATTTAGGATAATGTTTCCTTGACTAAGTTCTTTGTGCAACTATCTTTTATACATGTTATACTTTCTTTCTTTCTTTCTTTCTTTCTTTCTTTCTTTCTTTCTTTCTTTCTTTCTTTCTTTCTTTCTTTCTTTCTTTCTTTCTTTCTTTCTTTCTTTCTTTCTTTCTTTCTTTCTTTCTTTCTTTCTTTCTTCTGTAGCAATCATTCTAATAGTCTGCTATTCTTGGATTTCTAAATGTAAAAAATAATTTTGAATTTGATTAATTTTAAGATTGTAAGAAACAAACTTAATATTCTTTAAAACACTTAGTCATTAATTTGGTAATATGGGATATTCCAACTCTTTATTCCAAAGTTGCAAATAACCTATACTCACTTTAGTGATATTCCTTAATTATTTATTTTAAAATTACTGTAGATTTAAGAATATTCATTTATTTATTTATTAAATTTATATGCCACCCATCTCCCCCAGAGTGTGACTCTGGGCAGCTCACAATTAAAATCCAAAACAATAAAAACAGTAAAAATATAAATATCCATATTAAATTAGCTAAAAAATAATTCTATATAAAAAGACTAATCCAAAACACATTCCAAAACTGATAGTAATTCTAGTGTTTTATATATTGCCAATGTATCTGGAGCAAACTGTGAAATCAAGAGATGTTTTAATCAAATATACTGCCATTTTGTAATTTTAATTAACCCAGCTTCCTTTTACAATAACTCAATTAATACCTCTGCTTATCCATGACTTTAAAAAAAACCCTGCTATTTTCAAATTGGGATTATCCCAGGGTATAATTTTATAAAAAGTATATAATAATTTATATTATATTATACTTATTCATAAAAAATGCGGGTGGCGCCTTGTACAGGAGACGGGACCAGTTGCCGGTAACATGGAAGTTGTGTATATCCGAAAAAGACGCGAAGTGATGGAAACCCCGCCTTCCTGCGTCCACCAGCTGGGCCCCGCCCTAGGAAGGAGGCAATGGGAAACCACTTCCAAACACCTTGCCATGAAAACTGCAGGGACTCATCCAGGCAGTCGTCACAGAATCGGTCATGACTGAGTGCGGATAATAATAATAATAATAATTTTATGAATAAATTCAAAATCTACTAGGTGTAGTAATTTTGATTAACAAGTGCTCTAATCTGTGGTGGAACAAGAAATAAATGATCTAGAAGGATTTTTTTTTTAAATATTGGTCACTTAAATGTACTGAATGTATTAATTATTATGATCCTTCTAAAGATTTTCCAGATATATTGCACAGGTTTTTTTCAACATCTTTTTACTTTGGATTTGGATCAGTTAATTATCACTGGAGATTTGAATAAAGTTTTGCTACTCCATATAAATCTGTTTCTCATACCTGGAAAGTATTTCAAGTTTATATGTTGTAGTTTACTTTGGAGGATATATGACAATGCTTAAATCCTTCACCATAAGAATGTATTTTATTTTTTATAGTTTCATCAGAAGATTGTTCTTGACTAGGTTATTTTCTCTTATCTCAATCTTTAAAATATTAATATATGCAAACTATAGCTGTATTAGATCATGTCTAGTTATCAGCTAGTGTAAGGAATAGTCATTCTATTTTTTCCAGAGAGATAGATGACATTCTGTGAATGTACAGGTTGTTTGGGATTTTTTTTCCTGGTCCATTCAGACCCATGATAAATCAAATGTGAGACACTACTAGTTAGTGCTTAGAAAGAAAAAGGTTTCATGTTTGCCAGCTAGGCAATAAAGCAGTCAAGAATTAAGGATATTGCTACTTAGGCTGAGAGTGATTGAAGTCATCAATTCAGCACATCACCATATCTAGACAAGCTAGCATGATACACAAAGCTATTTCAAAGAGAAAATATCAAACAATAGAAAATATGAAATATTTATTATTTCCTAATAATAAAACATTAGATAGATTGCACTAAAGTTCAAGTTCAAGTTGAATATTAATTGCAGAAATTAATCTGTTCACTCTTCCCTGTTACAAATGGCACTGGAAACAAACCTACCTGTTGTAAACTACTGGCAAGTCGTTCCGAATATTTTCCTAATTCTGGATTTTTCTGCTGCTCATGGATTTTGTTAAGCCTCTCAACTACAAGAAAAGACAATAGCTGGTCTAAAGAGGAATTAATAATGGCTCTTATATTTCAAAATAGTTAAACTGGAATCCATTAAAATAATTCTGATATCAATATATTACATAGCATTTGTTTCTCCTATGATTAATTTTTTAGAAACTTTATCCAGAGTGAGGTTTCCATACTTTTTCTGAAGTTAAATGCTTTTCTAGTCTGGGATTTGTTTATGTTTCATAATTTAACCTATTCAGTTTTGTCTCTACTACAGAAAGCTTAGAAGATTGTATTAGATATGTAAAACAGTTATATGAATGGAAACAAAAGTTATTAAGATACATTAAATGTAAACAATTTATTACATGGAACATAGAAATCAAAGTTGATTTACATTGTGATTAATAAATCAGCTGGTTCCTGTTGAGCAATTATGTGAAATAAGGGCATAGCAATGCAAATTGCTATTAAATAGCCACTTTAAAAGGCACCAATTATAATAGGTTCAGTCATTGTCAAGTAATAACATGAAAATGGGCTTAGCTACATGCACAAAAGGTTATTTGCTATTTCAGAAGGTAAAGAGGTATCCAAGTGAAAGAGGAGATAACATAATCAATTCATGATTCACCTCAATCCCTGTGTTATTTGAATGCTATTCTGGCAAAATCACATTAAGACATTAAGTAAATAAATTGTATGTGTGTGAATAAATATGAATTATATGCATTTTGCAACTAAAGCTTACTGGCATATAGTATTATTTTTATCTGCTTCTTCCATGAATTTATCTACAGACTTGAGAGAAACCCATAGATGTCTTCATACTTAATAATGCAAAGAGCATCAATAAAAATTTCAGACTTCCATCAGGACAGTTTTTCATTTCCAAAAGCAAAACTATGTTCTTTAATTGTGAATTAGAAACTAGTACAGCAGTCATTTATACTAGGATTAGTTTCTCCAATCTTTCTCAGTAGGTTATTTTTCCACCTAGAGCAAAGGGTTGAAAAAGGGCTTGTTCCTTAGAAAATTCCTGCTTCATAAAAAATAGGAAACAGGATAGTCTTTGCTGTTACCCTGTATTAGATTGCTACTACTATTAATACGGTATGTAGTTGTCTCAGCTTTTTGGTTCATACACACATACACACAATTCCTGTACCATGTTTTAAGTATGAATGAATATTCATGAATGCTAGATTACATGAGACCTACTTAAAGCAAGCCTTAGAAACAGAAAGTTTTTCTTTTTCAGAAGAGTTCTACCAGAATGAAGATTTCTAAGGGGGGGGGGAGAGAGAGAGAGAGGGAGAGAGAGAGAGATGGTTTTCAAAAAGCATAATGACTCTCAAAATAATAGTTCTCATATGAGGAATGAAATGTTACTCAACTGGAAGAGTACCAGGGGGCATGAGAAAATAATCAACCTGAGACTGGCTAAGTCTTTTTGTCAGTTAAAAAGGGGATGAAAATTACAGTACTTTGGAACTATCATAGAATGAGGTGGCAGGTATGGTGGCCATACTGGCTTAAGCCTATGGAATTCAGATCTAGTCTGCCCTGCTAGACCTTTTTTCATTTGCCTTAATTTAAATAAACAAACAAACAAACAAAAAAAGAACACATACACACACAACCACCACAACAAAGTATATATTCAAGGGCTTTGCATACAAGTATATATCCATATAAAGTTTTACACAACAGTTTCAATAAATGGTGACCATATTTCATTGTAACCATCCATACATAATCTATGACTGTAAGCAACTTATTCATAAGTCACAAGTAACATCAGGTCTTCAATCCACTATATAACTGGGGTTATAAATCTACCTTTCCAATGTCAAAGGACACATCACTTAGCAATAATAAAGTCAGGTCAGCTGTCAATTTCTATGTAATAAGTATATAGTTCAAAAGAATATGGATATCTGAAAATATTAAACCCTCTCTCAAAGTCAAATTAATATATCTAGTAACTTCTCCCCAAAATACAACCATTTTAGGACATGTGTCCATCTAGACTTTGAGTTGGATAGATATGCACAGGTGGTTGCATGTGTGAGTGATATTTTTAATACGGAAAGTGATCAGTTAAAGTTGGAAACCTTCATTTCTTTTGACATATTCTGAGTCCTTGGACAAATAAGAACAACAAATAGCAATGGAGATATTATAAAAACTGTCTTTATAGCATGTAACATTGCCAATGTAGCTTTGTGAGTGGAAATGTCAAGTGTCTATTTTCCAGGTAGCATTTTTTCCCCTCTCTATATAACTATATTTTGAATGCATTTATCATTTCATGATGTTGCTGTGGTCATAAGTCATAATTGGTCTCATGGCCAAAATCTGCAGTAAAAGTTTCTTTTCAATTCTTGCTGGATTGGAATAGCATATCTGCCTCAGTAATTAAATAAGTAAGTACATAAACAACACGTTTTGAGTAACAATTAATTTGATCATCCCATTTCAGTACTTCTTTATGTTAATATACAGCCACCCACTTCACAAAGCAAATATGGCTAAGGCAGAGCCCCCAAGCTCTTTCCTTATATAGTGAAGAGGAATAAATGAGATTCATATACAACACATCAAGTTCTTTAAATATTTGAGGATTTTCTGTCAATCCTCTGATACCTGAAGAGAACAAATAAAAACTGGCACTGATTGGGCTCATATCATATCTGCTAATTTAATTTTGTGCTCTGGTGGTAGTAGGGGCAGCAATGATGTGTCCACTGCTATAAACATCTATAAAGCTAAAACAATTTGCAGTTACAAAACTCAAGATTCCCTGAAACACTCCTGTTCCAATTCTAAAGGCTTATACCCCAAGACCTTCAGCGTGTATCTTTTTATTATGTTTGGACTACCTTCCAAATGTATGAGGCTTGTTTTTAAGAAACAATTTGTTAAAATTGTTAAAAATCCTTTAATGGATTTCTGACCCAATGATCTCTGGCATACTTTCATTCATTCTGGAAGAAAGGCACTGGATCTGATTTCAGACACTAATGGCTTTTCTGCCCAACACTTGGTCTCACCAAGGCAAGAGCCAATTTGGAAGTGAAACAACATATCTTTGATTTTGATTTTAAGAATAATAGAAGCTTCTCCCTGCTACAGTAGTAGTTTGTATGAAAGACCTTTTATTCCAGACAACTGTCTAACCAGCACAGTGTGCCGCACAGGGAGCCTATTCCCTGGCTAGATTCAGTGCTCTGCCATCTATTCTAGAGGAAGAGATATGCATCAACAACATAAACAGCTGAACATGAAAGTTCTTAATTGCCTTAGAGTTTAATGTGTACCAAGGCCGATTGTGGGCCTTGGTTCACTGAAGTAGCAATTATGATTCTATGACTCAGAATGTGGTAACTAGAGATCATGCCATGTGCCCTTCAGTTCAGAACTATACACATGCCCAGTAATCTCTGTAGAAGGACCAACAATGAACAAGTCAATGAAACTGTTCTTGATGGGAACATCAACCCCTGTCCTCTCTGATCTGGAAAACAGAACAAATTTTCCCTCTCATTTTCTAAAACCTGAATCCAATGGGTGGAATCCCTGGGGTCCATCTATCAGAACCTCGCAATCCAGCTCTGCCAGTTTGCTGCTAGTTTGCTTGTTTGATTCTGCTATCACAGAAGAAGGGGGGGGGAATGGAATGGGAACCGCTAAGTGCAGATCAGCTATTATCTGGCGCCCAGGACTTCCAAGGTGGTACCAACCTGGGAAGATGAGAACTTTGTCGCCATGCGCAGAGGAGATCCAAAGACAGAGAGGGAGGGGGGAAATGGGAGGGAAATAAAATTAAGTTTTGGCGCATGCGGAACTCAGTTCCAGCTATGCTTTAGAGGTGTATACTACTTTCCAATAAATGAGCTTTTCTTTGAACTTTGCATTGGCTTCAATGGGAGTTGCTTTCATTGGGAACTGAGTACTGCAGTTCTTACACCATCACTACCAGCCAATAGAGAGACAGATACTTTCCTTGGGAAATAGATTGGTGCCTAAGGAGCACAGGGATAGCACTGATATGGACATTTCTTGCACATGGGTTGTGTTATCTGTTGTACATCTCTTATTCATAATGCAGCTGGCAATTTCTATAAAGAACCTCCACCCCAATCTTATTGTCGCTGGGTGCAATTACATATTGCATTATTCAGAAAGAGAGACATTGTAATACTCTGCCAAGTACACAAGGGGAAAAGGGGAAATCAAACAAAATTCTTCCAGGGTCATACTGTTATATAAGCATTTATTGTACATCTGTTTGAATTATTGAATTCTATTATTGAATACTATTGAAGTATTGTTGTATATCAAAACAAATCTACACAATTAAACTAGCCTGCTAATCTAGATTTTGTCACGTGGAAAAGTAGACTTGTATCTAATTTCAAAGATGCCCAGAAGCGCTGATTTTCTGGAAGCAAGTACACCATCAATAGGTACTGAAAGAGATTTATTTTACAGTTTTCATATTAACAGCCTAAGTTGGCAAAATGTGGCCCCTTCAATAACTTCTTGGCATCTCAGTTCTTCCCAGTTGCCACTTATATCTGTAATATTTGCTCAGTTCTATTCAGCTTCACCTTGCCTTGAGCTGCCCCTAAGTTTCTTTCACCTTATTTAGCTTCTAGACATGTCCCTCTATTTTGCATCATCCTAGCTCCACTTTCTTTTTCATCTGCTCCACCTCTCTCAGTTTATAACCTCCTTTCCCAATCTGGCCAAAGTCTTTTTTTTTGGAGGGGGGAGGATATTGGAGCTGCAGTCCTAACACGTGTGGAAAGTACTTTATTATCTTGAATCACTCTAACCTATTAACACATTTGTTTTGAATAGCATAATATATTGGACTTTCCATTTCGTTTCTGACATAGCTTATGTTTTGATCCAGGTGTCACTCTGTCCTGCAATGGAGTCAAACTGCTTCATCACATGCCATTCTGTACAGAGATCCATTTATTCAAACTCCTTCATATTATTTAATTTGTGAAAACTGGCCCTACATATAACATGCAAAATCTATTTCAGCTTATTACTGATTCATGATGAATCCTTTATGGAGCCATTGCATCTGCTGGCATTGTTGTCTAAGGAGAGGCTTTGCAAGAGTTGAAATAGATTGATTTTTTTTAATAAGAAAAAGCTTGAGCAGCATGTCTTTGAAACACCACTTCAAAATAGGTCAGACTCTAACTGCCTACAGAGTATGAAAGTCTGGATGTGTTTTCTCATGCTTTCTCTTCTTCTGGGAGCTCTCATGGATCATTTCTCTTTGAAAAAAAAATAGAAAAGAGAGAGTGAGAGAGAAAAAGAATCCATTGACTGAGACTCTCATAAAACAAACTTGAGCTGTCCATGGGGAAACATTACCAAAGTTTAGATTCTGAGCAACTGTGCTACAATATAAAGATATACCTACTTCTTTTCCCCTTCCTTCATGAAAATCTCACTCATAGTACAATCCTATACATGTCTACTCAGAACATTCAGTTTAGAAGGATTTATTAATCACAAGTAATTGGGTATAAGACTGCAATCTCAATTTACTTGAAAGATCGACACTTTTCAGGCCTCGCTACTTTTTCTTTCCTAAGACCTGGACCAACCTGTCTGATACAGTATATTAATGCATTGAAATGAAGCCATTTAATATTATTACTGCTCAATATCTTATTGATTCTTAAACCCACATTAAATAATCAGACTAAAGTGAAAGCAAGTTGTTGATGTTCAGTTACACTAATAGAAGTTTCTGGATGTATTAGGAAGCAATACAAAATAGCCAAGTGATTGGAAAATATAGAGTTCTGCATATGGCTTGCGTAACACTTACACTTACCATATGGTCTCTCAGATTTAACCTATCCTGTGCATTTATCCTGAGAGGGGTGACTGTGGGTCCCCAACCCACGTGAGATGAAAGAAGTGGGGTCCCAGGGGCATGCCTTCTGAATAGTAGCTTCAACTTTATAGAACACCCTCCTTACTGAGCTCCTGCTTGCCTTTTGCAAGTCTGTAAAAAACTATACTGTTCTTATTGTGCAACAAGGTAAATATAGACCTAGAGTATTTTTTTTTAAAAGCTTACATCAAAAGCTTTAGATCAGTTGGAGTCTGAAGAAATGTAGTCAGAAATTAAATATTTACCTGTATTATTTTATGATTTCTTTTTCTTTTTAAAAACATTTATAAACAATAATACAGTGGAGATTTGGGCATTAAATTAAAAAAATTGTGCTTTTTTAATATCATAAAAATAACAATATACTCTGCTTGGAACTCTTCCTAATGTCATATTGAGTAATAATCACACAATCTCAGTAATTATGTTTATTCATAGATATTTTTTGAAAATATACCTTTATTTTAAATTAAATAAAAGGATTATTATAAGACTAAATAATAATATTAATAAAATAAGCACCAAGTACTGTTGATGTACTTCTTAAAAGAGGGAAATGAATGAATTAAAACAAAAAACAAAAAACCAAAAACCTCTCACCCCTATGGGCGGTATGCATTTCCCTCAATCTTGGATCCTCCACCAGACGCCTGGGAGTTTGAGGGTCCTGCGCAGTATCTTAGCTGTTCCTAGCACTGCACTCTTTTAAACAGAGAGCTCTGATGTTGTTCCTGGGATCTGTTGGAGCCACTCTCCCAGCTTAGGAGTCACAGCCCCAAGTGCTCCTACCACCACTGGGAACACTTTTGCCTTTACTTTCCACATCCTCTCTAGTTCCTCCTTCAGGCCCTGGTACTTCTCCAGCTTCTCATACTCCTTCTTCCTGATGTTGCTGCCACTTAGCACCACCTCATCTATCACCACCACTGTCTTCTGGTCCTTGCCTACTACCACAATATCTGGTTCATTGGCTACTACCTGCCTATCTGTCTGGATCTGGAAGTCCCACAGGATCTTAGCCCTGTTATTCTCCACAACCTTCTGTGGAGTCTTCCATTTGGACTTGGGAGGGTTTAGCCCATATAGCAGATGTTCCAGTACACAATGTCAGCTACTTGCTTGTGCTATTCAATGTATGTTGTTCCTGCCTGCATTTTACACATTGCCACTATGTGTTAGACTGTCTCGTGTCTGTAGCTTGGCAGCTGTGATGCCTGATATGATTTTTCATGTTGTGGGGAGGCAGGTTATTGGCTGTTAATTGGACAGTGCTGTTACCTTGTGGGGGGTCTTTCATGATCAGCCCTGTCCTTCCTCTTGTTAGCCAGCCTGGGTGGGGACCTGCTGCTAGCAGCTGGTTCATCTGTGCTGCTAGATGTTCATGCACTGCTGTTAGTTTCTTTAGCCAGTAGGTGTGGATCATTTCCAGGCCAGGTGCTGTCCAGATCTTCATGTTCTTGACCAGCTATTGGATGTCTGCTACTGTGATGGTGACTGGTTCCTGTTCTGAGAGATTGCTGTGGTCTGCTGTCAGGTGCTGCAGTCACACTGCACTGGTGTTAAGTGTCTTCTCTTTCTCCCATATGTTCTTTCAGAACTGTTCAGTTTCTGCTGTTGGTGGTTCTGCTGTTACTGTGTTGTTGCAGTTGGGAGTACACCTTCGATGGTTCTTTGGAGAACATGGCATTTATTTTCTTAGCCTCTGCTTCTCTAGTGTATCTCCTTAGCCTGGTAGCCAGTGCTATGAGCCTTTGTTTAGCTTTATTCTCTAGGTCTTCAGATGGAGTCAGGCCCTTGTATTTTTTCAGTAGCCAAGTCTTACCCTTAATCTCCACACCCTTCTGTAGTTCCACCAGCTAACTTCTCTCTGAGGTGCCTTGATCTTAGCCTCCAACCTCATTTTACAGGGGGTGGGTGGGTGGAGGCATGTACTGCTATTCCTCTTGATCGTGTAGCCAAGCATCTCCAAGATTATAACAGCTGTAGCATATAGCAGTTCATTGGTTTGAGTTATGGTGGTAGTAGGGATTGTCGTGAGGACTGTATTGGCATCTTCTAGCATCCTATCTGGTGGTACTTCTCCACTGAGCCTTGGTAATCAGCCTCAAGGGTTGGCTGTAGCTAGTTTATCCATGATCTTATGCCTCATATCAGCTGCTGTGCTCTGTAATGGAGGGGGTGGCAGTGACATTCCAGCTTCAGGTGTTGGCTGCACATCCAGTTTGTCTTCTGGGTCTTCTTGAATCCAGGAGGTAATGTGTAGCTGGTCTGTTTCAAGCTCTGAGAGCAGCTTCCTCTTCACTATGTTGAAGCATTGGGTAACTGTTTGTTTCTCAGTTAGTGTGGATATAGGTCTACTGTTTCTAAGATGTGAGCTTTTTGAGGTGTGTTACTGAAACTCTTTATTGGGCTATTCTTCCTTGGTGCAAATTTTTTAAAAAAATTGTTGCATCTGATTCTATGTCTATTGCCTTACTGGAAAATGTACAAAATCTATAACAATTTTTTTTAGTTTTAGAATTAATATGTAATTCTAAATTAATATTAAGTAATATGTTTATTGTGTGTATATGTATGCATATGAGCAAGTGTGTCTATATGCATATGTATGTGCATAAATATTAATATTACCTGTTATTTAATAATTCTATCTAAATATCTAATAAACTTTGCTTTAAGCATTCTATATTTTTTCTTGAGACAGGTTAATAGAATTGCACCAGTATATAAAAGAACAGTAAGAATCCACTTGTAATTCTGTATAAGGATATAGAAATCCTAGAGGGAAAAAAAGTTGTAGTCTATATAAACATACTTTAAAAGAAATCCCTTTTTCCTCTTGAAAAATTCTATTAGTTTTTATATAATTAAAAAGCATTTGATAAATGAGGGCAAAAATCTCTTTAAAATTTATTTATTTAAAATTTATTTTTCAGCTTTTTAAAAACTTTGACTGAAGTGTAGAAATTTAATTTTGAAGAATATAGCTTAGTCCAAATATGTCTTAGAATGAGTGTTGAATTATATATTGGTCTTGCTAAGGACTTCAACTGACCACAATTTACTTATGTTTTTCTTAAATGACATTGATATCTAATTACTCTAATTTGGTGTAAAAATATGTGTTTTTATGTTAAAAGTTACTGATTATCATACCAAAGTACTATTCAGTAATATTACCTAGAGTAATGGCTTCTTTGTTAGTAAGTATATGATTTTATAGAGTATTATAGAATATATAGATTGCCTATTATAATATCTAGATAATAGGGCTTTTTTACTTCTATTCCTGGAGCTAGAAATAATTTTATAACTAACTAATTTTATAACTAACATGAACTAGCTTTTATATTGAATTTTGAAATGTTCACAATTTTAGGATTGTTTAGACCTCAGTCATTGGACATGCATATTTTCATATATTTTCTTCCTCATGTTTATTTTAATTTGGATCACATTAAGCTGTCAACTTCTCAAAAGTGCAGAAAGAGGAGAAAATACAGACTGAAAGAAATTGCAGAGTCCAATTTATTTTTTTATTGTAAATTATTCTAAGCAGAATATAATTAAGTGAAGTTGAATATATGAATATTCCACTTAATTATCCCCAAAGTACTAATATTAATAATTATAATAATCATAATAACAACATACTTTTTCTTTATTTTATCTTATTCTTCCTCCCAAAGGATGACTATTTAAAAAGGGCTATTTAAAGTATTTTCCATATAGAAGAAATTTGTCCACTTGACATAAAGATACTCTTGAGTAATTGTATGCTAGAAAATGTAGACAAATAAAAATAAAGAGGCTCAAACTGGCTCCACTCTAATTCACTGGCACATAAGAGGGAAGGAAGGAAAAACACAGTCAGGCTTTCAACCCTTTGAGGTAGGCCAGGTCAGAAAACAGACTGCATAAGATTGACTGAAACTCTATTCTATTGATACAGGTCAAAGTAACAGAACCTTGAAAGTCTGTGTTTTCCCTTCCCTCCCTCTTACACCCCAGTGAAAGAAGTCTGAGCTTCTTTCTAAAGCTTTCGCTGTTTCCAGGGCTTAATGCATGCTTTTGTTTTTATAACTGTTTCTGCATATTTCTTCTGAGTCATCTTTGTGGCTCTCTACAATGGGTAATTCAACTTTAGCTAAATAGCAGCTTCATCACGTGAAAAGGCTAAAGTGAATCTAGTGCCAAGTTAAGAAAGCAACCAAAATTCAAGATGGAAAATGTGTCTCCTCTGTGCATTTTTTTCTGCTTGTGAATAACACTTTCCCCAAAGCAAGGTTGACAGTCATCATCACCATCCTCATCACTATCATTATCACCAGCATCAACTTTTTTTTCTAATTATATTTGCTGTAATAGCTGCTATCTTCTTACGTAGAAAAATGGAGTTTCTTTTAATTATGGGTTGCATAATTCACAGCTCTTAGACAGCTTAAAAAAGCAATTTATTTTATTTAAATAGTCAACAGTGTGCCTTTCTTTTTCCATTAAGTGCAGCTAGGCTGTTCCAGTTAAGATAACATTGCTATAGTCTTGCTCTATATTTTATTTATTTATCAAATTTATATGGCCACCCACCTCACAAATGTGACTCTGGGTAGTGTACAATAAAACAAAACAATTAAAACAAGTCTTAACCATTAAAAACAATTAAATATAAATAAGACCATGGGAGAATTCATCAAAGTCTCACAATTATATAACCATAGGTAGTAATCAATATACATAATTAATATATGCAATAAATATATATTAATATATTTCAGTCTAATTAATATAGACAGGAGAAAGATACCAGAGAAAAGGCAGTTTTTTTTTTCTCAGATTTTATAGCAAACAAAGGTTTAAATATGATGAACATTTGTATCCGGTAGAAGCCATGATGATGTCAAAATAACATTGCATGCATCACGATGTCATCACACATGATGCATGCCATTTGTGCTCTAACACCCATTTCACATTACTTTCCTATTGTTTCCTAATCTCCCACTGAATATAACATTTTATCTCTAAAAGAGATAAATACAATATTTTCACTCCCCAAACCATTTTAGCTGCCTAAATGTTTCATTTCCTTCCCCCTCAACCAGAATCCAACCAAACTGAACCCCCAAACCTATTGTACCTGTGTATTCAGGGATAATTTCTAATCCACAAAATGGCTTTTATATCTCATATTTCTATTATAAACTGCAGGTAGATTTCAGAAATGCTGAAAACAAATAAACGATACAAAGCAAGTAGAAGATATAAGTGGTCACAAATATAATTCTAAGATAAGGAAAATACAGGTTTATCTGAAAATAACAAAAAAAGTAGGAGAACTGTGAAGAATTCTGCCTTTTCTTTGGCAACCTCAACTTAAGTGCAAATACAGTCAACATCTCCAGCTCAGCTACTCTTGAAATGCCTGCATCATAACTGTTTGTTGCTGCTGTTATTTCTTATTCCTTTCCTTTTCCTATACAAAAATCAAATTGGCTGTATATTGCTAAAGGAAATGGAGGAGCTCAGTTACAGCATCAAAGACATGGCCAGGTGCCGACTGTGGGACAGATCACAAATTGCTCACGGGCAACTTCCAAGTTATGCTAAAGAACAAGAAGAAAGCCAGTCAGTTTCCACAATATGATCTTGAATATATATCCACCATTTTCAAGGAGAACATCAGGAATCACTTTGAAGTCCTGAACCTCATTGTTAGAGCGAGAGGAATTGTGGAATGGACTTAAAGAAGTTGTTAAAGATGAATGTGAAAAGAGATTGCCAAATGTGAAGAAACAGAAGAAAGCAAACTGGATGTCAGAACAAACTGTGGAAATTGCTAAGAGAAGAGAAGAGAAGCCCAGAAAGACAAAAATCTCAGAACGGAACTTAACAAAAAGTCTTAGAAAGCTGTTAGAAAAGATAAGAAGCAGTATTGCAACATTTGTAAAGACACTGAAGATGGAAACAGACATGGAAAAACAAGGAAATATTTCAAAAGATCTCTGAACTCAGAAGGAGGTTCCAGCCTTGAATTGGTATGCTAAAAGAATCCAATGAACAAATAGTAACCAATTTAAAGAAGATGGATGGAGTATACTAGAATACTGAACAGTAGAGATGTCGACATCCAAGATACCTTAGAAGATATTCCCTACATACCAGAACCTGTAGCACTAGAAGATGAAGTGAGATCAGCACTCTGGTCATTACCAAGTCAGAAGGCTACAGGAACTGATGCCATTGATATATAGCAAGCCACAGAACAAGAATCAGTAAAGGTTCTATCCAAGCTATGCCAGCAAATCTGGAGAATGACATTGTAGCCAAACCTGACTGAGCCTTCAATCACACGTTTCAGATTTCAACTTACATTTTTTCTTGCTAAATTACATCAGTAGGCCCTTCAGCACAGTCATAATCACCTACTCCAACCACAACCAACATCTGGGTGCTGTTGGAATTCCACTTTGTTATGCATATAGTCAGCTGGAGAATGATAACTCCCAAAGATTTTCATTTTTAGAAATTTGAGGAAAACAAAGTCAAAATCGTGAAATCACTGGTCTACAAAGTTGTGTTAAGGGACTATTTTTAATTAGCAGCCTGTTTGTAGTGGTTAAGGTATTGGCCTAGAAACCAAGAGACTGTGAGTTTTAGGCCTCCCTTAGGCATGAAAGCCAGCTGGGTGACTTTGAGCCAGTCACCCTCTCTTGACCCAACCAACCTCACAGGGTTGTTGTTGTGGGAGGCAGGATTATTAGGTATGTTTGCTGGCTTGAGTTGACACACACATACACACACACACACACACGTATAAAATAGATTATATACAAATTATCTCTGTGTGTGCGTGTGTGTACATACACACATAACACACACACACACATATATATATATAAAATAGAGAGCCAGTTTGGTATAGTGGTTAGGCATCAGGATAGAAACCAGGAGATCGTGAATTCTAGTTCTACCTAGGCACAGTGCCAGTCTCTGAGAATCGGACATGATAAAATAAAAGTGGTTATTTTATGGAATGATGTAATCAGGCATATATCTATTCCATAAAAGCATCCAAAGCTAAATTTGACATTATTTTTTTGTTCAGTTCTTCTGGCAGCCAAATAAAATCTTGTAGCACTGTATGATGCTGTATTTGTTCAGATTGCTTAATTTGTTATAAGTGTAACACTACATAAATCTCTACAGAAAGAAGATGTGAACCAGTATTTCCACTGCTTCAGAACAATAGGAGCATATCTGCCTTTGAAGAACTTATAAAGTGCTGCCATAAGTACTCAGCAGGAGTTGGGAACATAATCTGTTTCAAGGTATTTGCTTGACTTGGTGCAGAAAGGTTAAAGGTCCATTCTATCATTGACTACTAGCAATAAGGCACCATTGTAAATACCTTTCCATTGCTTCTTGGGTTGCCTTAATTTATCTTTGATAATTCTAATCTTTATTAAAGTAAATGTTAACTCCTATTGCTCATTAAAACTGTCATTCTTTTCCCCAGCTTCATCTGGCTCATAATTGAAATTTGTATTTTAAGACTGTAATTCTACCATTATTTCTAGCTATGGAATGTTTCATGAAAATTGCAACACTGAAGTTAATTTGGCTTTACATCTCTGTTAATGGATACTGTCTGAAATATAATAAACTATGGGTACTCAGGCCTCAGCTGAAATAAGTCAAGGTTACTTTTCTAATTACTGCAGTTTGTTAGACAGCAGCGGGCAATTGCATATCATTCCTCATGTCTGTCAGATTTCAAATTGCATATAAGGTTTTTGTTATGGTGTCAAAATGAATTTTCCAACATAACATGACAGGATCTCTCCATATGACCTTTAATGACCAATAACCCCAAATCGTTTATTGACCTTACTATCAGTTTTGGATGATTTATCTACAAATCATTAGATAAAGTGTTACTGATTTTTCTCATGATAGCCATCTGTCAAGTTATAGTCAACTCATGGAAAAATGAAACAGGATAATCAATCAGTGGTGTAAGAGAGTATGGAATCTGGCTTTGGCTGAATGGAAACTAATCAGAGTGACTAGAAATATTAATTATAAGGACATTTTTGTTTAACACGGTCAAAGTTTTTGGGTTTTATTAATAGCGAAGTTATGAATATCCATCCACTATCACCCATGCTGATTTATAAGATGATCTGTTGAGACAGTCATGTATATGCATGTATATGCAGATGATTAGCATTAATTGTATTATTATTAGTAGTTTTTATATACTCTTATTATGGTTAGGAATTGCCTTTTTTATGATTATGGATGTTGGGTTCTTTTATTCTGTATTTGTTCTTTTGGTGTTTGTGGATGTGTTACTGTGTACATTTGGATACTGACTGTATTTTTCACAATAAATTTTAGGAAAATTTAAAAAACACATAGATTTTACTGGTATTTCATTGAGAAATGAAGATAAACGTTAACATGTCTTTTATTAGTGACTCATCCTCTGAGGACAAAGATGAGCCTGAAGAGAGTCTCAAAGTCTGGACATAGTACTTAAGGTGAAGTCTCAGTGAAGCAGAATTACTTCCTGTGATTTGGAAATTATATTTGCTAATTAATAGGTATCAAAATAACTTGTGCCTTCTTCCCCCATTTAAACGAGAAAGTTGTCAGCAAGGCAAATCAGGAATTTCCTGGAAGCATCATGCTTGGCTGAGTTTGTCTCTCAACAATCATGCCACGCCATGCTTTCACTAAGCTTATTTTTGGCAGCCGTTGTGAGGTGAAACATATCTTGTGCCAGCAGTTCATTAGCTAGATAACTCAGACCATGGCGGCCCAAAATCTCTTCTGTCAATACATTTCCATAGCTAGCTGTTTCCATGCAATATTCTTTTTCTTTTCTGAACCTTTTCCGTGGACTGAAAAGATGGATGAAAACATTAGGTTAGGGCCCAAGTTTGAATTTCCTTGCATACATTTTGAAGTCTCTCATAATATGGTTCTTTGCCATATTAATTGTCTCACGTGTATTAGAGGGAGGGAATTATCATTGTGAACTTGATAAATCTCGAATCACTCTTGTTCCTGATAGACAGCACTCTTCACAAGTTTGTTTATTTATTTATTATTACATTTTCATGTTGCCAACTCCTAATGACTCTTGATGGACTTGGTTGGTATAGATCTGTTTCTCTGAGTAACAGCTCACCACCTAACATGATTCTCTGTCTTCTTACAGGGCATAGATTCATTTTCTCTACCGCTAGGGCACCTTCATCCTTCTTCTGTTCTGCACTTCATTTTTCTTCCCCAAATGCTTAAAAACTGTTTCTAAATTCCAGTGCTGCAAAATATCATCTACATCTCTTGCTTCAAGGAGTTATCCTTATCTACTGGTCTTCTCTGTCCTCCATCTTCCTTCGGGAGAATTTCTTCCATTGTCAGTTTCTGTTGTAGATCCTATTTTCTTTGAAGTGATACATTTTTGTCTTTTCCCATCAGCTCAAGTGTGACTACTCACTGTTCCAATTCCTTGACTTTTTATTCAGGGTTTCTACAAGATTGTATTTGCTTCAGGTATATGCCTTTTTTTTTTCAGAGAAGAAGACAAATGTTCTAGAAGCATTATAGGTCACAACTGCAAACTCCTGCCCATTCATCTTCACTTTTGCTTCTTAAAGCTTCATCAGTAGAAATACTTTTATTTTTTGGTCACTTCTCAGGCTTTGGACTCTCTTTTAAACTCCACAGAGAAAAAGCTGTTAGCTCTCCTTGTTCATTTGCTCTGTTAGCTTACACCCTGAAACTGGCTACATTATAGTCTCCTTACAGTCTCTGATTACTCAACAAGAAGCAGTTACTTAATCATTCCCACTTGGTAATCAGCAACTCTCAGGGCACACCCCTTAATATCAGCGGCTACTGAGAAATCATTTCCCTCACACCTCAATATCCAATCTCTCAGTACCCACAGCTTCTCTGGTCACCTCACTTTCTCCTATTTAATTTCCTAGGAAAACTCCTGTTAGCTCTCCCTATTTATTGCTTAGTGACTCTACAGTCTTAAAGCCAGGCAACAGGTATGTGTGACTGCTGGTGTGTTATGTGTGCATGATGATATTTTGAAAATCATTTTAGATACTTTTATAATGCCTAATCCTTCTTTACTGAAAGAAAAGTTTAAGAATATGTTTTTCTTCCGTAAGTTATGTAGGAAAAATTATATCAAGAGAGAATGTATATAAATGGCAAAAATCCACAATAATACTACTACATTATGAAACCTGCTTTGAGCCAGAATATCAAAGCATGATTTAATGCCACATTTCTGTTAAAGGTACTTTTTTCCTCCTCTTGTCAATTCATAGGAGCCTTGTAATTCCTGATTTGATGGTTCTTTCTTCCCAGCTTATGGAAAGTCACAAGGGAGAAGCAGGACACAGGTTCATTGTCTCTGGTATAAACTGTCTCTTCAGCAAGGTGAAATAAATCACAGTAAATAAATATTGCTCTGGGACAGAACAATGTCTTTTACATGTCAAAGACACTATAGATTTTCCATATATCAGTAACTTTCATGTTAACATGCAAAACCACACATTTTGGACTAAGATAATTTCATTGTTTGATACAGAAGCCACATCTAAGGTAGTAGAGATAGAAGTAAATCAAAATATATACTTGTTTTTTTAGAAGGCTTAAAAAAGAATAGGCATAGAATCATACTACATTACTGGGGCTGCTTTTCATATCATGCAGTAATCTCAGCCATGGAGTCATGCCTGGACTTTAGGTGAAATGTATCAAAGGTTACTCACTCAATTCCCCATTACAGTCCTCAGTTTATATATAACTTTACTGTAGAGCTTACTGTTTCCCCTCCCACAAAAAAATTAAGTTATCTTCCTTAGGATCTAACCAATAGAACAAAATTGCACTTCAGTCTGACCTTATTGTAACCTTACTTGGCATATTGTCAAGCACATGAGGATAAAGTATGTTAAGAGGTTGTTGACCCAAGTTACTGGATATTTGAAGTACAAAGTGATAGTTTTGAGGCAAAAAAAAATTCCTTCTAATATTTAAGCTGCAGTCTTTCAAGGCTGACACATATTAAGACAAAAGAGTTCTTAGACTTCTGAATATCATTTTCTCAGGCTTAGCAGTACATTTGAGATAGGGCTTTACATACTACTTATAAGATAGGAACACTAAGGAATTGTTTTTTGTTTTGTTTTAGCTTCCATTTAAAAAAAAATGTTCTCCAAGCCATAACTATATACAGGTGAAACTCGAAAAATTAGAATATCGTGCAAATGTTCATTTATGTCAGTAAGGCAACTCAAAAGGTGAAACCAATATATGAGATAGACGCATTACATGCAAAGCGAGATATGTCAAGCCTTACTTTGGTATAATTGTGATGATTATGGCGTACAGCTAGGAAAACCCCAAATTCACAATCTCAGAAAACTAGAATAGTGTGAAAAGGTTCAATATTCTAGGCTCAAAGTGTCCCACTCTAATCAGCTAATGAATCCATAACACCTGCAAAGGGTTCCTGAGCCTTTAAATGGTCTCTCAGGCTGGTTCAGTAGGAATCACAAGCATGGGAAAGACTGCTGACCTGACAGTTGTGCAGAAAACCATCATTGACACCCTCCACAAGGAGGGAAAGCCTCAAAAGGTAATTGCAAAAGAAGTTGGATGTTCCCAAAGTGCTGTATCAAAGCACATCAATAGAAGGTTATGTGGAAGGGAAAAGTGTGGACGAAAAAGGTGCACAAGCAGCAGGGATGACCGCAGCCTGGAGAGGATTGTCAGGAAAAGGCCATTCAAAAGTGTTGGGGACTTTCACAAGGAGTGGACTGAGGCTGGAGTTAGTGCATCAAGAGCCACCACACACAGACGGATCCTGGACATGGGCTTCAAATGTCGTATTCCTCTTGTCAAGCCGCTCCTGAACAACAAACAACGTCAGAAGCGTCTTACCTGGGCTACCGAAAAAAAGAACTGGTCTGTTGCCCAGTGGTCCAAAGTCCTCTTTTCTGATGAGAGCAACTTTTGCATCTTTTGGGAACCAAGGACCCAGAGTCTGGAGGAAGAATGGAGAGGCACACAATGCACGATGCTTGAAGTCCAGTGTGAAGTTTCCACAGTCTGTGTTGATTTGGGGAGCCATGTCATCTGCTGGTGTTGGTCCACTGTGCTTCATTAAGTCCAGGGTCAACGCAGCTGTCTACCAGGAGATTTTGGAGCACTTCATGCTTCCTTCCGCAGACGAGCTTTATGGGGATGCTGACTTCATTTTCCAGCAGGACTTGGCACCTGCCCACACTGCCAAAAGTACCAAAACCTGGTTCAGTGACCATGGGATTACTGTGCTTGATTGGCCAGCAAACTCACCTGACCTGAACCCCATAGAGAATCTATGGGGCATTGCCAAGAGAAAGATGAGGGACATGAGACCGAACAATGCAGCAGAGCTGAAGGCCGCTATTGAAGC
The DNA here is from genome assembly GCF_059951505.1 of Python bivittatus. Taxonomy (NCBI): domain Eukaryota; kingdom Metazoa; phylum Chordata; class Lepidosauria; order Squamata; family Pythonidae; genus Python; species Python bivittatus. Next base: position 54,067,984 of record NW_028277125.1, on the reverse strand, counting down.
ATCCTGGTCTTCCATAACACCTCAGCAGTGCCACAGGCTGATAGCATCCATGCCACACCGCATTGCAGCAGTCATTGCTGCAAAAGGGGCCCAAACCAAGTACTGAGTACATATGCATGCTTATACTTTGCAGAGGTCCGATATTGTTCTATTTCCAATCCTTGTGTTATTGATGTCGTGTAATATTCTAATTTTCTGAGATTGTGAATTTGGGGTTTTCATAAGCTGTACGCCATAATCATCACAATTATACCAAAGTAAGGCTTAACTTATCTCGCTTTGCATGTAATGCGTCTATCTCATATATTGGTTTCACCTTTTGAGTTGCCTTACTGACATAAATGAACATTTGCATGATATTCTAATTTTTCGAGTTTCACCTGTATTATTGTGTTCCATAGGCCCTGATCTGGCTCCCAGGTATATGTTCTTTTGTGTTTTATAATGTCTGATAATCTTATTTTTGTTGTTATTTTTTTCTTTTTCATTCCTTGTTTTGTTCTGATGCCAATTATTTATATACTGTTCACTGCCCAGAATTGTAATTACAGTTGAGGTGGCCTGATTAAATGAGCAGAATTAATAAAGTAGTTCAGGAAAAAGTAATATAAAAATAGAAATATGGTGATTTTAAAACAAACCACTGATGAAAATACAACAAAGAAAACAAGTATAAACACAGCTTATAAAATTTATAATGCTGATAAGGTAAATAGAATGACTCCAAGTAATATAGACTGTCTTCTTTATCTAAAGCAGCATTATTTCTCTAAAGCAGTAGAAATGCCACACCTAGTTTTGAAGTTTCCAGTTACCTCCATTGCAGCAAATTTACCAGAAAGGAGCAGATGCAGGACTACGTCTTTTTTGCTTCCTCTCTGACCTGCCTTTAACGGTCAGACCAAGATATTTTGTTTTCTTGTAAAGAACAAGATGAAACCCCACCCATCTAGGTGCAAAAACTGACTTCCCCAGCAGTTGAATCATTCTTTTTTTTAATAATTTTTATTGGAAATGTTGATTACAGTAGTAAAAACAAATACAAACTAAACTGAGAGAGAAAAAGAGAGATAGAAAGAAAGAATAAAAGGTGCAAGGAAAGAAAAAGAGAAAGAAAAAGAAAAAGGGAGAAGAAAAAAGAAATATTTAAAGAAGTTACTTACAATCTTCACAAGAAGTATAAACAAACTTAATAACTCTTCACCCCCTCTAAGGTTACAAACAAATATCTCTTCTTCCCATAACCTGACCCTTATCCATATGCAAATCCATAAACCATCAACTTTTCAAACCTGGTGGCAGCAAAATGTTCATAAAGGGTTACCAGAGCTTTGTAGAAACATGTCTTATTTTAACCTTGATCAAACAAACCAACTTTATATTCCTTCCTTTTACTTTTAACAATCTTGATCTTTAATTCATTCAGATGTTGTCATAGGATTTGATCTCTCTTCTTTTTCCCATCCCAAAGGCTTCTTTGAGGCTTTAGCAAACCTCTCTGTAAATCCAATAAAAAGTCATTATCCAGGTCATTGTCTTGGTTTATCATTTGTGTTTCTACTTTAGTTCTCTTCTCTGTCTTATATTCCACACTTTTTTTAAATTTTCCAGTATATCTGGTTCTAATATTTCTACATCAGACAAAATTTGTTTTACCTCTTTTATGCTGCAAATCTCTTAAAATGTCCTCTTTCACATCTATCATTCCTTCATTAACATCATTTGGACATAAACTATCCATAGAAGCAGACATCACTGTTGACATTATAGCTGCTAATTTCTGACCCTATTCTTCAAAAATCTCCTGGAGTATTTCAAATGTCATAACACTTTTTTGGTCATTTTGAAAATCCCAGTACTAACCAAAAACAAAGGGCAAGCTTTCACTTTTTTTTCTTTTTCTGCCTGGAATCTTTATCCCCTCTAGTATCCAATTTCTGAAATCATAAAATCTCGAATTTCTGTTATGACTTAGGATGGAAAAAACAATTTAGTTCCCAAGAGAGGCTGTTTATTTATATAATTATTTCCAAAATCTTATAGTAAAAGTCCTAATATTCCAAATTTGTCTGGTCCCTTGATCCATTTATAACGTCGTTAGATCAGAGTCTTATTTAGCTTTTTGCCATTTATTTCCAGCTCTTTAAATTCTGAAGCTTATAGTTAATTTTTCTTTTATTCAAGAATGAAGGTAAACTCACCAGGTGGCTTTTTGGACTTTTTCAGGCTTTTCAGGCTTTGAAGGTCTCTATTAGCCTTAAGATAGTTAAGTAGGTAATTTCCAAAAGTGCTTAGAAAGAGAGGTTAGGAAGCCCGGTGTCCTTTAAAAGTCTCTGCCACAGTTGTGAGCATCATGGCTTCCCATCATCTCCCAGCACTCAAACCTGCAGAAGACTGCTGTCCTGCAGTCTCCTTGTGAGAAGCAGCCATCCAGAGCACATGTGGGTAATCTCCCATCTTCTCCTTATACAGAGAGGTTCCATAGAACCGGTCTACTCACCAGTTCTTCGGTCTTTGCCGCAATCATCCTTTCCACTCATTTGGAGACCTGCTAGTTCGCCATTCCTCGCAGGAAGTGCCTCAGTTGAATCATTCTTCAATAGTAGTGATTGCACAGCAGAGTAGCAGGATTTATTTTTCCTTTAACATCTTGCTTGTTTCCTAGCATCTGTTGCCTAAGGAAACATTGTCATTCTGCCTAATGGAAAGACTGGCTCTGATGACCGATAGTTATAGGCAATTTTCTGGTTTAACGCCTATAGTGCTAATTGCATAAGATCCAAGACATTCATCACATGTATAAATTTAGATAGATATGCAAACTCCATGACATCTTCCTCTTCCTGTTTTCTCTCCCTTGGTCCTCCTTTTCGTCCACATTTTCTTTTCTTCCACCTGTAATTCTGTATATTACCTATCCCTACTTCCAAGGATCTTTATCCCAGAAACCTTTACATAACTCCAACCCAACAGAAGCTAGCCTGCCTTAAGGAGCAGCACTTTTACCATCTTCTTCATTAAGAAGTCATTTATATGAAGATAGCTCAGCTTCTTTTCATCACTGCATTCTGTTTTATCAGAAGGACATTTCCCCTCTCATGTAGGTGGGAGCAGCTGCTAGTAAGATGGCTGCTCATGTTGCAAAAACAAACAGGACAGAGGAAGAGGAAAAGCTGGGATTTTCTTCTACTTTGCCTTTCACACCACGCTGTCTTCCCACTTAGGTATTATCGCTGCTCTATCTGTGAATAGAATGGCTCCTCTTGACAAAGCACTCTGCTGATCGCAACAGCCTGGCAATCATATCATGATATGCCTTGGACAATAATGTTAGGCTGATTACTTTATTCAGCCACCACATGTATACTTAAAAATGATATCTGCAGGTTAAAAAGCATTAGGGAGAGTAAAACAGTAACTATATTGTTTTGCGGTCAGAATCATCATATAACTATATAATAGCTGCTTTTCTTAATTACAGCATATACACCTGCTGACAGAAGTATTTAGAAACCTTTGGGGAGGGGAATTCTGAAATACTAATAATTAAATGCTTTATAGTCATTATACTACAATGCATCAGAGCAGCATCTATCTAAATTAATGGGGAAATGTACAGCATGTTATATTTGAATTCATATGTTTCTCCATAGTCAGGAAATTTTGTACTGCATGCATTGTGGATCTCATCTTGAACAACAGAATTCAACTTATGTAATTTCTTTAGCCATAATAATTCTACTCATTATGGTCAAAATTACAGGTAATCAAATCAAATCAAATCAAATCTTTAGTACAGTCAAAGACCAGCAAAAAAATGACAGGTTCATGTCTTTCATTATTCCCATAGTTTACATTCTTCTCACTCAACACCTGCTATAACTAAAAGGCTACAAGGTATACAAATAAATAATATGCTAATATTTTCAGTAGGCAATGTATTATTTAATAGAAATATCTCTGAAAATACATTTTGTTATTAATATTTAGTTATTCAACCCTATTTTGATTTTGATGTTACCTTTCAATCATTCTGTGTAGGACAGGATTGCAGTGAGCCTGGTATGTAAACAATGCCATTTAGAAGAGGTTAGTCAGGATAGAAAAGATAAAATATTTTGGTTTGTACTAATATGTTACCTATTTAATAAAGTAGGAGAATATACAACATTTTCATTTCAGTAAAACTAGGCATTTATAGTATTATTTTTCTTGTAAAGCTGATATTCAAATACAATAACTTTTATTGTGCCTGTATTTTGAGGTTGTTAATTTTTATTCATGGCAATTGAGAATGAAATCTGCAAAAATGTTATCTTTCATCACTTTTAGGGATTCAGATTAAGAAAAGTGAGAATGCCCACGACATTAAGATTATTTTTTATTATCTTAATTTTTATTAATATTTGAACTAAATGCACAGTAAGCTATAGAGTATTAATAAGAGAATTCACATCCATTAAAACAATATTGTGTTTAATGGATGACCCAGACCTCACATGCTTTAACTGAGTTCATACACTGCAGTAAGCCACAGTGTGATTTGTTCATTTATTGCTTAGCAGAATGTAATTTCTTTAAGAAACCATGTTTAACAAAATCATGGCTTGGGACATTGTATGAACTTAGCCATTAGTTCAGAACATTCTGCTTTCCCACAGAAATACTGAGAATGAGACTCGTGTCTGTTATAGTCTCCCATTTTATCACAGCACAATGTACAAGCTTCTAGGTTCAGAAAGCTCTTTCATTTAAGTAACCATGTCATCTCCTGGTTTATCATTTAACTCTCTTCAAAGATGCCAGAGGAAGGGATGGATATATATGCATGAGTGCATGTGGGTACGTGCCTGTTAGCAAAGCTCAAGACCTAGTTCCAATCTTGCCCTGGGGAGGTGCAGACAGAGTTCAGAGGTGTGAATAACTTTTAGTTGTACATTGTTACCATAAATCCTCCTTTCCCAAAGTTTCTGTCAGCCCTCCCAGGTAAACCAGACAGGAAACACGACTAGATGAGCTGATTCTACTTTACTGTAAGGCTACATTAACAGAATCTTGCAAACCTGAAAGTACAAATCTCCTGCTTACTGCTTGAGTAGTTAGGGTGGGTCCTTCCTAAATTTCTTTTTCTGGCCATTACTCTGTTGTGGGCTCCCTTCTCTTTTATCTGGTCGTTTCCTAGGCAGCATCTCTTCCTCCTGTCTTCTAAGGTCCCTCACATTCCATCCAATGTCCATCCAAACTCCCTCATATTCCACCCAATGTCCATCCAAACTCCCTCAAATTATTTAGAACACACAAGCTAGGAGTATTGGTACCTTTTCTCAGGAAGAAAAAAACTACAGTATAAATGAACTATAGTTTTTCCAATGGTATAAATCTAGCCAGAGGGTGTATCATTTCTAGGCATGGTTATGAACAGATCTCCTTTGTGCTGAAGAAGCAGACCAGTTGTTGAAACCTAAGGCTACAGCTTTCATTCTTTTCCTCTGCTGTGAAAGGACAGAAAAGCAAAATAAGTTACACGATGTAGCAATGTTATGTTTGCTTTATATCTACATTAAGTCTAATTCTAGCCTTAATGTTTAAGATATTGAAATTAAGGTACTTTGTTTAGAACCTAGATTTGGATTTGGTATCTTTAAATAGCAGAAGCTTTAAAATTATCATAGGACAAAGCATTGAAAATGTATAATTCAAAATTCTCAGTTATGTGTCCAATTAGATTTGCAGGTGTGGGTATGACAGGTGGAATCATTACTGCAGATAAGCCAAAATTCCTGTTTCCCTCTGAGATTAGCACTATTCCTCAATAGGAAATTACAGACTGCTTTTCTGAAAATAACATCCTTCATCAAGGTATCACAAAATGTTTTTTCAGTGAAAAAACAAAAAATTGGCATTTGAAGGAAAAAGAAAGGTCTTGAAGCAATATCTCAAATGAAGAGATTCAACTGCCTGGGAGGCCAAAACATTTTTTAGATAAATGAGACCGTCTGACTGGAAGGGCAATTTCTAGCTACCACAGAGTTATGACAAGTCAGAGAAATACATACAGCATGATGGAATGGGGGAAAAAACAGTTGCTACTGTATGTTTTGAGGTCAAAGGGGAGTAAATCAGTGGACATGCAGAAAGGTAGAAAAGCAATTTGAGACTGGGTTGGAAAAAACAAGAAAGCTACAAAAAGGACAGAAAAGGGGCTGATACGATCTTCCATTTCCTGGAGCCTCAAAATTATGATGACTACCGGGCAGACTTGGAACTCAGAATAATAAACAGAAAAGCATGAAATAATGAAGAAAGTAAACAAAAAATAAGATTTCAGTAGATGGACAATGAAGACTATATACAGTGTTTTAACTAACATTGGGAACTATTAGATAGTGGAAATTAAGGAAGGATGAATGTAATGAAAGTACAATTATGGGATCAAATCCCTCAACCTTTATTTTCACCATAAAATAGTAAAGAATAACTTACTGGAACTTCTTTAGGCACTGTTACAAATGAACTGATGCAAATTTCTAGTTCTCTATTTATTTATTTATTAGATATATTTTTCTAACTACAAGAGTTATTTTGATAATATGCCTAGGCTTCACATATTGATCCAGATATTCTAAATCCTTTGCTACTTTATTTACTTACTTACCTACCTTACTGGGCTTACATGTCCCTTCAGTCATTGCTGACTCTCAGCAGCTTACCCACCTTCTTTTATAAATAAGACTAAAACAGTATATAAGAGAAGATAAAAAATCAGAATGTCTTCTTATGGCAGTTGTGTCTATGGAGGTTTGTAAGAGGCTGGACAGCCATCTCTCATGGCTAGCTTAATTGATTTTTTTGCACACATAGCAGAGGGTTGAATTAGATGATCTTTGTGATCCCTTCCAGTGCCCAATAGGGCACTTTATATATAACATTCTCTTCTTACACATAACCTTGGAAGGTAGGGTAAATTGGATCATAGGATCATCGAATTGTAGAATTCGATGATCCTATGATCCAATTTACCCTACCTTCCAAGGTTATGTGTAGGAAGAGAATATTATATATAAAGTGCCCTATTTACAGATCTAGACACTGAGAACCTTGGGACTCCAAATGAATCTAAATGTGCAGCTGCTGCAAGTAGAACAATTACTGATGACTAAATGTCGACTATTTCCATGGAAGAGAGCCACAAATAATTTATCCACATGTGGCCAAGGAGTAGATAGGTTATATTGATTGAAGATGTCCTAATCCTGGCTATGAATATTCAGATAAAGCATTCAGAGCCCAAACAAGAAGACTGGCCTAATGTTTTTGTATAGCAGAAAACAGACCATAGTAGGGATTTCCTCATGATTGTTGGGTGACAATGCAAAGCTGAACTGGACAAGCAGAACAAGATCCAAGGGATTAGAGGGAGGATAATTGTCCATATCAGTGTAATCAAGGCTGGTCAGAGGGACCAGAATCAGAGTCCCAATCCAAGGAATAATAGAATCATAGTGGTGCTACTAGGGTGAGACTTAAGCTTAGGCAAAAAGAAGAAATAAGTGGAGCAATAGATATCAGTATCTAGTCAGAGATACTTGGCAAGACATTACATCTAAAACTTCAGAGAGACGACAAGGTGCCACTACAGTGTAAGTGGAGGTCTTGCACTGTAACCAGGTATGAAGGAGTATGAAACACTCATGTTCTGTAGCAGGAAAATGATGAATACCCTCATTTGAAACATACAGCATCTTACAGGATTTTGGAAAAAAAAAATGCCAGAAGATGTTATGAACATGCTTTTTTTTGCATGTGTGCCATACAAATTTTAGAAAAGTATATTATAAATGTATAAAATAAATTAGTAAATACACAAGAAAAAATATCTTGTCATTTGCCTTTCTTATTATTGCTGTATAGACTGTCTGCTCCTCATAATACATTAGATGGATTTACTCAATAAATGCTAATAGTAAAATATAAATATTCATAAATATTATTCCTCTATGGTCAACAGCTTTACAATTGAAATTTTGGGGTCTGCTGTGCAGGGCAGGGAAGAAACAGCAAGAACTATGCAAATACTGAAGTCTGTTTTAGAGGGATGTGTCTTTCTTTGGTTATAACAGCTAACAGAATCTGTCTGGCTTAAGGCAAGAAACCATACATTGACCAGGTCCATAGTAGCATCCATTCGACATGAGAAATAAGATGTTGACAGATGGCAAGAATCTTGGGTCCACTATAGAATGTAATGATACAGTGGCCTGATCTTGCAACCTGGGTGGCTCCTGGGTACAATTCAAGGTGCTGATTATCATCTATAAAGCCCTTCATGGCATAGGGCCTGGTTACTTGAGGAGGGACTGTCTACCTTCATGTATTCACATGTCCAGTGAGGTCACCTAGAGGAGACACACTCCAGCTCCTGTCAATTAAGCAATGTCACCTTGTGGGACCTGGCAGTGTGCCTTTTCAGTGATGATTCCTGCCTGTGGAATGATTTTACACCAGAGAAGCATATTCCCATCCTTTTGACTTTTCATACCCTTTTGACTTTCCACAACTTGTTAAAGACATGGTTGTTCTCACAGGTCTTGGGCTAGGATGGTGGTCAAGGCCCTATGGTTTTTGGTTCTGTTTTCTGGTCAGCTACATTCTTTTTCTTTGTTATATGTTTTAAATTTGTTATATGTTTTAAATTTCTTCAAATTTTTAAATTGTAGGCTGCCCATGAGTTACTGTAGTCAGGCGGCCTCGAAATTGAAATAATAACTAAATAATAACACACATATTGGACTTGAAATGTTATTCCAAAATCCTATAAGAGATCTCCAGAAGTAGAATGCTTTTAGAAACAAAAGGAGGAAGGCTACCTTGTTCACTCCTTCTATATCCTTTAGGAATAAAGAGAATTTGATAGCAATATTATTTCTGCAAGTTTTATTCAACTTACAACATAATTAGAAGCTATATTCCTGAAATATTCCTATTGTATAAAGCTGATTCAGTGGATTTTACAAAAGAATACTTAATTGTTTATGCCCATTACCGTTTGGATAAGTGTCATGTTTACGTTTCTATCAGAAATAGTTACAGCTTTCAGTGAAGTTACACAGTACTAATTTGGCAACATAGTGCTTTATGTATGAGAACAACTGTGATAAAAGATCTGTGAAACAGACTGATTAAATGATCTGTGAAAAAGGGGTTGAAAGAATGCACTTCCAGTTTGTACAGATCTTTTCCTATTAAGCGAGCAGGGAAAGTATACTGCTGATCAAGCATACATACCAGTTTCATTTTGCACAAAATAATCAAGTATGCTTGGACTGCAGATTCTAAAATTGCTCATTGTATTATTTAAATTAAAAAGAAAATAAGCCCAGCAAAAGCTATTGTACACAAAGCAAGTTTTTAAAAGTCCAGCTACATTAATGGCAAGAGAAAACTGAAAACCAGCTGGTTAGTGTAAACGTCAATTAATTGAATGCAGAAAAGTCAAGTACTGGTTCTTATTGTATTTTTAATAAATCACCCTTAGTTCTCAGCAGCCATTTATGGCACATTGCAGTAATAGCACAAAAGCTTGGGTTCAAGCTAACCCCTATGCAAATGCTTGATCCTTGCCTTATGACAGCAGTAATACAATGTATTTTACACATCTGGAGAACAATAGTATTACAGGAGAGGACGATCCCTAATTTAAAATATCTCCTCCCCAAAGGAAGAATTGACAGAAGCAAAGAAAAAATAAAAATAGACAAAAATACTATATAATGCTTGGCTTCTCCACCCTGTCAAATCGCCGTTGTCAAGACTAGCCCAAAACAGTAATTTTCCCTTTCCCAATAAATGTGCATATGACACACTTCTGCATGCATATATGTGTATCTATCACACAGACTATGTACATATGTGCTAAAACCACATTCTAAACAAAGGGCACACCAGAATTAGGAAAAGAAAGTATTGATGGAATGAATGACTGATTAACATTAATTGTACAATAATGTAATTTTTTAATAAAATTACAACTGAATATACCAACTATTCCCTCCCACATACACAAAAGCATGAAAATATGTGCACAGAGAGACATGTTCCCCTCTCTCCTTCCAGCAGAAATAAGAGTAAAGAAGAAAAACATAGGATGGAGATGAGGCAAAAGGAAGAGATAGCTGCATGGAGATGTGATGGGATAGGTGGGGAACAAAACTGGATGGGGATGATCCGAAGGGAAGGGAAGGGAAGGGAAGAGAAGGGAAGGGAAGGGAAGGGAAGGGAAGGGAAGGGAAGGGAAGGGAAGGGAAGGGAAGGGAAGGGAAGGGAAGGGAAGGGAAGGGAAGACCTGACCTGACCTGACCTGACCTGACCTGACCTGATCTGATCTGATCTGATCTGTTTAGGAATCACAAAAAGGGGGAAAAATAAGCCAGCAAGCAGACCTTTTGAAATGCCATGGATTCAGAAATAGTGTAGACTTCAAGCACAATGCACACACATAGCCCTTTTGGAAAGTTTTTTTTTCCTTTAATAAAAACTATATTACAAACCAAAGGCCACCTACCACTTTGTTCTTTGATATGGTCAAATGACTAATAAATTCTACTACTAATGCCGCTTTGTTATGTACAATGAGTTTCTCTATTCCATGTCTCCTATTTTTATAGGCTATCTTCTAAACTCTGTTCTATTTCCCTGATTTCTATTCTATCTCTTTCATAATTTCTAACTACCTGAGTCCTATTCTTATCTGCTTAACTTCTAAATGTAAGTCTTTAATATTTTTTTCAAGCTACAATCTAGTTTTCCAGCTATATCATAGCAATGCCCCTTCTTTTCCCAGTTACAGTGTGGGACTTTTCTAGCTGCACACAGTCACTGCCCTGCTCACCAAAGCTTAGCAGCATCTGCTTCTAACACAGCTACTCCTTTCAGGTTCCATTCCACTGTCCTGAAGATTTTAGCCTCTCTTCGCCTTTCTGCAGCAACAGCTTTCACATATGCATAGCAACATATACACAAAAAACGTTTCTTCTCCCCATCAAGAGTTCTCTCTCTTTATGTTACTTGCTCACATGTAGACACACTAGGTTAAGGCACCAGGCTAGAAACCAGGAGACTGTGAGTTCTAGTCCCACCTTAGGCATGAAAGCCAGCTGAGTGACTTTGGGCCAGTCACTCTCTCTCAGGGTTGTTGTTGTGGGGAAAACAGGGGGAGAAAGGAGTATTAGGTATGTTTGCTGCCTTGAGTTATTTATAAAAAATAATAAAGGTGAGATAAAAAAATCTAAAAAAAAGAGTGTCTCACTGTCAAAATAATTTATTTTGATGCCTTTTCTTCTAACATTTTTTGTATGTAACATTTTTCTTCTAACATTATTTGTATGTACTGTATGTATGTATGTAAGGATCAAGGCTGATGTTGGGAAGTCCTGAAGCAGAGTTCACCATTTTTGTGACTGCTCCACTTGGTTCAGATACCCTTGGTTCACCAGTGAGTTTTATCCACTCATTAAAGTGTCCCACTCAGAGCTGTTTTGTCTAGCCTTGTCTTATTGCATTATGCATGGGATCTGCAGCTTATTGCTTTTAAGGAGAGAGAAACAGAATCTAGAGCTAGCTCTCACTCTTACACCATGTTCTTTTGTTCTTGTGTGTGATCCTTCCCAAATCCATATATTACAATGCTATTTGTCTATGATCTAATCCCGTTAGTCTTTCTGTGTCTGTTCCTTTCATACTCCTTTAATTCTTCCCACCCCACCCCACCCCCTCAGCCCAATAATTTTAAACATTCCTCTGTGGACCGCTTCTCCAAGGGATCTAAGACTATGTTTGGGATTATGCTACTCTACAGAGAATATAATATTTTTATCACAGCAGTTGTTTATTGCTATAAACAATAATAATAGCACATATACATCTCTGAGGTTTAATTGAATGATTCAAATAGTTTAATACACTATTTTATTAAGTTAATTAAAATAAATATCAATAAAATAAAGTGTGGCTGTGATCATGGTGCACGTTCTGGTAGGAGGAGAAAAATAGAAGTGAGCTCTAGTGCACTCTATCCTCATGTGGCAGGTATCAGTGTGGTGCAGGTAGAGACAGCTCCTGTGTCAGCTACAACAGAGGAAAGACCCAAAGGTAGCAGCTTGGTAAATTTCTCTGTGGCAATGGCAGCAAGTTTTGTAGAACAGAGGGAGGAAGATATGGTAGAAATGGAGAACAAAACGCTTGGGAAGTGAAGAGGATCTCATGATCCATTCCCCTCTGAACTTTCCTTTCGTCTAACTAGAGGAGGAAGATGCAGAATCCACGCCCTCATCTAAGAAGCATGCAGGCAGCACTGCATGAGATTACTTGCAGCAGGAAGAAGATGATTCCTGCTTTGTAACCTCTAACCACCAAAAGTGCAGGATGCCCTCTGCCAGCCCTCCTCCTATTCCAGAAATCCCAGTAATCAGAGATAGCATAGGTACACCACTTCACAAAGGAAAGTCAATGGTCATTCTTCAAAGACTGTTCAACTTGGAACAAGAAAAAGAAATAGAAAGGTAAGAACTTAAATTTTTTTTGGATAATTTGCATTTTTAAATTGAAGTAGGACACTTTCTAGACTGGGCTCAGCCAATCTTTCTATAGGTTCTTTAGTAAAAATTTTGGAGGCTGATGTGTCATTTTTTCTTCTACCCTTCTAAAACAGTTGCAATGGGAATATTTTGAAAATGTACTATGGTAAAATGTTTGAATGTATCCACTTGAAACTTGGCAAGGTTAGTGTCACTGAAAGGATCTGTTTTCCTATGCTCATCCATACTTCCAAAAAAATGCAGCAGCTTCAAGCATTTTAAAGCTTCCCCGTTATAGCCTACATACATTTTTTAGTAAATCAAATCTTGAAATGGCTTAAACTGGGTTGCCCAGGAATCCTGAATCACAAACTCAAACTGAATCATGCCTTTTTGACTCTCAGGTCTCCAGTTTGAATTGAGTCAGGGCTGAATCACACAAGCTTACATCAGTATCTTACAACACTGGTAGTGAATATAGGACCTGAATTTATATGTAGTTGCCTATAGATGTGAAATATTTCATCTCTCATATGGCCACCTTATACCAAGTGTGTATAGTTAAAGGTGTTGGACTAAAAGTGAGGAGACCTCAGTCCATCCTTAGCTCTGGAAACTTAGTATGGGACTTTGGGCCAGTCACTTTTTTTCAGGCCAACCTTCATCCCATAGTAGTTGTGGGGATGAAACAAAAGTGAAACCTCTGTGTAAACTTTGAGTTTCTGGAGAAAGGATATAAATCTAAGTAATAAAATAATAGATTTATCCCTTCACCAAACACTTAGTTGAAATATCTTGCCCCTACTGTATCCTAACTATCTCTTCTACCTCTTTTTTTATTCCTGTCTCTTAAATTTAATTAAAACTTCTTCTCTTCCTCCAACTTAACAGTCTATTTTTAATCATTTATATCCCCATAAAGTCTGTCCTAAAGCAGCCTTCAGAAAAGGCAGCAGAGCATGTAAATGTAAGGAATCATATAAAAATTAAGAAGGAATAAAACAAGCATAACTACAAATGCATTAATTAATTATCCTAATCTGTCACTGAGTTCCCACATTCCAGTCCCACTATAATATCCTGCTCAAAAGTCTATATGCAGAATATATATAATGTAATTATTTACAGCGAACATGAACTGGTTTCTAGAAGAGAGTGTGGAAATAAATTTGTACCACTCAAATATTCAAAATGTTTTCTCTAAGCCCATAAATTTCATTGTTATATTTACATTATTACAATAATATATTCCATTCCTTGGATGCCCTGCATGACCAATATTAGGTAAACCAGGGAAGCTAAAAGGTCACTGCTGAACATATACAATCACCCCAGTTAAAGGGAGATAAACCTGGGCCACAGGTGTCATCCAGCCCCATGTTTGTGGCTCTCAAACTTCCCAAATTGTCAGTTTAGTGTGATTTTTGCTCTTTGGAGGTGGATAGGTAAAAAAAAACAAAAAAACCCAAAAACAATGATAATCAACTTCCACTAGGTTTAATATACTTATTTACACTGGAATATCCCCATAATCCTCCCAAATCCCCAAAATTTCAGTCCACCCCAGCAGTGACCTCACCATGCTCCCTGCAGCTCTCAGAGGCAATAAATAAATAAATAACGGTCCCAAGCATTAAAAGTTCTGTTGAAACTATTGAAATATCCCATTCTAAAACTTCATGAGGGGTGTTAATGCATTTATACTAACAAGCTTAGTAGAAGACTTGTAACACAATGGGTATAGTGATTATTCTGACACCACATTTATCTAAAAGATGCACAGGTCAAACTCACATATTCAGATGTGACAGAACTATTGCAACACAATAAAATAGTGGTTCTGAGATTAAAACTGATCCAAAATCAGCCTTCAATCAAATAGAACAAAGAAGATTGGCTAAAGAAGTTGGAAAGAAATTATGATTTCATTACCATTAGAAATAAATAGAAGATTCTATTCCACCAGTATAAATGGGATGGAAAAAAGATTATCTTTATTCCAATAGACTGAATAGCCACGGTGCTCTGCCAGTCACACATATGCATCCATTCTAGTGATATCAACTAACAGGCATACTCACTGAGGAGCACAGTAGTTAAAACAACATGATTAGGACTACTGGATGGAATCCACTTCCCAATAAATAAATGGAGGAATTATTATATGAAGGGTTGTTTCCAATAAATCACATCACAAATGTAATAAAATAAAAATGTAAAAATAAAATAGTAAGGAAATGGCCTCCTTTATTGCAGAATTTTCAGATAAATAATTATAATGCAACTATATGGGCTAAGAAGAACTGTGACAATTTAGAGGAAGTGTGATTTTTATTACTTTTCTTTTATAAGTTCAGAACAGACTGGTAATTTAATTTGATCATACAGTGCTTTTTCTTTGTACTGAGCTCCATGTAGTAGACATCACAGAACAATCAATACAGTGCACCACATTTACTAAATATTTAGGGCAATGCACTTTAATTCCTGCAGATTGCAATCCTTTCATAGAAATGTTAAATAGTATCCACGCTCCATATATGTATTATCAGGGGAAGCTGAACAAAGCCATGCAGTGAACACTAATAAACATTAATAAAATTATCAGAATTGGGGAAGGGGGATTAATAAGAACTTTAAAAATATACAATTAAAATGTTCTGTTGCTATATCAATTGGTTTCTAAATAATCATGTCATAGAAAATGGCAGCAATTAACTTTTGATGTTTATTTCTAATATTTAATTAAATAAATAATAAGAGCAGGAGCTCTGCTCTGTCATTCAAAGGCCCTAAAAAGATGTCCTCTGGGAACACTACAACTCCAACAGTTCCTCTCCTTTTCTCAACCCCAGGCCCATGGATACATGCCCATCTATACTACACAGCCTTGGCTGCTTCCTTGTTTTAAAATACTTCAATAGAAATAAAACATGGTTTCTTTGTTCCCTTCCATGTGGTATTTTATAAGGAGAAGATGACTACTTTTTCCTAAGCCTCCTCTCTCTCTTGCTCCCTCTTCTTACTGTACATTTTTTGCTAATCCATGGATAAGAGGAGACCCAGACTAAGCCTGCTGATTTATCCTTCAGTGTGCCCCACTTAAGCCCAATAAATGTGCTGTGGGAATGCATGAGGATCTTGCTGAGGATCTTAATCACCTTCTTTAAGAAAGGAAACCACTGCTACTCAAATAGATTCAAATCAAAATATTTTGTTATTTAGTCAGTGTAATTCTGTTCCACAGCCAGCACATCCATCATAATTTTACAGAGATAAAACCTACCTATATTAATATTTGTTACCTAATTTCTGATACCCAGAATGCTCCTTAACTCATACTCATGCCAATTTGCTTGCTTGAGCTCTTGAGGCAAGAGAAGGCAGTATGGTGCCCGCTAGATATTTCAGATCACAATCATAATCCTTGACTATTTCCTAAACTAGCTCAGACTCGTTAAATTCTAATACATCTGGAGGTTCACTTATCCCTGATTTATTGCTGAACACTCCACTACTTAAGTGGTCATGTACTACTTGTGTAAGTGGTCACATACTACTTAAGTGGTCATGTAGTGCTAAAAGAAAAGCAAATACAGGCAAGGCGAATTAGGTATCTTTACAGTTTGTATCTCTTCTGGGAGCAAATAATCTGCTAATTTGGGTGTAGAACATGCATGTAGGATTTCTTTTGATTCCTACACTTATAAATAGGACTGGGAAGTCTCACATGCTTATCCTATCTCATTAATCAAGCTTTCAGTTTGAGTAACTTGTACCATCTAAGGACATATAGTGTCCAGTGTGCTGTTTCTCTAAGCTGTGAGAGAGGGAATTATGGCTCTAATGAGAAATATCCAACAGTATCCAAGCAAGAGGTCATGCTTTTATTTTTTTCTAATCATCCATGTTCTTGCTTGTTTCCCATATGAAAAAGACCTCAAGTTAAGTATAAGAAATGACAGAAATAATACAAGTTACTTTATAATTTGGAAAAATGTCAGAACTAACATTTTTGTAGAAAAGACACATTAATGATCATACATACACTATGGTAGCTAAAGGTACAGAACTATGGGAATAAGAGGGAAGAAAAAGCTGGTCCTAGTTAATGTCAGGCAGTCATTATCATCCTTTATTTGCAGCTCTCTTTTTATTTTTTAGGTGATGCTTCCAGAATCTATTTCATGCATTATTACACTATTCCTGTGCCATATTACATTGTGTAGTGTTTTATAATTTCTTTTTCAGAGTGCTGCCTTTACAATAAAAATGTTATAATGTATCCATTAGTCACAAAAATAGCATATTCCATACACAGTATCTCTCCAAACTTCATTTATAAAATCAGAATAAAGAAATGCGATGCAAAGCAAAGCTCATTTTAAAATACAATCTTAGTAAATTAAGACAGATATGAACTGTTAACCAGGGGGCACAGTATACTCAGAAGACCAAACACAAGGCTTGTTTAATACATGCATCTATCAGTTGTCTGCCAGAAAAGGGTTGCCAGGTGAGCAGATTGTCATTCCAGGCTAAGCTAATGGATCCTCCAGTGGCTTTTGTTACTGCTCATGTTATACTACTGAAATGATGAGCCTTGAAAATGACACAACATATGTAGCTTCAACTGGTTGGCTACAGGTAATCATGCTCTTCTTAGTTTCAGAAGCAGATGCAGATGAGACTAGCAATATAAATATGCAAATTGAAATGGTCCCTAGTCAGCGGCACAGTGCCTACCTCTAATGGACCTCGTAGAAAGTCTGTTTGCTCAGCTCCTACTTCGAGTGCTACATCCACAGAAGCAAAGGGACGGCTGGCCATCTGCTGTCGCTCTCGCAAAAGTTGCTAAGGGGAGAGGGGAAAAAAAACCCTATGTTAGTAAAATATATTTAAAATAGAATATTTAGTAGAGTCAATCAATTATTCATTTAACATTGATCCACTGATGGGAAGAGTGGAGCTTCTGAACTATATTCCAAAGGAGTTCAGTAGTGTGATAATGTGGTTTTCTACTCTTGGGGAAGAATATAATAAAGCCAGAAATGTTTGTTGTTTGTTTTATAGAGTCACACGGGCAACATCAAGTTTTGATGGGTTTCCTTGGGTTCCATACCATTAGATCAACTAGGGGCTGGGTTGGGTTGTTTTTATTATTTTTAGTACTGGACACATTTCTTAGAGATAAGCTATCAGGAGCACAGGCTGAAAACAGCTAGTTCTCAGTATGGTTAAAACTTACTTCTTTTTCTTAAAAGCACTAGTGTCTCACCTTCATTTTCACTTGAAAAAAAACTTAAAAGAGAAAAAGGGGAAAAGTGATAGCCATGTTGAAGGTGTTATTTCTCCTTAAAATATGCACTAACTCTTACTGTTCCATGCCCACTCACACGTATCCATCTATTTACTCTCCATATTTATATAGCAGAATTATCAAGAACCATGGCTTCGAACGGTGTTTGATTTTTATTTTATTTTTTTCCACTGAAACCTGTTACGAGGTTCATTAAAGGAATGATGCTAAAAAACTTCTCCCTCCCTCCATGTGATTTGTCTAGAAGATACTTGATATTTTAGTTGTAGAATAGGAATTAGAAGAGCAGAAGATGACAAATAAATTGTGTAGCAGCAAAAGAAACTACAGTGAAGTCAAGGAGAAGACAGCATGGACAGTATGGAAAGCATCATAGATCTAATACAGTTCTACTTCTCTACTGTTACAAATCCCCAACCTTATAGCTGACAGAAATCCTGTGTGACAATATTTGGCCACTTAATAACACTGATACAATGCAATAAGGTCAACATCAAGAGTCAGAATGATTGTCTGAAAAAGGAACCTTGCTCACATATGAAAATTTTTGAAAGTTTATTTTTTAATCAAAATAAATTGTGATCACTTTCTTTTGCTCTGCTAATTACTCTGTCAAACTTTATTTTCTCAGATATTATTTCGGTGCTCTCCTAAAATCACATTTAATCTGCATCTGTCTTTGCTGTAGAATTTGAACTCTGTTACAAGAAAGTCAAAGCCATTTCAGTATGGCTACCTTGGGTGTAAATGCTTCAGAGTGAAGAAATACATTAAGTACAAGTTAATATTTATAAAGTTAGCCAGCAACCAGTGTATCTTGTCATTACCAATTACCTAGTTCTGTATAAGTTAGAAAAAGCACATATATCATATTGCATAATTATCAAAATCTTTCTCACACACATACATATGGCATATTTCTAAACAAAGAACACATGTGAAAAATGGTAGCAAGACAGTATGACCTGAAATCTTATTTCATGGAACAAACTCAGTGAATCCATCCTGAGTTTCAGCCTTCGTATTCCCTGTGTATTTGTACCATAGTCAGATGGAGTTATTAGTAACAATGTCTACAGATGCTTAAGTACAGTCCCTTCTCTGATTACTTAAACATGAAGAATAATGTCTCAGTATCAGAGAACATTATTACACAGGTGCCAGTGCAACTGTGGAACTTAAAGACCTACACTAGTCACAGATTGTTAAAAAAAGTCCACTGATATCACAAAATATTCAGTGAGCCACAATGTACACCCTTCTGAGTTAATTTATATTTTCCTTTCAACCTCTAACAATAATACTAATTAAACCAGAGCAAATAAAAATGATGAGCAGCACTAAATAATACAAATCTTACTTCTCTGCATTTGAAAAACTAATAAAGGCAATATTAAATATTTAAATCAAATTAGTTGCCCAATTAAGCTTAGTTGCTTGCTTTTTCATACGAACTGGATTTGGCTGCATTTGGAATAAATTGCCAAACACTGAAGGCAGGAAAACGGGCTGCTTTGGGGCCTATAGGCACAAGGGACTTAGGCTGTCCTTGTCTTCAATCTTAAAGGGAAATAAAATGGTTATCTGAGGCCATAAGAGCAGTGGCAGTAAAGGCAGCATAGGAGGAAGAAGGAGTGAGGGACAGAAGGATGCTGTTGTTGCACCATCTCCTTCTTCTCCTGTGCATCTGTGCCTATATTCTGAATGGGAGGTGATTGTAAAGAGGAGAGATCCTTAGGGCATTTGGGTCCATTGTGGCAGCAGCGGGGAAATGGCCATGGGATACTCCTCTTCCTTGTCTTCTGCTCTTCCCAATTGCCATCCACGTCTCATCACCTGAACTCTCTTATTCTTGAGGGACCATCTGAGAGATTGCTTTGGGTCCAAAGAGCTGTACTTACGCTACTGGCTAAGACTTATTTGGACAATATATTTCCTGGCTTTGATGTGTGGGCTGTACCTCAATCCAAACTGATAAATAATTACACTGAGCTCTTAGGCACAAGGTACTGAATACTATTAAGTATATACTATATATTTCTAATGTTATTACTGCCAATACTATTCTTCAGGCTTAATGTGACAACTCATAAAGGGGCAGGGAACAACTCTGAATGCTTGGAAGACAGAGATGAGTATCTTAATATACTCTATTCTTGCATATTTGGTTTTCTCAAATACACTGAAGGATGTTGGAGAAGGAGTTGGAAGGGCGCAGAAAAAATGGAAAATATTTTGCTTCAGAACAAACCTGCTTTCTGATGGAACAAGCCACAAAACAAATCAAATATTCAGTGTTCTGCAGGAAAAAAAATTGAAATGTTTCAAGTAGTTTGAATCCAGGAAACAGTGGGAACTCAGAACTTACACCTCATTTCCACGTTTTGCACATTTTTTTGTGGCCTTGTGATGCAAAAGATTAGAGAAGGGCATTTTTAAAAAAAACGTATAGGAAAGTACTGGATTGTTGAAAATGCAGCATAGGTCCTTTTCACATGCAAGAAGTTTTGGACTATCTAAACATTAAGCATATTAATTCCACAGGTTAATCAGATCTACTCCTACTCCAACAGAAGTGATAGTTTCAAGGTGCTTCTTCTGCAGCTGCAAGTCAAGAGAGCTTCCCACCTTCTTCCCATCTACAGGATTCTCCTCTTTTGAGGCAGTTTAGTTCCCCCCCCCCCGCCCCACCATCCTTCCCCATCAAAGGAAGGAGTGGCTTTGTAGCTTGCCATCATGGACTAGTTTACTTTCTTCTCCCTTATTTTGTTGCTGCAAAGACATAACAGTCAAGTGTGAGAATGGGGTACTGGTTATCTACTCATTTTGGTGCTATCTTGCTGGCTGGTAGGAAGGAGCACTAGCTGACCAAGGGAAGGTGGTCACAGTTGTTAGGCACTGTATAGCAGTGCAAAAATAACTATGGCCAATGAGGTAAAGCTGGCGATCATTTGGAAGTTCTCTAGATTCTCAACAAAAGGAACAGGAGTCATTTTTATTTCTTTAAATAAATTCCTGGGGCATCCAGCCAATCCATTACAGCAAGAGAAAGAGAAAGGAAAAGAGAATGAAAGAACTAATCTTTCTCATCAATTTTTTTGGCAAGATGGAACATTCAGAAGCCAACAAGCTAAAGCCACAATCAACACAGACACAAAGTTAATTCATACCATGAATTCCCATTCCTATCTGGTTTGTTAATTCTTTTATTGTCAAATAACTTTAAAAGAAAGTCACTTGCTGCCTGCCTGCTATTTTATTATAGTTCTTGCATGAATAAATAGAATATGTCAATACAGTACTCCTATGAAATCAGAAAGCGCTGTGAATAGTTTTGCTCAGGACAAGAATGTCCCACAAGGAATGAAGAGGATTGGGGCTGCCTGGTTTGAAATTGTATTTCTGCTTAGTCTGAATGAAATTATATTTCTGCTTAGTCTGGATGAAAGAATGGGTTTTGCTGAGAAATAAGAGGATTTTATAATTAGAAGGGCACGATCTGAGGTTTGGATGGTATGGTTTTCTATGGCATGGTAATGTTAAGATTAATGCAGATTTTAAGAATCATTATATTAGAAGTGCCATATTGAGAATATGGAACAGACTGCACAAAAATTCCTTTACGGGTCTCAGCACAAAAAGCATTTTACAGGAAAGAAACAGAAGGTAAAGAAAAACTTATCGAGAGTTGTTAGAACAGGAACATGGAGAATGAAATCAAGAGAGCAATTGGCTGCAGAGGGATTTAGTTTTCAATGGTTTTCATATGCAGTTACAACAAAGATTTAAGGTAGATAATAGGACATTTGGACTTGAGCAGCAGAAGATAGAATTTGAAGTTGAACTATACACAAATGATGAACATGTAATTGCTAAAATGTATAAACTTTTATTGAAATTTGAAACAGAAGAAGAACAAGTGAAAGACTATATGATAAAATGGGCTGAGAACTTTGGACACAACATACTATGGAACAATGGGAAAATATGTGGTTAAAATGACTGAAATTTATATTATGCTATAACTTAAAAGAGAATTGTCATAAAATGATGTACTGTTGGGTATATGACTCAAGAAAAATTGTCTAGAATGTTTAAAGGTACTTCAAATTTATGTTGGAAATGTGGACAACATGAAGGCTCATTTTATCATGCCTGGTAGACTTGTAAAAAAGCTATACATTTCTGGATTCAAATACATATAATGATACAAAGAATTTTAAAGTTCAACATTCAGCTGAAACCAGAACTTTTCCTGCTGTGATTAATGGACAATTACAAAAATAAGAATGGAAGATTATTTTTACATATTATTACTGCTGTGACACTATTATATGCACAAAAATGGAAAGACTCTGAAATACCCACAATGGACGAATGGTTGGTGAAGATGACAGAACTAGCAGAGATGGCAGAATTAACTTGTTTGATTAGAGAAAGAACAACTACATTTATTAGTGACTGAAAACCTCTTATGGACTTTTGGCTGAAAAAAGGGAAAAACAAACTTGTGATTTATGGATTGGAAGATTAGAAAGGGTAGCTTATGAAAAGAAGGAAATTATGATGTAACCTTAGAAAGAGAGGGTAAAATATAAATGCATTTATAACTGGTGTCAAAAAGATCAGAAGCTACTTCTTTATGATCTTTTCTATTTCTATTTCTATTGTCTTTCTTACTTCTTCACTATTTTTCCTAATTTTCTTTGTTCCTTTTCTAATATTTGTATTGTTTTTATCTTGTTAAAAATTTCTTCAATAGAAATTCTATTTTAAAAAAGGACAAGAATTAGCCACAATTCAGACTTGAATTGCAAACAGGACAGGACAAGAGAAAGGGCTTAATGATGTGGGAGTTGCCGGTCAGAAATGATTGGGTCTCCAGCGGTTCAAGCCCAGCTCCGCAGGACAGGGTGAGCTCCTGTCCCTTGTCCTAGCTCCTTGCTCACCCAGCAATTCAAAAGCTATTCCACTTGCGAGTAGATAAATGGGTACTCCCGTTTAGATGGGAGGAACCGGCGGTGCTGCGCAGGGGAGCAAAATACCGGTGCTGGCCAAACTCGGAATGCAGCCGGCATGAGCGGCGAGTGGCGAGGAAGATCTACGGAGGAGGAAAAGCCCGGATGACCCCCTAGCAACCCCTGCCGGTCACACAGTGTAATTAATTGTATAATTGCATTATATGTACTTTGTGAGCCGCCCAGAGTTCCCCATTGGGGGGAGATGGGCGGACAATAAATCAAATGTAATAATAATAATAATAATAATAATAATGCTCACAAAACAATCCTGAATGGAATATTCAGAGTTTTAAAATGCACTCCAGAATGTCAATAATAAAAGTCACAAGAGCATCCAGAGTACTTTTTCTCAGAACTCAGTGCTGGCTATGATATTCTTGGTGCTAACCCTTTCAAATGTAGGCCATACAGTTTCTGTGAATTGTTGTTGATGGCAAACTGGTGTCTGTTGGGTTGCCTTCATTGTCTATGACCATACAGCAATGTTGTCCAAACTTGGCCACTTTAAGATGAGTGGACTTCAACTCCAACATGCTGGCTGGGGAATTCTGGGAGTTGAAGTCCACTCATCTTAAAGTGGCCAAGTTTGGACAACACTGCCATAAAGCCATGATTGATGCCCAACTAATCAGATTTCCACATTGGATGATATTCCTGTTGAGTTCATCTGCTGTGTGAGCCTGCCCTGTGGGTCATTATGCAGTTACAATCATGTTATTTACTGCTGGCAGTAATGGGAAATATACTTGGATGATGCCCAAGCAAACATTTAAGCCTTTCTGCAGTGTAAAGATGTGCAGTGTCTGTCGCTGTTCTGACCTGTGCATTGCTGTGACTGCAGGCAGCACAGTATAGTTTTTAAGTTCAAACGTTAAATGCTTTCATATTAAGCTACCACTGGACTTATAGTGTGCTCAGTTTGTTGGTGATTTCTTGTCTGCTGGTTCCTGTGGTTCACTAGCTCCAGCAGATGTGAATTGGGATTCAGAAGAGGGCAGCTTCTCCTCCTGATGACCCTCATTCAAACATTCTGGGATCTAATTAGGGGACTGAGTTGATTAAACTAAAAAGCAGAGCTACCACCTCCTCTATTTATTCTGGAGGAAGAGCCCCTTCCTGGTCCTCGGCATCACTTACCACAAGGGGATAATAGAACTCCTGCCATTATATTGATGAAATCACTCCTCCTTGTTAAAATTGTTCACCCCATCTTTTACTAGCAGACTTCAGGAGAATTTAATATGCATGCAGAAGTTGCTTTGCATGTAGTAGCCCAGGACCTCATGGTTTTTATACTGATTCTGAGTTATCTTAATAAATAGTAGTTCCAACATACATAGCAGGATCTGTATTCTGCTGGGATTTGGACAGGACAGTTTTGTCCT
Source organism: Python bivittatus (assembly GCF_059951505.1). NCBI lineage: Eukaryota > Metazoa > Chordata > Lepidosauria > Squamata > Pythonidae > Python > Python bivittatus. Next base: position 54,043,686 of record NW_028277125.1, on the reverse strand, counting down.
TGATGTAGTTAAACATATTCTTGCAGGATAAAGGTACACAATTTGTAGATATTCTGGACTGCAGGTTGTGACTGTAGCAGAAATATTGCAGCTAACATGGCAGTGGAGAATTTCCAAGCGGAGTACTATAAATACATTTTGTATGTGGCCTGCTTTCAAAATCACCCACAAAAGCCCACCATTGGCTTTGTTATCAGTTTCTGAGGACTTGCATATAATCATCACATAAAGAGTTATTGACATATCCCCTGACAGCCTCCCATCAATTTATAGCCCGCTCATGAAGAATGCAGTAGGATTTTCGATCAGTTTGTGGTATAAGAAGGTATGAAGTTTGGCCCTGGCTGAGCGATTAACCAATCATGTAAGGGAGCAGAAATAATAATTATAAAGATAACTTTTCTTTAATATGGTTGAAGATTTCAACTTCTTTAATAGTGAAGCTGGGAATATTCAACCCCCTTGTGATCCCTGGTGATTTATAGCTCAATTTGTTGGGTCGTTTAATGAGGGAGATACTGTAATAATCAATTCCTTTCCCTTTTATAGAAACATGGTTGTTGTGCTATATTTGTAGGATATATTATCCTGTTTTTGTTCTTTTCATGTTTGTATATGAGTTTATTTTAATAAAAATTTTAAAAGGTGATCCAAAAGCTGCCATTGCTACAAATGAGACCATTCAAACACTGCTAGGGGCCATAAATTCTAAAATAAGACCTTTGCTATTGCATTTTTTGTTCTAGCTGTGACTTAACTTCCATGAAGTCTTCACTTAACAACCCATGGTGATTCACTTAAAAATGGTAATCAGAGACAGCCAGAACTGCTGTCACTAAGCAGTGTGGTCACATGACCACCCTTTATGACTTCATCACTTAACAATGGAAATTCCGGTCTCAATTACTGTAAGTAAGTGAAGATTACCTGTACAATGAAAAAAATCATCCTTGAAATCTTGCCTGAAGCTAGTCATCATTATTGAAAGTGTTTACATGCTAACCTATACCTGTAATGGACATAATTCACAAATGATAGATCCCTTAACATTTGTGTGGATGTTAGATAATTGTACTAGACTCTCCCAAACCAGATGTCTATATCCTGTTTTTACTCCACTTCACAATAGCCAAAATCAGCTCAGATTACTTCTATGATGCAGCCCAGAGGTGATTTTATTAGAATTTTAATTATATGACAAGATGGAAACTAAATCATTGAAGATTATTTAAATCCTTAAAAAGTTGCCAAAGCAATGTATTATTAAAAAGGATTTTTGACTGGAGATTCAGTATTTGAATATTTCATGATATACCAGAATTAACCAGATACAGTATACCAGAATTACTAGATATACCAATATTTCATGATATACCTGAATTAACAAAAGGTTATATGGTTGTTTCAGTCTGAACAGTATAGGAAATATAAATAACAAAGTTTTGTGGCACTTTATTTTGGCATAAGATTTTCTAGATGATAACCATTCATTATAATCAAAATAAGGTACTACAAAATTTTTGTTGTTTATATTCCTATGTTGCTATCATTGTAGTGAACTAACTCAATTATCCACCTGGGAAATAGGACCTGTGGTGGATGATGATGATTATCCATGATTATCCTAGATCAGAAATTTTGGATAATTCAATTTAATAAGTATCTAAAGCAAATAGATGAAAAGACTAATTCTGCAGGTCATCAATGTATTCAATATCATTAACTCTTCAAGTAGGAAAAGACGGTGTGCTCTAGAATTCTATTTTCTTATTCATTTAAATCTATGAAATCAACTCTCATTCAGAAGGGTATATTCTAAAAACATAGATATAAAGATGTATCTGTGTGCATCTTTATGACTTGCTCTATTTATAGTAGGTTTTAAAAAATGTAACTAGATGAGGATGAGTCAGTTACCAATAAACTTTCTACCATAGGTATGTAGGAAAAAAATTGGCTCTTTCACTCTGTATTCAGGACTATGTTTGGGGAGAACGGGCTAGAATAAGAACAGAGAAAAAGAGACTGCAATGTTTTACAATAAATGTGGCCATGAAGAAAAAGGTTACTAACTAAAAGCAATCATTTATTGAGTATGCTATTTCTAAAATACAGTTCCAATATACTTAATGCTTTAATGAATGAGCTTTAGCTTTTAGTGTAACAATAAACCAAACAATAATTTAGAAAAGGTCAAAGTTTATTAATGTAACAGCTTTCTTAAACAGTGTTCCTGTTATCTACATCAGAACATTTTTTAAATACACAGTGAGTGGGAGAACAAAATTTCACTGAGGAAGATACACAATCAGTACAACACTCTCAGAGTTCAGCTGAAATTCACTGAGCAATGACGATCCTAGCAAGTTTAAGGCCACTATGTGGTGAAGTGTAGATGATTACGCTAAAAAAACAGGGGCAAAAAAATCAGTCTGAACAGTTGTCCCACATTCATCACAATCCATATGTCACAGAATCACTGATAATCCTGCAATAGGTTGATGTGCCAAAATAATGTGAAAGATGCTCATATATGCATGCACAAATGTTTCACACAAGCTGCCCTGATGTGAAAAGCCATCTGTAACAATCACACACTGGATAACTAAAAACAATGGGAGACAAATATCTATACTTTGCCATTGATTTTGTAGCTTCTATATAAATGCTAGATCTGAATCTTATCTTTTTTTTATAAAAAAAAAATACATATAGGGACCTTGGGATCACTTGTAGGAAAACTCAATATGAACCGAGCACAGCATTTACAACTTAATCCATGGCAGTATTGAAGCCAGAATCTCTCAGACAATGTAGTGCAGCTGGTTGAGATAGCAGAATGACTTTGGCTGGCTTATAGTGAACTCTTAATACAGAAAATTGCCTATTTCCAGACATGGGGTGAAGGGGGGCAACCCAGCCAACTGCAAGTGGAACAGCTGTGCAATCCTGCTTACATAGCCAGAAACTGAACATAATCTTAATGCGATCTTAACTATACAGATGAGGTCTTATTTGGTTGAAAAATTGCTGGCTATTATTTTTCTTTAAAGGCATTTTGTCTAACTACTAATACATTGAGCCTATAAACTAAATCCCAGTAAATCCTCGTATAGCAATGAGAATGGTTAATTATATGTTTGTTTTGTTTTACAGAAGCTACAACCTATCTCTGCCACATGAAAACTGACACTTTTACCATCACAATACATCTTTGAACTGGTATAATTGCACATTGTTAAGCATCTTTACAGATGTGACCATGTCAGAAAATGATTGTGAAGTTTTTATTATTTCAGAAATGATACGTAATTTTATAACACTTTTCCTAAAACAAACATTTTTGACATCCTAGATCATTTATTCCATTGCTCATGAATTCCATTTCCCATTTTAAAAATAACAAGAAATTAATTTAAAATCATTTTCATATTTCTATAGTCAAATTAACAACTTGAAAAATACAGTGGAACCTCGGTTCACGAACTTAATTCGTTCCGCGACCCGAAGCAAATTTTCCCATAAGGTTCAATGTAATTACTGTTAATCCGTTCTGGCGTGGAGGACAGGGAGGTGGCTATTGCTAGGAGGGAGAGTCCCCCTCCCTACGACTACGTGTCAGGGGCGGAAAATGGCCGTGGACCACGTGTCAGGGGTGGAAAAATGGCCGTGGACCACGTGTCAGAGGCGGAAAATGGCTGCGGACCACGTGTCGGGTGGAAAAATGGCCGCGGACCACGTGTCATGGGCGGGGAAATGGCCGCGGACCATGTCACGGGAGGGAAAATGGCCTCGGATCCTGTTTGTGACCCGAGGCGGAGTTCGCGAACCGAAGCAAAATTTTGTGGCCGGAGCTGGTCGTCACCCGAAAAGTTCGTGAACAGAAGCGTTCGTAACCCGAGGTTCCACTGTACTTCTGAAATAAAACCTACCATCAATGAAAAAAGGCAACAGTAATCTCTTGGACTTCAATAGCATACCACTGAGTCTTCAACATGATAACTTGCTTTGATTCAACATCAACTGATATCTAGAAATAGTCACATCTAGTTAGTGAACTATAGTGAAACTGTGGGGCTTCCCAGAAATTAACTAAATATTACCACTTGTGTCTCAAACAATACATGGACTAAGTTATTTCTCAATGATGTAAGTTATCTTGAATCTCTTCCAGAAGAAATATCAGATAATATGATGGAAAAGAGACATGCCCCTTTCATCAGACCAGAAATTTCCAGCAAATTTTCTTCCAAGGCAGTAACACTGTCTTATTCAGGAAAAATATAAATCTCACAGAACTGACCTAAAGTGGCTCCCACATTTTTGCATCCCATTTGACGTGGCAAAAATGTGAAAGGTACAGTGGTACCTCGGGATACGAACTTAATCCGTTCCGTGACTCTGGTTGCAACTCGAGTTGGTCTCAAGTCGAGGTAAAGTTTCCCATAGGGTTCAATGTAAATCCGGTTAATCCGTTCCGCCCTCCGAATTTGGTCGCAACCCGAGGCAAATTTCCCCATAGGGTTCAATGTAAATCCGGTTAATCCGTTCCGCCCTCCGCCCGAATTTGGTCGCAACCCGAGGCAATTTTCTCTTCAGAGCCTTACTCCCGCCAAGCCTGCTCTGCATTTTCTTTGGAGCCATGCTAACACGCACAGCAAAAACCTTCGCAAAACACCGCAAAACACACCACAAGCCTCACCAAACGTCTCCTTGCTACCGCGACCTCGCCCACAGGAAGCCGCGACCGCGTGGCAGCAGGGAAAACGGCCGCAGATCCGGTTCGTAACTAGAGGCGAGTTCATAACCCGAGGTAAATTTTTCCTGCCGAAGCTGGTTGTAACCCGAAACGTCCGTTAGTAGAGGCGTTCGTATCCCGAGGTACCACTGTATTTCTTCAATTCTAGGACAGAATGGATGACAGCTGGCAGCTCTATTATTAACAAGGAGATGGCAGAGCTCTTCCCAGTGGCCACTGGAGAGTTCAGGCTATTTTTCTTTCCCATAATTTATCTGCTAATATTATGCATTGATGTAGCACAGTTGCTGGGGCACTCTCATATAAGTGATGGCCAGCAGTCAGTGGTCACTGGAAAAAGATCCACTGGCACTCTAAAATTGCCACTCTACCCTCATGCCCATTTGGATTAAAATTCTCACTGGAGAATTTTCAACCCAGTCTTAAGGATAAATTTTAGGATTTAAATCTGCCATACCTTCCCCTCACTGGACCACTATTTTCAGTGGAAGAATCGATTTTTTAAAATTCTGTTTTTGACCTTCAAGCTTAATCAATATATTGGCAAGAAACAGCTACTTTCTTTAACACTGCAGTTGTAAATATGTTATCAGGAGACTGAATGCTTTTTCTGCCATTCACTTTGAACTTGCCTGTTGCTCCTCTAAGTGAAGAAGCACTTCGAAGCAAAAAGTTCTAAGCGCAAGCAGAGAATTTCCCTTGTATGTCTTTATGGGACTGACAATATACCACAAAACAGCTTTATTACAAACAGGTTTTAAAACTGACAAAGCTGGGAAATATATGAAATTATTCTTAGCATTAAGATTTCATACATTAAGGGCCCAAACTTCTGAATGTTTTATTAACTCATAAATCTCAGGATTAAATGGGTTAACCAAGTGTACTCTGCCAACTAAAGACCTGGCTTAACCAAATATATTTCAACAATCTAAGAAGCAACCCAACTGATAAAGGGATATTCATACTAATCACTTGAAAATATCAAGCCAAATGATAATATGTGTTTAGTTTGTTGGGTTAATCTGTCTAAATAAGACACACCCAGCAAGGATACATTCATTTTTTAAGCTATTAAGTTAATGCTCCTTAGTAAAAAGGTTAAAGTGATGCATGTTCATTCATTATTCTATGACAATTAGATGTTCTAACTCTACTTGAATTATGTTTCATTCTAAGCTGGCAAAGATAATATAGTTTGACTTTTACACAGAAAACAATGTGGCAGCATTACAGGTAGCAGTAAACTAAGGGAATAAGGCTTCATGATCCCTGCACTTGCACATTCTGTGGTCCTCTCTCCTCCTGTGCAACCACAAACAGATCAGAAGATTCTACTTTCATGTTAGATGAACTGCAGCTTATTATAGTAACTGATGCCTATAGTTAATATTAATGTTCGGTATGGTTAGTTAAAATAAGATGGTTTCACAACCAATAATTTGGAACAAATTACAGATTTTCTGAGTTTAGCTGACATGATAAACTGTCTTAAATTAAAGCCAAAACAATAGTTTCTGAACTCTACTTTATGGCTATAATATAAGACAGAGGAGTATATAAGTCTGAAGCACACTGTGATTCATTCTTGTAACCTGAGGTATGGTTTGGCTTTATGGGTAAATGCAGCCTTTATATATGAAGCTTTTAGACTAGCAGCTTCACAATTGTTCCAATAGGCATATATAAAATGACCGATCTTTGATTCCAGTTTTAAAGAAAGATAATTTTTGGAACTTTATTTGAAACATTCTTTTTCTAAGCCCTACCAAACAACTCTTCTATGTCTCTTGAGAAAAGATGTAGATGACGAAAGTAGTTTATTACAGTTTACCACAGGAGAGACAAAGAATTTCATGTACTTTCATCCTGGTTTTATACAAAGTGATACAAAAAATTAAACAAAGCATAATTCAATAAGCAATAGCTAAAATGCACTTTAAAATAAAGTGCATGCTTGTTCTTTGCCCAGTTTTGTACACTACAATCCCATCCAAACAGTATCAAAAGGTCAATTTTGGAAACCAAATACCAGGTGCTTGCAATTTCCCCAGAACAAATCAAAAAGAGAAAAAGGATGATCACTGAAAAGGTCATTTTGTATTTGGATCCAAGGAACATTTAGCAAAGTGCATGTTGCTTCTCAAAGAACAAAATATGAATCTTCCCCTACCACTCCAGATTAATTTTTTGCTTCCAGTGTAAGATTCCATAAATAGCATGAGGAATTATAGGTATCCTGTAATATCTGAAAGAATAAATTACTGGACCTGTGTATATTTAACGCAAAGCCAAGCAACTATATGCTGCAGGCCTAACTGATCAATGAGATGCCCGTAGGCACAAAGTTTCCACGGATACTTTGCCAGGTCCTTTCCCTGTTCTGTTTCTTACATTTGCAGAGGATTTTGTTTTGTTTTTTGTTTTATATTTTTAAAGGAGGTTTGAACTGAACCTGGCATGCTGCAAAGCGATGCAACAAATAAAGCTTCATTTTTATTTCCAAATAGTCCTCTGAGCCCATATGCACTCTATAGGCACTCTATAGGGAGAAAATCATGGTGGAGTGTGGTAGTCCAGTGTTTTTGATAACCATGTCCACATGCCCAAGGAAATCTGCAGGTTCACAGTGAGTACCTGGGGGTTAAACAGTGGTATGTCACAACCTCATCAACTTGCTTTCCAGTAATCTGGTATTTTGTGCCTTGGCACACATCTTTTAAATGGGCAAAGCTCCCACCTCTAGTAGCCATCTTCTTTGATATGCTCTTATAATGTCTTATGCGCCCCTTATACATGAGGCATCTGCATGGCACCTTTAAAGGAATGAAGTAAAACATGAGGCTATCCTAACATGTAGGACTGAGATCCAATATCAAAAGAACGTTGGTTCTCTTGAGGGACGATCATTCATTAAATTCAACACGTATTTTGCATTCATGTGTATTCAAATTATCAGTATTGTATATGCTTACATCTTTTCTTCAACCATTTAGCCAAATGCACGGAAAGCTTCAAGCTGATTAGAGCAGGGTTCCTCAACCTTGGCAACTTTCCCCAGCCTGGCTGGGGAATTCTGGGAGTTGAAGTCCACCCATCTTAAAGTTGCCAAGGTTGAGGAACCCTGGATTAGAGAATGGAGTCTGCATCCCAACCCCAACTTTTTCTCTCCACCATTCCCATGCATTCAGAGAGAAGTCTGGAGAAGATTTATATCTGTGTATGCATCAGTAATGCAAATAAAAGGAGAGTAAGCACAGCAGCATTCCATGTAATAGCCATATTTTCAGAAATGTATGGGTATTTTAGTTACTTAAGAATTTGGGTTTGTTTCAGAAGAGATTGGAAATAAAGAAATTGTATCCTTATTGTTTCAGGCTACTTTAATTTTTAGGGAGGACTGTATGTGACAGAGAATATCCGGGATTGGATCGCCTATGATTTCTTTTAAAATAATCCAATAATTTAAAATAAACTGTAAAAAGTTAGATCTGTGCTATGATGCTTAAAAAAGGAATTAACCCTATTGGGAGAAGGAAACAAAATGTATATTATTCATTTCTTATTTATGTAGATATGATGCTCTCCTGATACTCTCTTCCCCTTCACATCAAATAGCTGCTACAGTTGTTTTGTTTTGTTTGTTATTATGACTCAGGAGACCTGACCATGAATCTCTTGAGTCACAATTAGTTATGCCCTAAATTTCAGGAATTATTAAGGCAGATAATTAGCACATAAAAAAAATGACTACGGATTGTGCACGTGTAATTTGACTGAAGATTCTTGTTAGAACGCACTGTGATACTGTATATATTATTTTCCCTAGAACTTTATCTGCTACGTAATGATTTTTGTACAACTACAATCAATATTCAGCACAGAATCCAATTCTCTGCCCAGTAGTGCTCTGCTTTATTTTCACTTAACTGTAATGCTAAATGAGATCTAATCTGGTTACCCATTTTTGTCTTCATTTTAGCAATTTAGGAGTTCATGCTGAGCATTTATGTACTCAGTTATATTAATCATGCTACAAATTCCTCAAGAGGTACTACATTTGATAATGGCCCACCTGATTTACCTTTTCTTCTTAACCAAGAGCATTTTAAAACAATTAAAAAACTGTTCAGCACCAAATGTAATGATTTTGCTATTAGCCAGTGAAACTTTTATATTTGTAGCAAAAGTTATGCAAAAACTCTGAATATCTAGCTTAAATATATTGCTACACAGTATGGTCCAGTATTTAGCTGGGTGCAACTGTACATGTAGGGGACTGCTAAAATATTGGTGTTACTCCAGAATAGAAAAGACCATTCTGGATCAATATTGCATATAGAAATGTTTTGAAATCTCTGAACATACATTGTACATAGTTTCAGGCAACATAAACAGGCACTCTAAAGGCCATATGCTTTCTAAAGAGGCAGCACATATGTTGGTATCAGATGAATGAATATATGCTTGAGACATATCAATTTATCCCACCCTAATAAGCTGAGGCTCTAGTTACAAATATTGTATTGAAAGGTAGTCAGTAAATAGGAGAAGCAGCAGCTAATCCATGATATGCCAAGAACAGAAGCAGAGGATAGCTTGGAAATGTGGTTTTCCACTAGGACAAGAAGGACTATTATTGTGAATATAACTACATTATTGTCTACTGAAAGTGTGGTTTAGTTACAGTGTTGGAATATGACTGGGGAGATCCAAGTGCAAATCCACCCTCAACTTCCAAAGCTCGCTGGATGATTTTGGACCAGTTTTTCTTTTTCAGCCTAGCATATCTCACAGGGGCATGGGATGGGGAGGAAGGGGTGAACCCCATGAAATCTGCCTTAAGATAATGTAGGAAAAGGGGGATATAATCTAACACATAAACTAAATAACTTTAGAAAGAACAAATAAAACCTGAAAGCGAGCCTATATTTTTACATCTAGCACTGACACTCCTTTATTCATCTAATGGGACTTCAAATACATGGTTGTAGCCTTCATCTTGAGCTTTTGGGACCCCCTCCTGCAGACAAAGGAACTGGTTGTTCCAAGTGAAAGTCAGTCTCTTATCAGATATGGCAGCTGTGTGGTACAAGTGATCTATTTTCTGGGAAAGTATTTTATATTAGAGATTAATAGCATTAACAGCAGATTTTACTTAGGGATCAATAATATATACCTAAAAGATATCAGTGTAGCTAAAGCTATTGATGTTTGTTGTAAGAATTTTAATAAATATAACAGCAGCTATTTAAATCAATGTGAAAATGTGTATTATATATGGAACCAGGTACAGATGGCATCAATTCTCTTAATATACCAAATTTTCCCTTTGTGATAGTTTATTTTTAATTTATATATTCAACAATTTGCAGCATTTCCCATAATTGGTGCTTAGCAGAAATAAAATTAATGCTAATCTTACAGAGAAATTCTGAAGAACTTAAAATGGCATTATTACATGATCTACTAATTTCAACAGTATTTATATTTTTAATTGCAAACATTCAAAATTATTTCCATAATCTCAGAAAGATTAAAAGATGATATATTGCAAGAACTTCCTGGGAGTTCTTGCTGAAGTGAAGGAAGAAAGTGAAGTGAAGGAAGAAATCCCAGGAACTTATTAGTGAACACATCTGCAATTTTGAGGTAAAAAATTGATTGTTCTTTAAATTTTGCTCTTTTTAAAAATAATTGTTTCCTTGCAATCACAAAAAATCTGCTGTTTTGATTTTATATGCATATTTGGAAAATACTTCTGCAGCTAGAAATTTTCTTATTTATGCAAGTGACAAATGTAAATAGTGATATATATCTATTACATGAAAATTAGCACATATGCAACAGTGGGAGATCTAAGAAGAAATCTGTGATGTTCAATTATTTGCTAAGTAATTGTTTTCTATCACTTAAAGCAACTCCAGTGATGGACATTAAAAAAGGCCCATACTGGACATGGCACACTTATAGATCCCAGAATGAATATCAATAATATTCTCTGTCTCTCTTTCCCAAAAGAAGAAAATAACACTCAGTTATTTTATAGGAATAAAAACATCTATTCAGAATTAATTAAGAAAAAATCTGGGAGGGGGAAATAAAAACTTGGATTGCCTCCCACAAAATAAGCCAAATCACTTGTGAAAACAGAAAAAAAGAACAGGAAAAAAATGGCTCAGTCCATTGCTTGTTATGCGATAGATTGTCATTCCTCACAGAAAAATGATCTAGGAGAGGATTGCCTCTAATGGAATGGATGAAGGGGTTTTTATTTTTGTTTTAACCTCCTCTCCTACAGCAGCTCCTTGTCCCTCCCCTCCTTAAACTTGTTATAGTGAAGACAATGAAGTCTTTCAGGCCTTGTGAGGTTAGAAGTTAGCAAAAATCAACAAAACGTGCCCTGCCCCTTCGAAATAGTTCTGAACAGAAAGGGTTCTGAATAGAATTTCACTCAAAGAATGCTACTACCAGCAGAAACAAACTCTGGATTCAATCTTACGTCATTTTTTTTAACCCAGTCCTCACAATGCAGCCATAGACCCAAGATGAGTGGGCAAAACTGCCAGATGCCATAGTGGACAACTAATCAAGTTCAAATCCTTAGCAGCTGTCTGCATGAATTACAGAAACACGATAAATTGATTTAAAATGATGAATTGATTAAAAATTAAAAAATTGATTAAAAATGCAAAATGTGTTTCCAGAATATTCTTAAATGCTTATGCTTCATGCATTCTTTCTCTTTCTTCTGCCTTTCCTCCAACTCCTATGTATCATTTAGTCAACGCATTTGGAAGGAAGAATCTTTTGCCTTTTTTTTTTAACGTGTACCTATGCTCCAATAATACCTGCTCCTTGGTCATGGTGCATGAAGTAATGGAGGTTGAACAAGATATGTGGAAGGCACCCAAGTTACCTATCTATGGTCAGTTGGAATAGACAACAGCTCTTTGGGCTTTCAAAAAACGTAATGCTTCCTCATGGATATCCAAACGATAATGCCAGTGACTCATCCTGCAAAGCTCAAAGTGAGCCACTTTTGTCTAGTGGTTAAGGCACCAGGCTAGAAAGCAGGAGACTGTGAGTTCTAGTCCTGCCTTAGGCACGAAAGCCAGCTGGGTGACTTTGGGCCAGTCACTCTCTCTCAGTCCAACTCACCTCACAGGGTTGTTGTTGCTGGGAAAATAGGAAGAGTAAGGAGTATTAGGTATGTTCACTGCCTTGAGTTATTTATTAAAATAATAAAAGCAGGATAAAAAAATAATTTAAAAAAAGCTCATACTCTACTATTGTGTGATAAATACACTACATTGTAACAATTGTAATTACTCTATTTCTTGGGTACGTTATATGGGAACAAACCATATGGGTTGTTTTGCAGGATCCGGAGGCATCTGGAATATCACTGATGGAAATAGAACATTGGACTGATTAACAAGGAAATCTTTTTTCACACATTTAGTGCTCCTGGCATTAGTATATCACTTGCTATTGGGAATTTGTTGTTCTTTATCAGCAACTTCTATCTTCCTTGTTTGTTTGTAAAAAGACTTTGGATTAACTGGTTCAGTTCATTGATTCTAAGCTATGTAGTTATATATAGCTTTAGTTTGACAAGCAGAAATTGACTTTTTAGAACCTTCTAAACCCTCTATCTGAACAAAGAGTACAAAGAATTAATGGGCATTGTAGAAATAACTGCAAAACCCTGTTTATGGATCTTGGTTGCAAAATCCATGTGAACATATCATTCTGATGCATTACTGTATTTGTATTTTTATTGTATTCTTAACTATCTTGACTGCCCTGCTTGAATTCAGAGAGAGAACGTGAATCAAATAAACAAAGATTTTTCTTTATGTCAGAAAAGAATTTTGGGTTCTGTGAATAATCAAGCATGAATGGAAGAAAAAAACACATCTCAAATATTTTTCAAACTTACCTGTGAGTTAACAGCATATAACATTGGTCTTCATTTACTTTACTGAATTATTACAGGATATTTTTCATTTGAATTCTGCAAAATATGTGATTGAACATAATTTTCTTTTAAAAAAAATCTTTTTAAAGGAATGAATATGTCCCCTGTGCCTTGTATTTTATACAACTTTAAGCTATAGATTCAAGTTTATAGTATTACACCCTACTCTCCCCTTTTTCATAATCTTAGGGCATCTATATTTTAGAAAATACATATTCCTTGCATTAAAAATTCATAAAAACTAGAAATTGTGAGCACATATATGAAAAACCAGGACAAGTGCAGAAAGACACATTTATATTTACCCCATGTATGTCAAACCATACTTCTGAACATGCTTTTACATTGTCTGACCTAGACAGAAGCAGTTATTTGATTTCTTTCATAATGTATTGTGCGCCAATCCTTTTAGCAGATGTGTACAAAAATATTCAAGAGCCCTAGAGCCTTTTCAAAAATGGCCACATTTAACCTTCTTTCATAGACAGTAAATAACAGTAGATTATAACAATTCGAGTGGGGAATTCTATTAAATGGCACTCTTTTTTCTTTAGACAAGGATTTATTTACTGTCTTGCTCTGTGTATAAATATTAAAACATTTTCACTATTTAGAGCTCTTCAAATAGAAATCTCAGTATGCGAATATCTTAAGGAACATAAATTACAGGAATATCTTCCAAATAATGGAGACAATAGACTTTTACACTGGTTATCTTCACAGAAGAAATGGACAAAAAATCAAGCCCCTCTTGGCCTATTGCAATGCACTCTACCTGGAGCCGCCCTTGAAAACTATTAGGAAACTAGTCTGGTTCAGAATGCAGCAGCATGAACACTGATGGGTGGGTGCCAATTCATTCCCATACTCTGTGAGGTGCACTGGTCATCAGTTGGCTTCTGGTGCAATTCAGGGTGCATGTCATCACCTTTAAAGCTTTACATGCCATAAGGCCTAGTTATTTAGAGACCACCTGCCTCCCATGGTTTATAAAGGGTTTATGTTGCCCTTTATGATCTGGCAGAGTTGACTCTCTCCTGGTCCTGTCCATTAGGCAGTTCTTTCTAGCAGGATAAAGGTGGGCCTTTTCTCTCAGAGCACTTGCCACATTCAGCATCCTGCTGAAGATTTGCAGGATCCCCACCTAATCAGCCTTTAAAAAGCATTAAAAAGGTGTCTCTTTCCCCAAGACTTGGGTCAGGGTGATTGGAGAGGGAGATTTTGTCTGTTTTTATCTCTGTGGTTGGGGGAGAAAGTGGGGTGTTATTGCTTCTTTTTGAATTTTATTCTGATGTTTTACTGTTTTTACATGTTAAGCTGTCCAGAGTCATTGCAGTTGGATGGCCTGGAATTTTGAAATATAAATAAATAAATATATACATACATTAAAGAGCAGCTCACCTTCTCTACTGTTGATTCTCTGATGCTTCAAAGGAAATGTACTTCCATGTATGTGCTAAAACTTTATCTTTTCTGTTTTGTGTGTTTTGTGTGTGTGTATATATGTGTGTGAGTATGTGTGTGTCTACATACACACACAAACATACATACATACAGTGGGGCAAAAAAGTATTTAGTCAGCCACCAATTGTGCAAGTTCTCCCACTTAAAAAGATGAGAGAGGCCTCAACTCAATAGGTATACCTCAACTCAATAGGTATACCTCAACTATGAGAAACAAAATGGGGAAAAAAATCCAGAAAATCACATTGTCTGATTTTTAAAGAATTTATTTGCAAATCATGGTAGAAAATAAGTATTTGGTCACCTACAAACAAGCAAGATGTCTGGCTCTCACAGACCTGTAACTACTTCTTTAAGAGGCTCCTCTGTCCTCCACTCGTTACCTGTAGTAATGGCACCTGTTTGACCTTGTTATCAGTATAAAAGACACCTGTCCACAACCTCAAACAGTCACACTCCAAACTCCACTATGGCCAAGGCCAAAGAGCTGTCGAAGGACACCAGAAACAAAATTGTAGACCTGCACCAGGCTGGGAAGACTGAATCTGCAATAGGCAAGCAGCTTGGTGTGAAGAAATCAACTGTGGGAGCAATAATTAGAAAATGGAAGACATACAAGACCACTGATAATCTCCCTCGATCTGGGGCTCCACGCAAGATCTCACCCCGTGGGGTCAAAATGATCACAAGAACGGTGAGCAAAAATCCCAGAACCACACGGGGGGACCTAGTGAATGACCTACAGAGAGCTGGGACCAAAGTAACAAAGGCTACCATCAGTAACACACTACGCTGCTAGGGACTCAAATCCTGCAGTGCCAGACGTGTCCCCCTGCTTAAGCCAGTACATGTCTGGGCCCGTCTGACGCTTGCTAGAGAGCATTTGGATGATCCAGAAGAGGATTGGGAGAATGTCATATGGTCAGATGAAACCAAAGTACGTTTTGGTCTAAACTCAACTCGTCGTGTTTGGAGGAGAGAGAATGCTGAGTTGCATCCAAAGAACACCATACCTACTGTGAAGCATGGGGGTGGAAACATCATGCTTTGGGGCTGTTTTTCTGCAAAGGGACCAGGACGACTGATCCGTGCAAAGGAAAGAATGAATGGGGCCATGTATCGTGAGATTTTGGGTGAACACCTCCTTCCATCAGCAAGGGCATTGAAGATGAAACGTGGCTGGGTCTTTCAGCATGACAATGATCCCAAACACACCACCCGGGCAACGAAGGAGTGGCTTCGTAAGAAGCATTTCAAGGTCCTGGACTGGCCTAGCCAGTCTCCAGATCTCAACCCAATGGAAAACCTTTGGAGGGAGTTGAAAGTCCATGTTGCCCAGCGACAGCCCCAAAACATCACTGCTCTAGAGGAGATCTGCATGGAGGAATGGGCCAAAATACCAGCAACAGTGTGTGAAAACCTTGTGAAGACTTACAGAAAACGTTTGACCTCTGTCATTGCCACCAAAGGATATATAACAAAGTATTGAGATGAACTTTTGATATTGACCAAATACTTATTTTCCACCATGATTTGCAAATAAATTCTTTAAAAATCAGACAATGTGATTTTCTGGATTTTTTCCCCCATTTTGTCTGTCATAGTTGAGGTATACCTATGATGAAAATTACAGGCCTCTCTCATCTTTTTAAGTGGGAGAACTTGCACAATTGGTGGCTGACTAAATACTTTTTTGCCCCACTGTATATTTCATTCATCCATTCATCCATCCATCTTTGGGTATGGTGATCAGAAAAATGTTAGTCTTGCAATTCCAGATGCATTTGGGTGAATTGTGTATCTGAACCCATTCAAATTGGGTTTTTGTCCAGGATATAATCCTGGGATTATTTTGTGTATATTGGTATACTAGGAACTAGATGGAAAAACTTATCAGCCCTACAAGGCAGACCAGACTCAAACACCAAAGTCATGAATATTAAAACTACCTTAATCATAGGGTTACAGTAATGAAATTTTGCAGCTCAATGTGCCTCCTCCTTCCCTGTCTTTATCCTAAAGAGAACTAGCGGGAGTCAAATCTGAGACATTTTCTCAAATTATATTTCTGCTGAAATTTCTCTTATCTGACTGCTGCCTTGGCTGTGGCTCTTCCTCTTCTTCCTCAAGGTTATTCTCATAGCCCATTAGATCACTAGATCACTGCAACTGTCCTAGTACTTCTGGACCTCTCAGTGGCTTTCAGTACTATTTGTGGTGTATCCTTTTGGGACCATTGATGGGATTGAGCTTTGGCAGCACTGTTTCCTAAGCGTTCAATCCTTCTTGTCCAAAATGTGATGATAGGGAACTACTGTTCAACATCTCATACACTGATCTTTGATGTCTCACAGAGTTCAGCCTTGTCCCCTATGCTGGAGGTTTGAGTGAAGATGATTACTCCAGAAACAGTAAGATCACAGTCTGAGAATGTTCCTTGACCCTCAGCTGTCACTTGATTTGCAGACAGCAGCTGGGGCTGCAGATAGTACACCAACTGTGATTCTTTCTGAACAGGTTGAATTTGGTAACAGTGATTTATGACTTGTTACAACTGTCTTGACTGTAATGCACTGAATGTAAAATTATGGTTGAAAAATGTCCAGAAATTGGAACTGATGCAAAATGTGGCAATCAAGCTGTTTTGTAGTGCAAAATACAAAAATGTACTGAAACAACTACAGTGCCTGGCACTTGCCTACTGGCTTGGGTACTGTTTAAGGAGTGGGTGTTAAATTTCAAAGTACTAAATAGCTTAAGTCTTAATTGTCTGAGGAATTCTCCTTCCTGTTACAAATCTGCTCAGTTACTTAGATTAGCAGGAGAGGCTGTTTTGCACAAGCTCCCACTTCCAGAAGTTCAGCCATCTAATATGTGGGAGAGGGCATTATCCTGGGTGATTCCCACAGTACCGAATCCTCTCCCCAGGGAAGTGAATTTCTCCTAAATTTATATTACTGTCTTGTTTTATATTTTATATTTTGTTGTAAACCACCCAGAATGCTTATATAAGCAGAAAGGCAAGGTATAAATTTGTGGAATCCTCTGATTGGGGATAATGCAATAATATTAATTTGTTGAAGAAAAAAGGAGAAATAGGAGATGGGGCAGTTGGTTTGGATGTAGCGGACCCGAGGAAGAGAGAGACTGTTGCTGCAAACCCGGTGAGGACAGAAAAAATGATTGGACCAACCCAGAGATATAAAGGATAGAGTTGAATAGTGACAAAATGTCATAGCAAGGGGTCTGGGATAGGAAGGAGAGTGTGCATGTGCAGCAGAAGGTGATGTCAAGAAAGTAAATATTAACCTTGGGAAAACAAGCAAGCAAGCAGGCATAAAAGGGAAATTTAGAAGAAGAGAGAAAGGATAAAGGAGCTTGAGCAAAATTTAATAAGAAGTTAGATTCTTTTATTCTGGTTTATATGATTATGACTGAGTTGGTTATCCTTCCCCCAATGCACAGTATAAATTATGGTCCTTTGGCTTTGGTTTTCTTTTCTTATTTCCACTTTTTTTTTAATGCTAATATGAAAGCTACTTAAAGTTACTTTGTTGGTTGAAACAGCATACAAGTTGGTTGGAAGGCAGGCAGGCAGGCTTAATGAAATTTGTCAACTCTCACTTTTTGAATTGAGTTTGTTTCAATGAAGTGGCAAGATCAGACAATGTGTTTTCTTATGGTCTAGATTCAGTCCATTATTCAAAAAATTGAATTGTAATATTTTATTTAAATAAAATATAAGATTTCAAAAGTGAAAAATAAAATCTTGAAATCTGAATTGTTTTGTATTTCTTTTATTGCATTTTTCTTTTCTTTTTTTTCTTAATTTCTTTTTTGGCTCTTTTTAACATTTTTTTTTCTTGTTGGGATTTCTTTCTGTTTTTTAAAATCCTTCTTTTGGTTTCTCCTTTCATGAATATAGGCTTCCCTACATTAGTATTAGATTATGTATAAATTTAATATATATTGATATCAACTGTAATATTTTAAAAAGGTATTGTTGTGCCATATCCATGCAAGTGCTCCTGAAGCCAAGTACTTTGGACAATCCCCCATCACTTGCTGAAGCTGCCCAGCCACAAAGTATTCTGGCTAGAACTATGGGAGAATATTTAGTAGGCCTAAGTGATATAACTTACAGATTTCCCTCAACAAAGAGATTTGTGCCAGTAAGTCAATATGATTTTCTTTGTCAAAACAAAGCCACAATGTTATTTGCTTTGTCAAAGCACTGATCATGGAAAAAAACACAAACATCAATATATGTATGCTATACACACAACAGAAAGCACACATAAAATTGTAAGATTGGTATACAAAACACATGACTTCAAATCTCCTACCTGTCCTTAGTCAAACTACTCAGTCTGGAGTTCCTTAGCATGCATGTGCTGAAGGTTTTCCAGGATGATCACTTCAGCAAATACTCCAAAAAGCTACTTAGATTGGAGGTATAGGTAGCCCCTGGGTTAAGAGCGCCTGGTTTAAGGATAACCCATAGTTAAGAAAGGAGCCTATTGTAGCAAAAAAAGTTAAATACACAATGATTCAAGTTCATTACACAATACTACTTATACAGTATTATACAATAATACTGTTCTGGCTTACATAAAAAATTGACTTAAGGACAGACCTTGGGAACGAAACTTGTTCTTAAACTGGGGAATACCTGTACTTAGTCACTACTGGGAAAGGAAGCTAAGTGGTATATTTCTGGCCCAAAGCAATTCAAAGCCACCCAAATTGTTTCACTGAACAATTACTTACCCCAGTGAAGCAAAATAAGTTGCCTCTGGGGGCTGAATCACTTCATCAAAGTGAACCTTTTTTTTTTTACCTTTGTTTATCTGTTAGTGTAATTGGGTTTATTGTAAACCTGAATCAAACAAACACTGTGATATAGCAAATGTATGAATTTAATTTTAATCTACCTATTCCATCAGAGAGAGGGAGGGAGAGAGAGAGAACTTTCAGAAGTTCTAACATGTACTGGTTAAAAAATCCCACAAAATCCATATACAGGACTACACACACACACACACACCACCGAAAGCACATATGAAATTGGCCTGCAAAATTGGTATACAGGATCAGAAAAGTATCTTTGTCCTGTTTCACTATACCTTGTGCAATAAATTAACAAGAAACCATGACTTTATTTCTGAAAGTAGACAACATTACAGGAGCATCTTACAAAACAATATTCTGGGTCATTAGACAATATATCAGATATTGTTTCTTTAGAAGAATTAAAGAGAAGGAAGATTCTACTGGCATTAATGATTTATGTTTGGCAGAGAAACAGGACAGAACAATTGAAGATGACATCAGATTAGCATTTGGTGTTAACCACTGGGGGAAAGGAACAGTGTTTATTAGTCTCCTTTGAAAAACTCATCTTGTGTTCTGGACTGCATTATTTATTTGCTTAAGCAAAACAGGCTCTTCATCAGCTTCTGTCTTTCCTTATGTTCTCATTTCCCTGCAAATTTATGATAATCAAGGTCTTTTTAACAGATGTTCTTCCAGACTCATTAACTTCTGAGCTTCATTGTTTATGTTATTCAGAAAAGCTAGTTTATTACAGACAACAAGCAAAAAAAATTAAAAAATGAAGGGCTTATATCATAACACAGAATTCTGACCATGTACATTGCATGAAGATGGAGGGAATCTTATTTTCAATCCATGTTTTCTTAGGTGAAAGAGGGAGTTCCTAATATTTCCACAGGAAAGATAATTTATTCCTATGAGACGTCCGGCAAACAAGTGAGTATTTGCAACCAATCCAAATAGATGCTTGCTGGGTTATTGACAAATTACTCAATCGAGCACAAAGCACTGTTGATCACAGTTGCCAGAGGATAAGCTCTTTAATTCTCTTTTTCCTGGTGGATGGGGGCAAAATACATATAGTATTTATGAAAATGAAACATTAATAAGCCCTTAACTATTTCAGCAATGTACTGTAAATAAGATCCTCTAAGAGAGGAGAAAGAGAAAGAGAAAGAGAAAGGAAGAGATACATCACAGGCAAGAAGGGAAAGAGAGATGAAACAAATTGACTTTAGCCCACAAACATGCAACATATTTTTCTTTCTAGAAAATAGTAAGAAGTAATGCAAGAATTTAGATCACATCAGGGATCCCTCCATCCCAGCATCACCTCGCCAACAGAATACAATAAACTACTTCTGGAAACCCTACAAGACGACCATGAAACAGCCCATTTCTTCTTTTTCCCACAGGAAGTTATATTGATAGACATACTGCTTTTGAGCATGACTAACCCAGATTCCTCCTCTTAAATGAGAGTTACCTTGAATATCAAGGCAAATTTATAATCTTTCAGCAACAAGTTAATAGTTGGGGTTTGCGCCTAGTGCCTAGTTTCATGTATATATGCCTTAAACCTGAAATCTTAGCTTCTCAGCACTTGATTATTATGACTCTTTCCTAGTATCTCAAACAGTACATATCGGACTTCAATGATTTCCTTTGCTTGCTTAGTTTGCTCATAACTGACTTGCATATTCCCAACTATGGACCATCTATGCTTTTGCCCCCTGGGGACAAGTCATACTTGCTACCACATTTTGAACCAAGGGCTGAGAACTAGCATATGTTCTATTTTGTCACATTTTTCATATATTTTCTTCCTTTTATTGGTTATTAATATGCATGTAAGTTAATCATATTTTGTTGCATAATAGATTAATTGTTATTGAGTTGGTTTTAGTCAATGTGAAGCTAATCCAGTCAATATGTATTAATGTTGATTAAAAGCCTGAAAGATACAAAGAGTGTAACATTTAATAAAATACATGCTACCAGTATTGGATTTTACTTTAGAAAGTCTCCAATTTAAGGCAAAGACAGGTAAAGGAGGGCATGGAGGTAATGCTATTGCATGGAATAACAACTCAAGTGGGGAGGGGGATCCAGGGGCATCCCCAGTGATGGTCACTAGTTTTCAAAAGATGAGGTAGACCAGACAATCAAAGCTCCAACTGTTTTTAACATGTACTGCATGAATTGCATACATTTAAAGGAAGGGTGGGGCTTTGCTCACCTTGCCCCACCAACCCTTTAGTGGTTGCTGTGGATGCCCTGAAGGGATCCAAATGGAATACATTTGTAACTTTCATAAATAGTACAGAAGAAAATAAATCTAGGTACATAGCAACATAAAATTCTCTGTATATCAAGGAACATCTACTTTTAAAAGTGCCACTTCAAAGAATCTTCTCCTTTTTTAGTAGCTGAATATAATTAAAAACTATTTGCAAGTCCATATTCCATGCTCCCAAGTTAAATAATCATGACTTGATACATATCCTGTTATGCATTAAGTATCACCTACTTGGATTTTAAAAATGAAGACATCTTATTGATTATGAAGTAATGACATGTTATGAAGTTCCCAGACTTCTTCAGATATTCGAAGTAGGATATGTCATTAAGGTGTCCGTACTGCACTGAAATTTCTTCACTTTCAATTATTTTCCTTCCACAAGTTTTTTTTAACACTGTTTATTGTTAATTATAATTTGATGTCCTTGCTTTTATAGGACTGTATGATGTCTATGTCAAGTGACATACTGGTACCAACATCTTATGAGATGACCCTCCTATTTCAAAGGAAATAATTTGAGGGAGGAAAATTATTTCAAGTAAACAGAGTAAGTCATAGCATTGGAAACATTTTCAAATCTTCTAATGAAACACTCTATTGATTTTCAGTTGTTGTTTGGAAGATGTCAAAACTTTATTTAAGCCTTCCACCAAATTAGTGTCTGATTCCTTAGTCAGCGATACAACCAATTAAATAATGCTGCTGTGCTATTACTGCGAACTAAACTACCACTTATAAATGCATACAATGATATAGAATGAAATACTATCTCTCTTACATGCTCTTCTCTGATAACCTGCCTGACTATATATTCCTTGGCAACTGTTTTTAAGTGTTCATATAACACGGCTTGTGTGGTAAATATTCCAACCTTCTATCTTGTGTCATATTAATGAGAAAATGAGAAATGGTAGTACATCAGTTGTGTAGTGGCTCTGAATATAATATTTAATATGTATGATTTTGGCTTTCCTCAAAAGTAAGTATAGTGAATGATTCAGACAATTTACCAGATATCTAGAGTAAATAAAATTGTAAGGTTTCAGTGGCATCTGAAAAAGGGCCTCCTTAAAGAAATCTCAAGTCAGATCCAAATTAAATATAAAATGAAAAACTTATAAGGACTCTTCTAGAATTCTAGGCATGTGTTGAATGTATACTTCTTTCTTCAGCTTGAATTTACATTGCACCTACTAGCTTTGATTGGAGTGGATTTTTTTGGGATAGTTGAAATGCTAAAAATCAAAAGCTCAGCATCACCCAAAGGAGAACTTAGTCTATAGCATATCCCAGGAGAACTCCACAGCAAATGTGAAACCACCCTCTTTTATACTAAACATGATTCCCCAGCAGCTTCTCCTATCCCTCCTATCCCTAACAGTGATCAGTTCAAGATCCTACAGATTTAGAGCTTCATTTAAAAGATAAATTATTAACTACAGTATGCTGTTGAAAGTTCTGATAATTCTGCGGCTCTTAATACTCTGCCTTGTATGTGTTGATTTTACTTTACTAGGCACAACTCCATCTTACACACTGTGGTATAAAATAGTTAGAAATGCTTCTGCTACAATCTACTTCCTTGGGGCTTTCTGTTAAGGCAAAATGTGGCAACTACAATATCCTGTTGGGCTCATTCTGTTTAACATGAAAAGTAGGTGCAATGGAGCCAGCAAAAATCTCTCCAGTGCTGTACTTATATATATAAATTACAGGCATGGAGCGAGAAGTTTGAAGGAGAGCTAAAGCATAACCTACCATAGCTGAGCACTGCTTGTGTGAAGCTACCCACCAATGTTATGAAAAGGGTGAAAGTGAAAGTGAACTATATGTGCACACTGGGTTTTTAGTATTGAGAACACGCTGTTGGCTTTGGCCAGTGCTCCGTGCTAGTAATTAATAAGAATGCTTACATAGGTTATCCTGTTGAACCCTTTCAAATTTCATGTTTGAAAACTGACCAAACTTTTTATCACCAGCACTGATGATGATAATGGTGAAATCTAAGGTTCTTCAAAACCTATTGTAAAACCACGTTTCCAAATTTGTGCTGTACACAATGGTTAGCAGACTCAGAAATGAAGGAAGACATTATATTAAACTAAGCTAAATACTTATCACACAGATAAGTATTTCTTTCATTTGTTAAAAAAGGGTATTTTAGTTTTTACTTGGCCTTTAAATGCTATTGCAGATAGGTTGACTACATGTATTTCAAAAAATATGCAGGAATAAGAGGGGGGTGAGTGTAGAAGCATCAGTTTAATTTTTAGTTTAAGCTGCAAGACTTGTATTCTTTATTTAATATATATATTAGAAATTCAAGCTGGATTGCTAGTGTTCGAAGAAAATGAATTTAAAAATGAAAAGGAATCAAATGGAAGAGAAAATACATAACAAGAAAACTAGAAGGATGCATGCAAAAACATCATTGTGGACATTCCAAAATTAATTTATCTTGTTGGCAGAATATCATCATCTACCAAGAAACATAAAGAACATATGGAATAATATTGCAACAGAGAGTTAACTGATAACACAAATTATTTAGCTATCTGCATAATTGGTTATTTAATTATTCATGGTAATATGTGTTAGCTGTGAAATCAAGGCTCAGCATCTTGATATACCCAGAAAACTTCCTTGGATAGAACAAAGAAAAAAAAAACTTAAACAATTTGATTTCTCATGAGAATTGAAAAGAACTGTGTCTAATGAAGGAATGAAGGATAAAAATATATATTAATCTTTCTTGAATGTATTAATTACTTATGTTACATTTATATTCCACCTTACTCAAATGACCCAAGGCATATTTTTAATCTTATACTATTCTGTTGTTGCTAAAAAAAAAAAATTCTTGTGTAGCTTCTTGTGAATCCTTTAAAACCACAATATAGTGGGCATATGAAATAAACAAAAGTGTGTGTGTGTGTGTAGAGAATAAGCAGGAAGGTTTGGTTGATGAATTGGTTTTTAAACCAATTCATTAACTAAAAACATAGTAGTTTGTTCCCTTCTTCAGCTGGCATGCTTTAAAATGCAGCCCCCTGAATGTTAGAATTAACATTGTGTAATGCTAACCTGAGATTCTGATAATCTTTGCAGGTCACATAACTACCAAGAAACCTGTAATCAGGTTCAATGTAGAAAAGACAGAAGTAATTTTTAGATTGCAGCTATTGAATAAATGCTGAGATAGATAGATAGATAGATAGATAGATAGATAGATAGATAGATAGATAGATAGATAGATAGATAGGCATCTTTTGAAAATAAAAATTCTTCTGTTGTGATTATTTTTTGTTTAGACTTCAGTATATTCTCCTTGGGCCAACAGAAAAATGGCTGCTTTTATAAAAATATTTTTAAAATGTTAAGTTATCTACACTATGGCTTTATTCTTTGTGAATGCATGCCTTTCCACTACAAGCAGGTTTTGGGAGAGTCCGGTTTTCTAGCAGATAGTATTGGATTTGGAAGTCTATAGATACTCAAGATTCCAAACTGGTGCCTGTGTGGCTTAAAAAACAATCTTCCTTTTCATGTTTTCTGTAATAGGTGACCAAGATGTTTGATTTTTTTTCTTTTTGAAGCTCGCATAGTGTTTTCTAAACATTCTATTAATTTAATGAAAATATTGTCCTAACATTAATTTTGGATTTTAAAAATCTGCAGCTTTTGTACGTATTACATTCTTTTGGATTTAATTAGAATCAGAGGAGATGAATAGAATTTTGTATTTTTGATTGTTTATTTGTCTTTTTGATGTTTATTTCTTTATTCTGTGCCACCATAATTAAACTTCTGGGGGGTACTTATAGCATTTTGGTACAGGTATTTGTTGTTTCTCTTCCATGGATAACAACTCTGTGCGTCTGAAGTGGGTAGGAAAATGCAATGATATAAAAGCATAAGAGAACCATACTGTGATCTGTTTGTTTCCACTGTTGCTATTAGGTTATAAAAATATGGGAGCTTCAAACTATTGACTCTGGAGTTTAAAATTTAATGACCTGTAAAAAGAAACTGAAATATTTACTTCAAAGCCAAAAATTCTGCTGAGGATTCTGTCATTTTTCAAAGCAGGGTTTAAGAAGAATAATGAGAAACTGATATATGTGCAGAGGAAGTTGAGAAATATGGTGAGGGGGCTGGAGTCCAAATGATATGATAAGCAACTGATGTATATGTTCAGCAGAAAAAATGATAACTAAGATATAATAAGATAGCTATTCTTAATGTTTGAAAGGACAAATAATAGGACAATTTTGCTTTAAGTGGTCCAGACATCCACAGGTATCAGGGCAACCCTAAAATAACGCCAAGCTCTCCAAAGTTAAATTAAAATTAAACATTGTTTTTTAAAAATAAGAATACTCCAGATCTCACAGTGCCATAAAATCTTACAGAAATTTCACACGATGTCTTGCAATATTTTGACATTCAAATTAATATTACTGAAATCTTGGCACATTTGATTTTAGCCATTTTTAGAAAAAAATGAGGGCCTTGTACATGACTGTATGAAATAACTTCAAAAAGGTTGCTGACTACAACTCCAGAAAATAGCACCTAAACCAGTATTACAAGAGAAGTATCCAGCTAAGCTTTAAGAGGAATTTCATGGTTGTCTAAACTATTCAGGAGTAAAACATAATGACTCAGAAAGTAGTAGAATGTGTTGACAGATGGGACACGTGAAATATAATCTAACTCTGATTTGTGCCACCAATGTATGCATACATTTTTTTTTTTTTTTACAATACCCATAAGTCATTTTTACTGTCTTTATGAAACAAAATGATAAATACCCAAGACTGGTTCTTTCATTCTTCTGATAGTTTCAAGCTCTTGATCTTCAGTATGTCCTAGTCTTCTGAACTTTGTAAATTCAAGCAAATTTATGGTCCATTGAACAATAAAAAGTAAAATCTTATCCACTGCTCTGTTTGATGACAGCACATCTCCAAAAATCTATTCTTCAGTGTTGCATACAACTCTGCCATTAAAGAACTGAAACAACAGATGTATTCCTTCCTTTGAAATGCTGATTTTCCCCCAGCTAACTATACTGTTTATCATTCTTCCTCAACCTTCTGTGTCTACAATCCCTGGAATTACCAATATTGAGAATCATAGTTCTAACATATGTAGAGGACACCAGGAATGGGGAAAGATGTATTAGACATATTGGATTACACATGAACTTATCTCTGAATACGGTTCAAAAATTCCAGCTGAAATACAATATAGCTTCAAATTACTAACTGGGAACCACTGTACAGAACAAAGTGTAGGGTGTCGGGCAGAGTGATAATCACAAACACTCCTGTTTGTGCAGAGCGCAGCAAAACTGCAGGAAAATATTAGCCATGACAGCAAACACAATGCAATGTCCATTTCTTGTTTCCCAAAGAAATCCAGTCAGAAAATATATACTAACTGGTGTTTATTGATAAAAATGCAAAATTCCATAAAATGCAAATATCATACAAAATATAAAGAAAAACACATTTTCTCATTTAATGTAGCATCCAAGACTTATTAGCAACACAAGCTTAACAAAATCTCTAGCTACAAACTCTTAGAGAAGAGGTACACTGCTTGGTACTTTGTTACAACTACGTAGCCCATAAAACCAACATGGTGGCTAACACTAAAACAACCAACAACTACTCAGAGAGACTGAACATTTTCCTCTCCTTGTATTATAGCTCTATGCCACCCCCACTGGGTAACTAGCATACACACGCCAATAGGTGGCAGTAAATAGCACAATACACAACACACAATAACAGGTGTTTTTCACATGATCTCTGTAGCCAAAATATTATTTGTTATTGTTGTAAAGATAACGGGATGAATCCTTTCCCATGAGAATGAAAATCCTGACACCCCTCTCAGCCCGTTTTCGACACAACAATTACACGTTACAAAAATAATACAGACAATTGATTACATCAATATAGAATCAATTACATTTGTTCAAATCCAAGTCTGGTTAATATTGTTTCATGTTGTACAATAGGCAATGATTTGGTAAATACATCTGCAAGATTTGCTTCAGATACACAATACACAAGATCAATGAAATTTTCTAACATAGCTTGTCTTACATTTTTGTACTTTACATCCACATACTTAGTACGAGCTTTTAAGTTTTCTGTTTTAGCTAACCCTATACAGGCCTGGGAATCTTCATGCACTGTATAAGGCAATGACACTTTGATGCCTAAATCAGTGAATAATTGATGAAACCATCTTAACTCACAAATTGTTTCTGACAAAGCAGCGAATTCTGCTTCTGCAGTAGACAAGGCAATTGATGTTTGTTTCTTTGTTTTCCACACAATTGTGGATTCACTAAATTTACAAACAAACCCAGTTATTGACTTTCTGTCACCTTCTTCTGCAAATGAACTATCAACAAAAATTACTGGCTTTTCAGGCCCTTTGGTTGATATTTTGAGACAAAAATCTACTGTACCTTTTAAATATCTCATTACCCTTTTTAATCCTTGCCAATCATGCTCAGTTGGTTTAGCTATTTTACGGCTCAAAACTCCAACAGCATAGGATAAATCAGGACGTGTCCATTGGGCTAGGTGAAGGATTGAACCTATCACAGAATGGTACACTTCAGGTTTTTCACACAACTTTTCACGACTCATGTTTTAAAAAATCACATGTCATTGGGGTCTTTACAGGTTTTGCATCTGACATCCCCATCTGTGTTAACAACTGTTCTATCTTTTTCTTCTGACTCAGATAGATTTCTCCATTTTCAGTTCTATGCACTTCTATACCAAGGTGGTATCTTAACATACCCAAATCCTTCATTTTAAAATATTTCTCCATTTGCTTTGCAAATTCTTTCACCAAGTTTAAAGAACCAGTGACAAGACAAAAATCATCAACATAAGTGATAAGGACTGTATAATTTTCTCCAGTTCCTCTGGTGTACACACATGAATCAGCTAATGATTTTTTGAAACCAATTTCTAACAAAGCTTTATCTAAACATTGATGCCAACATCTCCCAGCTTGTTTCAATCCATACAATGCTTTACGCAACCTGTAAACTTTCTGGGAATCTCCACATGAATATCCTGGCGCTTGTTTCATGTAAACAACTTCAGGAAGATCAGCATTTAAATAAGCTGTATCCACATCAAAATGATGAACAACCATGTTTCTCTGTGCAGCTAAGGCCAACATTACACGCAATGATTCAGGCCTAACTGTGGGTGCATATGTCAGGTTGTAATTCACAAACTGCTCTTGTGAATAACCTTGTGCCACCAACCTAGCTTTATACTGCACAGTATCATCAGGTAAAAGCTTCTTTCTAAATACCCATCTGGAACCTATGGCCTTTTCTGATACAGGTAAATCAACAATTTCAAAAACATTTTGTTTTACCAATGAATTAAATTCTGTGTCCGTAGCAATGTTCCATTTATCTTGCTCATCAACAGGTAAAGCTAACATTTCTTTGAAGTCTTTTGGTTCGCAAGTGATGTGACATACTCTCACTTGTTGAACAACAAACCTTTCAGGTGGAACCCCTTTTGTTATATGGGTTGACCTACGTGGAATCTCAAAAACGCTTTGTTCCTGTTTTTCACTTTTCTCCTGTGCCTGTGCCTTTAACTGCTCAGCTTCAGCTACAGCCGGCAACTCCTCTGCTGCCGCTTCTTGTTTTATCTGCGGAGAGGGGGGTGTACGGGCTGCTTGCCCTCTAGCTAAGTCTGTGTATGAAGGCAAAATGACTTCTGAATTTGCATGCAGCCTTTGCCAATTAGAAGGCTCTTCAAAATTACAATTTCTGGAAATAACTACTCTTCCATTTCCTACTGAAAATCTATGTCCTTTAGATTCTCCTGCATATCCAACAAATCTAAGATGCTGTGTTTTTGGTTGGTTTTTCCTCCTTTGAGCCTGAGGAATCTGTACGTAGGCAAACGTTCCAAACGTACGCAAGTGCTTTAAGGAAGGATATCTCCCATACAGCAAAAAATAAGGAACTTCATTCACAGCTGAATTCCAGTGTCTATTTGTGAGAAACACTGCTGTTAACATTGTTTCACCCCAGAAATGAGATGGCACATTAGCATCCTTCAGTAGGCTATCTTTCAAAACCTTCAGAATGCCAACCTTGCGCTCAGCTACGCCATTTTCTGCAGACACACCAACATTTGTTAACCTGTGGAAAATGCCTTTTCTACGTAGCCAGTTTTGAAACTCATTGCTTACAAACTCACCCCCTCTGTCCGTTTGCAAACTCCCTACTTTGTGCCCATGTTTTCTCTCAACAAAAGCCACAAACTCTTTGAAACGAGAGAAAGCTTCAGATTTCTGTTTAAGCAAATAACAAAACGTGAAACGTGTTTTATCGTCCACTAACACAAACATAAATCTTGCTCCACCTTCACTTAAAGGAAACGGACCAGCCAGATCTGCATGCACAAGATCAAATGGTTTTTTAGCAATTCTGCTACTTTTCCTAGCAATAGGTGCAGATTTTATCTTAGATTGCTTACACACAGTACAATCAAGGAATTTTTCACACTTCTTGAATCTCAAATCTGGATATACTTTTGCCATTTTTGACAAACATTTCCATCCTGGATGTCCAAGCACTCTGTGATAATAATGGATACAATTATCACGCAAAGACACATTGCCAGTGTTATTGTTGTAAAGATAACGGGATAATGGGATGACTCCTTTCCCATGAGAATGAAAATCCTGACATAGGGAACCTAATTCAATCCAAAGGCCAGTATTTCCAGTATTACCTGGGAAGCCAGACAATACCAAATGTGGTACCCAAGTCTGAGGAAGCCTTTTCTTTTCTCTCTCTATATCCTTAAACTGAGGAAGGCAGAGTGCGGTGTGATAGAATGCAGTAGAGATCTAGGTTCCCAGTAAGGAGGGCAGGACAAGAGACAGTCCAGAGCAGGAGCATGGGAAGAAGAAACTTAAGATAGCCACTCCCTAGAATCTCCCAGGATATATCTATTGGGTTAGCATAGCAGAGATTTAGTCTGGCAAGATTTTGTCTAAATGGTGTAAGCAATAAAAGAATTAAACTTGGTTAGACAGTTTCCCCATTGTTCTTGGGCTGGGCCTTGACATGCAATTAGTCTCTGTCTTCATGCAAACCAGACAATTTTTATTATGTTTTCAGAAACAACTGAAATTCCCATTAATACTGCAACAAGCTACAGCACATTAGGATATGACCAGTTTCAAACTGCAGCTAAAAGAAGCTGACTTTATGTATAGTAATAGAAAGAAATTTATGTTTCAAGATATAGATTGTGAATGAATTTTGGACCCTAGGGAAGAAATCTTACACTAGGAATGCCATATGCAAAGGTAGACAGGATATAAAGACCAAAGAGGCAGGATTTAAATTTGTTTATAATCAAAGCTTACAGAACCTATCAAGATGAGGTCAATCCAGCTGAGCTTCCTTAAGCAGGAGGTAGGAAGAGGAAATCTGGGACTTTAACATCCCATACATAAATAAGAGATGAGTCTGACAGGAGCACTTTTCATCCTACAAGTGTGTTTTTCATTCAATAGAAAATGTGACGAATGCTGACCATATATTTTTGGATCATTTATGGGAGCTTATCTTAAAATACAACATAAAAGTTAGATTTCAAATTTTTGGGGCTTCCATTGAGGACATGGCAAACTGAAGAAGTGGGGACAACATAACGGCTGAAATCACCAGCCAGATGCGGGATCCAGGCTGGTAAAATCTCTCCAGATAAAGGAGAGAACGTGAGATCGCCCACATGTACTCTGGACAGCAGCTCCTTATGAACAGATGGCAGGAACCAATGTTTTTGTGATCTGCTTGTGAGTTGAGTGGTTGGGAGTCAGGGATTCCATCAAAGCTCATAGGCATAATGTAGTCTCTAAGGATATAAGGCTTGGCTCATTTTTAATCACTTTGGAATTAAGTTTTTATTGCTTTTTAAATATTGAGAACCTCTGGAAAGACAAGTTTCATGGTACTGATTGGGTGAGTTTTCTTCAATCCTCTACAAAAGAAGTTTTAAGTATGAGTTTAAGGATTTAATTTTTTAAACAATTTTTTCGCAATTAACAACAAAAAGGAGATTAGAGTATTGATTTTAGAAAGTTATAAATGGACTAAGGGTCCAGATAGATTTAATAACATTCTGAAATTGAATATAAGAATCCTTCCTGTGGGAAACTATCCATGTTTTTGCACCCAGAAGAAAAACATGGTAAGATGGGGCATTGAAGCTTGGACACTAGAGGGCACCAGAATGAAATAAAGATTATAATGAAAGGGGAAGAATACTTAAACTTGATCTAATAATGCAGAATAGAGCAACATCTTTTACCAGTTGATGCACCGAGAGACATTTGTGAACAATGAAGTTACTTTTAAAGATCTCTGCCATTATTGATAAACTAAATGATCCTATGGAAGAGGAACAGGTCTTTTTGGACAAGACTGAAATTGATTTAAATGTAGACTTAAAAATGACAGACTAAAAGAAGGACATGGAAAAAGATGAAATATGCAAACAAAACCAGCTGATGTTTTGATAACTAAAAAGGGCATATCCAAGACATGGATAACCTTTCTATATTGGATTTACAAAAGGAATTTGTTAATTTTGTCAGTGATTTTGTGAGAAGAGACAACGAAAATAAAAAGAACCCAAGTGTTGGATACTACTTGAAGGGACTAATGATTAAGATTTTAAAGATTTGTTTATAGAGAATGAGGTGAAATATGAGATGAAGAGATTGTTGAATTTTAAGAGATGGTGATAAGTTGTTAAAGTTGTTTATATTTGCTCGGACAAAGGGGGAAGTTATTTCTTTTCTTTCTCTTTTCTTTTTTTTCTTCACACTGTTTCATTTTTTTTTACTTTTTATTTTTTTATACTTTGTATTAGTTTTATCTGTACAATGTAATCTTTGATAAAATTATTATTTAACAAAGTTAGATTTCAAATATAATGTATAATGGCATAGGATAGGAATTTATTTGATTGGCTTTTTTCTAGCCCATCACAGTAGACATCAACATTGCTGGACCTTTAATAAAGCAGACTTTTTGCTTTTGAAACATCACTGAGCTATAGGCTTCTGAACAAAGAGTGCTTGGGGGTTTATATTGCTTTGTGCCTCCCTGTGTTCCATTCTGCTAACCACCTGCCCAACTTAACTGTGATCGGATATATATTGTCAGCAAATAATTCAATAGGAAGCAAATATGTTATTGTTGTGTTAAGAATAGAATGTGTTCTGGGACCTAAGTGTAGGAATTTCCCAGGCATTTGCTTTTCTGTCCATGCTGAAGATAATGAATTAAATCTCTGTAACTGAGGTGGATGAATGTTCTGTACCTTTAAAAAATTCATAACAAGAAAAGGCAAAGAATAGTAGTAAAAAAGAGGGTAACTATAACTCAAAAGGTGATATATGTCCTATGGGAGTAGGTGGTATACAAGAGGAAGGAAGGAAGGAAGGAAGGAAGGAAGGAAGGAAGGAAGGAAGGAAGGAAGGAAGGAAGGAAGGGTCCAGCTATAACATGATATAGGATCCTAGTGGCTAGTATTGGATGGAATGCCTCAGTACTTCTGCATAAATCTCATAGCGTGAGCAAAATGGTTTTGTAGTACAAATAAATAAATCCAAACAAATTACAGGACCTGCTCCCCCCTCCCATGATAAAAATGACAATATTTATTTTTTTTCTTTAGGACTCCCTTACTTTTCTGATAGCAATTTTAGAATTTTTTTTAATGCTATATTGGTTTGCTGCTTGAATCACAAAAAGAAAATAAATTACATTGCCATACATTAATGTTTCCTTAGTAAGGATAATATCCATGTTCTCACACTTCAATTCGTTAATAATAATAGTAACTTTTTAATTTCAAGCCTATAACTAAATGTATTACAAGATATATTGTACAAAGTACAATGTATTATAAGCAACATAAAATATAATATCAAATTAAAGTCAAATTATTCTTCAGCACAACAATGTAGCAATGAACCTAGTTATATAAGACAAAATAAAGCTGGCACAATAAACTCAACAAGGTAATATACAACATAGCCAAATAAAACCAGTGACCAGCATAATATACTTTACTCATAAAAATGTTCAGTATCCACAAGCTTCTATAAAACACCACCCAATGATATTGTTAAATCACCATAAAATAGCAGTAACCCTTCCATTACAGTAGGACATTAAATAACATCAGTTTTAGGTCTTTTTGAAATAGAATTAATTTAGTCTCTAATGGAAAGGCCAAAGGCAGTTGATTCCCCTAAACCAAATCCCATCTTTAACCAGATGTCACAATTCAGTGAATAAAAGTAACTGCAACCATAGCCCCCGGTTCATAGACTGGGTTACCTGCACAAACACTAAGGATCAATAAACCATGAGGATATGCAGTAATTCCTCTATGAAGAACCTGAAAATGCCAAGACAGGGAGCCTAAATTGATAATATGGAAGGAAATGGAGAAACTGCATCAAAAGAGAAGTTCCAGGAAAGTTCCAGGTGGTCTAAATACCTCTCATTGCATTGCTTTAGTCATTAAAAACAGGACAAAGTAGAACAGGAAGTCCAGCTAACCAACTGTTACCATGACACCACTCAAGAACCATCATAGTACACCAAACATGAATTAAGAGGACTTCAAGAGGGGTGAAATTTTAAGAAGGTTAAAAAAAAGAGAGAACTCTTTAACAATTTAAATTACTATTACAATCAAACAAATTAAAAGCAAGTGACTTTAATGAAAGATCAGAAATTCAAAAGAAAACAAAATTGTTAATGATTCAGGGTTACAACAAAATTTTCAAGTCAACTTTAACAAAAAGGCTAATGTATTTCCATAGTTGGTGATCCAAAGGCTTGCAACTGATAATTTACAGTAATCAAAACAACTATCATAGTGGTATGCACATTACCCAGCCAGGTTTCAGCTACTGTGCTAACGAATAGAGTAATCACTTAAAGGAAATGAGGAAAGGAAATGAGCTTTCCTGACTAATTGCATATCACCACTGAAGGACTCTTATCTATAGCATTCCTGATACAGGAGATCTGCATTAGTGCTAGGGAGATCATTGATAACAGGAGACATTCTATTATAACTGAACTAGGATACCCCAAAAGGTGGGGATCCTGGCAACAATCAGCTCTTAAGACAGTCCCACTTCTGTTTGGAAAAACAAAACAAAGAACAAATCAATATCAACATAAAACTAATAATAGTAATATCACCCATTAGTTAAAATATAACTGATTTAAAATTTGTAAACAGAAGAAGAGGTGACAATCCCAATCATATTTCAATATGGAAAGGATTTCATTTACACAGAGAATTTTATTAAATCTCCTTTCCAACAGTCCCTTCTTCTAGTATTTTAACAGCTGCAGCAATGGCAATACAGTACAAACTCTAGACCAGAGTAACTCAAACAACCTTTCTACTTTTATCAAAGCTCAGTAACTTGTCTCTGCCACTTTCTGCCACTTTTTTTCATTCCTGGTTTGCATGAAAACACAAAAAGGGCAGCACACAAGAGAAAACAAGATCCAAACAAAAGTATATTCTAACTTCTCCATCTTAAGCAGATCCTACTTTCTGGTTCCTGTAAAGCATTGGTTTTCAACGGGGGTGGTACCGCCCCCCAGGGGGCAGTGGGAGGATGCTGAGGGGCGGTGAACTTGTTTTGGGCGGTAGGGGGGCGATGAGCATGTTTTGGCATTCGAACTTAATTTTAAAACTCCCCCAAAAATTTATTAAATCAATTATCCGGTTTACACCATTTGTACCAGCAATAATACGAACTTACGCGACAGCTGCCCCCACGCACTTCTAAGAATGGTGAGACGAATTTGTATTCTAGGTAGGCTGACCTTGAAGAACTCGACACTACGATTCTTCTCCGATCCCAACCAGCACAGCGCATGCGTCAGCTGTTTTCCCGCGCGATTCATCGCAGTGCGTGCGTTGAGCGTCCTTTCAATATGAATGTTTGATTTGACCCGTGTTTCTTGAGTTGCTTTTTGTTCGCTTCATTTCTGTTTTTTCCCCTCAGTTTCGATTTACTTTCATTGTTTATTTGGCCAGTCGGCTAGGTAAGTGCGCTTATTAGTTCTTTATCGTGGTTGTGAATTATTAATTTTGAGAAATAGTTATCTTTCCCTCATCATATTTTGCAGCCACCAACGATGTTGGTTAATAAAAAGAAGTGCTGTCAATACAGTTCCACGTACTTGAAGTTCGGATTTGTTCCTTCGCCGTCGAACTCGCAACTACCCATGTGCAACTACCCCCCTCCCCATACCCTAAATTACAGGATTTTCACAAAGGGTGGCGTTGAAAAATTTTCCGCTCCTTAGGGGGGCGGCAGCTTCAAAACGTTGAGAATCACTGCTGTAAAGCAATGTCCTGAAGCCTCATGAGAAGACAGGAATCAGAGTACATTATTGTATACAAAGCAAATCTTGGTATTGAATACATTACAAATATAGATCTTAGTTCTTCAGTTTTGTGAAGAGCAGAACCTACAGAGAAGCCTTCCAACTGAGTGATGGCTCCTGATTGGCCAGCCATGGTGCCTGGCCTCTCTGCTGTCTTTCTCCCAATAATGGCCTTATAAGGAATTCTCTTTAGAAACTTGTGTGCATGTACATTTGTCACTTCAATATTGTTTAAAGAAGTTGTTGCTGCTATTATTTGGATTACCTGATCCTGTTAACTCCCAGGCAGTGGTTCTGACTACTTTCCTTTGCCCTTCCGACATGTTTGCCTTTTAAAAATGTTCTTCGTTGTTGGACTTATAGCAGCAGCACTATAAGCTGCCAAACAGAAACAGGGCAGTAGAAAAATCATCTCCCTCAATATTCAGGTAGTGGTTTTCATAATTTAAGGGACCAAACAGTTGGTCTTTGGGAGCTCCAACAATTGTTTCCCCAGAGATTCTAAAATTTATATAGTAGAGGGATTGAGTGAGATAGCAATGGACCGAAGCACAGGATCTACAAACAGAGGCACCTTCCCGGTT
Source organism: Python bivittatus (assembly GCF_059951505.1). Classification (NCBI taxonomy): domain Eukaryota; kingdom Metazoa; phylum Chordata; class Lepidosauria; order Squamata; family Pythonidae; genus Python; species Python bivittatus. Next base: position 54,007,236 of record NW_028277125.1, on the reverse strand, counting down.
TTGAAGGGGAAAAGTATATTGAAGACCATAATAAACCTATTTCTTTCCCTCACTAGTATCTTTTTACTGCAGTGACTAGTATGTCAGTTGGAGGACAAGTTTATCCCTAGCTTAGCTGATAAATTATCACTTTTACACAAGGGTTTTAGAGATGATGCCTTGGCTAAATCAGTTTCTGCACCTTAATGCTACTTTGATAGGATATTAAAATCAAAGGTAAGTATATTTCCTTAGTGGTTTTTCCTGTAAGGGGTAAGGGCAGAGACAGAAGGTTTCTTTCACAAGACAAATCTTCCAGATCTCTCCCTGGGACCTCTCTGCCCCCATCCCTTCTTCCCAGTTCTGGCATGTCTCAGTATAGCTTTTCCCAAAAGTGAAAGAGTTCCAGCCAAGCAGTTATTATCGTGCCCCTGCATGACTCGATGAACGTGTTCCTTATCTGGAATCTGGATGGGACAGAACATGAGCCTTTAGATAAATAGCTCTAGCTTCCCCTTTCCACCAAGGGCAAATAGGTTGGGAGTGTATAGTGCACTCCAATCCAACACAGGATACAAGAAACAAGGGAATAAGAATTAATAATTGCAAATGCAAATAGGAACTGCATAGAAGAGCAGGACATGTCACATGATCATTACTGCAGAACGAAACTTCAAGTTATATTGATAAATAGTGGGGAGAAAAACAGTTTGCAAGTTCTCATCATTGAACCTAAACTTTAAACTTGCTCCTTTCCATTTCAGGTCCCTCCCTTTCCCTTGTTTCACCTAATATTCTACCCGATGGCTCAAAGATGCAAACAAGTTGATAGTTTGGAATAAATGTTGTTCAGGGTCTGAATTGTTCCTTTAGCCCCAAGAATTTGAATGTGAATAGAGATGTCTAGCAACCACCAGAATAAATCAATGATATAGATTCTTAGAGCTCTTTGTAGCATAAAACAGCAGAGAGAAATTTAAGTAGCGTTTACTTCAAAAACACATTATTTTATTTATTTTCAAAAAAGACAATGATCCATCACACTGGACTGAATTAAAATCAAAAAGTCAAAAGCGAAAAGCACTTGACACTAAGTACAAGAACAGCTCCACATGTGACTATATTTTACATCTACCTTAATAACTGAGAAATTACAGTCGAGGGCAACTGCACCTGACAAAAACAAATAAAAATTCTTGTTCTGAAAGTTCTGTACCTATGGAAGTGATACACCTATTGTTGGACTTTTTAACATGTAAATAATACACTTCCATGTATATAATAACTTGCATATAATTTGTCCTAACATACATAAATTGGTTTTAGAGGATGTTACTAGCCTTCTCCTATAATTTTCTGCCAAAAAAACACACCCTCCTGGAACACAATTTAAATTAAGTAAAACTATGATTAATTTTAATTAAAATCAGTGTGTGTGTTTGTGTGTGTGTGTGTGTGTGTGTGTGCATGTATGTATGTATGTATGTGTGTATATATATATATATATATATATATATATATATACATACACACACATACACATATATAAAAAATGGATTTTATAATAGAATGTTAGAGGAGAACCAAACAGGTGCTTTATTTTAATTACATCCAAGTGGCCATTGTTTTAAATGCCCACAATACAATTTCTAGTAACAGGCACTGATGTGAAGTAAGTAGCCTGCCTCCAGTTACAGCTGACACTGCTTTGCTGCCCCTGAAGTCTGATAAAATAAGTTTGCTTTCCCAGATAAGGAGGAAGTTGATAGCAGCAGGAGTGCACTTCTCATTGGGGAGGGGTAAATGTGGCAGCAGAAAAGATATGTGAGCAGGTGCTTATGCTAGGAGGCATTGTCTGCAATATGCTAGGATTCATTCAAACCCAGTGCCGCCTTTTTTTTTTTTTTTTAATCTGCACTCAATCGTGGCTGATTCTGTGGCGACTGCCTGGACGAGTCCCTGCAGTTTTCATGGCAAGGTGTTTCGGAAGTGGTTTGCCATTGCCTCCTTCCTAGAGCGGAGCCCAGCTGGCGAGCGCAGGAGGCGGGGGTTTTCTGTTGCTTCGCGCTGTTTTTGGGTGTACATGACTTCTGCATTACTGGCAACTGGCCCTGTCTCCCATGCAAGGCGCCACCAGCGTTTTTCCTCCCACCGGGGTGAGAGTACCCATTTATCTACTCGTGGATGCTTTCGAGCTGCTGGGTTGGCAGAAACTGGGGATGAGACAGGAGCTCACTCTATGCCACCCTATGTATAGCTTTTTGTCTTGTCTTCCTTTTATATGTCAATCACAGGCCAAGATGGTAGGTTTGCTTATATTCTTTCCATCATTCTTTTCAGATGATATACCTGGATTTATGAAGAGTCAGAAATGGGGAGCTGGACTATGGTGCCAGGATCTGCCTCCAAATGAATTGGACATTATAACTTGCTTGAATAGATTTCTACAGATGGAAATTATCCTGCAAAATAATGGACCTGCTTTTTTCGGGGGGGTGGGGGTACACAGTCATGCATATCAAATAAACACACATATAAATCAATTCAGCCTAATGAATCCATTGGAACTAAGGATAAAGGCCACAATTCCAATTCTGTTTTGCCCACTCCAATCAGGTATATCTGGTTATGTGATCCAAAAATTGCTTTGGACTTCATGCCAGAAGTTCTGCTTTTTAAAAAGTCCAACTCTAATTTCTAAGAGTGAGCGCATCAGTATTGTGTTAAATTAGAATATGTAAAGCATATCAAGTAAAGTTCACCGTTGTGAGTTTCAATGTGATTTTCCAAAACTGGAAGCAAAGCATCCTTCCGAAAGCTGAAGAGTAGAAGTCAGAAGGATTAACTTGATTTCGTTTCCCACTTATTTGCAATCATGAACATTTGTTCAGAGTTTTTAAAAGCCTCATTCAGTACAATTGTGTTTTTTTGACGTGTATTCTACCCTCTTGCCTACTGAAGCACACCCAGGAAGTTGGATATTTTATAAGTGCTGCTGTTATGGAAAATGTCTATAACCTATTTTATTAGTAGTATCTTACTAGAACTATAAACAAAAAACTGTAGACTGTACTTGGTTTCAGTGTCTAGGCCTAGAGTAATGAATGTAATTACAGATTTTACAATTGAGGTTATCCAAAATATCCTTTCTGAAAATCATGTCCTAGTAAGTAATTTATTAGTTGTGCTTATATTTCTTGTACTTAAAAAAGCTCAAATATCTGACACCAATGGTTTTTAGATTACATTAGCTTTGTACAGCATGTAAGGGAATAAATATATTAAACAATTATATTTTCAGAAAAACAGAAATATTATAAAATAAGTTGGCATTTTTGTAGTATGGGGTTTTCTTCTAATACATGTTGAATATGATATTCAGTTGAATATTATTTATATGTTGGTAACTGAAAACAAATCTTAGAAGTATTTTTTTAAAAAAAAATAAGTTTTACACCATCTGCTTATCTGATTTTGTTTCTTAAAGAGGTAATAAACACTAGGATGTAGTTGTGTATCAACTTACTGAAGTGGAGTTGCAAGGAATTGCACTATAGTTCATTCCTGTTTTTCCAATGCATGTTTCTACAAATCACTGTAGTTGTATGAGATGCCAAAGCACTTTGTTAACAAACTTATTTCCCAGATGTGGCTAAAGCAGGGACAGAAGGCTCAAATGTTCTAACATACCTAACATTTCAATTACAGTTATCTTATGGTGCCATCACATATTTTTCTTCAACAATCAAACAGCCTCAGCTGGAAATGCTAAGCAATAACGTAAATAAAGCACCATCTGGCAAGAATAATTAAGGAAGGCTGGAAATAAAGCATTAATTAGCACAGTACTTCAAATGACCTTCAGAGTCTTGATTATGAAATTATCTCCAAAACAGGTAATCATTTATTTCATGTTGTAGTTAAATTTAACTAAGCATGAATAAATAATTTCACACTTTGAATCTACTATTGCGTGTTATTGGCTACTGATATAATCCAATGCTCAAATTGTTTCATTCTGGTAGGACAACAGCCATGAAATAGATAGCAAACAAATAATATGATGGAACCAGCTGCAGTATATTGCTGCCTTAGGTATCCGACGTAGCAAACATGTGATCGTTGTCACTCCTACCTGTTTCTGTTTACAAACATTTTGCCATTTATTGAATTTGTTGTACCATTAATTGTGAGCCATCTTTTCAGAAGCATCTCCCACTAATAAAAATATTTCTTCACCTACCTCTTTATTGCTCACATAACCATATGATATTTTTGATCTACATGAACCCAATATTCCAGGCTCAGGAGCAAAATTATATAACTAGAACAACCTTTGTCCTGTAGACAGAGAAATCAGCCATCTGTCACTAGGAAAAATTGCCTTCACTACTTTCAGCCAGAAACTCAAGATGGGAAAATGAAGAGAAACTGATGGCCTAATCTATTATGTCAGGTTGAAGGGCCTTAAAAAAAAGAACACCTAGAGTGAATTTTTAAAACTTCAGAGTACTTAGGGATAGTAAACTACTCATCAGCAGCCTTATCTTACCTTATAATATAGCATGACTGTTTCAGTACTGATCCAGTTTAACAGTGGTTGCTAAATAAATTACTTAAATCTTCTACGTTATTAGGAGGCTTCCTGAAGTCAATAGTATTTCAGAAACAATGTAGATAAACTGAGATCAGAAAGATAGAAAACTAGTCTTTTCTCTGCCATGGACTTAATGTTAAAATATGTTATTAATTATCATTTGATGAATAAGCTATAGAAAACTAATTTACATGTAACCCTAAGTATGGTTTATAAAACACAATATTTGGGTTTTTATGTCCCATTAACCCAGAACCAAGAAACCATATACTAGTATAGCATAATGCATGAACTAATGGAAGTACTTAATGGTTCAGCATTATGTGTGAACTCAGAAATTATTATGTGTTTAGTAAAACATGATTAAAATAAAACATGGCTTAGTGTGAGACATGGATTTAGCCAAGCAAGTCCCAAACATTAAACTTTTATTTATCTCAGAGATGTTTGTGGCCTCCTTCACAGCATTATTGTAAGGACAAACAAAAGGCTCTAATACACTTAATGAATACAAATGCTATAGTGATAATTGAGAACGCAGGCAGAGGACAAAATCTATCTTGGCGCAGTACAGATTTTGACACCCGGTTTTCCAGGACAATGCCCTTCGTCTTCAAGTAATGCCTAAAAGCTTAAAAACAGACATTTAACTGCATGGAATAGTTGGCTCATTTACAAGTGCTGCCATAGTAATAGGCCAACATACTAAAAAGCTCTTTGTTTAATTAATGCATGTTTAAATGTACCACCTAGAAAAGATGTAAAGTCAACATAAAATTTAGATCACTTTGTTTAATTGCTTTAACACTGCTTAAAGTCATGAGGTATAAAGAAAGCTGGAATAGGCTAAACTGCCAGATGAAATAGCGATCTATTGTCCATGAGGAATTCTTAAGTATATGCAAACACACAGATATGGAAAAGGATTATAAAGACTGTACAGATAACCCACCATAATGATTTTTTTACCAAGTTCATACTTTACCAGTCTGTGTTGGCGACATGTTAGTCATTTACCATAAAACTAATTAAAAATGGGCTTTACTGTTTGACTGGGTGACCTGATCCATTCTCATGTCATTTTACTAATATTTACTAACTCCCCCTAGTATAAGTGCGTAATAATAATTACGTGACTACAGCATAAGATAGAAATCATAGTACATGCAATTATGATTGAGACACTGAGCACACCTCTTTAAAATGACAGATTCCTTGATCAGGACAGTTCCAGACTGCTTTTGTACCTCGTGCTAAGTCATTATTTGTTTCTTGAACAAAAATTTGTTCAGGTTTCATTGCACAAAATGCTAAGCCACAAACCATGATTTACAGACTATAATGGCTGGGTTTGCACTATATGTCAAAGTGAATCAAGCAACACCAAATGATATGTGAACTAGGATACTGAGTAACAAATATCTTTTAATGATATAATCCTTCACAAATGAATATGGAGTGACACAGACAAAGTCTATAAAAATATACAGATTAATTTTAAATATTGACAGCTTCTGAAAGTTCATCTAAACTGTATTACATGAGTCATACAATTCTTTTCTAAGTCTTACTTTTTAAAAAATACTTTAAAACTATATATTTTGTGTATCAGAATGAACCATTTGTGGTTGTTTGGGGCCACTTTCCTTCCTGGAAAGCTATGCATCTCCTATATGGGAGAAGGGTCTAATTCTTCTGTTACTGGGTAAATGTTTTGTATCATGTTCTGTCCCTTTCAAACGTATACTATCCTATTTTATAAAAGAGTGTGCTGGAAAGAAAGCAGTTTGGGGAAGAAAACAATAAATCAGTCTTTGGCATGGCTTAGAGTCAGTCATGACTGGAACAACATATAAGCCAAATAAAAGAGAAAGAGAGAGAGAACGGAATGGCAGAATTTCCATTTTAGGGTACATTAATAGCACTAATTACTGTGTTTTGATATAATGCATGTAAACAATTATCCTAGAATCTTCATTAACTGACGTTCACCATTTCATCCTTAGGTTGTATAATGTCAAATCGCTTGTGAAAACTTCTTTTGTAATGAGGCTAAGGAATAATTCTTCATTCAAAATCAAGGTCATGAACATGCTTCTGAACTTCTTTGATACCATCCGGAAACCCATACACTATGGTCAAAAGTATCCTTGGGGAATTTTCTAGTAGCCAGCTCTTTTGTACAGAGATTCCCTTCTTTCATAGACACTTTCTGATTGAGGTTGAAGGAAACAGAAATGTTGGCTTAGAAGAAAATTCAGCTTGTTTTGATTAGTTTGTGCTGATACAATTATGTCTCAACTTTGTAAGATTCTTACAGGTACTGCACACAGTTGCAATCCTGCATATGTCTACTTTGAGTTCTTTGGATCTTATAGTAATGCAATAGGTTCACAGTTTTGCAAAATGTGAAATAAACAAACACTGGAAGTGCAGCATTTAAAGATATATAGATTGCAAAGAATATTTAATGGCAAGACAGCTAGCAGAACACATTATGTTCAATAAATCTGAACTTGAATTTACAGAGTAATTGTTGTACCCACATTAATTATAGTGGTTCTTCTTTAGGTGGATGGGATGCTACCTACAGTAAACAAACTAAATAAAAGTGATCTCTTCAACAATCATATGTGGCTCTAGCATCAGGGCAGACAAGAAAAGTTGCAGAAAACTGATATTTCAGTTAATGGTCAAATGAGAAGTAACCTACAGATTCTTTTCATAGGAATCATCTAATCCTTGTAGCAGCAAACAAACCCACAGTCACTAACATAGAGATGGCTTGGGTTACAGACATTCTTCTCTGCAATCCATCTAGATCCAAATAATCTAACAGCAAATTATTTTATTTAGAGTACAGTAATTTGACCTTCAGAGTCCCAGGATCCCAGTGTTACTAATTTGAAGCCACCAACTAAAAAGTAGAACAAAGCAATTCAGTAAACAAAGTTTTAGCCCAAATAAACCAAAGCAAACACTGAGAGAATCTAATCTCTCTGAAGAAGGAGCACCATGACCATGGTACTAGTACAGAAATGGATATATCATGTATGTCTATAATTCAGCACCGTGAAGGTTGTGTATCTAATGGAGATAGATAATGGGGTGTCTGTTCAAGAGTATACATTGTGGATGTAGTCAGGCAAATGTGGAAGGACTGATCTTTCAGACATCTCATCACAAATTGTTTAGGAGTCAACAAATAAATCTATAATCCATCATCCACTTGTAGGAAAAATGAAATCTGAAGTGATAATATAGCTAATCATTATGCCTAAATTCCTTCAGTAGTGTGCCTTTGGAAAAAAAATGGATAAGCAAATAAGTGTACACTTATTACTATCATAGGTTTATAACCCACTTAAAGTCATTCTTTGTCCTAAGAAAGCTCATAATTATACAAACAAATGTGGTGAAGGAAACAGTACAAAAATATCTGTAGCCTAGTCTCAGTACAATGCTTGATAAGTTAAATACTAATGACCAGCTATCTAAAAGGAACTATTGTAACCCCATCATACTTTGAGAAGAAATGGGCATGTCTTCTTGGTACATGTCAAACAAAGGAATAAAAGACCCTAAACAGTGCAAAGTCCATAAACACCATTTCAAGAGTCTACCTCATAAACCAGTATCTCTGTTCTGCTAACATGAAATGGATGCTGATGAATCAATCTTTGCCAGAGGCAAAATTATAGAAATCATACTCACATACACTGACCTTTTCATAAAGAGAGAAGAAAAAGTCATTTGACATCAGAGTAACTCACCACTAAAATCCTTGTTCTGAGTGCAAAAGGGATAAACACTGGAAGATTCTACTGGAAGAAAGCCAAAACACTATTGTATAGAAAGGTCTAACAAAGGGAGAACTTAAAGGGGGAAAATATTGTAAAATTCATTCACTAGACGCCTCAAATCCAAGTGAATTGCAGCCTGTCCTCCTCCTGAGCACACACATCTTTGGCACTTACAGTTCTGTTAAGTGTCAGAGATAGTCATCAACATCTATTCCTGTCCCCAAACTTTCTTCCCTGCTTGTTTGTTTCCTGACAAAAGGAAGGTATTTTCATTGTGCTTTCTAATTTAACTTTATCCTTTACAATATTTCTGTATAACTGTTCTCCTCCATCTCTAATACTCATGTTCTTCCGGTCCCAATTCTCAAGCAATTGGTCTACTGATTTCAGTTTCTTTAGCCTCCCAGTCTTTTTCAGTACCGTAATATTCAATACCATCAGCCCCCGCCTTTTCCTATAGAATCTTCTCCCTCTCCCTTTTTAAGTGTTTGTGTAGAACACCCAGTCTGGTTTACACCTTCTTGGATCAATTGCTTTGATTCTTGCTTTGAGTTCCCCAGGGCTGAGAAAATGACATTACATAACACTGGGTCCTTTCAACAACTATGAGTAGGTTGAGCCTAGGAAGGGAGATGGTTAAAGCAGTGAAAAGATTATTCTTTATGTTTCTGTCCTGTTCTTTGTCCCTCCATGAATTATTATAACATCTCTGTGAGATCCACTTACTTATTTCATCACAGCTTTGTGCTTTTTTTTTTTTTCCAAGTGGAAAAGCATCTCATATTCTCTTAATTCCAAATATGAAAGATTTTTGGATTCAGATCTACAGCAAACTAGTGATTTACTTTACCAAAGTGTTTGAAAATGTTCTACAAATTCAAACTAGGGTCATTAAATATTTTATATTTTGCATATAACTTTATGCAAATGCAGACATATTCTTTAATTATGACAGCATGGTCTAATCCCTTTGTAATATCAAAAATAAACATATACAAGGGAAAACGACAACACTATGTGGGAAAGTTGCAACAGTAACAAGAAATTCATCTCAGCAAAGTGCTAGAATAAGCAGTTTTAAATTAGATATTCAGTGTAATCTGCAGGGTAATATGGCTTAGTACAGCAATGGATTATAGCTAGATTTAAAATGTTATGGCTAACGATTCCTGAATATGTGGAAAGTAGCTTCATTAGGCTTTATAGACTTCTAAATATATGGATTTTCTGCATATTATTTGCTTACTAACCAGTGCCCAATTAAATTCATTGTTCCAGTTTAAATTATAGCTCCACTAAAATAGTTTTCTGGATGGCATGTCCATTTCAACCCAAATTTAGGTACTGAAAACTCTCTGAACCATATTGTAAATAGGTCACCATTTATTATGGATGATAGAATTCAACTGTCATTAGAAGCACTAATGAATTGCTTTTTTTGTGTAGCATGAAATGGAAAATCTGTCCAGCTTAAGTCAGTCAAAGAACAGCAAGGATAATTTGGCAAAGATAATAAAAATTCATAACTATGACATAATGCATATCAGAAATATGGATTTATTGAATAAGGCTTAATATGTTAACTGATACTGAAGAAAATATTATGTTTTATCCACTCTTTTTTACTAATACCCCTTTTAAAGATAAATGATTCAATTACTACTTATGTTAATATTGTTCTGTTTAATTCAGTAGAACTCCACCAATGTAAATAATCATTTAATCACCTTCCCCTTACCCATCACCACATTTTTTACACTGATAATGCTCTACTGATCAAACATTATTTCTCACACAGATGGTATTAGGATAAGCAATGATTAGAGAAAGCAATCAATTTGCAAGAAAATGTCACCATTCAGTTTTCATTTAACTGCTGGTGCACAGTGTACTTCAGGGCCCATCATATCTTGGTTAAGAGTGACCTAAGAGCTGAGGACATGTTGGGAATAACTACTAACCATGACTAATATAACTGTAGAAGTAGAAATACAACACCTTTGTCTGTGGAGTCCTTGGGGTTCTCTGAGCTTGGTTGTTTTCTTGCAGACATTTTGTTACCTGGCTAGATAACATTTTCAGTGCTAGAAGGGAGTGGGGATTGTTCTCTGTTTATATACAGTAGCTTGCCTTGTCAGTGTTGGAGGGGGTGTTGTTTTTTCTTGATAGTTCCTTGATCAGGCTGTTGCTTACTGCTTGATGGTCTGTCTGCGTTGATAGTTCCTTAATTGCTGTATTGTTTACTGCTTGATTGTTTGTTTTGTGTTAATCTCTGCTTATCTGGGTGTTGATTGCTGGTGAGGAGGTGTTCTGGTCTTTTTGTTTCCTTTTTATTGTCTCTTTTGAATAGTTTGTAGATGTTGTTTATGTGCCTGTTGATGGCTGACTTGTCTGAATACCAAGCTTCCAGGAATTCCCTTGCATTTTTGGATTTAGCTTGGTTTAAGATGCTGACAGTTTCCCAGTTGAAACTATAGTTAAGTCTGTCCAAGTGTTGTTACATTAAGGAGTTTTCATCATGTCTTCTGATTGCTAGTTGGTGTTCATGGATGTGCTCTGCTAGCCTTCTGCCTGTCTGTCCTACATAGTGATTGTTACAGTCCTTACACTGTATGTTGTAGATGACTCCTTTTTTGGGGGGGAGGGCTACTGGGTTTTTTGGTTTATTTAAGATGTTTTGGAGGGCTTTAGTTGGTTTGTGTGCTACAGAGATGCTATGTGGTTGTAATAGTCTGTTGGTAGTTTCTGAGACATTTCTGATGTATGGCAGTGTTATCCTTTTCATAGCTTGTGTTGGTTGTGTTGTAGTAGGTTGAGTGGTCAGGCACTTTTTGATAAAGTTGCATGGATATCCATTTTGTTGGAAGATGTTGTATAGGTGGTCTGTTTCCTTTTTCTGCTGTTCTGGGTTGCTGCAGTGTCTTTGTGCTCGCTTGAATAATGTTCTTACACAGCTCCTCTTGTGGAAGGTTGGGTTGTTACTTTGGTAATGGAGTACTTGGTTAGTGTGGGTTGTTTTTCAATAGACTTGTGTTTCTACTTGCCATCATTTCATCTGCTGATGTGGATATCCAGGAAGGGTAGCATGTTGTTGTTTTCTCATCTCTAGTGAATTTTATTCCTTTGAAGATGTTGTTGATAATTTCATGTGCCTTCTCTAGTTGTTCCTTTTTTATTATTACAAAGGTGTCATCTACATACCGGATCCATACTTTTGTTTGTATGTGTGGAAACACCCTTGCTTTTAAAGTTAATTAAAAACAGAGATTGAATGGGTATGGGACACTAGGATCTTGACTTCTACTGATAGTGAAGTTTTCAGTCTCCTGGATTTTGGGGTACATCACTATTTATGTAACAGAACAGGCAAAGAATATGTAAAAAGAATAGTTATGCAGTCTCTGTTAAGAAACAACCCAATTTGTTGAATGGATCTAATGTTAGGAAACACACAATTTTTTAAAAACTTAGAACATATGCAGTATTAAACACACTTTATAATTTCATAGGAGATCGAGAAGGAAAACAGACTTGGATTATATTAAAAATAATGATTGGCTGCCATATATTTAATAATTTCTCTCACATTAAATTTGTATTTAATGTAATTTCTGTCACATTAAAATTACTGTTTGGCAGCAGCTTCAGAGCCAGTATGGTGTAGTGGTTAAAGATTTGGAATAGGATTAGGAAGACCCATTTATGGCTACGGGCATTCAGAGGGTGACTTTGAAAAATTTCTCTATACATGCTTCTTAGTCTGAGGACAGAATCAAGAGATATCAGCATATAAGCCACCTTGATCCCCTGAAGGAAAAATTGGATATAAATCAAATAAATAAATGTTTGGAGAGCCTTGTATAAGTATGAGACTGTGGAATCCTAGATTCGGTTTTCTACTTCAAATTCCTGTTCATTTTCTGGTTCTAAAAGTTTTCCAGTCTGAACCTGATGGCTGGCTGGCTATGGATAGGGGTTCAAACCAAGTGGTTTTCTAGGGTCTGTAGGATCCATCCTTCCAAAGCCTGATACCAATGTCTCCCAAATACTCTTACTTGAATGGTAACCCCTGTATGGCTAGTTCACAAGTTGCTAAATTCCTATAGCCCTACAGAAAAGTTGAGGCAGTGGGATTTGAGTATTTTTCAAGAATGGGAGTGATCTCATAGACATCCACTACAAAAAGGACTGATGAAAAACATGTGCAATGAAAATCTCAATGAAATGAACAATGAACAATGAAAATCTCAGCCTGTCATATTTGGATCCTAACATTGGGTGCCTATACTGTATATCTCAGTAACAGTAGTGCTTGCTAAAGGGCCTTCATTCTTTTAAAGATACTCAAGTTTCCAAATCTGGGTAGGACTAAATTCTGATACTAAAAATACTATACTGAAGAGGGCAAATAATTTCAGAAGTGTTTATTATTTGATACCGACTTTTATTTGTAAATATTTTTTGAACATACTATCATTGTTTTTAAGGCACAGATCCATCCAGAATCTTGCATAGTGCTACTATAGTATAATAACACTTTAGTCCTTGAATTACTGACTTATTACAAGGAAGGTGTTTATTTTCACTTGTTGCTGTTCTGAAGGAGTAAAGCATTTATTATTGACCAAGGATGAAAAGAAATTCCAAATATCCAAAGCCATTTGTAAATCATAAAATTTAATTTAAAATTGAAAAACAGACAAAACTCTCGGTTATCCCTTCTTCAGTTGAAAACGTGCACATAGTTTTAATGTAATGTAAAATTTTACATTTTAATGTAAAAATGGTTCCATTCCAGTTTAATGTAATGTTTTCTCTCAATAAATAAGAATTCTAGCTGAACATTATCTTTCACTTATAAAAGGCCTGGGATCAAAAGATGCTGAACACAAACAGAACATATTGTAACACGAAGGCATCTAATTCAAGGACAGATGTCTAAACAATGTACAGTCCAAACATAACGCAGGGCCAAAACCCAGTTAAATGATAAGCATCCTAATTGCAGAGACAGCTGATGTTTCAAATGAACTTGGCTGATATACATGTTATGCATGCTGCATTGTGTTCTTCAAACTTTAGAATCAAACAATGGTAAACAGAGGGTTACAATTATAGTTTTGTAAAACAATGATATATTCTCATTTTGAGTGGATATTTTATATGTGATTAGATGTAATCACATTTACATTCAGAGAGAAAGAATTTAAATATTGCCCTTTCTATGAAAAACATATTGGAAAAAAATCTGATCTAGTCTGACTGTGCCAGCTAGGGAGCGAATTAAACTGGCACTCTGCTTTTCGCTTCACAAAGACAAATTTACTAGCTACTATTTAATCAATATTAATTAATAAAGTAGTAGCTATTTCTAATTAATGCCAAAAAAAATTTAAAAACTCAGTTTTGAGGATTGGTGATAATGATGGAAAATTCTAAAAATAAACTTTAAAAATTGAAGGAATGTCTAATTTTAGAAATACATACACTGACTCTTATGCAAAAATGTAGACTCCTTTATTAAGTATTATGTCTTGGAATGGCTTTATAAAATAACTGTATTTTGTAATGAGGTGAGTGGCTGGCCAGGTTCAAATATCACAGTTCTAATGTGATAAATCCTGGCTTAACCTATTGCATCTAATACTTAATTGCTCCTGTTTTTTCATGCTCCTCATATGCTTTGAGGGACCACTGGCCCGTCCATGTATAAGGCAGAATTTCTGTGTTTAACCTATTCAAGCATTTCAGGAACAAAAAAAAGGAACACAAATTCCTAGCCAAGTCAAACCCACAAGCCCAATATCCAATAACTGTTGTAAATATGACTATGAATGTATGTATGAGTATATGTGCATATATATGCACACACACAGGACAGCAACTCAGCTCTGTGACTTTCATTAGCCAAAGTGAACTGTTGTCTTAAGCACAAAATTAGGTGAAGGATCACCAACCCTAGTCAATGTACTCTTTGCCTACATCTACTCACAAACCAAGTTCAGCAGGCACCATCCTGTGCAGCTTCCTGAGTAAACAAGCATCCAACATTTCATTTTATGAGGTTTAGATCCTGATGAGATGACTGATTTGTCAGATGGATCTGGCTTTTTCAGGAAGCAGAAGAGCTAACTTCTTCTTACTCTTTCCTACTTGCTGGGTAATTCAGTATACTGAACTGCATTATCAGAATTAAAGGTATATCAGCCAAACTCTTATTTACCTAATCTGTCCCCCACATAAAGTGCAAACACCAAAAGAAAGTGTTTTTAGAAGCAACCCCATAGATTTCTGCAGCCAACTGTCTTGGAGTGATTCTGTTTGTGCTGACAAGAGAGAAAAGGAGAGGAGACAGTTTAACAATAGACAAAGCTGTCTGCTGTTTTTCCCCTGTTCTTGTTTCCTTGCAGAAGATAAGGCAGATACCTGGGTCTGAATTGTATTTCTAAGATGGCAATCTGAAAAATGCTAATGCTAACCAGGAGGAAGGAAGGGAAGAACATTCTAGACCTTACTGGAAAATATCTATCCATTCACAAATTCAAATGTAACCTGATGATTTTCTAATAAAATATACAAGACATTTGTAGAATAAGTTGCCTATTTGGAAAATAGTCAGTGTAACACCCTCCCTTAAAAAAGGAATCTAGGAGCTATCCATAAAATTATAAATTGCAAATGGTAGATTTCTTGCAATCTGGTAAAGCATAAAGTAAAGAGTTAACTGGACACTTCCTCATAAGGCAGGCAAGCAGGCAGAAGCTGGAATAACTGAGGGAGGTACCAAAAGAAAAAAAAGAGTTGCTTAATATTTGGACAAAGTAAACTGTGGGAAAGGAAAAAGACATAATTTGTATATTTTAAAAAGAAAGTAAAGAAATCTTGTGACAATTATTCTCTAATTAAGCACTTAGGAGCTTTGAAGGACCTTGAAGTAGAACAACATATCCTGTACTATCTATTCACACACCTGGATTTATAAATGAAATTTTAATTGTTCATAGCAACAATGAGTTCTCTGAGTGAGTCCTAAACACTACATAATTTGGTCTAGTGGTTAAGGCAGCAGGCTAGAAAGCAGGAGACTGTGAGTTCTAGCCCCTCCTTAGGCATGAAAGCCGGCTGGATGACTTTGGGCTAGTAACATTCTCTCAGCCTAACTCACCTCACAAGTTGTTGTTGTGGGGAAAATAGGAGGAGGAAAGAATATTAGTATATTCGTCACCTTGAGTTATTTATAAAAATAATAAAGGTGGGATAAAAAAAGAAATCTAAAAACAAAAATTAATCAGAAAAAGGAAGGCCTAAAGAACATCAGTATAACTTAGTTGTTCAGGGGGTGAATGGCAATGAGGTTTTGAAGTAACCAAAATTACCAAAATAATTGAAGAAAATCTGTCACTTCTGACAAAACAAATCTGGTCTCACCACAGGCTTTCTCAGTGTCTGTTCCGTTATTTAGTAGACATTATTAAAGATAAAATCATCAAACATACAGAAGGACAAATCTTGACAAAGAAGAATTAGTATTATCTTAGAAAAGGAAATTATTAATTTACTGTTCCATTTCTGGTGACTTTAAGCCAACGGAGAACTTTCTGGAGCAGATTTGGAAAGGGAACTGTAAATAGAAAATAGGAAGACCTGTAGTGTGAGTAAAGTGTGGTTCCACGTTACAACATTTCACCTAAGGACACCTGCTGTCTTTTATATACGATAACTAAAGATAGTTCTCTGCACAAAGATGTCTCAGAATTATTTTAAGAATCTGTATTTCTTGTCCTGGTATTTTTATGACAATTTAATCTTCTGTTACTACTAATAGATTTAGAAATTTATCTTAAGATCAATGTATTATGGAGGGTATTTCTGTGTCAAAATAAAATGTCAGCTTCCTAGATAATATCTGATAAATTATTTAAATTCATGGGCTTCCTGTAAAACAATGTATGAAAAATTGTGAATTAGTTTAGAATTTTGATCACCAAATAATGATATATAAATAAGAACCAGTTATCCTACAACCATATTAGAAGGTCAGAACAAATGGACTACAATTAACAGCAAATACCTATAGCTTTTCAGACAAATTTAAAGTTTGCTCAGGATATAAATGGATATTGCTGAGTATAATCTACTGACTATGCTTGAAATTAATGGACTGGAGTTAATCAAACTTTTAAAGGCCTATTGAAATAAATTACACTTAAATTAATCATAAATCCCACTGAATTAGCCCATATGAGTAAGTTTGGAACCAAAACATTATTTTCAATTATGAAAACAATGCTAGGATCACACATTAGGGTTCTGAAAAATATTCTGAATTTGAAATCCTTCAAGTTTGAAACAGATTGTCCCAACATTAGAAGATGTGTTCTGGCACTGTTCTGACCATAGTGGAAGTGTTTTGAGCTCAAAACATTTTGAGACTATTCTGAGCTGGAGTATTGTTTCCAGTGAAGGAATTTAAAAGAGGAACAAGTCACTCAAAGCTTGATTGTTTAAAAATTTAAAATTCTTTACATACAACTACTGTAGAGTTGCGGAGCTAACATCAATAATAGGGATACATATATTTTATGCATGTATATAGGTCATACTTCCACTTTATAGGACAAAATCCGTCATTCCATCCCAAGGCAGGCAAAACGTCAGAGGAGGGAAAGGGTAAAAATGAAGTTCTCCCTATATCAGGGTGCGGAATTTATGGGCCTTGAGATATTGTTCAATTATAATTCCCATTCGTTCTAGCCATCACAACTATTATTAAGGGATGATAGGGGTTCCACTTCAGCAGTATCTTTAGAAGTATCTGATGATGATAGGTTCCTTATTTCTGGTTGTATTTAGGCAAGGTTGGGGAAGAAAAACATTACATATATAGCTTTGGCCTACACCAAGTTCAGCCTTCTGCAGTTTTGTAGCTCCTGGGCATCTCTCTCTCTCTCTCTCTCTTCCTCTCCCATCAGCCAATCTCTGGGAAAAGTTTCATCAACATCCATTACGAAATCATTTGAGGCATTACAATGTAGACACAGCACCAAATAAAATTAACTAATAAGTATACTGTGACTTACATATTAGTGTTTGATTATTTTTCGTATCTGAACTAGATCTTATACTGTGTTGTTAATTCCCCAACATGGTTGAGGTCTGTCCTTTATTCAGTAGACAACAAACTGAAATGTCAGGTGTCATGCTTCCATTATGACTTCAAATATAAGTCTTGCATATGTGCCATAAAACAGTTTAATGCTTTTTAAAAATCTAATCAACATAGTTATGAGGAAACTTGTAGTCTCTAAGATTTATTTGACAGAGGCCCTGAGGGTATACTTTTTATTCCCACACTTTACCTTATTGCAAGATAATTATTTTTTCTGCTAGCCTCAGTTCACAACTCAGTGAAGGATAAAAAATATTTTACATTGCATTTCTGTATCAGTTATTGGCTGTCCTCCTTCCAGAACAGTATGATCACAAATTCTTCGTACAGCTTAGATGAGATGAAGCTTATCACAATTTAAATTATCACACAATTACTGTTCAA
This sequence comes from Python bivittatus, assembly GCF_059951505.1. Taxonomy (NCBI): domain Eukaryota; kingdom Metazoa; phylum Chordata; class Lepidosauria; order Squamata; family Pythonidae; genus Python; species Python bivittatus. Next base: position 53,989,304 of record NW_028277125.1, on the reverse strand, counting down.
AACAATGTTTATATAAAGAGTAGAGGAAGTGTAGTATATTTGATCAATCAGACTTTGGTATCTGTTGCTTTAAAAACTGGTGCTAGTTTTCACCTAGTAATTGTACTTCTTTAGAAATTGTACTAATTTAGGAATCATGTACAGAGAAGTATAGGTCTTTTCCTTTCCTAGAAAAAAATGATTTCTCTCTCTTCCTCATAGGAAGGACAGATGGAAAAGGAACATATATATAAAATAACTCTCTCTCTCTCTCTCTCTCTCTCTCTCTCTCACACACACACACACACACACACACAGACAAAGACTCATTTTCTATTTTTCATTACTTCCAACATTTTTCTACAAGACCAATGCAAACACATTCTGTGTTATTTTTCCCATAATGGAATGTTTTGCATTATCAAGTTATATATGCTCCAATACTGAGACACTTTATTTCTTACCACTAGGAATATTCCCTCTTAAGGGGAGGGATATTTTCAGAACTACACACATTTACTTTTAAATCTCTATTTTTGGTGTTGGCATCAATATAAAAATTCTTCCAAGGAGGTTTTAAAAAATTAAAAACAAACATAGCAGAGCCTCCATATTGGAGAGAGGATGTTGGAAGATCCATTTCTACATGTCTTGCCTTGTTACCCCTTCTCAGCTTATTAGGGGCAATAGATACAGCTATAGAGATAGCTGTCTGTAATCAATTCCAGTTCTTGCGCACCTCCTTTTTGCCCCAATTTCTCTTTACCTTCTGTAATGGAGTAGATACCATGCCAGTCTCCATGTAATTTAGCAGATTACTTGGACTTTCATTTGTTTACATAGAATACAGTTGGGTCAATTATTTGGACCATCTATTTAAATCTTTAAAAAGATAAGCACCTGCCTTCAGAAACATTTCCTTTAAAAAAAAAAAAGATAATCAGCTTCCAAAAATTTTCTGAGAATTAGTCTACTATGCATGCCCATTCTGGCAGAAATCTACTCTCAGAGAAGGATGGAAAAGCTATGTATCACCCCAAATTTTATTCTTTCATGCAGATAACACATTAAAGTGCCAATAATGTTTAAGAAAATTATTTGTAATGACTGAATGTGGTTCACTGTTGAGGGACTGGACCAGACCACAGAGACCCAGCTTGAACTATGGAAGATCACTTGATGAGTTGGAACAGTCATATCTCTCAGTGTAAACTACCTGACAAGAATGTGATCTATGCCATGTTGTGTTCCAGGAAAAGCATAATATAAACTTAATGAATAAACTAATAAGCCATCAATAGTGATGCACTGTATTCAAGCTGAAAACTACAGAGTCATCTCTATCAATGTACTTAAATTGGGCTCAGAAATGAATAGTAGCCACTGTAGTTTTTTTTTAAATCGGTGTTATGGGACTCTAGCTGACTGCTTTCATTATAAACCTTTCAGTTGTATTCTGCACTATGTATCTTGTCTTTAGGAGAATGCATCCTTCTTTAGAAAAAATGGAACACACATTCCTCAGTAAATGTTCGATAAGGTGTTTACCTAAAAGTAGTGGAAGTCAAATTAAACCTTGAATCAGTAGCTTCCTCCAGATATCGGAAAAAATAGAGAAAGAGAGCTGTCACCTAGTACCAAATCCCTTAATGAATCTATCTAGCAGCCAATAAATATTAGTGTTGCCATTATTAGTTCACTTATTATTAACATTTGTATAATAATTTAATTAAAACACAGTATAAGTCTAGCAATACAAAGCAATGACTTAAAACATAATCACCAAGCAATCTACTCCAATTCCCCAGCCATTACATACTTGGAAGAACTGTGGACAGTGTTCTGAGATGAAAACCAAGACAAAACTAATCAAATAAAATATAAATGGCTTTAGTGCGGTGTGTTTTTACAAAGTGTTTGGAAATGTTTAGTATATTCTAAAAATAAGATGTACAAATTGTATCTAAGAACTGCTTAATATTTCAGAAATCAGATTTTCAGAGATTTTCATCCTAAAGCATATTGTTAAGCAGCGTGTTATAAAATGAAACACAAAAAATACATAGATAGCCCTAATGATAATACATAGACAGCCCTAACCGTAGAATAATGTTTTAAACAATCAGAGTTGTAATAAATCTATTTAATAATAAAAAAATTATTGCAGATTTTATGTAAGTTGTGCAATCATTACTATACAGATTTAACTTTATAGTTAGTCATCCTTTTTTTATATGAGCTTCACCTATTCAGTGATATGTAATGAAAATGATAATAGTGGTAAGATATAGAATCATATATGGTTATTAAATGAGATTTTGATATCATTGATCATCCCTGTGAATGCCCTTGAAAATAGCATTATCAAAAATATTCCAATATTGAATATATGATACATTACTAAGAAATAAGTCTGCTGCTAGTTTCCAGTGAGGTACAGGTAGTCCTCATTTAGCGACCACAACTGGGACTGGCAACTCGGTCATTAAGTGAAGAGGTCTAAGTGAAACTGTGACTGTGCTTATGCTCTTACTTCAGCTTTCCTTTGCTTTACAGACCTGCGAAGGTTGTAAATGTAAGGATTGGTTACAAAGTTACTTTTTCATCACCATCGTAACTGTGAAAGGTTGCTGTCTGCAGCAGTTGCTAAATGAGGACTACCTGTATTCAATGAAAACTGGATATTTGGCAATTATATGGTTCAGGTATTGTAGTGGGCTGTGAGAATCACCTTGGGAAACAGGAGGAAGGGCCACAACCAGGGCAACGGTCAGGCAACAGATATCTCAGCCCACAGAAGGGATTTGGGTGGAGAAAGTGTTTCAGAAAGGACCCTTCCTAGTTCTCTGGAAAGCAAAAGCAAGGGAGGGGAAAAGTGCTTTCAGACTTGCAAGATTCTGTTATTGTAACCTTACAATAAAGGTAGTGTTATCACTCATGGTTTTGGTTTCTTGGACTGCCTTGAAGGGGTGACAGGTATGTTTACTCATAGATATTAGGTTATAGATATTTAAGTTGTTTTTATTTTTGTTACATTGTTGGCATGTTTTTATGTACTGTTGGCTGCCCAGAGTCACTATGTTGAGATGGGTGGCCATATAAATCATCTACATAAACAAATAAAGACATACTGTACAGACCTCTTATAACAGAATGAGAATCAGAATGCAAAACTTCATAAGGCTACTATCAAAGGATGGCTATATGAACTTATTTACATAGCTTTCAAAGCCATGATATGGTTTGTTTGCTTCTAGTTTAATATCCAATTGAATTCAGCTACTGTGTTTTGCAATCCATAGTTAATGGCTAGAGTGTTCTGTGAACTAAGCCAATTGAGGCAGATTCAATAAACCATGTTCAAACAAACTCTAGCTTAACAAAATGTGTGAATCCAATGTTTGTCTTCATTAAATTCTATAGGGAGCCATGTATATAAACAATAATAGTCCTTCAGGATAAAATAGACTCCACAGCTTTGGGTGCAAAGAATTAACTATAATAAGACGTTTTTCTCAGTATTACTGGATGGTCAGCCTTTATCTGATTTTGTGTTTTATGTGTAAACTGTTAGGGGGATTTCATGTTGGTAAGGCAGGTATTTTGTACCTCTCCCCAAATTAGGTAAAGAGCAGAAACATAATTAGAATTTATAGCTAGTCAAGTACATTCTACCTAATTCAGGATTTAATTTGGGTGCTGTACAATTTATGAATTTCAACTTTTGAAATAGGCTATGAATTGAAACTACCAGAGAGAATTCTGAAGTACAGATGATAATAAATATTTACTGGGCTTTTCTGCAAAAATAGAAATTAAATTAAGTCTTCCAGGTATTGCTTCTAAAGCACATTATAATTAAGAATAAAATACTAAAACCATTTTTCCTGTTATTAGTTGACTTTTTATGCTATTCAGTTTATTTCAATCTGCTTATTTAACTGTTCAATCTCATGGTCAATTAAACAATACCAGAGAGGTATACAAATATCCAACCCAATCAGTTGTACCTTATTAAACTTGTTTTGTTGTTCTGTTGTATCCAGAACAGTAAAGTGATCCTGTGATTGAAGATATATTTATGTTGTCTAATGAAGTGAACATTACTGAAGTTAAAACATTAAAGTTATAAGTGAAAGAAATAATAATGCAAGATTATGACATTTATTTTCAAATTTTGCTACCTCTATTACTACTCAAAACTGAAAAGCAATTACATAATGGCACAAAGTCAGCAAAGACAAATATGAAAAGATTTCCAATGTGTTTACTTTAGGACTAGAATTGTTGTTCTTTAGAAAAGAAACTATACAGTTTATATGCACATACAGCACATGGTCTTAAAGTGCTAAAAAAGTTCATAAGCTCCAGAAAGTGACATTCTTACATTATATCTTTCTTCTAAGAAACTCAATCATATGGTCTCCCTTAATTTTTATGGTCAAAGTAACATAGCTACCCAGAATCGGTTGGCGTCAGCAGACATCCAAATTGAAAAGGCAGGCAGGCAGGCAGGCAGGCAGGCAGGCAGGCAGGCAGGCAGGCAGGCAGGCAGGCTGTTCTGAATGACAGTTACTTGTCTAAAGACATCTAGCAAGAACTATCAATGAGTTGGGACTTAAACTTGGGTCTCCCAAGTCCTAATTCATTGCTCTAAACATTATACCACAGTGGCTATCTTTAATGTACTAATATATGTATATATCCTTAGGAATGCTGAAAGAAGTGACAAACAACCTGGAAGTTTCAGCAGATATTTTAGATTACAGCTGTCAGCAATTCTAGACAGCATGGCTAATAGCAAAGTACTGTGAGAATTGGAGGTTCATAGATTTCCTACAAGAATGTGGAAAGTAGACTGAAGTGTACTTCAAAAATAATTCAGAAAAGGTGCTACAGAGTGCATGGAAGTGATTATACAGCAATTGATTGCAACGTTTTAATGTAGCTATATCTTGACTGTCATGACTGCCTCCAGAATCTGAAACATTGCAGATACTAACAAAAATTACTTATATTTTTGAATACCATCTTTCACTTGCAAGCTGATAAGCATTTAGATATCTGACTTCACTGTCAAAGAAAATGAAAAACACTTTAAGTGTTACGTTTCTGATGCTGTTATGACATAAGATGGCTGAGAAGCACAATTACCTTGACACAAAGTGATGAGTAATTAAACAGATTGTCAAAGAGAAGCAAATGAATCTCTTTTGCTTTAACTTTTCAATAGAATATAAATAAATAAATGTAACATTACTTAATGTTAGAAATTGCTGCTACTTCAGAATTTAGATATTTCATTTTTTTTCAAAATCAGTAATAGGTAACATGAATGCTACCTACAACATTAATTGTAATATAAAAACACAGTGATTGACTTGAGACATCATATTAAGCCATGGCTTGCTTAACACACTAGCTAGTTACACAACACACTAGCTGTATTCACACAATTGCTAAACTAAATCATTTTCTTGTGATCTGACAATAAATAATAAAAGAGCATTCGAGGCTATAAAACATATATTTTATCAGCTGCCAGCATAAAAAATATAGTTGACTATTACCCTTTATGGGCTATGTTGGAAAGTTACTATATTTATTTCTGCTGCAAGCATGGCAAGGGCTTTGAACAACATATAGTAGAAAAGGTGTTGAGAAATTTTGGGATGATATTGTGATGTAGATTGAGTTTTGATAACGAGACTTGTAAATATTTAACTATTTGGAAAAATTCTACTTTGAACACTGGTAGTAGAACATTCTATTGGAAACTTTGGGCAGAACCTGGAATCATGACTTTAATCAATTGTTATATAATTACTGTTTAAGGGTTTTTCCTGACTTCAGATTGAATTTGGTCTTCCCAATTTGCAACAGTGGTGATATCTTCAACTTAAGCACATTCTAATGGAGCAATATGGCTGCCTCAAAGGCACCCGAGATGCTCTCCTACTTGATGGAATCCATGACAGAATTAAAAGCTATAACTTATCCCTATCAAAAGCTCAAGAATATTTGGATGGATATTTATGAGATATTTCAAATATGGACTAAATTTCTGATAATGCCTATAAATGGATTCATGTCCTTAAATGGCTTTAAATGTGTTTAAATGGTATCAACATATCTGAGATTAAAATTGATTCATCAAAAAATTGTATTTAGAGTGAACTGGCCTCCCCAGAGAATGTATTTGAAAGGATGGACATCAGATTATGTTGGAGGTGTAAAAATATTTAGGGTTCACTGACCCATATGATATGGACATGTGATCATTTGATATCTTATGGGAATAGTGTATTAGTGTATATAAGCAGATTTATGGGGAAATCCTTAAATATTAAAGGTGTTGATGCCATGTTGAATTATAAACCAAAGCTTTGGAATTTGACTATTTATCAGGAATTATGGTTGTATCAAACATACTGAGAAATTGGAAATGTAATATTATACCAGATGTTAAGGAATGGTTGTCAGAAATGTGTGATCTCTCTGTCTTGGAAAAGGAAGTATTTTCTACTAATCAAAGGATGCCACAATATATGTTACTATGGCATAGATTTGGTGATATTTTACAGTAACATTTGTACTGATTATATTATAGTAATGTATTTATTAGTCAACCAATGACTATTGATAAGCATAAAATATAAAGTAGATTTTTCTATGCCTCTTTTCCTTTTTTCTTTTTTTTTTAATTTGTATTTTTAGTTTGTTTGGGGTTGTCTCTTTTCTACTTTTTATTTTTATTGTTCTTTTAAGTTGAAATATTATTTTGTTAATTGTGTATGTTAAATTTTTTTTTAAACTTTAAAACAACAGTTGGGGATGGGGTGGATGGAATGCCTTTATTAATAAATAATCTTTGCCACACAACAGTTTTTATATAATAGAGGAGTGACCTGAAATTCTCTAGGACAATTCCTATCTTCTGTAACAGAATAAACAGCCTTGACAAATCATGTCTCCATGCAGTATAGATGGTTAAGTAATAGTAAATGAAACTATTAAACACAGATCATTTTTCAAAGTAACTGCCAACATTAATGCATTATTTCAATAATACTCATGAATTGTCAGTGACATATTTGGGCTATTTCAATATATAGTAGTAATAAACTTTCATCTAACAGCATTATAGACAATAGCTTTTATAATCATTGTTCTGTGATTCAAGCAAAATTATGAAATGGGAGTTTATTCTTGTCCAGACTTTTTCAGTAGTGAATATATTCTGGTTCCAAGCTTCAACTGAAATGTAGGTTCCTAGACTATTTCTGTTTTAATAAAGAACAGTTGCAAGTGCAGCCATATTAATTGATATCTCTGAAACAACAAAGGATTTGCAGGATTAATAGTTGTGGATCGAGATTTATTACAACTTCAGCTGCAATCTGCAAATGGTCAGTCTAGGATGTTTCAACAAATAAAAATTAAAAGTTGAGTTTATTCTCTTTAACTTTCACTGCATGGCAGCCTTTTTATAGCAGACTAGTACTTAACCTGAAATAAATAGGTCCATATGCTAACACATGCTGCAAAGATCAACTCAGCCCCAAAACTTGTCAATAATTTTTCTATAAATTCTCTGATATTGGCAGAGTTTTGAAATTACATATAAAGTGGATGTTTAAAAGGTTGAAGTAGAACAGCCAAAGATTAATAAATAACCATAGCTGTGTTAAAAGTTACAATAGAAAAAAAAATTGATTAGGAAGTAACATGGAGATAATCAATGCAATGCATAGATTTTTATAATGTTATGTTTATTGTAATTTTGTTTCACTGATTTTATATATACTTCCCTGAAATTATTGCCCTTACTGATATAAGGCTAGAATTTTAAAAATGGTAATAAATAAATACTTTATTATGCCAGAACTTCCATGGTGGTTTGGATGTTTCTTTTTCCAGCAGTTTTAAAGAAACAGAAACATCTGGAATATTACATACCTAGAACGGAAAAAAATGACTATTTTTAAAATATTAAAGTTGGAAGTATATACCATTTGACAAAAACATTATTCCAATTGTTATTACTTTTGTAAGCTCAACAGAGCTGGACAACGGGAAGGTAGAAACACTAAAAAGTGCTTGATAGGCAAAACACAGGTAATGCTCACATCCATTAAAACTGAGATTTGGAGTAAGAATTACTGAAAACATATTAAGGAAAAAAAAAGCTTTGGAACAGGAAACATTGAGGAGCAGAAAACTATAAATATCCAGAATTTTTTTTTTAAAGAAAGAACTGTAAGAGCAATTGTTAGATCCACATTTCATGATGGAAAAACTCAATAGCCTATTCCCTAATTCCCACCACATTTTTTTTTTTTTACTATTGCATGTCTGATTAATTTCCAAAGGACCACTTGCTATTGATATATAGATATATGGGGGGGGGTGTGCATGTTATCTTCTCTGTGGTTCACTTTTTATTTTGTTCAGACTGCTAAATAGTAACAGTTTCAGGAGGGAACATTGTTTTGTTCATGCAGGTTAGATCACAACACAGAATGTGTGCATTTACGATCTGGAATTACACCAACTTCATAGTTTATTTAACTTGCAGTGCTGTGCAAAGCATTTGCAAAATCAGCTTAAACAAAGCACTTCAGTCTGAAGTGTTAAAGCAGAAGAGTCTAGGAAAGTGTCTAGAAAACTTGCATGGCTGTTTCAAAGATGTTCCCCTGTTTCCTACACATGAACACTTCTGGCATGTTTAAGACAATTAGACGAGTAAGCCTTATTATGTTTCTGTTGCATGCCAGATTAAGTTAAAATCTTCCTCTTAACCTTACAAATTGGAATAGGCCTTCATCCTGCAACATGTGATAGTATGAACTTCCCAAAAGGTTTAGCATGTTGGATCTCCCTGAAAAGTATCTCTTTCCAGTTTATTGACCCAGAAGCCTAGACTGAATTGTTCTTCTTTGTTCCATGATTTTTTTAAAGTTTTAATTTTCAATTTCTATTAAAACCAACCTATGATTAATTTCACCTGTTTACATAATACTTCATACATTTGAGGTAGCTCCAAGTACCTGTGGTAGAAGAATCCATATCTGACAACCAGGAAAACAGAAACAAAGAAACCTAATTCATGCAAAAAAGAGATATTTCAGGCCAAGACTTTTGAAGCTACATTTCTATGCAGCCCACCTGAAATACAATTTCATATATTTATTCTAGTCATATGAAGAAAAACTGAACCAGAGTTTGAGAATGTGTCCATTAGCCAGTGAACTGGTAAGTGAAAACTCCCTTGAGCTGATCACAACTGCCGGTTATTACACAGAAATGCCCACATAGTTTTCTTGGCAGCAATACCAACGTGGCTTGCCACTGCTTTCTTCCAGGATGCTTTTTCAGCTTCCCTGTCTAGCCTCCAGCCCTGCGATTTCTACATACTAAGTTCTTTATGCTGACCTTGGAGAAGAAATAATTGTGAAGCATCATGACTGAATTTATACTGTCAGCTATGTAGGATCCCTCTGTGTCCCTTACACTTCACATGCATCACTGAACTGTAACAAACTCTGACAAGCATACTATGCATCTCCAAATAGTGAGGCACTCTTGTTTTGACAGCTGGAATGGAAATATTGGACACAACCACAATTCTCAAATTTATTCAGAGATGATATTCCTGCAATATGTTGAGGAAAAAAAATAAGAGAAAAATGATGCATATGTAATGCAACCAGTTAAATGTTGAATTCTTCATAATGTAATGTTAAGAGAAATGCCATATATAATTGCTATCATTTGAAAATTGGTCAGTTGGTCTACCGATTTTGTGAGTAACGCTGTCATAGAAAGCTGTCTGGGTGAGTTTTAATACCTGATTTGTTCAGTAATTTCCCTCCATTCAAAGAGAATTCATGAGAAAGGTCATTTGCTATACAGTAGTAATCATATTTGCATAATAACTGCATGCGAGGGCTGAAATTTGGAACATCACAACACAATTTATGAGAGATTTTCTAATAAATTAAATTCTCCCACTAAATGTCTATAAAAGTTATGTTATTTTAGAACACTTTAGAACTATACTTTAGAGTGATAACAGATTAAGAGAATTAATGAACTCAAGAGACTCAGAATATGGGTATATTTTCAAAGATATGCTTAGTTAAATTCCTGTCTCAAATTGCCAGGTTGGACAATTATGCAGTTTAACCAAGATAGCAATGCCTATTTACCTACTTAGTTCTAATATGTATGGGGGGGGGGAGGGGGGGAGGGGTTTCCTCAGTACACTTTTTTTTCCATTTAACTAGCACAGAATCCTTTTGCAAATATTATACCAGGCTTATACTAGGCTTTTCACAAGAACTTAATCTAAAATAATGTTGGACTGGCCAGAACTAAGGGGATATTAAAAATGACAAAATCTGAAAAGAAAAAGGCTTTAATGAATACAACATTTTCTAAATTCATTTGGTGAAAAGTTGAGGAAGACAAACTGAATAATCTTTTGTTACACAGCATCCTGTAACTTTCTGAAAAGATTCTATGTCTCTTCAAAGTATTAATCAACATTTGAACATATTTTAATATGAAAGAGCTCATATAATGGTAATACTAAATTCTGAACCAGAATGCAACCTCTACAATCAAATAAACAGGGTAAATCTAGGCAATAAAATCCCAGCTATTCCCAAAGAGGCAGAGATGGCTCATTTATTCTATGGCCAGCTTCACATCATCATAAGCTCAAACACCCTGGTACCTTAAAGAACATCTCCAATTTCATCAGGTTCTCAGGCACCTTCTATCTGGAGAGGGTCTGTTCTCTGTTTGTAGTTTGCAAATTACTGCTTGATGGTGACATGGTGGTAAACTTTTTCTGCAATAGCACCTTGCTTTGAACAGCCTTCTGCTCTACAATATGAACATCAGAGCTGTTATATTTAAGGCATCTTTTCAAAACCTACATTTTTATATTTGCTTTCCTCAGCCACTAATTTCCTCATGTATGTTTATTCTAATTAACTATTTCTGTATCCTGAGTGCATTAGTAGCATTACTGTTTCAGTATATTGTGTATTATATTGTACTGTAACCTCAGTGTGTCTGAATATTGGAAATATACTTCTAGTTGGTAAGGAATGGGCAACAGTATGTTGGTTTGCCAGGCAGTCTCTAGATTAGAGATTCTAGCTTGGATAGTGTGAGCATGCCCAGGGTTAAATTGGCTTTTGTTGCACTTGTGGCAAACTGCCCCCAAAGTGCTAAAATCAGCACTCTCGTCTTTAATGTTGGCAGGAAATGCTGCACAGGCATGAGAATAACAAAAGGCAATAACTTAGTTTATTCCTTCTCTATCTTAATAAAAAGGAAAGTGATTCTGCTAAGCATCATGAATGGATCACAAGATGAAAGAATACAGAAAAAGTGATTCACCGTTTGAATGGCCATTTGGAGAATGATTGAGAAGGGAAATTATTTGGTAAGCAGCTGCAAGGTCTGTTCTAAAAAGACAGTAGACAATTCAAATCTCTTCATTACAGCCAGTGACCAGAATTGCATACAATTTTATAAGGGTATTAGAATAAAATGAACTAAAATATTCTACCAATAAAATGACAAGATAGTAAAAGAAATCTAAAAAAGACAAAATTAATTTACTAAATTACTAGAACAATTGGATAAATGACTGTGAAATTGCTAAAATACAGAGGTGCCAAGGTGTAATTTAAGAGATATTAAAATTATAAACTACTTAAAAGATAGCCATAGGTAGAGTAAATGAGCATAGATTTATTTACTTTCACAGACCATCGCTTAGCATAAAATGGTGATTTTATAATTCTACCCTGTAATGTCCTTAAGATCATAAACATCTGGAGCTACTTTATCTCTTGGCAGGCAGCAATAGTTATTAAACTGAATTTATCTACTTGGAGGTTGTCCATGAGGTATCTTCTAAAAATGGAAGAATAAAATCAGCTTCAGTTTTGCAGTGCCTGGTAACTAAAAGAAGAGTGCCAACTGGAATAAAAGGGGCAGTGAAGATGAACATATGCCACTGATGTTGAATACATAGTTTAAACATAAGTCAATTCATGTGTACACATGGCAAAAGAATTAATATAAATCTAATAGCATGACTGATCGGAATATTCATGATAAAAGACCCAAAAAAATAGTAAAAATAAAAGGATGATCAAGCAGACTTTTTGGGAGGTAGTCAAGGAGGACATGGAAGAAAAGAACTGAAAGAAATTAGAGTGAAAGTAGACTGACTGCAAAAAGATATGACGACAACAGATTAACCTACCCACTGAATAGAGAATGGATGTAAGGAAAGAGGATGTGGAAGCTGCTTGGAAGAGAATGAAAAGAATTACATTAAAAATGCCCCAGATGTTTGTTATGCACTAAGAAAATATGTTATGGACATAATGTTATGCTAATGATAGGTGTGATTTAAAAGGATGTTTGGTGGAATGATGAAATGAAAGAGGCTGTGGATGGAAAAAGAAATTTATATAAGAATAATTACTGCAAAAAATAAGTATGAGAGAACGATAATATAGAAAGTGTGTAGAAAGAATAAAATATAACTTATAAAGAATGCTGTCAAAAGCTGTTTCTTCTCAGTTTAAGGGAAAATCTGTATAGCCTGAGTTCAACAAACTGTACAATCATTCTCCTTAGTGTTTCTCTTATTCTAGGGCACCCTACACCCAGCCAGGTTCCAGGTTCTGCACCAGCCAGGAGCCCAGGGGAGGCAGGGATGGGTGGCTATTGTCATCCAGAAGTCATTTCAGAGGCTCTGTTATATAGATAACTGGATGTGAGATGCTCTGGCTGAAGTTGGGCTTAAGGGATCAGTCGGAGTTGCTGCTGATGTACTGGCCTCCCTGCTGCCCAGCAGCTTCCCTGTCTGAGCTGCTGGATTCCATCTGCCACCCAGCGATGTTGAGATTGGGGCAGGTCAGGAGTTCATGGCCTCCACTGCAACTATGGACCTGTCTTAAGTCATCAATGGCCCAACACATACTGGAGGCTGCACATTAGATCTAGTTATTATCTTGGGGCAGTTGAGATTGTTCTGGCAATTGAGGACATTAACATCACTCCCTGTTTGCCTTTCAACTCACTGGTGTCACTCCTCCCTGCAGGGAGACAGGGCCCATTTGCACCTCTGGTAGATGAAGAGCCAGAAGAGATGTCTTGAGTACCACTGGAGGAAGACTCAAAGTGAGTCTGACTGGACATGGGTAATTATTAAGGATTACCTCATGGCGATAAGGGTGGTGAAATGTTAATATTTTTGTACCTTCTTGCATCTGTTGATAGCCATGCACCAGTCCTGCTTAGGGTGACCTAGTCACTTTTAGGTAGGAAGGACCCCCTGGAACATCTGCTGGACCACTGTGAAGATTATTCAGGCTATCTGGTGGATAAAGTCACTCAGATTTGCTCTACCTTGGACTCTGACTGGGCAGAGCAGGCTGCGGTCCCTGGAGTATGGCCTGGCGGTATGATCTGGGATGGGTTTGATCTGGTGACTCCTGAGGAACTGGCAGGGATCCACTTTACTGAATCCAGGTCCCTCCTGGGTTGTGAAAGCAGACAGGGAGGTGAGCCATGCTTGGATCCATGCAGTAGTGTCAGTTTTTTTGACAGAAGGGGTGGTGCCCCCAGAGTTGAAAGAGGCAATGTTGCACCCCCTCTCCAAGAGGCTATTCTTGGATCCAAAGCCTTTGATATCTATTGACCAGTCTCCAACGTTCTCTTTTTAGGGAAGGTTGTTGAGAAGGTGATTGGTCTGCAGCTGATGACAACCCTGGAGGAAACAGATTATCTAGACCCATTTCAGTCAGATTTCAGGCCAGGATTTAGTACTGATACAGCTTTGGTTCTGCTTATTGATGACCTGTGGTGGAGCTGAGATGGAAGAATGCCCTAAAATTCCTCCAGGACTATGTGCAGGACTGATCAATAGCTGTCAGAGACATTTAGTTTCAGTTTTTGCTGCCCACGGGGGACACATCAGTTATAGAAAGCAAAGGTTCACATACTTTTGCCCCCCGTGGGCAGCCAAAGTCCTCAATAAATCAATGAAAAAGTGTAATATTTTTGACTCATTTGTTTAATTGGGTTGTTCTTATCTAGTTTTAGGACTTGTGTAGAGATCAGATCATGTTTTAGGTTATATTTATGCAGAAATATTGAAAAGGGTTCACAAACTTTTAAGCACCACTGAATATACATAAGCATAGGTTAATATCCACAAAAAATGTTTGTCATGGAAAAAATCATTCAAATTATTTGTATTATGATATTTTGACAGGCTACATCACAACCGTAATCATACTATACAAGAAATGGAAGATTTACATAGAGAGAAGGAATTTTTAAAAAGTCTCTGTATGTTAGCATAACTATGTATCGGTCAGGAACTCCACTGGGGCATATTTGCAGTGAATTTTTGCAAAAGGAACAATATGTACCCGTTGGCATTTAAATCTGACTATTCTAGTTCAAGGAAATTTAGGATTAATGTTTCTTAACCAGGACATACAGTATTTCATTAAATAAATATAATGTACCAAAGTCTGTGTTAATAAGAGATAATACTGTTTCTAAATTTGTCTCCTTATGGCAACCCTTCTTAGGTTATGTACTTGTATGGGAAAAAATGAGGCTTTGATTGTGGGCTTTAATGATTAGATGGTTTGTGCTGATAGAAATAATGTGAACTTGGATTAATTAGTAGTAAGAGATTAATTTTTTAAAAATTTGTTTTTATATCTGTATTTGTGATGGAATGGAATTATGAAGGCCAAGCTCAGGCAGATAAACATTTGGGAAGATTGATGTCAGGCCTAGCCCAAAGAACTCCAAGAGACAGTGCCAATTCAATCCAGCTATGTTTATTAGCTACAACCTCTAGCAAGAATGGCTGGTGTGGGTCTTCCGGGCTGTGTGGCTGTGTTCTGGAAGTTTTGTTTCCTAACGTTTTGCCAGCATCTGTGACTGGCATCTTCAGAGTGCAGGAGCACAGACAGGAGCAGTTCTCTCTGTGCCCAGGATGATGTGACCCTTTTGTGGGTATTTATAGAGATCTGAAGGGGGGATGGGGGCATTGGGGGGGTTAGGGGGTGTGTGGGGGTTTGGGTTAACGAGTGGCTGCTTGTTTTGGTGTCAGAATATGTGTGTATCTTCCTGGGGGTTAGGCAGGGTTTTTTCTTCTATTGAGTTGTTAACAAGTGGCTGCTGAGGGTGATTAGCATGTTCATTGTGTGAACTGTTCATGCGTCCTGGTGGTTGAGCTGAGTTCGTTGACCTTTTGCAGGCTGTATTTTTCAGGATTGGTAGCCAAGTTTTGTTGATTTTTAGACTCTCCTCTTTTTTATTGAAACTGTGCTGGTGTTTGTGAATCTCAATGGCTTCCTGGTATAGCCTGGTATAGTGGCTGTTGGTGTTGTCCAGTATCTCTTTGTTTTCAAATAGGATTTTGTGTCCAGTGTACTTGAGAGCATGTTCAGCTACTGCAGATTTTTCTGGTTGCTGTAGTCTGCAGTGTCTTTCGTGTTCTTTTATCCTGGTAAAACACAATTTCCAAACAATCTTTTGTGGTCCCGATATATACTTGCCCACAGCTGCATGGTATGCGGTATACTCCTGCGGTGGTGAGGGGATCCCTTTTGTCTTTTGCTGATTTTAGCACTTGTTGTATTTTTCTGGTGGGTCTGAAGATTGTTTGGAAATTGTGTTTTTCCATCAGTTTTCCCATGCGGTCTGTGACCCCTTTGATGTAGGGCAGAAATACTTTGTTGGTGGGTGGCTGTGGTGGCTGTTTTTCTGTTTTTCTTCTTCAATCGCATGGCAGTCGCATCTTCACAGACTAAAACCCCAGTTCCCAAAGTCCTCCAGCCACAACAGTGTGAATTCCTCAGGGAGGTGTCAATCTCATCCTCTTGTTCCTCCCATGCGGTTCTGGCAAGCTAAGCAAATGTTTATCTGTCTGAGCTTGGCTTTCATAATTCCATTCCATCACAGTATTGGAGATAGTCGGAAGTCACTTTCTGTTTCAATTTTTTATCTATCTTCACTATTATAGTTTTTGTCTTTTTTCTTTTAGGTCTATCTTCTCTCTTTGCTGTACTTTGTTTTGTATTTTAATTGTATTTTGAAATACAATATAATAAAGTTCTTATTAAAAAAAATAATGTACCAAAGTCTAATCTTCTAATTTTTCAAACATCATATATTATAGATAAGGATAGATATTGGCATATTTAAAGGTTTATTTGTCAAATGTATACCCGTTACAATATTTCTAAGCATAAATTTTATGAGACATTAATGAACTGGTAACAATAAAATTACTTAGGTTAATGTCTTAGGCTAACACAATCTACTGGATGTACAAATTAAGTGAACGTAGCTATGGAACTTGCTTTGATGCTTTCTGAGCATAACAGATGCAGAATTCAAGGACTGATATAAATGAAACAGCAGAAACAACAGTTTTGCCCCTGAGATTGAGGTTGAAGAATATTTTGATGTTAGCCCAGTCACTTTTTGTTCTTCACAAAGTTATTTTTCGCCCCAAACTCATTAAAGACAAACTTTACCCTCTATAAACCACAGATTACTATTTGGGGGGCATGCCACTTTTTATGTGAAAATATTAGCAATATAATAAAACTCACTAAGCTAGAATCCAGGTTTTATTACATTGGAAAGTATAACTGACTAAAAAACAAACGTTTGTACTTATAAAAGATTATCATTATTGTGGATCAGTATAGGACTTTTTCTACAATTTCTACTGAGCATTCATTTTCTATACTCAGTACTCCAAAGCAATTCAATATCTGTGGATTTCTCTAAGCAAAACAATGAACTTTCTTATCCATGCTCATTATGCCAACTAGATTGGCTATCACTAAATTGTTTTATTAATAATAGCAATGAATCTCTGAACTATAAATACCATTTTTCCTACATTTTAACAGTCTTCTGGAAAGTTTCCATTCAACACTAGAAATTTTGTGAGTCATTTTTCAGAACACACATACATTTTTCTTTTACAGAACCACAGATTTGGAAATAATTTCAGTACATAGGTGTTCTACAACACCAAGTAGTAGAAATAAATTTCAAAGTCACAAGACTGGAAGGCAAGATAAGTCACTTTATTTATTTTAAATGAGGCCAGCCATCCAACAGCTAGTGAATAAAATATCACCCCCCCCAAAAAAAGTGCATAATAGCACATAACCTCTCACACATATTGTAGTCCTAAGTGGTCAGTCATGAGTCATTACAAATAATTCCCTAAAGTGTCAGGAACCAAAGTCTAAATGTTTCAATCTGATAAATGTTAATATCATAAAACAATTTAATTAAAATTATACTTCTGGTGACTTCATCCATGCAGTTTTCTAAAATGTTATGGAAGGAATTTTCTACTTGCCTTATTATGGGAGGTTTTTCAACTTCCAACTCTACCCAAGAGACCTACACTTTTAAGATGTTCCTCCATGCTAGGAGCAAAGTTGTTTAGCTTCTGAGACTAAGAGCAGTACTGCTTAGCTTCTGAGATCAGTCAAGATTGACTAAGTGCTGACACTTGTGGTTTCTTTTTCATTTTGATTTCCCAAACTTTCTGGGTACTATTCCTCACAATTTCATTCGTTAAGGATAAACTGCATCCTTAAATACATGTTTAATTCACAATTACTCTAAGAAAAATCTAACTGAAATAAAGTTGTCTTGGAACAGTGTGTTATATGGGGGAAAAGATGCCATGGCAGACATAGGTTAGAAAATCTAGCTGACAATCCCTTGCAGGATGCTGTGGAGTGCATAACTGTATGCAATGCAGCAGATGAAGGCTGTTCTCCAAATTTCTCCTCCTAAATCCTCTGTGACAACACAAGGAAAATTATTAGAACTGAAAGTGAATACTACTTCCTGCCTTTCTTCCATTTTTAACCTCCTCAGTAATGCTTGGTAGATATTTATTTATAGTGTAATTTTTTTGCCATTTAAATGTAACAACTCTAAGCAGCATATAGAATCTCATAATACAGAACAAAAATAACGCTAAGTGCAATATAACAATCAATACTAAAGCAATAAAAAGCAATAATAAATAATAAATCCAACAATAAGAACACCTTAATACTCAAATCATCCCTTTCTCATTCTTAGGACAACCATACGCTCTCTATCCTCAGAGTTTTTACAGTTCAAGCAGATCTTCAATTGATTCCAAAATGTTTTCAGGGAAGGGACGGAACTCACCTCAGCAGTAAGATGTTTCAGAAGAATGCCCCCCCCCCCAAATGCTCTCCTCTGACTTCTCTCCTGCCTCACCTCACAAGGAGTAGGGCTGTTCCCATGCATCCTCTGCACACATGGCTTACACAGGCACATTCTACCTGGAGTATGCAGTTTCAAAGATAACTAAACACCATGGGATTCTCAGATCTATAACAATGCTGCTAAATTACAAGTTTGCAATGATTACCCCAGCCATTCTTGACATTTTAATGATTGCTGACATGCTAGCTTACAGTTAATAATCTTTCAAAGTATTTCTGTCATTTGGCTTATGTACTATACTTGTATTTACATTTCACCATTGCCTAACAAATGCATGCTCATGAAGCCTAGTTGGGGCTTATTTGGAATATTGTAACCTAGTGCGATATAGCGATTACAGCAGTCTTCTATAACACGATGACTTCCAGATGCTGTTGGCTCTGCAATTTCTAGAATTCCCAGCCAGCATAGAAGTTCCAGGACATCTAGATACTTGGTTCCAACCTCTGCCAATATATTGCTCCTTCTAATCTATCTTACACAGCATTTTTTTAAGGATAAAATAATGAGGGACATTATGCCACTCTGAACTCAGAGAAAGGGTAAGATAAAGTAAAGAGTTAAGTTAACATGTAGACCCTGAGGCTCTCAGGAGAACAGAACTCCAGCAATGATTAATGCAAATTAAATATATGGGTGATTTACGTCCTTAGGGTTCCCAAATGTCTGCTGTCTGGGAACAAGAAAAGCTAATCAATACAATATCCACTTAACCAAATGATTGCATCTTTCCTTTTACACTTTAAATTCCTGCCCCAAACAATGCTTTTTCAGTTTTTTGATTAAATACTAAAGTGCATTAAAATAAGTTGCCATGCCTCAGAAACTTAAATAATGCTATACTAAGTCAGGCACTTTGCATTTATAACAAAAATAGAAGAAAAGAACATTTTAAGAACAGTGCTTTAAACTCTGTTGGCAGTCATGTGATAATTTATGAATATCCTGAGTTTTACCACTTCCCCTGAACTCCTTTGTAATTTTCTAGTGATTTGTAATGTTGTGATACTATTGAGACTGAAAAGTCCTCAGGCTAAGCATCATGCTGCAGAAAGGGCTTAGTATTTTTGACACTACAAAAGCAGCATTTTTTTTTATGAAGTCCTTCTACTGCCCCATATTATGTGAAGTTCACAGAAAACATGTGCGCATGAAAGATTTCTATGACATTAAATTCTCAACAAAGAGAAAGGAATGTAAACAGGTAATATCCCTTGGTTGTTTCTGATGGCTAGACTCAGCAACCTGATTTTTCCTTGGATCCCTAGAGCTTTGTGTCTGACAGCCATGGTTGCACCAATGCAACATCAAGAATGAAGAAAAAATAGAATGTGCCATTGTGCATAGTGTCAAATAGATACTTGACTATAAAGAATATTTGTATTTTTAGTTCTCCATTTCATTTTTATTACACTGTACAGTTCTCTCTGCCTGTCCTTAAACTGTTTTACTCCCAGTTCCAGACAAATTACCAACATCAGAGATTTTTCAGATGTATGCAACTTCTGTTCTGATCCATAATCCCCAGTTCTTCCCTTAAGTAAGAAGATTTAAAAATATATATTGTTAAAAACATAAAGACAACATAGAAGCATGGAGAGCCAGCGTGGTGTAGTGCTGAGGACATTCCAGTAGGACTGTAGAGACCCAGATCCAAGGCCACTCTTAGGCATGGAAACTCACTATGTGACTTTGGGCCAGTTACCTTCTTTCAGCCCAACCTATCTCACAGCATTATTGTTGTGGGGAAATTGCTGGAGGGAGAGCTATGTACACTATCTTGAACTCTGAAGAAAAGATAGGAGATAAATCTAACAAACAAAAATATACTATGTGTTATATAATGTTTGCGCGCGCGCTCTCTCTCTCTCTCTCTCTATATATATATATTAATATTTAAGTAAAAAAAAATAAAGTATAATTATGAAAGCAGCATTTTAACTACTGTTATATTTAAGAGTTATGTGGTGCATTTTGCTAATTTTCTAGAGATGCCACAAACAATTTTCCAGGTTTTAGAAGCCTTCCACCCTCTGACCCTTACTGCCAAATCTTTTTTGCTTTCCTGTTATCTTTTACCTGAAACTGTTGCTTAGTTGACAGCATGCTCAATGTGGACTCAGAACACCACAGTTCAAATCAGCCATGAACTGAACAAAATGGCTTTTTATAAGTTATCACTTTTCATGTTAATCAGAGAGAAGGTAGGAATCTAAAACAGGCTAATACCAGGTACAGGATATGAATGTCAAAAAGTGTAATAAATAACATTTGAAACAGTATTTTGTGTTGATTTCAGAAACGATTAAATTATTCCATCTCCAAAGACAAGTGAAATGGAATAATTGAAAATAAGGACAAAGAGAGAGAGCATCAAATAGGATGTAAATATGTTAATTTATATATACAGATTAAAATTTTGAATATTCATTTATGCAATTTATCTAAAGCTTCAATCCAAGAAGACTCTAGGAGGTACACAGATGTTTACAAAGTAAGGAACACAGAATTTACAAAATAATAACAGAAATGATGATAATAATACAGTACATAATCCAAAAATTAACTCCAAAGGCCTTCTGGAACAGCACACTTCCCCAAGGCCATGAAAGCAGCAGCCATCACTGTTCCAAAAGAGGGAATTCTCACAGAAAACGGCTGCTGCCATGCCCCTCCCACTATATCTCCTGGTAGGAGGGGACTTTTAGCTGAAGTTCTTTGATTGCTGGATTAGGGGTGAAGAAACTATTTGAAAAAAGTAGCATCTTAGGTCTCTAAGCCCCAAGCTATATAGGGCTTTAAAGGTAGGGACCATCAACTTGAATTGCACCTAGAAAAATATTGGCAACCAATGCAACTCTTGCAGTATGCCCCATAAACACCTGGGAAACTGGATAACTGTACAAGTTGAAGTTTCTAGGTGGACTCAAGAACAGCTCTGTGTAAAGTGAATTATAGTAATTCAATCGAAAGATGACAACAACACAAGTGACTGTTCTCAGTGTGCCTTAAGGCAGCTATGGCCACTACTGGAATGTAAATATTAATGGCCAAAGGCCTTTTAAGCAGGTGCTGTGAGTACAAAAGCACCTCCATATGATAAGCCATCTGAGTCTGTTTCTCCATCCAGACCATGATACCCTCCTGGAAATGATACAAATTTCTACCATATCTGCGTTGGTGGCTGGGTAGAAAGCTATAGTTCTATATCATCCACATATTGATTATACTTCACCTCAAACTGAAGAATTACCTCTCCCAGCACATTCTTGTAGATATTAAACAGGATAGGGGAGCATACTGGTTATCCCATAACAAAGCACCCAGGATTTGACACTCTTCTTGCAACCTCCAAGTGGACTTGTCCAGTCAAGAAGGAGCAGAACCACCATTATCTGGTGCTTCCAACTCCTAGCTCTCATAGGAGATCTAGAAGGACAGTGTGGTTGATAGTATCAAATAGCATTAAAACATCCAGCAGGAAAAGTATGGTTCAGTTCAAATGTGGCAGAACCTATCATACAAAATCCTATCCATTTCCTTAACATGCTTAAAAACCTCCCAGGTAACATTGCATGATATCACCACAGTCATCTGAGTGGACTCTGACAGATGACTCCAACACTGTCAGGCCTAGCCCAAAAAACTCCTGGAGATCATGCAGGTTCAATCAGCAAGGTTTATTAGCCAGTGCCTGTTTACACGAATCTTCTCAGATTGACCACTAGTTCCCAGGCACAGCTATTCACCATCTTCTGGAATGTTTAGGGATGCGCCAGCTTTCTCCACTTATCTCCAGTTTTTATCACCATTTTCACCCCCCTTCCTCCATTCCAGTCCATCACAAACACAGAGTGAATACAAGCAAATTTGTTCATGAAATGTTTGGTTAGTCAATTTTAACTTATGCTAACATGCTTTTCCAGGCTGTACTTCCCTAATAAGGTTTGGGAGACTCTGAATTGTACTGCTGACTGACATTCTGCAGATGCATTAAGGGAAGAAAAGTGAACTTACAGTACATTGCAACCTTTATCATATTCACTTCTTGTTTTTGACCAGCATCACTCCAGGGGTCTCTTCACTCACATCATTGCATCATACCATACTGGAATAATAGCTAGCTTTTGTGCCTACTCAATCTGTTGTGTATGGAAACTTCTAAGGCTTTTGTTCTCCCTTGGTATGGTTTTTAATTTTTAAACTCTAAGACTTGAACTGGACACTTCATTATATATTGTTTTTTAAAGCTTTCATAGAGAGGACTGTTGTCTGTACAGTCACTTTACCTTTATGTAAATAACCATTAATATTCTTACCACTTTAGCCTCTATGAATGTTCTTATATCCTTTAATAGCAATCAAAGTAGGTGATTGTCACCACATCTTCTGCATGAAACTTTCATGGAATACTGGATGATGCCAGGTATATTTCTATGAGAGTTGAAAATTAAAATCTTCCTTGATGTTTTCTCCACATAATTTCAAAAATATCTATTGTCCCCTGTTGCTTATATTGTTCCAAACTAAAAATTTGGCCTTTGTTGTACCTTGGTGCCATGCAGTAAGGATCAGGGCAATTTCACATAACTTTTAACTTACACAAGTGGCATACATGGCTCTAATTTTACCTTGTCCCCAATTCCATATGCTCTGTGAGAAAAATGCCTCCTATCTGTAAGTTTAAGAGATCTTCAGTGCATCCAAAAATTATATATATGTTCCGAAGAAACAGGTTGAGATTTTCACACAAACGAAATAAGTGATGTGTAAGAAATTCCTGCATGATCCATTCCTGCATGATCCATGATTTGGCTTCATCACTTACGTGCTTCCACAGGTTCCTCAAAACCTGGATGTGTCATTAGGCCTGGGGACCCCAGGGGATTGGTGAATTATTGAGGTGGCTATACAATACAATTATTAACAACTTTTTGCCTAATATTCTCCTTTTTTAGTTTGTTTTTACAATTTTAATGGTTTTTAAATATTAATAATAAATATTTTTATTTGGTATTTATTGTTAATTGTTTTTAGTCTTGCTGTATGCCATCCAGAGTCACTGTGAGATGGGCAGCTATATAAATTTGACAAATAAATAAACATTTTAAAAATTGCCACCATTACATAATACAGTCAGCAGTTCCACTGATCTCAGGAGAGGGAGCAACCACCATATTTATTTTTTTCTTCTACCATATTGTTTTTTCTTTCTCAGTAAATAACTGATGGGCATTATGGCTGATTTCATGACTAAAGTACAAACACATTTGTACCTACTGCTGAATGAATCCAGAGATGAATTATACACATTAGCTGTAATTTAGCCAAGCTGTAAGCTTTCCTGTTGCCAGCTATATAAAAAGAAATACCCATACAGTATGTGTTCAATTAGTTGCATCATGATGGGCTTCATCTTCACAAAACCAAATATATCATATACTTCTTTACTGCTGAAGAAAATTCTGCTAATCATCCTAGAACTTCTCTTGGCATAACCTTGGTATTTGTAATTAACAAAAAGATCAGTAATTAATTCTAATAAATTTCTGTACCTCACTGAGTTATCCAATCAAACCAAAACACCTTTTTTCCAGAAAGTGGAAGGGCAGCAGAATTGTTATTGTCCCTCTGAAACAATCCAGACATTTCCTGAATTCATCATCAATGAAGCAGCTATCATACGAATCTCCATTTTTAACTTCAGATTTAATAAAGAGCTCTTTGTTGAAAACTGCTTATGAATAGCCATTTGTCTTGATGCTTACATTATATTGGTTAGTGCATGGCATACCCTGTAGTAGCCTACTAGGATAATCATATAAAAATATGTCACAGAAATGGCTAAACTTTCAAAACGCTCTTTCTGAAATGAGAAACTATTTTACTATGTTACTGTGATAATAGCTGAAAAATAGCACAAAACACAATAAAGTTGTACCCAGACCTTGGTTATGTATGAATTTATCATGAGTCACAATGACCCATACTATGATGAACTCTCATGAAGCCCCCATCCTTGGAGGAAGATGATAAATCAAGGGTGGCTCTCAAAGTCACTGAATTCATAGAACCAGACTCCCATAAGTCCTAAACCTGCTTACATAGATCCCAGTCCAGAATTTCTGACATAATCTCAAAACCCATGGATACACTGACAATCCAATATCAATTTTTTTTTAAAAAAGGAAATGACACAGAAGTACTACATTTCAGGGAAGAACTCCATGGGAATAATGGTCTACTTAGGAATTTCTATTGCTTCCAAGTAACCATGCGTTGTGAGCAAGACTAATATGTGCCAGTGGACTGCAACTGAGGCTTTTACTTAGATCATATTGGATAGGACACAAAAGAGAATAAAATCCATAAGCAAATCCAACAGGGTACTGCATAATACAATGTAAAAAAAAATCCAATGAGTCAAAAAGAGAACATACTGCATCCATAAGAGAGTGATGGAAATCACAATAACTACAGAATGACTCTAACGTTATAGGCTTGTTCAACAGAAAGAACAAAAGTGTAATTCACATGCCTGAATAAGCCAGCTAATCTTGTTAGGTTATGTGTTTATGTAAAATTAGTCTCTACATCTCTCTCACAAAGCAGCACTTAGATCCCTTTAATTTTTATGGCCTATGGCAATAAGCGATTGTAATCATTTAACAATCAGACTCTTTACCATTCAGACTGGTTTTTGAAGTGCTACCAGAGCCAACAGCTCTCCAATTTAACAATGGTGAATATGAAACTAATTTCATTTGACTTGTTGCATTCTGGGCTTGTGCATTTCACATTCTGAAACAGGTTCCTGACTGATTTCTAATACAACCAATAATTAATATTGCTCAACTACAATTCATCTATCTTATATATGCAGTTGATATACACTGGCAATACTTTGCCTCAAATGGAAGCACGGCCATGCAGTTAATAACTACATTCCCCTGACTCCCCTTATTTATCGTTTCAGGCCCTGCCTCACATTGGGCATCTTTTCCAATGAATCTGTTACAAGAGGCTTTTGTGTGAATTATACATATTAAATAAAATAAATAAATGTTAAACAAACAAAAACAGGGCATGTCAAAAGAACTTAAAATATCAGTGGCTTGTATTTGTTTACTGCGGCAGCTTGGCTGCTGTGCTTTCATAAACGCTTCGGCATAAGCGATTTCAAGACAGGAAACGTCTGAAAAGAAGCCAAGTAAGCAAAATAGCCTAAATAGACAAGAAAACTTAAAATAGCCACTGAAAACCATAAATGTATTAAACTAGGTCACATTTGAAGCCACTATTGAAAATAAATTGTGCAACCACAAAGATTTAAAACATCTTTGAATGTGAACATTAAGTTTAGATTTCTATTAAGAGGCTGTGGTCTTCAAGTCACCCCTACATACTCCTTTTTAATCTATTTCCAGTTCGATAAAAATAGCAACAGCCAATCCATGTTGGCCTTAAACATGTTCAAGGCTAAAAATATACAGTGGAATACATAAACAATTGTTTACAAAAATAAAGAGGGGAAAACTCATCAATGTACTTCAGAAGATTCTCTGGGTTGATGAGTACTACCTTCATCTCTTTCTTGAGGTAAATGATAATTTGCCCGCCTACATTGAAATCATTTGCTCACCTTGCAGATTCTGGGTGCCATATTTTCCTTGCTTCTTTGGGCCTGAATGCCTCATGCAAAAGCACAGTAACCAGAGGGGTTGGTTCTGGAGCCTAGGAGGCCTGATAAAAATCCCCCCAAACAGCAGCAATGACAAGCAGTTGCATGGCCAGCCAGTAAAGCACCCAGCTAAGACAAACAGGAATGGTATGTAGTGTATGTATGTACAGTCATATACAGTGGTACCTCTAGTTACGAACTTAATCCGTTCCGTGACTCTGGTTGCAACTCGAGTTGGTTGCACCACGAGGCAAATTTCCCCATAAGGTTCAATGTAAATACGGCTAATCCGCCCTCTGAACTTGGTCGCACCACGAGGCAAATTTCCCCCATAAGGTTCAATGTAAATACATACGGTTAAACAGTTCTGAAACATATGCATTTTATTTTTAAACCACAAAAACATGAAAATAGTCGAGATGGTCGACTTCGCCATCTTGTACTCCAAGGCCAGATCAGTCACATGAATACCACGATCGTGCTTTTCTATAATGTCCTTCTTAAGTTCGATTGTCACTTTTTTCTTCAAAGCCTTATTCTTGCCAAGCCTGCTCTGCGTTTTCTTTGGAGCCATGCTGACAAGCACACCAAACACCTTCCAAATGCCACAAAACACACCACAAGCCTCACCGAACGTCTCCTTGCTACCGCGATCTCGCCCACAGGAAGCCGCGACCACGTGGCAGCAGGGAAAATGGCCGCGGATCCAGTTCGTAACTCGAGGCGGAGTTTGCAAGTCGAGGTAAATTTTTGGGGCCGGAGCTGGTCGTATCTCGAAAAATTCGTAAGGAGAGGCGTTCGTAACTCGAGGTACCACTGTACCGCCTTTCTAGTCCTGTAGGGAGTGAGGGCACTACAGCAGCATAAACTCTTCCTGTTGCTACTCCAGTGCCCTCATTCGTTGAGTGCCCCAAAGGTAGCCTCTGATTGTTTTACATCTCTAGCAATGTTACTGACTTTCTGCCATCCATAAATATATACACACTGCTCATCATTCTATTCCTGTTTGTGGTAAGCAACAAACTCTGCCGTGGCGCCTGCCTTATGGAGCATTCCCCCCCCCCGCCCGAAGTGAGGCTGGCTCCATCCCTCTTGATTTTCCAGAAGTCTCTCAAAACCTGGTTGTGCCATCAGGCCTGGGGACCCCAAGGGACCAGCGAGGTACTGAGGTGGCTCCACTGTTGTTAACATTTGCTGTATTCTCTTAGCCTTTGTGATTTTTTATTTTTTCTATAATAGTTCTTTTTATATGTTCACTGTTTTAACTTTTTCATGAGATGGGAGGGCCATATAAATTTGATGAATAAATAAATAAATAAATTATGCAAAGCCCAGAAAAGGAATAAGCAATAATAAGCAACTAAAGTAACAGCAAGATAAAGAGAAAGGAAAAGAAATAGAGCTTCTCTATTCTCCATATTTTTGTACTCTGCAAATTATCTTTATTTTTACCCTGTCCACACACTGAGGCATGCATTGCCTTTTACTTTTAAATCCTAACCCTCTCTTTTTAAGGATCTCCAAAATTCCATCATGGTTTTCTCACCCTTCCCTTTCTTCTTGACTCAGTCATTCTATCCTAAATTTGTGATTTGATCCTCATTCATTCTTTCTATATGTCCAAACCATTTCAACATACTTCTTTTGTACTGATCACTCACTCTCTGTTCAATCCACATTTACTCATGGGCAAGAAACCTTAGAAGAAATGGAGTTGCACTCATAGTGAATAAGAGAGTGGGAAAGGCAGTAATGGGGTACAACCTCAAAAACGACAGAATGATCTCAGTGCGTATCCAAGGCAAACCATTCAATATCACAGTCATCCAAGTCTATGCCCCAACCACTGATGCTGAAGAAGCTGAAGTTGACCGCTTCTATGAAGACCTACAACACCTTCTAGAACTAGCACCAAAAAAAGATGTCCTTTTCATCATAGGGGATTGGAATGCTAAAGTAGGAAGTCAAGGAGTAATCGGGATAACAGGCAAGTTTGGCCTTGGAGTACAAAATGAAGCAGGGCAAAGGCTAATAGAGTTCTGTCAAGAGAACAAGCTAGTCATAGCAAACACTCTTTTCCAACAACACAAGAGACGACTCTACACATGGACATCACCAGATGGTCAATACCGAAACCAGATTGATTATATACTTTGCAGCCAAAGATGGAGAAGCTCTATACAGACAGCAAAAACAAGACCAGGAGCTGACTGTGGCTCAGATCATGAGCTTCTTACTGC
Source organism: Python bivittatus (assembly GCF_059951505.1). Taxonomy (NCBI): domain Eukaryota; kingdom Metazoa; phylum Chordata; class Lepidosauria; order Squamata; family Pythonidae; genus Python; species Python bivittatus. The sequence goes on along the minus strand of NW_028277125.1, from coordinate 53,961,041 downwards.
AAAATTTAGGCTTAAATTGAAGAATGTAGGGAAAACCACTAGACCACTCAGGTATGACTTAGATCATATTCCTTGTGAGTACACAGTAAAGGTGATGAATAGATTTAGAGGATTAGATTTGGTAGACAGAGTGCCTGAAGAACTATGGACGGAGGTCCGTAACATTGTACAGGAGGCAGCAACTAAAACCATCCCAAAGAAAAAGAAATGCAAGAAAGCAAAATGGCTGTCTGATGAGGCTTTACAAATAGCTGTGGAAAGAAGGAATGCGAAAAGCAAGGGTGAAAGGGAAAGATATAAGCAACTGAATGCAGATTTCCAGAGAATAGCCAGGAGAGATAAGAAGGCCTTCTTAAATGAACAATGCAAAGAAATCGAGGAAAACAATAGAATGGGGAAGACTAGAGATCTCTACAAGAAAATTGGAGATATGAAAGGAACGTTTAGTGCAAAGATGGGCATGATAAAGGACAAAAAAGGCAGGGACCTAACAGAAGCAGAAGAGATTAAGAAGAGGTGGCAAGAATACACAGAAGAACTATACAAGAAAGATCTTAATGTCCCTGATGTCCACGCTGGTGTGATCACTGACCTTGAGCCAGACATCCTAGAGAGTGAAGTCAAGTGGGCCTTAGGAAGCATTGCTAACAACAAAGCTAGTGGAGATGACAGTATTCCAGTTGAGTTATTTAAAATACTAAAAGATGATGGTGTTAAAGTGCTGCACTCAATATGCCAGCAAGTTTGGAAAACACAACAGTGGCCACGGGATTGGAAAAGGTCAGTTTACGTTCCAATTCCAAAGAAGGGCAATGCCAAAGAATGCTCAAACTATCGCACAATTGCACTCATTTCACATGCTAGCAAGGTTATGCTCAAAATCCTACAAGCTAGGCTTCAGCAATACATGAACCAAGAACTACCAGATGTACAAGCTGGGTTTCGAAGAGGCAGAGGAACTAGAGATCAAATCGCCAACATTCGCTGGATCATGGAGAAAGCACGAGAGTTCCAGAAAAATCTCTACTTCTGCTTCATTGACTATGCAAAAGCCTTTGATTGTGTGGATCACAACAAACTGTGGCAAATTCTTAAAGAGATGGGAATACCAGACCACCTTACCTGTCTCCTGAGAAATCTGTATGCGGGCCAAGAAGCAACAGTTAGAACCGGTCATGGAACAACCGATTGGTTCAAAATAGGGAAAGGTGTACGACAAGGCTGTATACTGTCACCCTGCTTATTTGACCTATATGCAGAGTACATCATGAGAAATGCCAGGCTGGAAGAATCACAAGCCGGAATTAAGATTGCAGGGAGAATCATCAACAACCTCAGATATGCGGACGATACCACCCTAATGGCAGAAAGTGAAGAAGAACTAAAGAGCCTCTTGATGAGGGTGAAAGAGGAGAGTGCAAAAGCTGGCTTGAAACTCAACATTAAAAAAACTAAGATCATGGCATCTGGACCCATCAATTCCTGGCAAATAGAAGGGGTAGAAATGGAAGCAGTAACAGACTTCATTTATTTGGGCTCCAAGATCACCGCAGACGGAGACTGCAGCCATGAAATTAAAAGACGCTTGCTCCTTGGGAGGAAAGCTATGGCAAGCCTAGATAGCATATTAAAAAGCAGAGACGTCACCTTGCCAACAAAGATCCGCATAGTCAAAGCTATGGTTTTTCCAGTAGTAATGTATGGCTGTGAGAGCTGGACCATAAAAAGGCCGAGCGCCGAAGAATTGATGCCTTTGAACTGTGGTGCTGGAGAAGACTCTTGAGAGTCCCCTGGACTGCTAGGAGGTCAAACCAGTCAATCTTAAAGGAAATCAACCCTGATTGCTCATTGGAAGGATCGATAATGAAGCTCAAGCTCAGATATTTTGGTCACCTAATGCGAAGAGAGATCTCTTTGGAGAAGACCCTGATGCTGGGAAAGATTGAAGGCAAAAGGAGAAGAGGACGGCAGAGGATGAGATGGTTAGATAGCATCACTGAAGCAATGAGCATGAAACTGAGCAAACTCAGGGAGGCAGTGAAGGACAGGAAGGCCTGGCGCAATATGGTTCATGGGGTCACGAAGAGTCGGACACGACTTAACGACTAAACAACAACAACAACAACAGTGAAGTGCAGGGTTTGGGATCGGAAGGTGAACAGATGCTTCTGAGTATGTGGGCATGTATATTACACATCCTTAAAGAAGCAGCATATTTTCCTGGGTTATCATGGTAGCAACTGTAAGAGCTAGTTGGCACATAGTGTTTTTAACAGTCAGAAATTTTGCTGGAGCTTTGACTCTGTGGTTTTGACTGCCATATTTACTGCTTTGACCACCACCATCCTACGGACACTCCCGCACATGAATATATTTCAAAGTCCCTAGAGTCCATAGTTAAAGTGTTCAAATGATATGTGAGAATGAAGTACAGAAAAAGTCAGGGCTGGAGATCCCAGTTCCACCAAAATTGACAGATGTGTTGTCAAGAAGATATAGAGGATAAACATGAAAAAATGGGAAGATAATCTTCAAGGTGTCTAAACAAAGATTTTATGTCATCCGGTTTCTTTTAGATATATGGGTTCTTTTTCAAACTGTTTGCTAAACTTGTAGTTAAGTGATCCATTATTTTTCTGTCTCAGTTAACAGAGTGTCCATAGATTGCACCACAAATCTGAAAGTGATAAATTTATATATGGGTTCATTAAAAGAAAAATACATAATCTTTATTTTAAACACATAAGAGACTCATGAAATAACCTGATGATATATTTTATAGGTATAAAGGAAACTTGGAAACTCAGCCACATAAAGGAAACTTGGAAACTCAGCCACATACAAAATGAATCAATTCAATTGATATTGAACATGTTGGTAAATAAATCTATATTCAGATTGTGATTTTATTCAAATAAAACAATATTCTAATAACTACTTTATATAGCAAATCCAGAGACAAGAATTCTTCTTTAAGATATGATAGTTCCCATCCCATATAAATAAGAAACTATTTATTTATTTATTGACTTAGATACTGTCCGACTCAAGTTGATTCTGGTGCCCCACAGCATAAAGACAAACAGCAATATGCAATCCAGATAAAAAGGTCTTCAACTACCCTAGCCCAAAAGCCTGGGAGAAGAGCCAAGTCTTATGGCTCTCCAGAATGCCATCAGGGTAGGCACCCAGGCCTCAGGGGGAAACTCACTCCAGAGCACAGGCATTGTGATAGAGAAGGCACGATTCTAGGGTCTCGATAAATGGCAATGCTTGATTGAAGGAACCAGAACACACCAACCCTGTTGGATCAAACCAACCAGGGTTATATTCCAGGAGATAGGTGGTCCCTCAAGCAACCAGGCCCTTTCCATGTGTATACTCTGGACAATTTTGAGAGTTAAATACAATTGTTTCTCAGAAGCATATTTTCAACAACAACAGCAAAAGTTGAAAAACCAACTTCTAATCAGAGTGTAACTACAAATACTGATTGATGCTAATTCCAGAAATGCAAAAGAAAAACCTAACATATGTGATGTAGATATATTGTAATATATGCAATGTAGCACTAAAAATACATAAATGAACCCTGGAGTTCAGTCTAGAATATTCCGTTACACCCAAAACAACCCTGTTTGTCATTCAGGAAGACACAACAAGCTTAAAAGATATACTAGCTAGAGTTTTGTGCAACACCCTCTTAATTTCAAGATAATATATGGCACTGTCCCGCACATTCCCTCATCCACCATGTAATTTCTCATGTGTCTGTTGAAAACTCTAACAGCAGCATGAAATGCTCAATCAGCCCGGTAGATGGGGAAAAGTACAATATAAGGCATTTTACTACATACAATAGCAGAAATATTATATACATAATATAATGTTGATACAGTTTGTAAGCCACTCAGAGTCAGCTATGTTTGGAACAGCATATCAGCCAAATAAATAAATAATTAAAAGTAGTAAAACGTTTGGGAGGGTAGGGAGAAGACCATTCATTCAAATCTACTTTCCTGCTTTAATGTATGATGAATGGTTATAGAATCCATTTCTTACCTAATATAAAACTGATCTTACTCCAGATTTTTCAAAGGACACGTAACACCAAAAAGTTTTAAACTGCCAGTGGAAGTAAAAGAAAAAAAAAATGCTAAGATGAAATTCCAAAGAATCTATTAGAGGACACTCTATGTAGAAAAGTGAGAAGAATTGTTCCACTTAGACTTAACACCCAAAAAACTCCACAACTTAGTAAAATAGCCTATTTGGAAAGTTTCATAAGAGCTTATTTCTATGTTTCATAATGAGACTCAGCCTTTACAATAGAGCAAAAGTCAATTTCATTCCACTTTTCTTTTTATGCCCATTTCATGTTTTTGACAATTTTATATCTCTCCTCCTATATTTAAAATAGTGTCCTTGAATGTATGTCTGAAACACACTAGACAGCATTGCAAAATTTAGAAGACTTGAGACTCTATTTCTGTTTTTGCATACGTTTAACCTCAGACTGAATGCAAAGATTGGGAAGGGGACTTTTCACTCATTCTACCTGAAAGCATAACTGATTTCAGAAAAATCAGAACAGAAACAGAAAAATGCAAATGAATAGGAGGAAAATAAAGTGGTTATGTTTTTTATAAATTATCATATATCTCAGTCAGTAGGTGAATAGTCTATACATGTTTACTATGCATGTATTTTGATCATCTATTGTATGGCAAGCAAAACTTAACTTCCTGCTAAAAAGACTCATTGTATCCCACTATGCCTGCCTGACTAATAACCGTCCCTTGAAGTACACAACAAACAAAACAATTTCTGTTTTTATGGTAACATTAATTAAAATATTGAAATATGAAATCAAGGTGATACTGTGATGAACTTTATGAGAGTTTATGCAAAAGCCTGAAGGCTTTCCTCTTTCCCAAATAATCATGGGAATGATGTTGCCAGTGGCGTGAAGCGAAGGAGGAGTGTTAATACCAGCAAGTCATCTTCACTGCCAGCTCATTCAAAAGCACTTAAAGTCTGGCTCTGGCAATATTGCTATTGTAGAAAAAAATAAAAAGGTTTAGTAGACAGCACAGATATTTTAACCGTAAATAGTTGTTTCATGGAGACGTTCTCTATTTCCCCATCATTCCTACAAAACCTGAACTACCGTGCATTTATTCAGGTGTAAATGAAGTTGAACAAAAACTGCAACCTATCCAGGGCCAAGCACAGTGCCTTTGAATAATGAAATAAGCATGCATATCAAGTCTGAAAACAGTCAGAGCAACATCCTAGATAATAACAACGATTTAAGCCAAACAGATGGCCAGGTGGCAATAAAATGCTTTGTTAACTTTTTACTAAGGGAATAAAATGGATTTTCTCTAATTTTATCCTCATCAAACATGAAAGGAGGGTGATGGGAATAAAGTCCGCCCTTACAACTTTTTATAAAACACAGGTCACATGCTGTGTAAGATTGTTCCTCAAGCACATATTTTTCAGTAATAATAAAAAAGCTATGAGTGATGGTATGAGAGTATTTTCATATGTATCTACTTGAAATTCATATTAATCCGTTATATTTGCTCTCCTTATTTTACACATATATTACAGAACACGTCTTCTATTTCTGTGCTGCTTTGCCATTAGATCACTTACATTAAAAACCTTAATAAAAGCATAGCTGCTGTAACTGTAAAATTAATGCCGTATATAACAACAGTCCCAAGGTCTGGGATCATACTTTTATGTTCTTCCACCTTTAGTTAGAAATTCTTCCAGAGAAAGTTCAAATATACAGACAAATCACAATGTTTCATGTTAAGCTTTAGTTATTGACATTTTAGGTGTCTTTTAAATATTAAGCTAGAAGCTACCAGAACACATCAGTCTGAGGAAGAGGAAGAGGCTGTTCAGGAAGTATCACTGTTTTCAAACTGCTGAAATAAGGTTGAATTGCAAGAGGTGGTTCAAGAAGCATAAATGCTTAATTTAAAAACAGCTGAGTAAATTGCCGGCTAGTTTCTGGATCTAGTACTGATCTGAATGCTCCCAAGCATACGTATTAATAGCCAGAGATAGAATCATAGATTCCAGATTAGGAAGGGAAAGAAGAATCTGAAATTACTTAAAATTACTTGGAAGAGAACAAGCTTGGATAGATGAGAAGATAAAAAGTATAATTTATAAATACAATTCCAAGACCACTGAATTCCCATGAAATGAGCAGTCATAAATCCTTTCTTCTGACAAGGGTGCTTGTTCTTGTTCTCATAATATCAGTCAGTTGATTCCGGTTTACTTCATATCTCCACTCATAAGACCTGGATCCTAATTTTCCTCAGTTCGATCATATGATTCTCTGAGTTTTGATCAAGACAATTTATTTACTACCATTTGCTTTTCCTATTACTTGGAAGTAACATTTTGCCTTTCACAGGGCATAATCTTTTGTTAACTCATATTTTAGAGCACCTTCATCCCGTTAATAATCTGTTATTCCAGTGAATGTTGAGGTACTCACACAAATGTGCAAAATTCTTGACTGGATCAGTTTGCCTAGGCCAGTGTTCTTCAACCATAGCAACTTTAAGCTGTCTGGACTTCAACTCCCAGAATTCCCCAGCCAGTGCTGGCTAGGGAATTCTGGGAATTGATAGTCCAGACATCTTAAAGTTGCTAAGGTTGAAGAACACTGGCCTAGGCAATAATCTGTTAAGACTCACTGCTGAAATCATCAAATGAGCTGTGCCTGCTGTCCTGCCATGATCAGAAGGTGTAGGTGATAATGTAGCTACCTGTTCAGTAGCTATTTATTTCCCCCTTTCTGGAGATTTTAATGGTATTAATGTTAATGTTTTGATTTTAATTGCATCAATTTTATTATTGTGTTTTATATATTGTATTTTAAAACAAAGTTTAACAAAGGTGCTGAATAAACAGATTGAAAAACAACCATTTATCTTATCAGAGCATTTTAGCACTGTTTTTTATTTCCCGTAATGCTCTTACTACTCACCGCTTACCATTTTTACCTGACACATTTTATTGTTCTAGATTTTATTTCTTTTTATTTCATTCCCTTAATCAGAAAACCAATTAAAATGTCAATGTAATGAATAAACTAGGTCACTTCTACATGGGTCTTTGGCACCCTTCCCACACCAATACTCTGTCCCTGTGTTCTCATCCTACTGTCATTGTTGACCTTTTTCTACATGTACTGCTTCAAATTTCAAACTGCAAAGTTTATGTCCTGAGCTACTTGATATTTGGAGGCAAGCCAGGTTGCACTGGTGGCAATTCCCACCTCTCCTCACGTCCCAGATCCCTGGTTCCTCCCCTTCCTTGCAGCTGACGAGCCACTTTCAGTGATCTCATACTTGGCTTTGGAGGAGTATGTCAATCAGTGTCGGGCATTTGTTTGTTTGTTGCCTTACTGCACGAATAAGCATGACATGACAAGGAAGGGATAGGAATGGGGAGACTGGAGACAGGAGATAGATTCTGGCACATTTTCCTTGGCTAGCCTGTGGAACCACTGGTGGACAGTAGTGGATGCCTACAGTGATAACAACAGGTTGTTGCAAGTTTGGATATGAAGGTTGGGAGGAGACTGGGAGTGGAGACAGCAGCATTGTCAAAATGCTCTAAAATACTTCACGATTCTTATACTTTACAAATGTTACTTTGTGCACTGGAGTGCTTCCTATTAAATGGGCTAGGGGATTAGCGATGAATATCTAGCAATCTGCCCAATAAATAGCTTTTCTAAATTGTTTGGCTGCCTAATTCCTTCCTTTAATTATAATTTCCTCCCTTTCTATTTTGTTCCTTATTTAAATTAAAATTGTAAGATAAATAGTGCTTCTTCCCTGCGGAAAAGAAATTGATATTAAGACAACTTAGGGAAGTATATGAGGATAGAATCAGACGTTATTCATAATTAATTACCAGTCTATACCAACAAGATTTCAAACAGTATTAGAAGCAGCCTTCTCTAAATAGAACTTACTTGTGCATAAAATTCTAGAAGAACCTTGGAATTTAGAAATATACTGTTAAATAATATAGCAGTATATTAAATGCAGTATGGAGACTGTTTCGATTCCATTTCACTTTTAATTAAACCACTCTAAAGAAAAGCACCTAAAACCACATCAGAATAAAAAGTCAATATTTCCTTATCTGGTAGGGCTTGTTAATATCACAGTTGATATCGGGCATCTATAAGCAGCACTTTAGGTGAATGTTGAGGTCAACAGTCTGAGCAATACTTTAGTAGAAAATATTGGGCTCCAATCCTTTAGACAGAAGTATCACTTCATGATTATTCTTCAAGCACTGACAAGGTTTTTCCATCACACAAAGACTGCATTTTTCTTGGTTAGTCTTATTATTTTGCCCAAATGTTCCATGGATTTCAAAGAATCCATGGCCAAGTTTTGCCGCAGCACAACAAAACCATGAAGTGAGCACAGGATTATAACAAAAGTGTATTTGCTTCTGTGTAATATGTAGAATAATCCATGGAATGCCATATTCTCAAATATAGCTTTCTCTGAACAACATGGAGAAGAAACAAAAGAAACACTTATTACTGTGGATCTGAGTGTGAAATTATTAATTATGTAACCAAAGTTGTCATTATCTTTAGATAATGCATCTCAGGTAAACATTTTCAAAACAAATAGTCTTGTATTTTTGCCAATTATGTTATATGAAAAGATAAATTTCAGCTCTGTTCTTAGAACCAAACTTCAGTTTTTATGCTTATTGTTAGGTTATTTATTATGTAAATTCTGTACTCAAAAAATACTTTGTCCTTTTCAATATACAAAATCAAAGATTCTCCTAAAACCCTATTTACAACCTCCTTTCACAGAAATATTTTGCAACAACATTCCTAAAAAATAAATCTGAAGCACTTTTTCCTGTATATGCCTTTTTTTTAAGTTTGTAAACTAAATGTACCTACAGATCTGTAAGTTGTATGAAGAACACCAATTACCATTAGTCTCACATAGTTATAGTCATATTATCTTGCCAGAAACATATATTAAATATTCAGGACACAGACTACATATAACAATAAACTGCTGCCAGCTATGATTATGTGTACCCGCATTTATAGATGTTATTTTCTGGTTATCATAAATGCCAGCCATTCAAAATCAAAGGCACCTTCAGTTGAGATTTAACAAAAATCCATTTTAGAAAAAGAACTCCAATTGCAAGAGAGGAGCATATTAAATATGTTCGGCAATGTAGTGCAAATAAAACAGAAAACTGTCCAGTAATATCAAAGAAACAAAGGTCTATTAGAAACCATCATCTAAAAAACTCAATTTCTCATTTTTTAATTTTCTCTAAAAGGTCAGATGGTAAATGCCGACCAAGAAAGCTTTATTGCCTCCAGTAGCACATGGCAAGGGACCATAGAGGTGCAGCCTCCAATTTTGCTAATTGTCTTGGCTGCTAGCTATAAGTCAGCTCTCAGCTGATATGTCTTAAATGGTGTAGGACCACATGGTTCACCCACTTTTGAAATAAAAAATTCCTCCCATGCTATGCTTTCTCCACATACTACTCTATCAGGTAGCAAACTGGTCCTATCAGTGGATGGCATCTAATTAATCAAGGTTCTAAAAATGCAGGCAGACTGCAAAGAATTCCAAAAAATATCTCCTTGAACTAGGTGAAATGGCAATCAGGAAATCAAATCTAACAAGTATAAAGTTATGCAAATTGGGGCATGATGGGTGTTGAATTCTCAGTACCAACTGTGAAACATCTTGAATCATAATTAAAATTGCAATACTACATCTTAAAAATTATTGAAATCAGTGTAACTGATTTTGCAGCATGTATTTTTAAAGTCAGAGCATTAATGTAAAGTAGACAGTACCAATATTTATTTGGTAAATTTAATACATACAACAAAGCTTGACCTTCAGAAATTACTTTACCCTTTCATTCCTCATCTAGACTTTTTTTCCCTAGTGCTTTCACTGATATTGCATGTTATTATTCTTTACTGAAATGAACTGTTCCTGCAACAAATATTTTAAAAATAATCATCTGATTTAAAACTATGACTTTATATAAGGTAATAATAAGTTAATAATAGGGGGTAGGTCTTAACGTTTGCTCTCTCTTTCTCTGAGTATCTAAAACACTACTATTCACAATTTCCATACAAGCATATATACAAGAAAGAATGATCTATTCTTTCTTGTATATATGCTTGCTTTATCAAAAACTCAAGCAGAAAGCAAAAAAGCAGCCAAAAAGACTCCATCTAACTCAATTTCTTCTTTTTGCAATCTCTCAGTTTATCATTATGAAAAATGTGAATCTTGTGTCTCTGCAATACTGAATGAATTAGAAGCGAACGCCAAAATGTTATTATATAACACATACAATTTTCTATTTCCTACTAATAAACACTAGGTTTCTGGATACTTGCCTGCTTATTGCACACAATAAAGTGCATGCAATCAAATGAAGAGTATGGGTCTGACAACCTCCCTGAATCAGGCACATAAAAAGAATCAATTTTTATGGAGTGAGAAGACTGCTTGCTGTAGAATTGCCTTCAAATTAAAAGAAGCCATTTATTAACCTGTTTCCTATTGTATTACACATTTCTGTTGTATTTGTCTAGGCAGCCCAAGCCCAGCTACATTACCCTTGCATCTCCACATACCTATGTACATGAAGCAGAATAACATTACATTTTAGACACTTACGTACCTCCTGGATTTGACCTGAGTACTTTCAATAAGGGACATTGCTTTGCAATTGCAAATGTGTTAGGCTGTATGCACTGATTAATTTTCTTCACTGTTTTTGTCCCATTTATTGTCATTTAATAATTCTCTTAATGTATTCTGCTATAAAATAATACAAGTATGTCTTGGACTTTTTATATTGGAATCTTGTAGGACTGAACAGACTCCATGGGTACCTATCTCAGTGTTATTTCCCCCCACAACTATTGCTTAGTCTCTTAAATACAATAAATAGCAATGTTTGAATGATACTTTTTATTCCATGTTTCTACAGACTGCTTAGAATTAACTAAAATTTCAGTTCAGTTTACTATCATATCATGACCACATAAATTCTAACCAAAACTATAAAAGATTATTTTTACTTAAACGATTTGTATGGCCGCCCATCTTAAAACAACTCTGGGAGGCTCGTAACAACAGTAAAACTTTAAAAATCATAAAAACCATGTAACAAAAACTAAAAACCTGGCCCCCCAGTCAACCTCCCAGGATACCCCAACACCATAGGCACCACTACTCTACCCCAGTGCCTGGGTAAAGAGCCATGTTTTAATGGCCTTCCAGATAGCTAAGAGGATGGGGGCCTGCCGGGGGAGGCAGTGTTCCGTCAGGGAGGAGCAGCCACAGAAAAGGCCTGCTTCCTAGGTCCTTCTAGATGGCAATATTTCCGGCAAAGGATCTGGAACATGCCCAACCTACCTGATCTAGTGGGATGGGCAGATGCCCTCAGGAATAGGCAGTTCTGCAAATTGATTATTAGTCTTAGTTGCTTCTTTTCTACAAATAGCCTCTTTTATTTTCTACTGAATCCACTTATAATTTTGGAATATAACAGTAGTCCTGCTGTATCAGGCCATTTTATTTCTCATAGTGGTCAGCTAGATTCCTCTAGGGTACTTATATGAAACAGATAGACAGATCTCTTACTATTGTTTCCCTGCAACTCATATTTGGAAACATTCTACCCATAAACTGGAGGTAATACTGAATATTAAGACTCAGTAGTTTTTTAGTGTCAGCCCTCCCAGGTACACCAGATAGGAAACAAGACTAGATGAACTAATTCTACTTTAGTGTAAGGCTACATTAACAGAATTTTGCAAGTCTGAAAGCACAAATCTTCCGGCCTCCCTATTTACCACTTGAGTAGTTAAGATCTTTCCTAAGTTTCTTTCTTTGACCATTACCTTAAGCGGACTCCTTTCTCTTTTATCTGATCCTTCCCTAGATGGCATCTCTTTCCCCCGTCTTCCAAGGCCACCCTCACATTCTATCACATTTAGAGACACACCTTCCATGAATTTATCTAATCCTTTTTTACAAGTATCCACGCTAATGGCCATAATCATGTATTGTGGCAATGAATTCCACAGATTCCACAAATTAATTATGTACTTCTGTCTGTTACAATTTTCCTCCAATCAACCTCATTAGAAGATGTCATAGGCTATGCATTTGGAAATCCTTGGACTTGTTGATCTGACTTCTGAGGACTAACCAGAATTCTTCCTGCTTTATTTTTCTATCTGTGTGCCAACATTTGGCTGTCATGTTTCATATTGCCTATTTTTAATTGCACATGTTTTTTAACTTCTTTGCTGCATCTTGATTGAACTGTTGTTAAGATGCCTTCTCTCTGAATATTTCTGGGGTTTTTATTTTGCCAGAAGTTTTTCTGCTGATTTGACAAATTATTGCCAGGTCCTGGGATTAGGTCATGGAATTATTCAAGAAGATATACCACCTGGGTTCACCTCTTAGGTAATGTTCGTACCTTTGATCTAAAGACTCTCAGAGGAGGACCCATCCCGATATTTATAACTTTGATTTTAGCAGATTATCTGTTAGTACAGTCTTGCATAGAACATAAGTGCTGAGTATGTGTTGTACCAATCACCAGTATAGCCTTAATAAAAGCATTATGATATGTATTACTTATGTGTGTCTGTGTCCTTGCTAGATATACCAACAGATAGTAAACACATACAGAACTCAAAGCTACAGCTTGAAGCTGGATATCTGGCCAAAACCCACACCTGAGTGGTAGTTAGTTTCATAAATTATGTGTACATAATCTGTCCAAAGGTTTTTGATAATCCGGGGGTGGCAGGTGGGGGTTGTACATAAAGTTATAACTGGATTGCTTTGAGGTAAACATATGGGAGTCCCAACTGTCAGATAAAATCAATTGCCTTCTCCACCAATCAGCTTGATGTTAAATTTTCATGTGAATCTTTGAGAAGGCAGCAATGGCTAAATCCCTGAATTGGTAAGCTTTTACATTAAAGCATGAACTTTGCATCACTTTTCTAGTGTAATATTTGTTCAAAGTTTAATAAGCAGTGCTAGGCTTTGATTGTACATCAATATATCATTTGTGAATCAATTTTCTTGAGATTAAATATTTTCTTCAAGACTCCAAAATACTATTAATTTTTCACTATTAAGAATATTATAAATAGGCTTAATTAAAGTAATTGAGATAATGGATAAATTACATTATCACCATTACCCTTCTACAGTAATTATACACTACTGGAAAAATTACAAAAAAGTTACAGAATATATTAAGTTAAAGACATGTCACTTCAGAGGCATAAAAGTACATACATCATAAAATAAAACATTTTTCTACTCTCTTATAATGAATTACTTGCCCAATTTTATTCTGATTATACGTAACTGGTGCTAAATGCTGTTGAAAGTATATATCAACACTTAAGGTGTTTTCTTACTTCATCTGTGAATAAATAAATATACTGTAACTTCTTGATGTGAGTCTATGCCCATCTCCACAAAAATCCAACCCATTTCTTGGGAGAACATACATTCTTTTCTTAGAATATCTTTGTTTCTGAAAGTTCCCAGAAAAAGGAATACCTCTCTATGATGCAAAAGATGGTGTGTTTGTGTGTGTGTGTGCATGTGTGTGTAGAGAATTAACTTACAGTGAAAAATTAGAGTCTTAAAAGTCTAAATTGAGGAAACTGACATAATGAAGAATATCAGAAAACACAGTATTGAAGTGCTTTCTTAGAGGAAGTTATATAAAAAATTACTTTGAAAAAAGCTATAAACAAAATCAGATGCCATTTTTATTTATTTTTTCCCAATGGGATAGATCAAGGCCTTGTCTTAATACTGTAAACAGTAAAGCAAACTGATGCATATCTGTAAATGTTGTGACAGCACAAAGAGTTACATCTGAATTCTCAAGGATTATACTGAACTGTTCCATCCACAAGGAGGAAAACTGGTGGAATGTATGTGCTTTTCTCCAGAAGTCCCCAGATCTCTCCTAACAATCTTTGGCAATAAAAATCATCCCTGATTTATTTCAGAAGGTAAAACACTTGTATCAGATCTATCTGGAAGCGCTTCTAAAAAAGAAAAGTTAAACATTTAACTTCAACACTTTTGAAACAAGAAAGCCGCATGCAACTTTACAACATCCCCAAAGCAATATGATTGTTTTGATATTATTACTTATAAAAGATCAAGCTGTATATTTTTTAAACAAATGAATAGAATACAATTATTTTGTATAACACTACTATTTGAAAACAGCCAGTTTGGTATAGCAGTTAAGGTACCAGGCTAGAAATCAGGAGATGGTGAGTTCTGGTCCCATCTTAGGCACAAAGCCAGCTGGATGACCTTGGATCAGTCATTCTCCCTCAGCCTTAGGAAGGAGGCAATGGCAAGCTACTTCAGAAATCTTGCCAAAAAATTGCAGGGACTTGTCCAGGAGTCAACACTGACTCGAAGGCACACCAAAAAATAAATAAATAAATAAATAAAAATTGAAAAAGCTCTTATAGTTCATTTAGGAGTTTCTAAAAATTTCCAGTCAAATTTCTCCAAATAAAATGTAACTGTCAATTTAAATAGTATTTCAGGAAATCATTTGAAAAACTGAATAAGCTATTTGTTTTACTTATATTCTGCTTTTCTCTTAAAGAGTTTATTTAACATTTCCAGTTGGTTTCTCATTCAAGCAGCTTGCAGGACCAGGCTGGCTTAGATTCAGTAGCTGAACTGCAAGCTTATTGGAAGCCTACAGTATAAGAAATTGAATACTGCAGGTGTCAAGTGTTACTATGTTGCTTTTAAAAAGCAAAACCAATGCAAAGTCATATATAGTCTAATATATACATAAATAACACACACAACACTTATGCATGTATATCCATCATAGTATTTCCTTTCTGAGTAAGCAATGTTGTACAAAATTCAGAAAAGAAGAAAGAAGTAGTAGGCAAAATAAATTAAAAGTAAGAGATTTTTAAAAAGGAAATCTAACTAAATCTAGTTTACACTAGCACCATTCACTATATACCTCTCTCCATATCTTTATTTGCAAAATATCCTTGCTTCTACCATGTCCATACACCCAATTGAATATTTGCTCTTGTTCTCTATCATTCCTCCCTTTTTGAGGATGCAAAGGTAGTACAATTTTTATTTTTATGAGAAAGTGTATGTGAGAGCATGTGTGTGGATGTATACAGATGATAGAAAAAGGTAGAGATATGAAGAGAGAGAGCTCCTCCAGTTGCTCTACAGAATCAAAATATGCCCCCACAGAGATTGTGAGAGATTAGAAATGGTTCTGTCTAAATTCCTTTGTTCTTTCTTGAAGTTCCAAATAGGTATCAAACACAGTACTATATCTGGAACAGGTCTAGTTTCAGTGAAAGGACGGACATTGTTCTGCTTCTTCAATCCATGACTAAAATTTGGCTTTGTATTAGCAAATTTAAATCTACATTGTATAGACTCCAGAAAGACACATTTCAGTTCTATTGTCTGTTTCCAGTTTGTTACTCATTCAGTTTTGAAAATGTCAAAAAAGAACAATAATGCAACATATCTCAGATTCAGATTTACAACAGTTTAGGAGTTCAGTGTCATGTAATTTCTATGAAGGCTTGCCTGGTCACAGCTTTCTCTCCACCATCTACTCTTCCTACATCAAATATTACAGAATTTTTATGTTAGTTTGATTTAATGGTCTACTCTCAGCACTAATGGTGGGCATATATCAGAATATCCCATCTGAGCAATGTGTCTGCCCTTGTGGACTGGAAAGCGGGAGATAGTGAAGCATGTTCTTCTAAACTGCCCATTTTGAAATGATATTCACGGAGAGTGATCGTGCTTCTTTTAAACAGTTGTCCGGGCATGGAATTTATATTCTATGTTTCTTATCTCTTTAAAACCAAAGTTGGGGCATTGCAAGCATTACACAATGTTTTCCATTACAGGTAGTCCCTAGTTTAAGAACGAGTTCCGTTCCCAAGGTCTGTCCTTAAGTTGAATTTGTACATAAGCCAGAACTGTATTATTATATAATACTGTATAAGTAGTATTGTGTAATTCACTTGAACCATTGTGTATTTAACTCAAATCACTGTGTATTTAACTCGAATTTTGCTACAATAGGCTCCGTTCTTAACTATGAGTCATCTGTAAACTGGGCATTCTTAACCCAGGGACTACCTGTATCACCTCAAAAGTAGCATTCTGATTAGCATGATTTAAGGGGCCCAACTCTTGATAAAGATTTCTGTCCTCTATTAACCTTTGTTTTGCACTTTGGTATATTTACAGATATAATTTTGAGTTTGTGGATATGTTTGGATTTTTTAATATTCTGTATGTTGGTTCTTTGACTGTAACAATATACTATTTGTTGAAAATAAATTTTGAGATATAACAATATGAATGACTTTAAAGAATCAGCATTATAATGCCCTGTTGTTTCATACTCTCAGTGGCCAATAGAGTGCACAGAAACATAGTAGAATCCAGTGATTGTGAAGTACTGTACATTTACCACATTCTGATCATTTAGGAAAAGAAATACAGAGCAGTTTACTCCAACTAACTTTACAGACAGGAGCAATATTTCAGTTCTATAACAGAGGTGTATCCATTTTTGTCAGCTTGCCCTCAAATAATATATCATTTGGCACATTAATTAATTTACATTAAATATCACAATCAAACTGTTCTAAACCTACTCAAGGCTACTAATACCTGTAATAGAAAAATGATTTTTTAAAAATGAAATTGCCACTACAATGTTCTAACAGTAGCGTTTATTTTCTTATATTGTCTACATTGATTAATTTAAACTTTCATGCTGTTAATAGAGTTACCATGGAGATTAACTTGTTTATTTCTGTTTTTTTTTTCTCTTGCTAATGCTAACAAATGTTAAATCAGTCTCATGCTGTGTAGTTTAAGAATATACATATTAAGGAAATCATATAGGAACTGGAATGTTATACGAGTGAGACTGATGTTAAAACAAGCAATGCATCAATAAGCTGCCAAAAGAATAGAAGTGAAATATTAGGAAGTGGTCTTATTATAGTACATTCCAAACATTCTAGTTATACTTTTAATAAACATTTCCATTAAACCTTTTCATATTAAGGGACCCAGTATGGTCTACAGGTAGTCCTCACTTAACGTCTATTTATTCAGCAACCATTCAAAGTTACGATGGCGCTGAATAAGGGGGACTTACAACAGGTCCTCTTAGTTGAGGCTGTCGCAGCATCCTTGTGGTAATATGTTTGTGATCTGGGTGCTTGACAATTGGCTCACAATGTAGCATCCCACAGTCACATGATTACCATTTGAGAACTTCGCTGCTGGCTTTCAACAAGCAAAGTCAATGGGGAAGCCAGCAGGAGGTCACAAATAGTAATCACATGACTGCAGGATGCAACAACCCTCAGGATTCACCTAACAACAGCACCTGGGATTGCCAGAACTGCTATTGTAAGTTGATGCGGTCACATGACATTGCGTCTTACGACCATGTCACTTAGCAATAGAATTCCCAGTCCCAATTACTGTCAGTAAGTGAGGACTACTTGTAATTGTTACACATTGGACTGGAACCCAGGTTTAATTCCATTGCCACAATAGAAGCTCAATGGGAGACTTGGGTCAGTTGCTCTTTCAAATGATTATATTGCAATAGGAATAGTACCATTAAAATTGCAAATGATAAATAACAACTAAAACTGAAATATAGTTTTTTTACAATTATTTCTATCCTTGCAAAATTCAAAAAGAATGTAGTTATTTATGTATAAAATATTTCATGATTAAGCACACATTGAATGCAATCTTTTGGACAATGTAAAAAAAAACAAACCCCTAGCAATTTATAAATATATTACCTTGAAATATTTACAAAGCATATAGAAGCTTTACTAATCTTATAATTAATCTAATTATCAGCAATGTATTATGTATCTGTAGCGTTTCAGCTAATCTTACTAAAATGGAATTTAGAAAGAAAACCGTATTTAGTAAATGTATATGCAGGGTCTCTCCTTTCAGCCTAACGTGATAGTCCAGACAAGAAGCATACCCAGAAGAACTAGCTGTACTTTATTGTAAGGTTACATTAACAGAATCTTACAAGTATGAAAGTAAATTTCTCCCCCTCACCTTTACAACCCAAGAAACTAGGAAGGGTCCTTTCTGAGAAATTTGCCATGCCCACATTCCTTTTGTGGGTTAAGCTGCCACTTATCTGACTGGTCCCCTGACTGTGGATATTCCCCCTGTCTCCCAAGGCTATTCCCACATACCATTATACCTTCCTGCTACTTCAAGCAGAAGCATCTATACTAACTGAAGAATGAGAACAAAATCTTTTTTACATTTTCTGATTTCTGATTTCTTTACATTTCTCTATGTAGAAGTCAGTATTTCCTATTGTTAAGAAATTATTCCAATTTTCCACTACAGAGGTCTAAGATTCAAAAATTGCTTGAAGAAACATCAGCTATGATAGGGATACAGTGTATTATTCAGAAAGAATAAGGTGAAATTTTTCAAGTTCACTCCTTATTGCTTTTGGTATCCAGAATCAAAAGTAGGGCATCATAAAGAATCAAAAGCACTGCTTCATTACATTCTGTAAGTTTAGTCATACCTATTATCTAAACAGAAGAAATTATGGAACAAGAAAGTATAGGCAGTCCTCAATTAGCGACCACAGTTGGGACCAGCACCTCCATCACTCAGTGAAACATCATGTGACTATGTTGGACTTACGTCACTTCCCATTTGGTTGTTGAGTGAGTCAGTGCGGGTCATTAAGCGAAACTTTGCGTGACCGTGACTTGCGATTTTACTGCTGGCTTCTGCATTGACTCAGCTTGTTGGAAGCCGGCTGTGAAGTATGCAAATAGCAATCATGTGACCACAGAACACTGTGGCCATCATAAATGCCCACTGGTTGTGAAACACCCAAATTTCAATCATGTTACCGTGAGGATGCTGTGATGGTCAAAAATGAGAGGACTCTTCCAGTGTTGTCATAACCTTGAATGATTGCTAAACAAGGCAGACATTAAGCAAGGTTTACTTGTACCCTATTAGGATGTAGAGCCATGAAGCATTAGCACCAACCTACATGATGCAAGTCTATATTTTCATGTACCCAGCATCGGTCAGGCCTTATATTATAATGCTAATGTAATATCGTTAGAAATAAGATAAAAAAAGGTCTTTCTGAGATGCTTAAAAGGACTTGACAGGTTTTCTTCATATGATTACAATAGCAAGATTAAGTCGAAAAGAATGGAAATCATTTGAGCAACTCCAACTATTTTCATTTGGTCTGCATTTTTAAGCAATCTTCCCAAATTTTCAATTACTGAATTCCTATGTAAATCAGAACACAATTACCCTTGTAATTTCACATTACACCAAATTTGCAATACAATTCTAAGTTTTAAAATTGCATACTGAAATGTGAATATTAAGAAATGTGCATATAAAAATATATATTACAGAAAGAGATGTACATAACTTGCATGCCAGGAAAAGCCATTTATAAAAAATAAACTCAAAATGACCTGATACTTCTTTTTTTTTTTTTTTTTACAGTTTGCAAACTGATGCTGACATTTGGGAGAATGAGGTTAAATGCATGCAAAACTGCAAAAAATGGCTGCAGACTGATTTACTCATCCCCACATAAAACTCATCCCCACACACAACTACATCATTGTTTGGTTCATCACTTTTACTATGCATGCACTGTAGGGAGTGGGAAGGAATGAAGTTACTTCCCTACGTGATTTTGAATCTAGTGGAGTGTCTAAAGTGCCCGAGGAATTAATAATCCCTGGAAGGTTCTCTGTGTGAGATTTTTCTTCATGAGATGTTGGTAAGGGGAGGGATGAATTAAGAGGGGATTGTGAGATGGTGGTCAGTCCATTGAGTCCAGCCTGTTATCTCATTCTACCCATATATACAAGAGAATATATACAAACATCTGTAGATATACAAAAGCTTAAAGTTGAGACTGTTATTTTAACAAGGGAACAGCAAATTCCATCACCATCAAATAATAAATAATTTATGTATTCAGAATAAACCCAGACTAAAGTAAGAATCAAGTCATTGTACATCCTTGAAGTGTATAGCAATTTTTTTTTTAAAAAAATTCAAATTAGAGAACGTTTCTCTATTGAGAATGTGTTAGGGTTAGGCACACAATGGATACAGTACATTAATGCATTCTTTTAAAAGGAACCATTCAAAAAGTAGAAACATTTTAAAGGTGTCCAGCACATAGCAAATTAACTATATTTCCATACACAAAGAAAATGTGATGTTCTGGCACACAAAAAAAATCCTCCACATGAAAGGAATTTCCCAAAGCAGGATAATCAGATTGCATGTTCACCTGCAGCTCTGAATTCTCTTTGAGCAAAGGAGAAAAAAGAAGTGAAAATAATACTTATACCTCTCTCCGTCGAGAAGCCCAACAGGTTTGCTTGATTTTCCAGACCACAGCAGCAACCAATAGCAATGACAAGAAACAACTGCAATTGTAAAACATGAAAAATGAATTAGAGATGAGAGTGTTTTATACAACATGCACATTTGACTTCATAGTTTGGAAGACAGTATTTTAAGAACACCCCCCAAAAAATATTAAACACGTGCCAGCTATCCAATATGCATATCCAGAATTTTCTGAAGTATTATGATGGATGATAGCAACAAAGTATTTGCATTTATTTATTTGAAAGTTTACATTTCTGCCAAAAATGCCAAAGTTTTATCATGCCACAAGTGAAACTTATGAAAAGAAAAAACTAAATTAATACAATCACAATAAAAATTGAAACAACAGAATATAATCTTCAGTATGTTTACTATATTATTCTTCTAATAGTTCTTTTTTAAAAAATCAGCAGTGAAAATGTGTTAACGACACCAAAATTATAATAAAGTGAATGCCAGACAAGCTTCTTTAGGGAGAATTTCACAACTATATAAACAGATCAGGAAAAAACATTCATTTTTTGAATCCATAACACTGCATAAACCTACTATTTATATCAGCATCTCAAACACGACCAAATCCAGAAGTACTTTCGATATACAATCCTTTTGGAAAGACATATATCCAAAATAAATACACTGACTCTAGCTAAGCATCACACACTGAATTGCTAAACATTATGAATTTTTTAAGCTCAACTGTCAGGATATATATACCATATCATACACATTGTCAGCTTTTAATCCACATAACACAAGTTTCAAGTTATTGATGGATACTTGTAATTAGTCACTTGGCTTGCCGCTTACCTGTCTAATAGTTCTCTTCTAATGGCACTCAGTAAAAATTTAATTACAAAATTTAAGTGTCTAAATCAAATGAAATAACAAATCTCTCAAGATTTGTACAACCAATATAGGCCATTTTATTATTTGGGAAGAGGGCACCTGTATCATCATGGGAAATCACTAGACAGTGCCCACTCTTACAAGGCTGCTGATCTTCCACAGATCAACACAAGTTCTTCACTAATAATGCTATCACTCCCTTATCAGACAAAAAGTGTTCTTGAATAAGAACTACAGTAATCAGCAAATGTAGAATTGGGGAGTCTGGAAAATGTTCAGGAATTCTCAAAATACCAACTAAGCCTAATTCACCTCTGAAGTTTGGGCCAAGCTGGTATGAAGTTCATCATCAGCCAATATTCTATGCCATCGTGTAATTAAAAAAAAAAAAAAATTACCTCAAGGAGAAGACCTAGCCATGTAAAGGATTTCTTGGCAACAAAGAATTGTGGAACTGAAATACTCCATAACTGGGCTGAGTAGTATAAGGAAAGGGAAAAAATGCAACTTTCATTAACCTGGCAGAAAATTATTCCTTAGTACTTAAGAGGACAGTAGCAACCCTCATTTTGCAAGAAGTTATTGGAAAAGGAGAAGGAGAGCCAGTTTGGTGTAGTGGTAAAGGCATCACTCAAAGACACACACCCACAAAAAAACCACAAACAATGGAAAAGAAGGGGACTTCTGGGGGAGTTATGGTGAACTAAAGATAGCTCTGTGAAAGTGGAGCCGACAACCATGGCAAAGACCAAGGAACCGATGAGTAGACTGGTTCCCTGGAACCTCTCTGGATAAGGAGAGGACCAGAGATCTCCTGCATGTGCTCTGGACAGCTGCTCTTCATAAGGAAACTGCAGGACAGCAGTGTTCCACAGGTCTGAGCACCAGGAGACCACAGGATCAGCCATCTTACTCACAAGTATGGTGGAACCTTTTAAAGGACCCTAGACAACCTGTGACCTGTTGGGTCATTGCTACAGAAACATTCCCTTACCTAAACAGAGAAAGAGAATGACCAAGGGCAAAAAAGCAGTGGGAGGGTGAGAGACTTATGACTTGCTGCTGGCTTCCCATTGACTTTGCTTATGGAAAGCTGGCAGGGAGTGTCAGAAATCTTCCTTCCTTCCTCCCTCCCTCTCCTTCCTTCCCTCCCTCCCTCCATCCCCCCCCCCAATTTTTTGCAATGTTCTGGCAACCCTTTACAGACTTTTTGCTGACACCAGGATTGAAAAGTTGATGTTTTATAGATTTGCTTATAGATAAGGGATGGGATATGGGATGAAGAGATATATGTTTAGCCTTATAGGGAGTGAAGAGTTATTAAATTTGTTTATACTTGCTGTGATGAAGGTTGGAAGTCACTTCTTTATATATTTCTTTTCGTTTTCTTTATTATATTCTCTCTTTTTTTCTTATTTCTTTCTTTTATCTTTTCTTGCACTTTTTATACTTTCTTTCCAGTCTCTTTCTCTAAGTTTAGTTTTTACTATTGTAATCAAAATGCTTAATCAAAATTATATTTGGAAAACAAAATTGGAAAAGAAGGCAACCTGAGCAAGGTCTCTGCCCAGAGACTAGCTTTCCATGCTGTCTCAGAAGATTTTGAAGAAACCATTTTGTTTCGAATAAACAAAGCAACAGTGAAGAAACACAATACAAGTGTGTTTCTTAAACATGTTTATTATTTTAAAGATCTCAAAATTCTGTTATGGGCTACAAATCTGATATTTATATCGATGCCTTTATACGTATCTCACAGAAATTATTGGATTCCCACTACTATTTTTTTTAATTACATTAGATAAATATTAAAAGATAAAATGTGAACTGCATTGATGTAAAGAAAAGAGAGGTTACTTTTTTGAGAGGCTTCCTTTTTCTTATGCTTCAGAATTCCTGCAGTTTCATAGTATTCAAGTGCTTTAGATGGTCAAGATATTAATTTCTTAGATGGCTTGGCAAATCCAACAATACTAGCTTCTTCAGTGCAAGATGTGAGATGCTATGAATAGCATTTAACAGAAAATTGCTCTGCTGTACTTCAGCAGAGAACAGCACTTCAGCAAAGATAGTTTTCATAGACCAAAATTACTGGGGCAAAGGATGGAGAACAAGCAGATTGATCCAGGTGTATCACATTTATTATTTCTTTCTCCTTGTACTGCACTTCAATGCAGTTTACATTCTATGAAACAGCAGCATTTGGGGGAAGGGTGATTTGTTTTATCTGCATCTCTGAAATTAGTCAGCTACTTGTAATGTGTGGTATTTAATCTAACATAATTTGTGTGTGTTTTATGTGTGCTCGCAGTCCTCCTGTTTTCAGTCTCCTTAAAGCTTGTGATCTGTGAAAATTCAAATATGTTAGTGTACAGCCTAGCATAGTATCTTCTATGAAAAAGTCTGAATTTCAGATTAGTGAATGGTGAAAAAGAAGAATATCTATGGCACCCTTCCCAACCTGGGGACACTTCAGATGTATAGGTAGTCCTTGCTTACTGATGGTAATTGGGACCAGGAAGTTCATCGCTAAGCAATGTGGGTGTAAACTGCAATGTCACGTGACCACTCCAATTTACAATGGCAGTTCCAGCAGTCCCAGCAGTCCCAGTTGCCATTGTTAGGCAAATCCCACATGGTTGCAGTGTCCCATGGTCACATGATCACTATTTGCAATCTGCAGCAGGCTCTCCCATTGACTTTGCTTGTTGGAAGCCAGCAGTGAAGGTTGAAAATGGTAAACACATGGCTGCAGGACACTGCAGTGTCATAATTGCGAGACGGCTGCCAAGCACCCAAATCTTTTTGGGACCATGGGATGCTGCAATGGCCTCAACTACAAGGAGCAGCCATAAGTCCTTGTTCAGTGCTGTTGTAACTTTGGTTGCTAAACGAGTAGTCATTACATGAGGACTACCTGTATTAAGTTTCAGAATTCTCCAGCCATATGGCCTTGCCTAGGATCCTGAGAATTGAAGCCCATGCATCAGAAGAGTATCCACTGGTGGGAAGGCTGGTTATGGCTTTGACCACATGAAGTTGCATTGCTGCAGCTCCTATCTCTGCACTACTGCATTTACTGAGACCTATTGTATCATTTCTACTAATTCTGAATAGGAAATGTCTTCGGGGGCATTCTTTACTAGCATATGATACTATTACTTTTTACAAGGCACGATACATGGCACAATTTTAATCAGAAATTCACAAGTTTCAGGGAGGACAATTCTATATGCACCTATTCAAGAATAAAGTATTTATTACAGAATGTCAACACATGGTCCATCTCTACCCACCAGTTATATTGCTTATCACATATACTTGCATATAAGCCTATCTGTAGATAACCCAACCCTCAATTTTTTAACCAAAATACCATGAAAAATGTACCAGTCACAGATAAGCCACTTGTGAAAATTAAAACATATGAACATTTCAAGGGTCGGTTTATCCACAAGTGGAACATTTTTCATATTATTTTGCTTAAAAACTCAGGGGTCGGCTTCTCCATAGATAGGTTTACATCCAAATATATACGGGATATATGGGCACTTTAAAAAAGCTGAGGGAAAAAACTACCTTATATACTTGCAGGTAAGCCTATATGCTTACACAGGGAAGCCTTATACTGTATGCTCGCGGATAAGCTGAACCCATTTTTGTGGGTATATTTTGGCACCTAAAATTCTTTGCTTTTCTGCAAGTATATACAGTATATAAGAAGACTGCTGAATCTTTTAAAATGTTTTAGGTTAAAGCATGTTTTAAAATTAAAACCAATGAATGCTGTTGCTAAAGACAAATATATGACAAAAGGAGTTCATGGGACATTTTCTCAATGGTGTATGGAACTGCAGCCTTAATGTCCTAGTCACTAAGGATTAAACATGTCAAGTGTTTACTACACTTTAAAATGCTATAGAAATGCTAAGCTTTATTAGTATTATTGCCCAACAATTGCCTTCAATAACACTAAATTAGCATTCTATACTGCTTTCTGGAAAGTTCTTGTGAAATTCGATTTGTAAAGTGTAATATTGGTGGGAGATTTTAGATAGTATTAAAAACATAAATGACGTACAATAGAAATGCATTCTAATTTAAATTGTGTACATATAGATTATTGGTAACATGGTCTATTTATATTAGTGTGATACAGCTATAATATTTCATTTAATCCTCTTTCTGCCAGAGGAATGCAGAATAGTTTTCAAAACAAAACCATTTTTTTTAAAAAAATACAACAATACTTAAAAATAATAAATACAAAAGGAGAGAAGAAGGAAGGAAGGAGCATTCTAAAGGACAACTTGTTCTTTGTGTAGTTGTTATGCTACAAAGCTTAGATGTAGAGGAGTATAACCTTGGAAAAGAAATCAAGAACTGTTAAGTAAAAACAATTAAGTCCTGGAAAAGAACAGGATGTGAAAAAAAGATAAAATAATCAAAACAACTCTGCCTTCATTCTTCTTTTTTTTTTTTTAAGGGGGCAGAAAGATACTCTGGCAAGCTTTCAAGATTCATTTATTTATTTACAGAACTTATATGGCCACCCATCTCGTATCATAATTTTAGGCATCTCACAGCAATCAATAAAAACAATGATAAAAACAAAACCACCCTTCCCCCCAGACCAAACAGCCCCCAGCAAAAAAAAAACCACTAGCCCTTGTGGGAAAGCCAGGTCTTCATGGCCTTCTGGAAGGCTAAAACAGTAAGGATCCCTCAGATCTCAGATGGGAGACTATTCCAAAGGGCTGGGGCAACCATCAAGAAGGCATGCCTCTGAGGTCCCACCAGATGACAACATTTAAAGGAGGGGACCTTTTATAATAACCAAAAATTCTGTTATTATATCCTAAAACAATAGACTTCAAGTAATCCTTGCATTGTCTGTTCCTTGACCTAGCTTATCTTGAAGGTCTGATTTTAGATGAGCTGACCTACTTTCTATACTTCCTTTGGGAAAGTGACACAACTAGGGCAATCCCACTGATAAGGCCCTACTCCCTACTATATTGTGATTTTAAAGCATCAGTGGAGCCATGAGCCTCCCCAGCTAATATAAATTCATAGACTGAATGGTATTGGGAGAAATACTTGTTGTGTAGTATGAGTTACTCTAGGCAGCGAAAGGCATGGTAAATAGAAATTATTGGACAACCTTATGATTAGTATTTAATTGGTCTCAGCTCTGTCTTTTATCTTCATCTCTTTCCTCTTCCTTCTCCATCCCTTCTCAAGCCAATTGCCTGTCTTACAGAATTATACCATCTCCATATAAGCAAATATGTATTTTACTTACACTTCAAACAATACAGATGTTCACAAAGAGGTAGGAGAAAAAGACATTATACTGTGTGATCATACCATGAGAGAAAAGGAATAAACAGTAACAGGCAACGATAAGGGTGAGGTTAAGGGAATCTTCCAGAATCTTACCACCACCAAGGGACTGCTTAACCTATACATATTAACAAGGTACCAGCTGCTACAATTAACCCTTTTATGTACATGTATGATTGCTTTGCCCAACAATACTTGGATCCCAAGCTATATAAGCCCAGGCATACTATATGTTATATATTATTATGAATAATTTAGATCTCTATTTGTTGTATTTATTTTGTTGGTTTTAATCTTTTGTGAACCACCCAAAATCACTGACATGAAATGGGTAGCTATATAAATAGATAGGTAGGTAGGTAGATAGACAGATAGATATAGCTTTAGCCACTAATATAGTCCTTGCTTAACGATGGTAATTGGGACCAGAATTTCTGTCGCTAAGTGATGCAGCTGTAAAGTGCGATGTTACATGACTGCATTGCTTAACGAGGGCAATCCCAGCAGTCCCCATTGCCATCGTTAAGTGAGGACCTCCTCATGACTTTCTGCTAGCTTCCAACAAGTAAAGTCAATGGGGAAACAGGAGGAAGTTGCAAGTCCAGGCAGCTCGCAAGCGGGAGGAGGGAGGGTAAGTGGTTGCTGTCACACAGCGCAAGTGCAGATGGGCCAGTGGTGGCTGCTGTCAGCTGTGAGAGGGTACACCAGTGGCTGCTGTTGTGCTGCACAAGCGCAGCTGGGCATGCAGGGATGCACTATGGAGTGCAGGAATGCATATGCTACAGAGTACAAGATCTTGGGGATCTTCTACTCCATAGCTGGGCTACTCAGGAGAAAAAGCAGCAGGAATGGGAGCAACTAACAAGAGCAACTTGTGACCTTCCCTGCCAGCTTCCCCATTGACTTTGCTTGTGGGAAGCTGGCAGGGAAGGTCACAAATGGTGATCACATGACAAGAGTTGCAACCATCATAAGTGCAAAGTCCTGTTGCCAAGTGCCTGGATTGCAATCACATGACAACAGAGGTGCTGGAATGTCCAGAACTTCAAGAACCAGTAGTAAGTACCACTTGTTCAGCGCCACTGTAACTTCAAATGGTTGTTAACCAAGGACTACCTGTAGCAACATCTTAAATTGAGCCCAGTAGTTCATAGGCAACTTACACAATGCAAGATAGTCTGCATTATCTGCAGCTCTTGTATCATTAAGGCTAATTGCAAGTAGAGTTAATTACAACTGAAGTCCAAATAAAAAATGGTAGTTGATCTCTTTGCCACTGAGATCACTGTGTTTTTAGTGACAGTTGACATCAAAGACATAGCAACCTCTGAGAAAGGCACTGACGATGTTACCTACTTGGCTAATAAAATGTCTGCAAGCAAACAACGAAGCTCAGAGAACCAAGGATTCCAGAGTGCTATCTCTTCTAGAAGAGGCCATCGACTCTCAGAGAAGTCACAATGCTTGGCCAGTAGATAAAACTAGCTAGATAGCTAAACTAGCTCCTCTCCTAGCCAACCACAACTGGCCTGGAATTGTTGTCTAGCCAGTTTGGTCTAGTTCATGAGTTGTTAAACTGTCATTTACATTAAAGCTAGGCAAAATCTCTTTCCTGCTCTGCCTGGAGAAGCTGGCATCTTTAGGTATGGTAGAAAGGGAAGCCTGGAGACCATTTGGCAGGGATCATCACATGCTGGGTTGTACAAATAGCCAGATTGTCCAGGCAGGGTAGGGCAAAATGTGAGATTATATCTTAACTTTATTTCTATTTTTATGGGCACCCCTTCAGTATAGGACTTTAGGAGGCAAACAACAAAATAAAATTAGCAATAAAAACATCAACAAAAAACCAAACACATCATGCCTCAAGTAGCACACATATCCGTATCTACAACCCCATAAAAGACAGGCTCACAACTTCCTGGCCCAGTGCCTGGGGAAAAGGTCAAATTTGTAATGCTTTATGGAAAGCAGCAGGATCTGCCTGGGACTTAAGCATCTAATGCTATTGATTTATTATTCATATTTTCATTCCATGCATTGATTTATGGATATTTTCCCCTATTTTTTATATGTATGCCCATTTAGATAAAGCACAAAAACCCTGAGCACAAAACTTATTTCATCAGTCCAATTCAAACGGAAATATGGTTAGTGAATTTAGAACTCCAATTGATGTCTCTTAACTAACAAGAGGATATTGTTATTTAATATTGTTTTAATTATCTAACTATGTACCATATTAGCACAATTAAAAAGGAAAGGGAATTAAATTAAGAAAAAAAATGCTCAAACTCTAATTCATACTTTCACCATTATCCACACTCAAGAGGATAAATATCAAGCTATTTCTCTTTATATTATCAGTTCTCTGAGTAATGCAGCCAGGAGCAAATTTTCTAACCTTTTATTATCAAGAAGTGTCATCCAGCTCAAAGGGAATTCTTTATACTTTTTTTTTTCTGTAAGATTTTTTTTCTTATATTCCCAAACTAATGCATTCCTCAAGGGTTTCAATTTAAACTTAATTAAATTGTATTATTTAGGGCAGATTCAAGATGCTGAGAAAGGTCAGCTCTATTGAATATGTTAGTGTTATGGTGCTGCAACTTTAAGAACCCATCTTCCTGGAGTAGCTGTAACTGTTTTTTAATTTAAAAAATAAAATAAAACAGCTTTCTGTATTGTTCTACTTAGACATTTCTCATATTAAAGGGCTAATATAGATTAGTGTCAGAACCACTTCTTGCCTGGTTCACATAACACCCCTGAGTTAAATAACACAAAATATGACAACAGCCTAGAGATCAGGCAAAATAGCAAGATCCAGTAGTTCCAGTAGTCAGTTGTAGACCATGAGTCAAAATTTCTGGCTGTTGATCATAGGCAAACATACAGTAAAGGTATTTCCAGCATTTGGCCATATCTAGCTAGCCTGTTTCAAGTACCTATCCCTAAACCATCTGGATAGCACTAGTTCAGCCAGTATGCTGGTCTACTCAGGGTTAACATCATTTCCCAAATACATAACTACTCCCTGAGTATATTTCCCCGTGGTCTTGCATTTCTGTACTTTGCGCCATTAATTGTCAGCTCATTATTGTGGAGAGTCTTGATGGAAACTTACTTGTAGGTATCAAAGTAATAAAGGCTAGTTTTTTTATCACTTCTCCAGTTGGGCCTAGATCCTTGCTCCCATCATTCACCAAGATGAACCCCTGACCCCTCATCCTCTCAGGATGAAACCCAAATAGGTGCCATTGCATCATCAATTAATTTCCAGACAATCAGAACCACCTAGCTATACGGCTTCTATCTAAGTGGGATTCAGCTTGTTTGTTGGCCCTCAGCTTATCCAGGAAACTTGCATGTAAGAAAGCAAAAGGCATCTAACAGTCTCTCATTTAGGCATAAAGGAAACATACTGATGTTCCTGTGTTCCAACTCTCCAGTGACTATCCCCAATGATTTCATGTAGATTTTGAACAGGAAAGAGGAGCAAAGTTCTGTGGAATCCCATTATTCAAGCACCATGAGATCAAACAGAGATTTCCACTGATATATCCTGGTAGTGATCCTGCAAGTAGGCACATTTACACAAAAATGCCTCCAAAACCTAATTTATCGAGACATTCCAGAATATCCCCCAATGAGGATGTCAAACACCACTGAGAGATACAGGAGAATCACCACAGTAGTACTCCCCAAGTCTTTCTCCCAATAAAGGCATTCAGAACATTTGGATCCATCATTGCACCAAATCAAAGTGTAAAGCCAAACAAGAATTTGTGACAGCCAGTATGGAGTGTATTCAAATTTACAGTTAGCATTGACAGCTCACTGAGTCATTAGAACCAGCATTTACTATTTCACTCTATGGTACTAGGTATTATTGACAACCCTTTTCTTGATGTTTATTCAGAAAAAAAAGTATTTACATCTGTACTCTCTGATTAAAAAAACACTGAAAATTGAACACTGTTGATACTTAATCCCACTTCGACTAAGTTCCATCAGACAGGGGAACTGGTAAGGACAATATAATAGTATGTGGTCATATTTTCTTTTCTAATACAAATACTTCTACTATTATCTGACAATTGCACAATGAATGTCATATTCTTGTTAATGGCAACTCACCCTGAAACAACAAAAACACAGAAATATTCTGATCAGCTTTTGTCAAGTTCTATATCAATAGTGTGTATCACTTCAAAACTTCAAAGAATAGGCTAAAACAAACATTGAATACAGTATCATACCCTTTTATTCAAAATGTCAGCTACAGAATCTTTCAATCATACTTTATCGGGTCTTCTGAAATTAATTGTTTGGATAAAATTCATATCAACTGTATCTTGTAGTTCAAGTTAACTTTTTAATTCTTGCTAAATAGATCCTACTTTATTTGTCCTTTAACTAAAAACTGCATATGTGGCTTGGATTTCTTTCTTTCTTTCTTTTTTTTTCCTTTCTTATATTAATGAAAAAGAAAAACTGCAACTCTGAAACTTTGTTACATAAACATGGCTTGATCACTGTCTATACTAGAAAAGTGTGATTTTACACTATGGATCTTTCCACTGGTCTGTAAATTGCTTATCCTAGGTGCCTGACTAATTCAAATTAATATTACTTGCTAAATTGTTTATTCTTCTCTTATCTCAAGCAGCCAATCTACACCTCTGAAGTGCTAAACTGCATAAATTTAGTTTCTTTAACTTTATCAAAAACATGAATTAGTCATAACTCATGTGTATTAAAAGAATTCTGGTTTATAATAATAACCATCAGTGTGCTCACAAGTGTGGTAATTTTATTGACATTGAATGCATCTGAAATTACATTACAAAAACGACCATAATTTCTCAGAACCGCTGCTGAGAAACCAAAAGATCAGATTTTGCCATTTCTTTGCAATAATGTGACTCCCTAAAACATGATAACATTAACTGTATATGTGGAATGCAAGCCAGATCACCCACTTTAATGAAGTCATGCATTTTATGTGCAAGTTGTATATGTGAAGATGTTTATAGTCCATTGAACTAAGTGACGAAATACCAATTGATTACAGACTGATTGCACAGTGTGACTGATTGCATAGCGTTTCTCAGCATGAGAAATATCTAGAGTAGATATTTATGTTTATATTTATTTATATATATTTATATATAAATATAAATATTTATGTACAAAATGATACAAACCATCTGGCTATCCTAATTATAACTATATTAACTTAAAAAAAAATCATTTCCAGATAAAATGTGACAATGTTCAAGTACAGGCCCCTTTTTCTTTTCTCCTCCCCCACCCTCGCCACCTGCTTTTCTTTTTTTCCCCTCTATGTACATTCAGAGCATTTCCTAGTACACTGCAATGACAGCAAATTTGTCCTGGTATGCTAATAGGGACTACCAAGATATATGCTAGAACCCTGTCTATTATTCCTGTACTGTATTAGCAGATAACTGAGGTTGAAGATTATTCCCCAAGGTTATAATGAATTACATCTCTTATAAATCACTTGACCATTGTAACTGAATTAATTCAGCTAATTTAAATATTACTTTGCATTACAAGACACTTTGCTTGCAGTGTGAAACACACCCCTGGATTTACTCCTCACATCTTCAAAGGCTTGGCACAGTTGCTTTGAGGCTATCGCTGTCTGCTAGCGATGCACCTCCACCAGGATAGGTGATAGCATGAAAAAACATACTCAAGAGGCAAATGCTTCTCATAGTCTTGCTTTGTATATTCTAAATCACAGGAATGTATTTCAAGAATGGTCATGATGAATTGGGAAAGATCAGATGAGATAAAATGCTAAACGAAATTCAAATGTCTTTACATGTTCTGAATGTAAGGATTTACAGTGGGGCAAAAAAGTATTTAGTCAGCCACCAATTGTGCAAGTTCTCCAACTTAAAAAGATGAGAGAGGCCTGTAATTTTCATCATAGGTATACCTCAACTATGAGAGACAAAATGGGGGAAAAAATCCAGAAAATCACATTGTCTGATTTTTAAAGAATTTATTTGCAAATCATGGTGGAAAATAAGTATTTGGTCACCTACAAACAAGCAAGATGTCTGGCTCCCACAGACCTGTAACTACTTCTTTAAGAGGCTCCTCTGTCCTCCACTCGTTACCTGTAGTAATGGCACCTGTTTGACCTTGTTGTCAGTATAAAAGACACCTGTCCACAACCTCAAACAGTCACACTCCAAACTCCACTATGGTGAAGACTAAAGAGCTGTTGAAGGACACCAGAAATAAAATTGTAGACCTGCACCAGGCTGGGAAGATTGAATCTGCAATAGGCAAGCAGCTTGGTGTGAAGAAATCAACTGTGGGAGCAATAATTAGAAAATGGAAGACACACAAGACCACTGATAATCTCCCTTGATCTGGGGCTCCACGCAAGATCTCACCCTGTGGGGTCAAAATGATCACAAGAACGGTGAGCAAAAATCCCAGAACCACACGGGGGGACCTAGTGAATGACCTGCAGAGAGCTGGGACCAAAGTAACAAAGGCTACCATCAGTAACACACTATGCTGCCAGGGACTCAAATCCTGCAGTGCCAGATGTGTCCCCCTGCTTAAGCCAGTACATGTCCAGGCCCATCTGAAGTTTGCTAGAGAGCATTTGGATGATCCAGAAGAGGATTGGGAGAATGTCATATGGTCAGATGAAACCAAAGTACAACGTTTTGGTCTAAATTCAACTCGTCGTGTTTGGAGGAGAGAGAATGCTGAGTTGCATCCAAAGAACACCATACCTACTGTGAAGCATGGGGGTGGAAACATCATGCTTTGGGGCTGTTTTTCTGCAAAGGGACCAGGACGACTGATCCGTGTAAAGGAAAGAATGAATGGGGCCATGTATCGTGAGATTTTGAGTGAACACCTCCTTCCATCAGCAAGGGCATTGAAGATGAAACGTGGCTAGGTCTTTCAGCATGACAATGATCCCAAACACACCGCCCGGGCAATGAAGGAGTGGCTTTGTAAGAAGCATTTCAAGGTCCTGGAGTGGCCTAGCCAGTCTCCAGATCTCAACCCCATGGAAAACCTTTGGAGGGAGTGGAAAGTCCGTGTTGCCCAGCGACAGCCCCAAAACATCACTGCTCTAGAGGAGATCTGCATGGAGGAATGGGCCAAAATACTAGCAGCAGTGTGTGAAAACCTTGTGAAGACTTACAGAAAACGTTTGACCTCTGTCATTGCCAACAAAGGATATATAACAAAGTATTGAGATGAACTTTTGATATTGACCAAATACTTATTTTCCACCATGATTTGCAAATAAATTCTTTAAAAATCAGACAATGTGATTTTCTGGATTTTTTCCCCCATTTTGTCTCTCATAGTTGAGGTATATCTATGAT
This sequence comes from Python bivittatus, assembly GCF_059951505.1. Lineage (NCBI taxonomy): Eukaryota > Metazoa > Chordata > Lepidosauria > Squamata > Pythonidae > Python > Python bivittatus. The sequence continues at coordinate 53,926,810 of NW_028277125.1, read as the reverse complement.
GAAAATTACAGGCCACTCTCATCTTTTTAAGTGGGAGAACTTGCACAATTGGTGGCTGACTAAATACTTTTTTGCCCCACTGTATATGTTTTCTCTTACTTATAAGTGGTTAGTTCTGCAGAAAAATTGATATTCATTTTGTAACAATATGTAAGGAAGACTTCAAACTATAATTCAATTGCTATTTTTCCTTATCTTTATAAGGATATTATTATTCCCACTCAGGTAGAATTAATAGTAGTGAGTTTTCAATCAAACCGAGTATCATACATACTAATAATGTCCACTGGAATATCAGCTTTAAGTTCTCTTATTTTTGATACTTGGTTTTCAAAAAAGACAGTGTAATAATGAATGAAACATGGGACTTTACTACAATTAACATTAATTAATGCTTTACTATATTGGATAATAATGAATGCTGCTGAGTTATTTGATTGCAGCATCTAACAAATGTAATAAATAGAACACTTAAAAGACAAAGAACACTAAATAGACAATTATATACTGGATGTTGGTTTATCCTTGCTATGAAGACCAGCCAAATTCTAAACTTTCTATTTGCAAAGAGATGCTAAGTGACTTGAAAAGAATGCCTTAGAAAGAAGTTTCGTTGATTTTATTCATTTCATGCTTTTATTATCACAATTAGTAGTAGAAGCTTCGCATTGCATTATATTATGGCTGATATACAAAATACTCAAAGCAAACTCCCAGGCATCAAATGTCGATTGCTGGCAGAGAAAATATGCTGTTGCCATGATAGCAAAGAAATTAATTGATAATTCCTAATTTTCAAGGACCTATTTCTGATTAGCATACAACTCTCAAAGTAGCTAAAAGGAGCTGGTCAATACCTCCCTTTTCTATTTAAGATAAAGAAAGGGTACAATACCTTGGCTGCAAAAATCCAGGTGACCACTATACATCAGCAAAAAGTAAAAGAAACTCTAACTCTGTGCTGGTCAAGTGATTTATAAGAGATGTAATACAGTATATAGTTCTCTGGATTTTTGCAGCCCAGGTATGATAGACCTAGATAAGGAACACTCATTTTATAGCACAAAAATGACATTCAAATCATATGTAGTGTTCCCCTGTTTTGTTTTTTGAAAGCATCAAACCACTTGAAATCTGGAAAAAGGTAGTATTTCTCATATAGCTTACCATGTAATGCATAAGCATTGAATATCTGTGAATTGCTTAAAATTGCTTAAATTGGCACAATTTAATATTTATCCTTGATATTTGCAAGATTGCTATTGAAAGTACTATTTTGAAAACCTGCACAAATTACTGTTAGAAATATTTGTGCCTCATAAATATTTGATTAAAAATAATAAAATGCTTGTACAGTTAAAAAAACAGACACAGAGAAAATAACTTCATAAACAAAACTGGCCACTTCGCACTTGCAATCATCAGTTGCCATGAAGTTTGAAAACAGCACTGGTAAGTGTTCATCTCACTTATCAAATATGGGGACTAATTTGAGACTTGCTGCATTTGGCACAACATAGTTCCTGCCTGCTGATAAAATATTGACATAGAACAATTTTTAATTTTTAACACCTTTAGAAATAACATTTATTGCATACTAATCAGCAGCCATTCATTAATTACTCCAAGCTGCTTGGTTACAAAGGTTGGGTTTACTAATTTAATCTTTCTTTCTTTCTTTCTTTCTTTCTTTCTTTCTTTCTTTCTTTCTTTCTTTCTTTCTTTCTTTCTTTCTTTCTTTCTTTCTTTCTTTCTCATTCATTCATTCATTCATTCATTCATTCATTCATTCATTCATTTTATGTAGCCATTTTCCAAGCAAATGACAAATGGATCATATTAATATGGCATCTATGGTAGAGTTGAACCCCTCCCCCACTCTTCTGAATGACTGAAGTTAATTTTAGGGGTACCAGATCTGAGCTACTAAATCTGGACAATTACTAGATTAATGGAAAGAAAGATTACTTCCATCTAGTGGTTGTCCACATTTTTGTAGCCCAGAACTGGTAGTCCTTGAGACTTTGTCAAGTTCAGTCTGAATGTTGACTGACACAGTAAACATACAGGTTCCCAGCATATCTCTGTCTCAAGATGTGCCCAATTTCATATTAGATCTGATATTTTCAAAATGACAAAAAGATGGTGATCTGGATTATAGGCTTTTACATTAATATTTATTTCTGCTCATTATTTTCATTGAGGTGTGGGTTACCTGTTAAGGTGATGGATTCAGATTGATTCCAGAATACTCTCATGGAGTTTTCATTAGGACTATATGTCAAATTTCCATAATGATGGATCTAGGATTGAATTTGGCTGATTTGAAACTTTTGAAAAATACACAAATTAAAGAAGATATAATCTGAAATAGACTACACTGAACCTAGCCCTTTAGCTTCTGATTCAGAAGACCAGAGGGAGAATCTACAAAAATTAGCACATTTTCATGTAAGGAAAATGCCTGAATAAAAGGGACATAAAGGACTTCTGGAGGTGGTATAGCAAACTGAAGACATTTCCATGAAAGTGGGGCTGACCACTGCGGCAAAGACCAAAGAACCGATGAGTAGACTGGTTCCTCGGAACCTCTCTGAATAAGGAAAGGACGGGAGATCACCCACATGTACTCTGGAATGGCTGCCCCTCACAAAGAGGCTGCAGGACAGCGGTTTTCCATGGGATTGAGCACTAGGAGACGAAGGGATTAGCCATCTTGCTCGCAACTGCACAGAGCCTTTTAAAGGATACTAAGTTCAGAAGCCTCACTTTCTAATCACTTTTGGAAATTGCCTATTAACCATCTTAAAATTATTAGAGACCTTCGGAATGACATGTCTGAAAAGTCTTCATCAGGTGAATTTATCTTCAACTCTGAACAAAAGAAAAATTAATTATAAGCTTAAGAACTTAAAGAATTTGAAATAAACAGCAAAAAGCTAAATAAGATTTTGATCTAAGAAAGTTATAAATGAATTAAGGGTCCAGATAAATTTGGAATATTGACTTTTCCTATAAGATTTTGGAATTAACTTGGTTAATGAAGGAATGACAGATGTGGAACAAATTTTATCTGATAAGATAAGAAAGTACAGGATGTGGAACTACAAATGCAACCCTTTATGGACTTTTTGGTGATACCAAGATTGAAAAGTTGATGTTTAATGGATTTGCTTATAGATAAGAAATGGGTATGGGATGATGAGATATCTTATTTGTAACATTATAGAGGCTGAAGAGTTACTAAATTTGCTTATACTTGTTGTGAAGGTTGGAAGTCACGTCTTCATTTCCTTTCTTTTTCTTTATTATATTATATTATTCCTTTTCTTTTTTTTCTTTTGTCCTGCACTTTTTATTCTTTTATACTCTTCTCTTTTTCTATGTTTAGTTTGTATTAGTTTTTACTACTGTAATCAAAATTCTTAATAAAAAATATTTTCAAAAATAAAAGCAACTTGGAGTTGAATTTCAGGACAGATGTCTCTAGCTGTTAATTATAGTAATCTTAATGCTTTGGGGGAGAGTTGCTAAATTAAGTGGGTGTGATGTAAGCAATCTCATTCTGGAACTGTATCTACATTTTCAGGGCCAGAGTGTTCCTCTTGCTATTTGTACTTTGCCACATTATACATTCAGAAACTCCACTTCTTCCATATTTTGGTAGCACTTCAGCTCCTATGAAAAATTGTTACATTTAGATAATAAGAATTTTAATGGTGTTGTCTAAACTTAACTGGGAGCAAAGCTAAATATTTATGGTCTGAGATATTTCTGCATTACATAGACTACAATACTTTGTAGATTTTTTGTGCATCACTCTGAACTTGAAGAACTTATATTTTCCAGAGAAAACAACCAATTTAACTCTTACAATATTATTTTTAAGCTCAGTGATTTTTCCTACTAGCAATTAAGCTAAAAGCAAAAGGCATTGAGATGTGGGATTGTGAGCAAGGAACATCCAGTTACCCTCCTTCCTTCCTTTCCTTGCTTTCAGCTTTCTTTTTCTTTTATTAATGTTTATTTTCCTAAGGTTAGTCAAGGACTTTAAAATGGCATTGCTTCAGTGCCCGCCATTTGAAATTCTTTTCTTAAAGTGCATTGCATACCATGTTGTGTAGAGCCAGTAGTTTGTAATCATTCTTCACCCTGTTAGTACTTTATCACCCTTGGTCTACATGACAACAAAGGCTAAGAGTTTTCAGGCCCATGGAGTTTGCCCAGTATGTGTGATTAATTGCTACCTCAATATCCCAAGAAGCCACATAGCCACAGCTAACTCACAGCCTCCTTATTATGTCTTGCAAATAGTAACTCCCAGCTACTTCACATATTAGATGCAAGGGTAAACAGGGAAAAAATATAACACCATTAATATTTAAGAAATTTGCCCTGTACCTGCAAAATAGGCAGGTCACCTTTTTTTCACACATGCATATCTCATTTTATATTCCAACCCTGACGTTAACTTCTTGTACAAAATTCTTAATATATGTGAGCATTATGATATATTTATATGTGAAATCAAGTAATTACAAATTTCAGCATCATTTTTACTTGGAGAAACATTCAGGGAGATAATGTGGATAGAAACAACACAATGAAATACTGCACCTTGTGGAAACTGAATAATCAAATATGTTATTTTCCTTATCAATAATTATGTTTACGGACCCATGTACACATAATAAGCAAAATCCCATTTTTAGATTCCTTAAAATACCTAAGGCATGGGTATTATAAAGCCTGATATCACTTGCAGTTGAGCACTTGCAACTTCAAACTTATATTATTCTACAGTGTATAGAATAGAAATAAGCTAACTATCAAGTTCATTTTCTTCATTTTTCTATTTTTCTGACTTTAAATTTGTTCCATTCTGTTCTGCATCTATTTGTTTCCTTTTTTTTTTTTCCAAGTTAGAGCCTTTCTCCTAATTTATGCAGTCTTATACATAGCATACAGTTTGCTGTCTTAATATTTGTTTTTAGGGCCACAGACTGCATTAAAATCAAAAAAGTGTGGATAACAACATATTGCTATATTGCATTACACATTATTTGGGAAGGGTATATTATGTAAATTTGCATTTACATAAACCTAGTGAGTAACAGAAGGCCCAATGATACAATATTCAAGACTATTATCATTTGAGAAGTCAAGAGATGCCATTGGACATTTAGCCATAAAAATGTGTCAAAAAAATAAAATGATGAAATTAATTATAGTTGTTATTCTATATTTAATTATAGCCATTAAATCTGATATTACATTAGTATAATACATTTTTATTTTTCAATTTTGGAAAAACAATTGAAAATCCATATATCATCCAAGACATTTGTATCTTTTTCTATTTCCATATGAATATTAAAGCTTTGTTATGCCCATATCCTATTTTGATCAACTTAATACAGCATGAATTTAGACCAAATTTAATGTTTCTATATTATCTGAATAATTCTTCTCAAATATTAGACTTAATTAGCACTGGCAGTCACATTTTATATTCTCTGCATATTTCTAATGAGGTAGCAAATTTTGTCCAATTAAGGTTTTATTCTGCTTTTTCCCCCAACATCTCAGCAGAAAGTCACTATGCTAACACATCAGATCCCACTTAGAGGGGTTTTTTTTGGAGAGGGGGTATTTACTCATTTTCTATTTTACTGGCATTGTTCTTTTTTAAATTAGAATTGTAACCAAAATAAATATGGGTTTCAGATGGTATATTCTAAAGCAAATTATTATTATGCAAGTGTTAGAAGTATTTAAATGATAATATGCAGTTTTAATACTAAAATTAAATTCTCAAATAATATAATTCATATTCATTTTACACTCACCAACATAATTTGCATTAAAGACATATACTGTATATCTATCAGTTACTTCTACGAATAGCACCATTAACTTTTATCACTAGGAATTCTACTTTGTATTAAGATTGCTTTAATGTACTGTAGTATGCCAGTATGTAGTTGACAAGAACAATCAACCACTATTCAAAAATAGTACAAATTTACTCCAGTTATAGAAAGCTTGATCTTTTAATTAACTGTTAATTAACTTTTAATTAACATGGGGAGAAGGGAAGGGAAGGGAAGGGAAGGGAAGGGAAGGGGGAAGGAGGGGGAAGGAGGGGAAGGGAAAAAGCCAAACCTGAGCTATGCCAACTAAATATCACTATATTTGACCAGTTAGACAAAACTACTTATTACAGAAACAGAACATTTCTGGATTCCTAACAACCATTTTAGTACAGTGCCTAGGTGAGATCTATGAGGCCATCTATAGTATCCCCAGTTTACTGCCTCCAGAAAGAATAATGAGTAGCCTTTGTTTCTAGGCTAGTAGGTATCCTTCTTGAGAAAGATAATTACATTTAAAAGACAGAGGCACTTGGAGCCTTGGCCTTGGGTACCTAAAACCAGTAGAATACCTTTGTAGTAAGTTCAATAAATCGTTTGTTTAACTATTTATATGGCTGCCCAATTTGCAAAATGGGACTCCAGGCAGCATGCAACAATAAAACAGAATATAATAAACACAACAAAATAAAATAATTGTGATGGAGGACTTGGATGAAGAGGTTCAAGGTCATGGGGAGAAGCCTCTCCTCAGCCCACAGCCTGAGCGTGTGAAAGCAAAGAGGATAAGACTGGCATCACCCTAAGGAATTTGTAGTGTTTAGTTGCAGACTTTGGGAGTTAGAGTTAGTCTGGCTAGATTCTGTCTAGCAGGTGTAAGCTAATAAAGTAACTAAGCAATTCCAGAACTGTCTCATGCAGTTTCTTGGGCTGAACCTGACAATAATAACAACAAAACATATTAGCAGGGAGCCCCAACATGTGTCATACCTCACAGGATGAGAACATAAGCATGATTAGAAAAAAAAATCAACTGATACAACTTTCTAAATCAAGAATTACATAAGTCATAATTCCTATGTGTGACACAAAGATTATTAAATGAATCCATGGCACTCATTTTAAAAAATTGCAAAGGAAATCATGCAAGGAAATCAGATAAATTTCAGACAATCTCCTCCCCTGAAATATTCTTGCAAACTTACTGTTGAGACAGAAGTCACTGCTTCAGTCCACTGCTCTCTGCCTCTATAACCTCCTTCTTACTAGACCAAAAGGAGGAAAACTGCAAAATGCAGCACATTCCTTACCTATTATTATTTATTCAGTAGTTATAAATTAAAAGAACTAGTCTGGTATAGTGGTTAGGGCACCAGGCTAGAAACTGGGAGACCATGAATTCTAGTCCTGCTTTAGGCACAAAGCAAGTTGGGTGACCCTGGGCTAGTGTCCTGTGTCTGACTGCCTAAATTGTATCTTTGTTTCTTCCCTTTCCCCCTTCACAAAATTTCCCCCTTGCAGAGGGGAGAGATTGCTTAAACAAGCTATCTCTTCCTGAACTGCTTTTCTTTGTAGCCCAGCACTTCTCTAAAAAGTGTTAGCCGCAAGTTAATTAGCACCTTTAGCCTGCTTGGGCTGCTATCTGAAATTAGCAAAGGCCTTATCCAGTTTCATCCTAAAGGCTTTCTTGTAATATTTAAAGTGGCTCCAGGATCACAGTCACCAGCATGCTAAGCAAACAGCCAGCACCAAGGTATCCTTTTCAATGGGTATTCCCATTGTGTGCTTGCATACTCTTTTATAATCTTTTCCTTTTCGATAAATGTAAATACAAACATTAATTTCCCCTTGCTAATTATCCCAGAACAAGAGGTGAAAATTCCAATGGGTGGGGGAGTGGGGAAAAGGGCCTACAAGATTTACCTCTTTTCCCCAGCTTCCTTGTAAGTCAAATTCCAGAATGTAACCTCCTCCATGCCATTAGGGCTCACTTGGCTATTTTGGGGTTCTTCTGGCACTGTAAGTGTTCAGGGTTTATAAACCTGAAGATTTCTTAATAAAACTTTTTTCAAGATCACCTGGGATTTCCCTTAGTATACTCATTCTTTGGTATCAGTCCTGCAAATTCTAAATTAAGTGTCGACATGCAGATTAACAGAAACAGCTAGTCACTTTCTTTCAGCCCAAGGAAGGCACTTCTGAAAATATTATCAAGAAAACTGCTGGGACAAGTCCAAACAGTCACCAGGAATCAACACTGACCCAAAGGCATCCCCCACACACAAAAAGCCATAAATTACTTAACTCATAGATTTTTGCCCAACTTCCAGTGACTCTGGGCAGTTTACAATTTTTAAAGCATTTAAAAACAAAGAACAATACAAACAAACAGACCAAAAACAGCACAAGAAAAAAGAACAATGGCAAAATAAATAAATAAATTAAATAAAGCCAGAGGGGAACAGAAAGGAAGAAAGGGGCATCAACTGTCTTCTCCAAAGTCCTGGGCAAAGAGCCAGGTCTTTAAGGCCCTTTGAAATTGGGGATGTTTTTAACCTTATAATTTTAAAACTACAGAGTTTTTACAAGGAAATATCATTTTATTCCTTCAGGCATAATACAGAATACTGGATAGCTTATACACAGTGCCAAGAAAAAAAATGCTAAAATGTCACATTGATACAGCAAATATTCATGAATGGAATAGAATTGTTGAGTCTTCTAATAAGGAAATAATGAAAAACATTCTATCTTCACTATTTTATTATCTTATTCTACTGCTGACTACCAATACAATAAAATTTAGTTTATTTTGTAGTTTACAATAAAATTTAAAGTCAAAATTAAAAAAGAGACATTAAAAACAATTAAAAGCATCAATAAAAAGTATGTTTTAAAAGAGAGAGAATATTTTAATAGGGAGTACCTTCCAAAGAATTTGGCTAGGGAGTTCTACAGAGCAGGCTTAACTCCAAGTCACTGTAAGACAAGTCCACAGCAACCATGAATAAATCTCTTCAGAGACTGGAGGCCAGGGATAATATAGAACAATGTGTTATCAAGTAGCCTAGACTAAAGCCACACAGAACTTTAAACGTACTAATGGGAACTTATTCCAGAAACTGAACTAAGTCCTGACCTCTGCATCAATTATTAAAATTATGAAGCAAAATCCATTTTCAATTTGTAAATTTGATCCAATTTGCTTCAACAATTCAAATCAATTGATGGAACTTCAGGTAGGCTTCTGGATGCAACTTGAAGTGCTGGTTTGTCCTGTAAAGCCCTATATGGCTTGGTGTCTAAATACCTCTAAAACCAGGTATTAGGTTTTACCTGGAATAAAATATTATTCCAGGTAAATAATATGGAATATTATTATGGAATATTATTAATTGTATATATATTGGTAATGTATATATTCCAACCAGATTCATCCTGACCAATTGGTTATCTTGGGAAAAGCAACTAGAAATGTCCTATTTCCAGGAAGTGAGGGGGGTTGAAGCTAGGGAGCTCTGCTTTCAGTGGTAGGGCTATTCTTTGTAACAGTCTGCTAGCTGAAAATCAACTTCCCCTTTCCTGATATAATTCAGAAAATCACTTAAAGCTGAGCACTTGTGCAGGACATTTATAAACTGATATGACTCCATGCAGGTTGATTTTTTTTTTTGAATGATAGTACTGATCAAGTAGGGATATTTATCAGTTGATTTATTTTTAATGTAGTATTACTGTTAGTAATTTATGAGGGCTGTTTTACATACATATATACATACATACATACATACATACATATTTTGCCATGGATGTTTTCACTGTATTTTATTCACTGCTGATTGAAATATGGTGATATATTAATGAAATAACTAAATAAATTTTAAGTTTCTTATTTCATTTGGAAAGTCATTTTGATTCAGAGATTCACTTGAATTGTTTCAAATCAAATCACCATCCTTCTTCATCATCCTACTAAAAAGAGTATTTTGTATAATATTATACAAAGGAATAGTAACTATTGAGTTCGAATCATGCATCTGATGAGTAAGACTCTGAGAAACACTGGGAGGATTTTTAGTTTATGTTTATGTTTATTTAACAAGATCCTATATTTTTTACCAAGCTGATATTTCAGATCCAAGGAATCATGCTTTGTCAGAGCTAAGACAAGGAATATAGTCTTTTCCCCCCTTCTCTGAATGCATCCTGACTCTGAAATGATTTTTTAAAACATACTATTCTCTGTGCCCAATAAAACTAATACAGACATGGAGATAGTAGATAAACACTCAGTAACATTTTAAGTATGGGTGTTTTAAAAATGGGTATTTATTTCATATATTTTAGATAATATCATTAAGATATTAGGAATAAAATAATTATTTCTACAGAGGCTGTGAGAGAAGTGAAAAAGGCTAAGAGAGGTCAGCATGAAGTCACTCCCACCCCATAAAGATGCTACAGGTTGTTGCTGGGATGACAGGAAGAGTTGGGACTGGCACAGCCTCCACTCCTCTCCCAAAATGTTCAGGACAACAGATGCTGTTACCAAGAATCTAAAGGGGGAAGAAAAGGCAATAACTCACACAAAACACATTAGGTGCAGAGGAATACAGCCTGGCATGGAGTTCTCCAGCTGGTCAAGGGGCTCTATCCTTAATTCAACCCAAATGGCCAGTGGATAAAAACATAGCCATAACACCACCTTGCGGCTGGTCATCCTCTTCTTCTCTTCCTTTCTACTGTTCCTAGCAGTATGGACTCCTCAAGGGAGGTATATCTTTGCATAAGTGTTCAAAATATAATTTGAACCTGGTCATTTGTGTCTTAGGTGAGGGTTCTGGATCAGTTTGTTCTATGATCCATTTCTTTGTTTTCTTGGTTATTCATGGTGTTCTTAGGAATTTTCTCCAACTCCAAGTTCACATGTGCCAATACTCTTTCTATCCTGCTCCTCCAAAGCCCAATTTTTGCTTCCATAGACTGTCATAGAGAAAACTTTTATCTTTTTGTAAGTATAGGTCTGTCAGGACATATCAATATCTTTTCCAAGGCCTTCATTGCTACTCTACCAAGTACTAATCTGTGGCAAATTTCTTGACTTCTGGTTTTTATTGTTGATAGCCGATCCTAAAAAGCAGAAACTATTACCATTTCACTGTCATTGTAGCTTCACTGTCATTGTCACTGTTGTTGTAACTTCATTGTCAATTCTAAATCTGGTTGCTGTACTTGTTATAATTAGTTTGGTCTTCTTTGTATTTTTCCACAGTGCTCCTTAATTTTCATTAACGGAGGTTCCAAATCATTTTTACTTTCAGTTGAGTACTGTCATCAGCATAGCACAGATTATTGGTGTTTTATATTAAGCCTAAAGCTTTAATAGTACAACAGAACAGGTCTGTTATAGCAAAGTTATTCAGCCTTATTAGATGGTGCATTTTGGCTGTAGTACATTTCAAATATCAGTGTCTAGGGCTGAAATATTAAGGTATTAAGGCTTTGGTGTGTGTGACTTGTTCAGGCTCAATAGGTGGAATCACATTTGATGTGCCTTAAGTTACGATTATCTGGAAGGAAGGAAGGAAGGAAGGAAGGAAGGAAGGAAGGAAGGAAGGAAGGAAGGAAGGAAGGAAGGAAGGAAGCAAGGAAGCAAGGAAGCAAGGAAGCAAGGAAGCAAGGAAGCAAGGAAGCAAGGAAGCAAGGAAGCAAGGAAGCTTTGTAATGAAGGTTGATTAAACCCAGCAAGATGCCCTTTGGATGTGTTGGGACTGCAAATCCCAGTCAGCTAAAAACTAAAAAGTTAATTAAGAGCCACTGAATCAGTTCTTGTTTCCTGGTGATAAATGTTTGCCATCTTGATCCTTAGTATTAGTGTGTGTGTGTGTGTGTGTGTGTGTGTGTGTGTTTATTTATTTATTTATTTATTTATCAAATTTGTCACCACCCATCCCACTGAAACAACTCTAGGTGGTTTACAAAACAGTTAAAATAAATTAAAATTACAATATACAGTATCTCTTTCAAGGACAGTTCTATAATTTCCTTGATCTTGTCCATACAACCTATTCACTGTCCTCCCTGTCTTCTACATGCCTTAACCCGGCAAAGGTTAGTACAAGATGGTCAATATTCTGAAAAATTATATGTGGTCTAAATATATATTGATGCTCAATCCTAAGTGAGAAAAAAGGTCAACCAGATTCCTTCTTAATTACAAAATTGATAGTATTCAGCATATCTCATTGTATTCAGCATAATTAAGATTTGTATAAAAAATCTCTCTCATATCTATTTTCTTTTTAAAGAAAAAGCTTTATTCTCACAATGATCTTATATCTTAAAAAACAGGAGCACAATCTAAAATAAATAAAACTTCTGATCCGTTAAGTAAAACTCTGTTGTTCATGGAAAAGACATTCAAATTTCATTTAATGTTATGCTTCTACTCAGAAAGAAACAAAATGCATGACCTTCATGGCTAAAAAATTCTATTTCTTACAAGAAGGGAGCTTGCTTTACAAATATAACATGACTAGATGCACAAGTGTCATTTCATTATATGTAAATACTTCAGAAAGTCAGTAGTGGCAGTGCCTTTAAAAAAAAGGTGGTGTGACCTTGTTCATGTGTTACTTTTTGCACCGCACCCAATACATAATGCATAAGAATATAATAAATGATATTTATGTATTTATTTAACTATATATTGCAGAATTCTTTATAATATTAATATTTATTGAAGAATTTTATATAGTAGTAAAAATGATACAAATTTAAGAAAAAGAGAAAAGAGTAAATAAAAGTGGTGAATAGATAAAGAAAAGAAAAAAAAGGAAGAGAGAAAAAGAAAAATTATTCCAGAAATGTCTATACTACCCAATCAAAAAGAATCCAGGCAGTTTACAACAGCATAATATAAACATCTAAGTCAATATAATCCAAATAACTTAAACATTTCACCCAATTAGAACAAAAGGACACCCAACTATCACCCATATCTCTACTGGGACAAGATAATTTTAACCACTTTTCAAAAAGCTAGGAGGTCAAGAGCCAAACAAATCTCTGAAAACAAGCTACTCCATGGTATTGGGGCTACCATCAAGCTCCATTCTCTTAACCTCACATGGTATTAAGTGCATAGGACAAGTTGATTCTTAACAAATAAGATGGTCCTGAGAGGCTTTACAGTTTAAAATCAGCACTTTGAACTGGACTTGGAAATCTACTGGTAACCAATGAGGCTCACTGAACCAATGTCATTATGCTGCTAAAGTGGTTCAACCCTGTAATCAGCTAGCTGCTGAATTTTGAACGAAGTGTAGTTTCCAAATCATCTTCTAAGGCAGCCTCAGGTACAGGGCATTATAATAGTCGAATTTGAGGTGAGAAGGACCTGGCCCACTGTCATAAGGGATTACATATCCAAAAAAGGCCACATCGGGAGCTTACAGGTAAGTCATGGCTGACTGAAGATGTCTCTGCGAATGGCGGAGACAATGACTACTGTGAAGAATGAAGGACTGGCGAGTAGACCAGTTGTTTGGAATTTCTTTGAAGAAGGAGAGAATGGCAGATCGCCCACGAGCATTCTGAATGGCAGCTCCTCGTGTTAGGGACTGTAAAACAGTGGTCTCCCATGGGCTTTAGTGCCAGGAACTGAAGGAAATGACATTTCCTCTCAGAAGTGACAGAGCCTTTAATAAGGACACTAAGCCAGATAACCTCACTTTCTAATCACATTCAGAAATGTTCAATTTAACTACTTTATGGGTATTAGAGACCTTCAAAACAGGCAGCTTAATTTGATACCTGGTGAGTTTTACCTTTTTCTTTGGATTTAAGGAATTTTAAACAGAGACTTAAGAGTCTGTGGAGTCCTTGGTGCTCTCTGAGCTTGGTTGTTTGATTGCAGACATTTCATTAACTAGGTAACATCATCAGTGCTAGCAAGGGTGGGGTTTGCTCCCTGCTTACATACAGTAGCTTGCCCTGCCAGTGTTGGTGGGGGTGTGATTTTCTCCTTGGTAGTTCCTTGATTAGGATATTGTTTTCTGCTTGATTGGTTGTCTGGTGTTAACCGCTGTTATCTGGGTGTTGGATGCTGGAGAGGATGTGTTCTGATCTTTTTGCTTCCTTCTTAGCTTTCATATTGTCTCTTTCCAATAGTGTGTGTATATGTAGTTTATCTCTATGTGTCTATTGATGGCTGATGTGTCTGAGTGCCAAGCTTCCAGGAATTCCCTGGAAATTTTTGGATTTGGCTTCGTCTAGGATACTCAGTTTCCTAGTTGAAACTACAGTTGAGTCTGTCCATGTATTCTGAGATTAAGGAATTTTCATTGTGTCTTCTGACTGTTAGTTGGTGTTCATGGATGTGCTCTGCTAGTCGTCTGCCTGTCTGTCTTACATAGTGGCTGTTCAGTGTACAGTCCTTACATTGTATGTTGTAGAGGACTCCTGTTTTTTCTTCCTGGGCTGCTGGGTCTTTTGGTTTACCTAAGATGTTTTGTTAGTTAGTTTCTGTGCTATAGTGATGTCATGTAGTTGTAATAGTCTGTTGGTTGTTTATGAGATGTTTCTGATGTATGGCAGTGTTATCTTTTTCATAGCTTGTGTTGGTTGTGCTGTAGTGGGTTGAGTGGTTGGGCACTTTTTGATAAAGTTGCATGGGTATCCATTTTGTTGGAAGATGTTGTATAGGCAATCTGTTTCCTTTTTCTGGTTGCTGCAATGTGTTTATGTTCATCTGAATAATGTTCTTACACAGCTCCTCTTGTGGGAGGTTGAGTTGTTACTTTGGTAATGGAGCACTTGGTTAATGTGGGTTGTTTTGCAATAGACTTGTGTTTCTAATTTGCCATCATTTCCTCTGCTGATGAGGATATCCAGGAGGGGTAGTGTGCTGTTTTCTTCTTCCCTTGTGAATGTTATTCCTTTGAAGATATTGTTGATTGTTTCACATGTCTTCTCTAGTTGTTCTTTTTTTATTATGACAGAGGTGTAGTCTACATATCAGAGCCATACTTTTGGTTGTATGCATGGGAATGCTATAGTCTGCAATGAAACAACCAAGCTCAGAGAACACCAAGGACTCCACAGTTCAACTCTGAGCTACATATATTCTGTTCTATTGGTACTTAAGAGCTTAAAATAATATACAATTGGCAAAAAGCAAAAAAAAAAAAAAAAAAAGATTTAAGAATGTTTAAAATGGACTGAGAGATCAGAGAGATTTGGAATATTGGTTATTTTTCCTTTAGGTTTGAAAAACAAG
Source organism: Python bivittatus (assembly GCF_059951505.1). Taxonomy (NCBI): domain Eukaryota; kingdom Metazoa; phylum Chordata; class Lepidosauria; order Squamata; family Pythonidae; genus Python; species Python bivittatus. The sequence continues at coordinate 53,911,657 of NW_028277125.1, read as the reverse complement.
TATAAAATTAAATAATATACCTGTGGGAGATGATTGAAATGGAACTAAACCCGTATTAGGACTAAGGCTTGATGAAGGTTGCAAATGGACACTAGAGGGAACTAAAGGGCCAGGGAGAAAAGAGATAAAATGGCTAAGCCAGCTATAACTTTTAGCTGTCTTAAAGAATCCTTTGAAAAATGGACTGAGATATTAATAACTAATGTCTCAGAAATGATACAGATTTCAATTATTAAACTTTTAGAAAATGATAAGAAAAATTTTAAAAAAACAACTCTTACCTGACACAGACATTATAGAATTTGAAGGCATGGAAGACAACAAAATTGAGATTACCAAAATGGGAATACAAAAGACAAATCAAGAAAAGGATCTGGACATGGAACAGCTGCGACAAGAAATCTTGGATGATGCCTCTTTATGGGATTTACACAGTAGGCTGGTGAAAGCTTTGAAGACATCTTTTGAATGCCAAAGATTAATGAAATAACAAATCCTGCAATGCCATTGGGATGATTTAAAGGTCAAGATTGTGAAGAGCAAAAAGAAGGAATATAAAGTTGGACTATTTGATCAGGGATACATTACTTCTTTCATATTTATGGTAACTCCTAATGGACTTTTTGCTGAACCAAGGCTGAAAAGATGACAATTTGTGGAGTCTGCCTAGATAAAAATTAGGCTATGGGAAGAAGAGGTTTTTAATTTGTAATTTTAAAAGAAGGTAAAAAGTTACTATATTAGCTTACACTCAGTGCGATGAAGGTTGGAAGCCACTTGTTTATTATTGTCTTTCTTTCCCACCCCTTCTACTTTTTTCTTTTGTTTTTCTTCTCCCTGCATCTTCTCAACTGGTATTTTACTTTTCTTTTTCCTTCTAGTTTAGTTTGTATTAGTTGTTACTATGTTTACTAAAAACTTCTATAAAATTATTTAAAAAACAACAAAAAGTCCACATAGGTCCCCCTGGCCACAGCTTCCACCTGCTGCTTGAGCAGCAGTTATAAGTTCAAGAGAAACTTCAAATTGTGGTCCTGCTCCTTCAGGGACACCCCTTGCAGAGCTAACCTAGGAACTGTGACAGAGAGATACTGTTTACCTAAAAATAGCATTTCCGTCTTGCTGGGATTCAATTTAAACTTGTTTTGCTCCAGTCCTTCCTAGGATCCAGGCACCAAATAAGGACCTTATCTTGGCCCAGTCTGAGGTGGTAATACGTAGTTAAATATAATAAGGATAGCGATTATATTTTTTCATATGTGGTGGCTACGTTGTAAAGCCCAACAATACTGGAAAATGATTCATTGTAGAAAGGAATACATTTTGAAAGTTATAATCCCAATGCAACCTGAGATATTCTTACTAAATTTCACTAAACCATATATAACTTCAAAATACAGTGAATTGGCATTTTATGTGCCAATGGTTGCAAGGATTTTGTGTGCCTTTTCTTGGAAAGATCTCAATTCCATTCTAAAAGACTGGCTAAAAAACTTGTTAGAGTATACCTCAATGTCTCCAATAATTTTGTATTTAAAAAGTAAATCTGACCTTAGATTTAATTCTAACTGGAAATCATTCTTGTATGATAATCTCATGCGTAGGATTCTGCCACATCCAAAACTTAGGTTCTAGAGTTCATATCTTAATTTATAATTTATAGTATTGATTTCATGCATTATTTACTATCTATACATTTTAAATTATTTGAACTATGTTAATAACGCATTTTTAGCTTAAAGTTCAGGGCACATGGGGTTTTATTAAATATATTACACTATTATAGGCTCCTAATGCTATATTAAATATATACTAGCTTTCTGATATTTCAGATTTGTTGCTCATCCACCCATATTTCACTACCTGCTATTTGTATCACCCATTTCTTATATTCTTTCAAACACATATAATAATAAAATGGAAAAAAGAAGAAAAAGAAAAGGGTAGTAATGATAATTCGCCCCATATTAGTAGACGATCTTCCCCAAAAGTTTCATATAGATGTTAAGCATGGGGGAAACAGCCAAGCACTCTGGTACCCCACACTGGCACAACCATGAGCTAGACCATTAATTCCTGATAATACCCACTCTGGAAAGAGCGGAAACTCTGTAAAATTGTACCCCCAATTCTCAATCCTCTCAGCAGTTCAGAAAGATATTAGGTCAATGGTATCAAACACCACAGAAATGTCTAATAGGACTAGGAGGGCTTCACTTCCACCACCGCGTCCAAATTATACACCATTCTCTAGACAGACCATGCAGTTTCAGGTTCATGTACAAGTCTCAAGCTTGAATGGAAGGAAGCCAGATAATTTGCTTCATCCAGGATCCTTTGTAGCCAAAGCCCCATACTTTCTCCAAAACCCTTTCCCTCCAAAGGATATACTGGAGACTGGGAGGAAACTATCAGAATAGCTGGTGGCCTCTTCAAGTGTAGGGACACCACGACCTCCTTTAAGGCAGATAATACTACCCCCTCTACCTCAGAAGCATTGATTGATGCTTAACGGATACAGCTTATAGGTGGCAAAGTTCATACTATTCACCCTATTTGCTTTCTTGAATTGCAGAAGCTCAGAATAACTCCAGGTGATTTAACAAGACGTTGCTCCCATCATCACTCTGGACTCAGCCCAAATGAAACAAATTTGTCTGTAAAGAATCTTGCAATTATGTCACACCAGTCTGCCCAAGAATCCTTCTCCCCTTTTATGCTGGGATGATTTAGAAGCAGTGCAGTCCAAATTTTTGAGAATCATTCTCCACATCCCGATTTATCCCCAACATCCTACTGAGACTTGAGTTAGGATCTCCTTCCACAGCTCCCTGGATAAGAATATGCTGCTTAAGTTACAGCTGAAACTAAGCTGTAGAAGTGATCCATTGGCCCAGTTGATTCTTATACTGTGGGTAAATTTAATTCTTCACAGAAAAAAAATGTAGTCCCTCAGTTTAAGAATTAACAATGATAGTTCCGGAACTGGACAGCCAGTTTGGTCTAGTGATTAAGGCACCAGGCTAGAAACCAGGAGACTGTGAGTTCTAGTCCTGACTTAGGCATGGAGAACCAGCTGGGTGACTTTGGGCCAGTCACTCTCTCTCAGCCCAACTTACCTCACAGGGTTGTTGATGTGGGGAAAATAGGAGGAAAAAGGAGTATTAAGTATGCTTACCACCTTGAGTTATTTATAAAAATAATAAAGGCGGAGTAAAACATCTAAAAAAAATGCTATCACTAAGGCCAAACAACACATCCTTGACCTCAATTTACAAGCTGACAGATCTAAATTCCAAACTGTGTTTCAGGGAACTTTTATCACCTCCCTTTTGTTGTTCCAAACTATGCTTTAAGAAAATTTCTTGCATTTAAATTAGCTAGTTTCAGCACCCTAGCTTAAAGCTGGTGGAGGGGTCAATAACGTTCCTCATATAGATCATCACTGCATGCTCAGATGTAGCCAATGAAACAACAGACTACATCCTATTGCTTTGGCCACTATATCAGGATTCACAATCTACATTACTGTATCAATTTTTTATTTGGTGCAGGGGTTTCACCAGTCTGAGATTGTACAATTCTTACCAGCAATTGTTCCACGGAAAACTTTTTAAAAATGTCACTAGGTTCTGCTCCATTACAACTGACAGGCCATTGTTTAGGGCAGGGTTCCTCAACCTTAGCAACTTTAAGAAGGGTGGACTGGCTGGGGAATTCTGGGAGTTGAAGTCCACCCGTCTTAAAGTTGCCAAGGTTGAGGAACCCTGGTTTAGGGGGCTAAAATGGCAATGTTCTTATGTCAGGTAATTGCTTATCATATTAATTATTTTACTGTTTGGACTTATACATATACCTTATTTGAATCCACTTGCTTTTGTATGAACTTTTCTTTAACAAAGGGCCTCTGACCAGAAATAAATATTATTCAAATGAAAATGGAATAAGGATCTTTCTGCATTGGTTCAGCACAACTTAGGCTCACTGCTGAACAATTTGGCAGCTGCAAAGTTTATCCTTTCCTTGGCCCTACTATCCTTGCCTTAAAAGAGTTACAGGGGGAATATTTAAAACATGCAATATACTGCTGCAAAACCTATGAAGATATCCAGCTGAAACTAGGGATAGCTAACGTCCTTTAAGGGAGATGCAGTGGCACAGCGGCTTAATGACGCTGAAAGCAGCCGGCCAGAAATGGTTGACACTTCAGTGGTACAAGCCCAGCCTTCGCGCAGCAAAGTGAGCTCCTGCTTCCTCTCCCAGTTCCTGTCAACCCAACAGTTCGAAAATTACGTGAGTAGATAAATGGGTACTCTCACTCTGGTGGGAGGAAAAATGCTGGCGGCGCCTTGCAAAAAGGAGTCAGGAGCAGTTGCCGGTAGCGTGGAAGCCGCGCTCGCCCAAAAAAGGCGCGAAGCAATGGAAACCCCACCTCCTGCGCTCACCAGCTGGGCTCTGCTCTAGGAAGGAGGCACTGGCAAGCCACTTCTGAAACACCTTGCCTTGAAAACTGCAAAAGGACTCGTCCAAAAGCAGTCACTGCAGAGTCGGTAACGACTGAGTGCACATTAAAAAACAAACAAACATCCTTTAAGCAGACTACCATTCCTACTATTTTCATCCCAAAAAACTACAGATTTTTTTATGCTTCCCCATTTTTTTTTTTTTAATCCGCACTCAATTGTTACCGATTCTATGGTGACTGCCTGGACAAATCCCTGCAGTTTTCAAGGCAAGGTGTTTTCGGAAGTGGTTTGCCAGTGCCTCCTTCCTAGACCAGAGCCCAGCTGGCAAGTGCAGGAGGCAGGGTTTCCGTTGCTTCGCACCTTTTTCAGGCGAGCGCGGCTTCCACGCTACCAGCAACTGCTCCCGACTCCTTTTTGCAAGGCGCTGCCAGCATTTTTCCTCCCACCTGAATGAGAGTACCCATTTATCTACTCACATAAGTTTTCGAGGAGCTGGGTTGACAGGAGCTGGGGAGGAAGCAGGAGCTCACTCTGCTGTGCGAAGCTCGGCTCGAACCACTGAAGTGTCGACCATTTCTGGCCAGCAACTTTCAGCATCATTAAGATTACAGCCTATGAATTTGAATTCAAATCCTGAATTGACTAGAACTGAATCATTTTGTCCTTGATTCTTGAAGCATTAGCTGAAATTGAACCATACAATCTTTGAACCTCAAATCTCCAATTCAAATAGAGTCAGGACTGTTCACATATCATTCAGAACTATTTGACTTCCATTTTTTATGCAAATCTCATCCTAGTAATGTAGATTGCAAAGGAGCTAGGCTTTTCTTTTCACTAAGACATTTGTCTTCCTGGTCTAGGAAGAAAAAAAGAAATGGATTTGTGATAAGCAGGTGAAAAGACTCTAAAAGTTACACTATCTTAGCCTATGTGTCTGCAGTTTCCATTTCTGTCCACAGAATGATCAGCCTCCCTCTAGCTGTTAATGAAGCCATACTCCACATGAAAATGTGCATGCGGCTGAGTTTTCATCCTTCTTTCCAGTCTGGCACACTGTATTTAGTTGCCAATCCTTCCTTCCTTGTTTTTTCCCCCCATTATTCCTATTTCACTTCTTGCTGGATTCTCGCTTTTGCTTGACTCAGTTTTGCTATCTTCATTATTCAAGAATAAAGATTACCTGATTCAATATACAAATGTGTCCAATTTATATGGTCTTTAAAAAGCTTTAAAATGATTTCAGCCTTGGATTTATTATTTATTATTTTATTTATTTATTTTTAGAAGATTGATATGGCTGCCCAACTATGTGATCTTGACTGTAGGCAGCATACATCAACAAAACCCAAATTACAATAATATCCACATTACAATTAAAGTTAATAATATTGACAAAAACAAGCAAAGAAAAAGGCATACCAATCATATACAATTGGGGCCTATCAATACACATGCAACCTCCCAAAGATGGGATTATCTATCATCCGGGCCCAATGCCAGGAAAAAGACATTTTTAAAGCTTTCTGAATTTCAGTGAGAAAATATTCCAAAGGGTAGGTACTACAGAGGGAAGGCATGCCTCCTAGTCCCATCAGATGAAGTTCCTTCATGAAGGGATCTAGAGCATGCCTATCCTGTTAAAGTGGGTGGGATTGGCAGAAATAACTCGAGACAGGTGATTCTGCAAATAACCTATTCTGTACCATGTAAGAAATACACGTGGAATCCTAGCCACACCTCTGCATTACGGACCAATTGCAGCTTCCAGATTCAAAGGCAGCTCCGTATTGTACTTCAATAGTCCAATACGGATGCGACTAAGGCATGAGTTACTGCAAGCACATCTCCCAATTCAGGAAGGTATGTGATTGGTACATAAGATAGAATTATGCAAAGGGCTTCCTGGCCACTACTCCTCAAGCAGGAGCCGAGCATCCATGAGAACTCCCAAACTGCTCAGACTCACGAAATTTTGAGTGAGAGACTGTCACCTGCTCCAGAAACACTGGTAGAATATCTTCCAGTTCATGGATTGAAGGGGCCCAAATATCCAGCATTTGGTCTTACAAGGGTTCAGCCAAAGCCTATCTTCCTTCATCCATGCCCCTGTAGCCTCCTAAACTGGGGCAGAATATCACTGAATCTTATATGAATTCAGAAAACCAGAATCAGTATTCTTATTTAAATATATGTTACTTCATTTGGAAAATGTAAAATGTTAGTATTGATGCTTTTACAATTGTGGGCAAAGGATCCTAGAGGCACTGCTGTAGTAGCTGTAAGATGATGATGATGATGATGATGATGATGATGATGATGATGATGATACATTCGATTTATTCTCCGCCCATCTCCCCCAATGGGGAACTCTGGGCAGCTCACAAAGTATACAATTCTAATACAATTCTTAACAGTGACTAACAATTCTTAACAGTAACTACAGTGATATATTATACTATGTGACCAGCAGTGGTTACTAGGGAGTCACAGCACGTCTGGCCTTTTTCTTCCTCCGTAGATCTTTCCTTACTGCTCGCATCAATCGTCGCTCACGACGGTTGCGTTCAGAGTCCGGTCCAACCCTGGTATGTTGCTCCCTGCACAGCACCGCCAGTTCCTCCCACCGAGATGGGAGGCCCCATTTATCTACTCGCAGATGGAAACGCTTTCGAACTGCTCGGTGGGCAGGAGCTGGGATGAGTGATGGGAGCTCACCCCGTCCCATGTTGCCAGGCCCAAACCGCTGGAGTGCCGACCATTTCTGACCGGCAAACTCCCTGCGCCACCACGTCCCTCCATTAAGATCCATTATACTCCAACAGTGCATTCTCATATTGTGTTAAAATTCACTCTCTGCACCACAGGATAAATTGATCTTTGGAAACATTTGTCTTCCATGAACCTCTTTAGTCTAATTTTTTTATATACTGAGAAGGGCTCAATAATTGATATGTTTAAAACATGCAAGGAAAATGTGAGATCCAGTTTGGTCTAGTGGTTAAGGCCCCAGGCTAGAAACCAGGAGACTGGAAGCTCTAGTCCTGCCTTAGGCATGAAAAGCTGGCTGGGTGACTTTGGGCCAGTCATTCTCCCTCAGCCTAACTTACCTCACAGGGTTGCTGTTGTGGGGAAAATAAGAGGAAGAAAGAGTATTATATATGTTCTCTGCCTTGAGTTATTTATAAAAATAATAAAGGCAGATTTTAAAAAATGTAAAAAAAAAAAAACCCGCTTTGAATTCTGGATCTTCTATTGGTATTATGCATTAAGAAGGGACCCTGCAGTTATACAATATGTAGAACAATATAAGACATCGTAAGAGATTTTATAGGGAACAATTAATTTACATTTGTAAAAGTGAATGGATCTCAAAAAAACTCTGGGAGATACTGTGCCTGAATTAGCACTTTAGTACTCTGAGTAAAGTTTAGTTCGCAGTGAATTTGCTTTTTAAAAAGAACATAAACAATAGAATTTAAACATAGGTATAAGTCACCATTAGTCACAATATACATACAGTCAAGTGTGTGTATATGTGATGAAGATGATCAGCCAAAAAAAATCCACTGAAGTCTCATTATTGACAGCTATGGACTTAATCTACCATGCTGGTCCAGTGTGGGTTGGTAAGTAGATGTATTTGGTCTCCCCAGTCCAAGGCCGAAAGAGAATAACGGGTCAAAAGCTATCCAGCCAGTTTCTGTGCCTAAGACACAACTAAAGCTTGGGCCTCCCTGCTCCTTCTTCAGCACATTATCCTTTATACCACACCAGATCTCAGATAGATAGAGTTATACGAATTTAAATTACCATGTTTGTTCTGCCTTTTTACAAACTAGAGGAGAGGAGGAAGGGGTCACATGGAATCCAGCATTTGCTAGAAGAGTTTCCCTGTAGAATAAAATATTGAGGATATTTGTGCAAATGGAGATATAACAACCCCCAGATAGTAATGGATTTGTAAGTTTTGATAATGTGACCTATAAAACAGAAACAATTCATTTTATTGTTTTTATTGCAGCAGATTAATACAGCTAAGCAAATGTTATATGTTTTAATGTTGAGGTCATAGCTTTTTCATTATATTTACAAACTCAAGAAACGTAACACTAAAAACAAAGCCAAAAAATTAAGCCTTGTTTAGGAAAACATAAATAAGGTTTAAAACAAGTTGTAGTTTCATGCAGCATTCCATCTATTAAAGTAGGTTTTTATGTTTGATATGCAACCTTTACATTAATTCTATCTAATGCCCAAATGAATTGTGACACAGGAGTAAACTGAAGAGGCTGCTGCTGTATGAGTATCACTCAGTCATATCTAGGACATAATGTAAGGACCTAAGAAAGCACCCAGATATTATAATGAAACAAGCTGAAGATAAGAAAGACAACTTTGTTCTATTCAATATATCCCACTAAGCAGCAGACAAGAAATAGACTTGTGAGCTTAAACTCACCTGCTTTTTTAAAAAAAAGAAACAAGCCCCGGCCAATATAGAATCAAGGTATTATTAAACACACTATTGGAACCATCCAGCTTTGTCATATAACCCATCAACTTTAACAATGAAGGCTGAGCATCTAACTTTAATTGCAGTTGTTTTACTGGAATTTTTCAAAACAGTTGCAAAAATAATATTGGATATATATTTACCACAAAACAATAAAGGGCATTAAAAAGATGCATAGAACTGCTGTGGATAGCATAATATTCTATGCTTCCCAGTCTTCAGTGCAATTTCCCCTTTTCAGGCTTCACCATGATTAATGTTGTGCTGGAACCGATTTTAACAACGGTTTCACTAAAATAATACATCCTTTGCTATCTTCCTACAAAATTATGGCCTGGTTGACAATGCACACTATGCCATAATATGATTAATCTGCTGTATGGAACCAGCCACTGTACTTTGTTAACAAGTTAATGTATTGAGCAGTTGTGATTTATTCATCAAACACAGTTGAACCAAGGTACAGTATATTGTATGAATCTAGTCTGGAAATTGAGCCACAGGGTATCATCCCTAATAACTCTGTAGAGTGGAAATAGACTTATCCTCTTATGCTGAAAATATTATAAAGTGTGGATTAAAAAAAAAAACAGAAATAAAAGCCTACTAGTGCAAATGCTGAGAAAAATCAGCAGCATACCGTGTAATAGAACCTTAACTTTAAGTATGGGAAGACAACATTCAGTATGCAGATATAACTGCTCACAGGGTAAATAGCTAACATGAAATAATGAACTATATTGTATGTATAAATGCATGCAATAATACATGCATATTGCGTACTATATAATAATCTACGAAAGTACTGTTTACTATGATTGTATTTATTTGTTAACAGATTTCTATGCCACCACAATCAAAATGACTCTCAGCATTAGAAAGAGTATCCAAGGGGTAGAGTAGCTAAAGACTGACATTTGTCAGTGATTTAGCAAATGTTATACTATAAAATGATTAAAAGTAGAAACACTACCTGAAGAAAGTAACAAAAAACTGCACCAGGTCCATGATGGTGTTGTGCTGTGAAAAGGCAATCTGAAGAAGAGACAGAGAGAGAAACATGAAATAATGTTATAGCCAATTCCATTAAGAACATTATAAGCAGAAACATTCCGTGTAAACTATAATGATGCAAATATACTTATAAAATCAAATCAAACTATTGTGCTTAATATTCATTAGTTTGTAACATCTATCATATATAATAACATTTTTAATTAGCTGTTCAGCCCATCCATCTGCCTTGTTCAAAGTCTGAAACCCTAGATTAACAGCTGCATACATTTGGAAATATGAAGACGGTAATGGCTTCTGAACACAGGGTCTTCGAATTCCTGGAGAATCAGAAGAGGATGACACACTGTCTACTTCACCAAAGGGAAACTGTGGTACCTTTTTCTAAGTTGTCCTCCCATTCAGAGGACTTCTTGCATCTGACCGTGCTGAAGGCAGTAGATACAGAATTAACCACAGGCTCTTAGAGAACTTGACTATGAAGGGATGAGCTCAGTAACAGTTTTCACTAGCCTATAAAGGGCTTCATGTTCCCTGCTTTACAAATACATAGAGCTCTAACCCGCAGAACCCACTCAGGCTAGCTTCCACTTGTGTTTTATCTGGAAACAAAATAGAATGGGGTTGAAATTATTCAGGGAGATGGGGTATTTAGACTTGCAGATGGGAGAGGAAGAATGTTTTCATAACCAGAGAATACTTTCTGGTTGATCAACTGAAATCAGAAACAATAGAAAAGAATACATGTAGCTCAGGGTTGAATTGTGGAGTCCTTGATGCTGTCTGAGCTTGGTTGTTTGCTTACAGACATTTCATTACTCAACTAAGTAACATACAAGTAAGTGTGAGATTTGCTCCCTGTTTATATACAGTAGCTTGCTCTGCCAGTGTTGGTGGGGGTGTGGTTTTCTCCTTGGTAGTGCCTTGATTAGGGTATTGTTTTCTGCCTGATTGGTTGTCTGGTGTTAACCGCTGTTATCTGGGTGTTGGATGCTGGAGAGGGTATGTTCTGGTCTTTTTGTTTCCTTCTTAGCTTTTTTATTGCTTCTTTTGAATGGTGTGTAAATATGTTTTATCTCTATGTGTCTATTGATGGCTGATTGGTAAATTGATATGTTATGGTGGTAAGGAATACATTAAGCAGAAGAGTAGCAATAACAGCATTCTGAAATATCTTCACATGCCAACTTGGCTGCTAAACACAAAGACTAGCTGAATTGAGACTTGGGTCCTCAGGAAAACACAGAATAATTAACTCTACCTCTAGTGTATCTCCTTCAAAATATATTTAAGTGTTTTGTTGTTGTTTATCAACTTATGCTGTCCCTGGAGTCAACCTTGTTTAATGTTTTATAGTATGTATGCAGAATTTTCAGTAATTGTACTTTCAAATACCTTGCACATAAGTACTCCATAAATCGCTTATGGAAGCATATTTCCCCTTAAATCTGATGGTCTCTGAGGACTTAACAAAAGCTAAGCTCTTGTTATTGAGCATTACAGCCATATGTCATAAATGCTTACATTGCTTTTTCTTCTTGCCATGTCACCATATTTTCTTGCCTGCCTACATAACATCATGCAGCAATTCATACAATTTTTAGGATTAAAATGTGTTGTGTTGAAATACTACACCTGCTGATACACTTTATTTTGATAGTTCTTTTTTTTATTCCTGGTAGTGGCTTTACTGAAACAAACCAATATATTTCCATAATTTCAATTTACATGGGGAATAGTATCATGTGACGCTAGAAGCTATAAACAACATAATCTTAAACTCTCACCCACAAATTGGCAGAGAAAAAATCATTTATTTTACATGTAACCTTGAAGTCTACATAAACACTTTCAGAACTACTATACTGGTTGCAATGAACATGGAAATAGAAATTCAAAATAGATAAATAAGAAATAGATAAAAGCTAATTAAATATATAATGTAAGTTTAGGAGATGCTGAAAATAAATATAATCTAATAGCATACTTTTTTTCAAAGCTGCACACTTCCCTTCAAACAATAATTGTAGGAAGGAAGCCATGTTAGTCTATGATGGCAAAAAATCAGAAGGAGACCAATAGCATGTATTTGACATGAATAAGCACAAATGACAGCATAGAAATATGCTAGATCAGGTTCTGCAATGGGCAGTCAGGCACCAATGGGAAGTTCATAAGCAGAGTTGAAAGTGATAATGCTTCCTCATGTAAGTTCCTCAGCATTACTGGAGGCAATGTATGACTGATGACAAGCTTTATCTCCATGAACGTATCTAATTATTTTTTAACACTGACCATGTTGGTGGTTATAAATACTTTCTATGGTAGCAAATTCATGGCTCTGTTATGCATTATGTAAACAGTTCCTTTATTTGACCTCTTGGGTTCTAGTATATATTTTTTCTCTACACTATATATAATTTTTCACTACATTTAATATTATATATCTTTCTTATATTTCCCATTATTTATCTTTTTCACAGCCATAAGGTTCCCAACAATGTAGCCAGGAAAAGGTACCATTTCCCAGCTAGAAAAGAAAAAGGAATCTTTAATACTAAAGTGGAAAAATCCTCTGTCCAAGACTTTGACAATTCTTTGTCAACCCGAATACTCTATTTTGGACTACATGAACTTCTGACATAGTGTTTAGGATAACTACTAACTTTCTCAAAGCACTAATTTTCTTATCTAAAATGGAAAGGAAAATACAAGCAATTTCCAACTGTTTCTTGTTATAGTAATACTAATAAAAAGCCAGTTGTGAAGCAGCAATAATGCATAATGATAATTATTTTCACTTACGATATCAGCTTCAATTTTAATTGTACCTCGGTACACAGTTATTCTCACCCCAGACTATTGAAATTAACAGTCTCTTATTGTCCTGCCAATTACAAAGAATTGCTGTATTTTTAAAAACAGAATAGTTAATGCATGAATGTTGCATAGATACTGCTTGTATCATATATCTTTCTTTACCGCATGAAGAACTTATGGCCTTTTAATGTAGTGAACTTGCTAGCTTCCTTCAACATCGACTGTACTGAGATGGGCTGCTAGGAATTGCAGTTGGCAGTTCCTAGCCAAAAGAATTCTGGTCCTATCCTGGATTCCTACTCTGATATTAATAATAATAATTATTACTAATTATAAATTATAATTATAATTTATTCAAGTTATATGCCACCTGACTCCCAGAGACTCTGAGTGGTTTACAAATTGTTAAAAACATTAAAACCATTTAAAAACAAATAACAATACAACCCCACCACCACACACACACAGAACACGGAACAAAATGGTGAAGAAACACACCCAGGTAGAATAAGGAAGAAAAGGTGCGTCAATCATCTTCGCAAAAGGCCTGGGCAAAGAGACACATTTTTAGGGTTCTTCGAAATACCAGTGGGGTGGGGGCTGTTCAAATCTTGGAGGAAACCTACAGTTACACACACACACACACACACACACACACACACACACACACACAGATATTTAAAATGTAACCAAGAGGTATCTATAAACTGAATGGTTTCATTTACTCAGTTTGCTTCAGACACACTGAAATGTGTATTTGTCCCTTGTTTATAAGAAATGTCATTGACAACCTTTAAGCCTTAAGATTATCAGAGAGAGAGAGAGACAGACAGACAGACAGACACACACACACTGTGGAGGATGAAAATATGTAACAAATTTTAAAAAGCAGAATAATTATGTATACATTTCATATCAATTGGGTACTAAAATCTTGACCTCTAAAGCCAAAGGCTTTTATCAATAGGATGATCTTAAAACTGTGATGCAAGTAGCAGATAATTTTACATACTGAATCCTATGAGAAGCTAAAACAGCTAAAATTCTTACACAATTTAATATTTTGTTTACTTGCTGCAGTAGAAATTCTCCCAACTGACTGGATTCACAAATTTAACATCCCTATTACACTTACAGCCAAATAACACAATGTACATCAAATATGTATATAAGACCTGCTTTTCCAGCATGACTTTGGCCTGAGGGGATTATGGGTACCATTATAGATTATTTATAATCTCTGTTTGGTTTGTGCATATTTATTTTTATACTGTTTCCATTGTTTTTATTTTTGTTTTGTGGTGAACTGTCCTAATACTAATACTAATACATAACCATTGGCAGATGTAACGTAATAGTTTTTTACAGAAATTTAGCAAAAAATAAATGGACCTTAATGTCTAGATAATGAATCATAATGTTAAATAGTGCAAAGAATTAAGATGTTTATTCCAAAATTCAATAACTTCTGTAAAAATAAAATATTATAGGAGAAACCATGTTTTAGGAGAAAAGGAAGATGGAAAAACTATTTATTCGTTCATTCACTTATTTACTCCAGTTTATATGCCATGCTAATTTGGAGATTCTGAGCAATTTACAGCAAGCCAAAAATAGGGTTAAAACAATTAGAAACAACACAAACAACAAATAGCATCCAACTTGATGTGCCTATATGTTGGGGGTTGTCAAATCTTCCATCTCACCCCCACATGCTCTCTTGAAGACCCTCATAAAGAAAAACAAACATAAGATGTTTCAGATAATTTCAAGCATCTCGTGCCAGTGGGACAACCAAGTCCTTCTCTCCCGGAGTGCCCCTATGAACAGTGATGTGAAATGCTGCATCTTAAAGGACAAAGGGAACGCCACTGGGCTGCTCAGAACAGCCAAGCAGCAGGAAAGCTTTGTTTTAGGAAATACAAGAAAACCAAAACCATCAGGCACCTCATTTTAGTGATATGCCAACTTCCAAACATTCTTCCTTTCCTTCATTCCCCCCCAAAATGTTATACTTCAGGGTATTTCTGCCTATCCCTATCTGCTTCAAATGTAAAAATAAATGAATACCAAGGCTAAATACTTCAGCTTGATGCTAATTCTTGTCTTCAGAGAAGGTTCTCCAATTAGTAGGTTTAGTCCTCATTAAGCCTTTAGCAGTAGTCTTATGTTTTGTTCCTGATTTTTCCTTTTCTACTTGTACTACCAACTGGATTTGCTATTACAGAACAATATTATCTCATATCTAGACTTGATGCTATGGGATGTCTGAAACTTAAAAAGAAATAAACCAGGCCTGCTTATCACGTGTGTGCATGTATTAATCATGGATGAAAAGATGGATAGATACACACAAGGTACCAATTCCACTATTGTTTGGAGATAGGACTTATTATTTTGAGCTTTGTGTTGCTATAGCTTCAGGTTGGGTAAAAGTGATCACTGTTAATAAAAATGAGTACTGCATGTATCAGCTCCAGTTGGGCAGGTAAGTTTCTCTATCTCACATTAATGATACAAAATAGGGAGCATTCACACTTTCAGATTGTAGTTTGCATGCATAAAGTGTTCTAATGCAAAATCAATTCATCTCTCAGTTATTTTTTCCCAGCTTGCAAGATCAGGCAAGTGGAAGCTATGACTGAGAGTAGCTAAAGATAGACCTGGAATCTAGTCTAAAGGTCTTACAGCTGTAACCTGTTTATGTAAAAGAATCAAAACAATTAAATTGAGCACTGGGAGCAGTAGTGTGCATGCATGCATGTGTATGGGGGGAGGTATGGTAGATTGAATGTCACAGTGCAAGCCTGTTCCCTCCTCCACCCCCAACCAAAGAAGCTACTGACTAAAATGTATATCCACCTTCTGTGTTTTTTGGATTTCCAACAGGAAGAACAAAAAGATCCTCTAAGATATAAAATCCATAAAAATATGTATCTCTCATCAAATTCTGACATCAAACCTTTCTCAATCTCAAGCCAGTATGCAAGAGAATGCCAGTGCCTTTTGATTTGAATTGAAAATCCAAAATCAGAAAGGAAGCTGGCCAGTATACAACTTTCTAAAGCTTTATACATCTTAATGCACCCTGATGATACTGGCACAAGTCCAGGGACACCAAATAGCAGGATTATATGAAGTAGGCCAAATTCTCCTCGCAGACTACTCAGAATGCTAAAATTGTATTTCTCCTTGCATTAAGGGTCCTAATCACATTCAGAAATACCTACGCCTTAGTACCTTGAAACTGATGACAGCAGCAAGTTAGGGGTTCTTCTTAATCCTAGATTATTCCAAGAGGGTATTCAAATTGCTTTATAAAATATACTAATTATGAGGCAGTTTTTGCAAATATGGTCATCCAATATGATCACTATTATAATATTTAAAGTTTACACATATTGGTAAGTTTTATATTTGATTGAAAATGCACAAAACATATTGCTTGAAGAAAAGAAAAAAAGTCAAATTGTCTTTGCAGGAACAATAGATAAATAAACTGGTAGGCTTATGGTAACAATATTCATATATTAAACATATGGTTTCCAGCTCTGACATAATAAACTTGCTAACAATCACAATTTTTCATTTGATAGAATTTCCTCTTTTAAAAATCATATCATCTGAGAGTTCTTTGAATTAAAAAAAAATCGGTGAGTAACATTAGAATATTTTTCATCTGTATATTTCTATATGAAAAATCTGCCTATCATTGGTAAGATGCCAAACAGAAGAGAAAGCCATTCTCAAATATAAAGAACACAACAAATTTTATTTTCATTAATATATGTGATGGAATGGAATTATGAAGGCCAAGCTCAGAGAGATAAACATTTTCTTAGCTCCCCAGAAGAGCGTGGGAGGATGAGACTGGCACCTCCCTGAGGAATTCACACTGTTGTGGCTGGTTGACTTTGGGATTTGGGGTTAGAGTCTGGGAAGATTGATGTCAGGCCCAGCCCAAGGAATTCCAAGAGACAGTGCAAATTCAGTCTAGTTATGTTTATTAGCTACAACCTCTAGCAAGAATCTTCCCAGACTGAAACCCCAGATCCCAAAGTCAACCAGCCACAACAGTGTGAATTCCTCAGGGAGGTGCCAATCTCATCCTCTTGTTCCTCCCATGCTCTTCTGGGGAGCTAAGAAAATGTTTATCTCCCTGAGCCTGGCCTTCATAATTCCATTCCATCACAATATATACTATTAAACTGCATAAACTGTGGAATAAACAAATGATAATTTGTATTTGCAATACTGCTTGTTCTTAGACTAGCATATTTACCAAGTTACTCTAGAGCTTAGAATTTAACCCACAAATCAAAAGGATTTTATTGGAGGAAATAATAAATTACATGGAACTCTTTTCACTTATCATCTCCTCAAAACAGATGCCTTTCATAACATACACCTTTCTAATGCTCAGTAAGAAATTATATTTTGTTATATAATTTATGATCCAAATGGCACTCATTTTCTCTCTATTCACTGGATACAAATCAAGTTTCTTTCACCAAGGAGACTCATTCTTGTAAGCTCTTTTCTCGTGATTAGTATTTGAAAGTACCATAAATATACATAAGCAAATATTTTTATAGTCTTTCAATTTTTATAGCAATATATTTAGCATGCAAAGTGTTCTTAAAAAAAGAAAATCATACCACTGGTTGATCCAAAGATTCTTTGAATTAGTATTACCCAATGGAAGCCTAATAAGATATAGGGACAGTAATTATTATAATAAAAGTTTCTGAAAAGGAAGATATATTAAAAATTACACTTTTGGGTTACAAAATCCACAAGCAATGTATATTATAGGTAGTACAATGGGTATGGCAGAACTATAGAGCTTTTCTCTGACTCTATTATCTAACAGATACATGTTAATCTAATGGCTAATTTACACTTACATGTGCATTATTTGATCATTCATCCCTTCATTATTTGTAACTGGAAACATAACTGACTCTACTTAAAGCTACTCTTTTGGAAGCGATGTGAAAGCTCCTTCTATCTATAATGGTTCATTCATCCATCATAATCATCTGTCCAGCCTTTACTTAAGGAGTGATGGAAATGTAGAGGCTATACATTTTGTAATCAATACAATTTGTGAATAAAAATAAAGTGCTTTGGTGAGCATTTTACAAAACTACTTTATTCCATAATTCAGTTTTATTCTAAGGATTCTACAATGTACCATGAAATGCAAGTGTAACAAGGGTTGTGCAGAGATTCAAGCAGGCATTTGATGGTTGATGATTTGCTTAAACTATTTGATGGTTCAGGCAAAGTAGTCTCTCAAGAGTGAAATGAAGCAGCCTCATTGTTTTCTTTACTCTCTTTGCCATTTGCAGAACTTGTAAAAGCTGACTTTTGCAAATTCCTAAGGAGGCTACAAGGAGACTACTAGAAGCCAACACTGAAAGCCTCATCAAGACAATTCACATAATCTCTTTACCCACTGATTTGCACTATGGCACAAAGTGTCTTGTCAAAGTGAAACAGAGGTGCATCAGATAGGTCTATCAATTGTATATTCACATTGAGATGATTTTTTCCTCAGAATTTGTTCACTACTAAAGTAAATGTACTTGATCTATTAAATGCCCTGGTTTGAAATTTGAAGCTTTATTATATAGATGCACTACTATATTGAGAATTGGTTCTGCCAACTATAAATCACCTAAATATAATCAGGATGGGGAAACCCTTCAGACCATGTGGCTCCCCAACCTCAACCTTCTCCCCTTTTTAACTATATGTAGAAAGGGAGTGTCAAAGAGAGAGCAGGAAATGGTCTACAGAGAATGGGCTATCATCTGTTATTGAACAATTTCATATATTAATGCAAAGCTAATCAAGCATTGGTATAAAAACATCAACATTTGAATTATTTTGTAGAAAATCACCTAACAAATTTTATATAGTAAGGATTATTGTATAATGAAGAAAGCTTTATTCAAACATACATCTTTAGAATATCCTACAGATGATAGATCCCCAAGACTTTTCTACATAACAGACTACATAACATACAACAGGACAATATGTAAGATGCTATAAACAGATCAGAGAACAAACCATGTACAAGATGTCAAATTATACTTTTTTCTTCTCCAAGATGATTATTCTCATCTTGGCTTTTTTAGTCTCTTACTAGTTTCATTGCTGTTGAATCCATTCAACTTGCTTCTGCTCATCCTTTTTTTTCCTTTCCTTCTACTTTTCCCAGCATTATGGATTAAAGGGAACTGGTTCTTTGCAT
This sequence comes from Python bivittatus, assembly GCF_059951505.1. Taxonomy (NCBI): domain Eukaryota; kingdom Metazoa; phylum Chordata; class Lepidosauria; order Squamata; family Pythonidae; genus Python; species Python bivittatus. The sequence continues at coordinate 53,892,576 of NW_028277125.1, read as the reverse complement.
ATTATGTCCAAAATACAATAATTTGAGCCTGGTTATTTGTGCCTGGAGTAAAAATTCTGGGTTGTTTTGCCCTACAATCTATTTGGTTATTTTCCTAGCTATCCATGCTATTCTCAAGAGTTTTCTCCAGCACCAATATTCAAAAGCATCATTACTCTTTCGATCCTGCTTCTTCAAAATCTGACTTTCCCTTCCATAGAGTGTCACAGGGAAAACCTATATCTGTATAATTCTACATTTACAGGGATAGAAATGTCACAGCACCTGTATATCATTTCCAAGACCTTCACTGCTACACTGCCAAGCGTTAATCTGTTGTATTTCTTAATTGCTGGCTCATTTACTCTTGATAGTCAGTCCTAAAAGATAGAAGCTATCCACTACTTCAATGTCAATTCTAAGACTGGTTGCTATACCTGTTGTCATTAGTTTGGTCTTCTTTATATTTAATCTTATTTCACTGTGCTCCTTGATTTTCATTACAAGGGACTGCAGGTCATTTTCATTTTCAGTTATCAGAGTAGTGTCATCAACATACCACAGGTTATTGATTTTACTTCTTCCAGTTTTAAAAGTATCTTTTTCCAATCCAGCTTCTCTCAATATATGTTTAGCATATAAGTTGAATAAATAAGGACTGCTTTGTCTCACTTTTTTGCAATTTGGAGCCAGTCTGTTTCACCATATACTGTCCAGACTGTAGCTTCCTGTCCTGTGTACAGCTTTCACACGAGAACAATGAGATGTTCTGGGGTTCCCATTTTCCAAAGGATTTTCCACAGCTTGACATGGTCAACACAATCAAAAGTCTTTCTATAGTCAATGAAGCATGGGGACTTCTTTTTGGCATGTATCAGCAATAATATAGCTTGTTCCTCAGCCTTTTATAAAACCAAATTGAATTTTTGGCATTTCCCTTTCCATATACAGCTCTAGTCTGCACTGTATAATCCTCAACACATGAAATTAGGTATATTGTGTGAAAGTCTGTACATTCTATTAAGTCTCCTGTTGTTGGTATATAGACTTACCTCTTCCAGTCTGTTGGACACTATTTGAAGTTTTTTGTTTTGTTTTGTTTTTTGGGAAAACTCCTTATTTTTCCCTGTCTGTTTCCATCTTCAGTGTCTTTATAGATGTATATATAATATTGCTTCTTGTCTTTTCTAACACCTCTTGAAATTCTTTGATTCAGTTATTGTCTGTCCATTGGCATACCTTAGCATACCAAGTCAAGGTTGGAACCTTCCTCTGAGTTTTGAATACTGATTCTTGTCTTTTCTTTTCAGCTGGGTTTCAGGCTGGGAACCAGTACTAAGGCAGCCTTGGTTGCATTTGTCGATGACCTGTGGCAGAGCCAGGATGACAGTGGCAATCCATCCTTGTGCTCCTTGATCTCTCAGTGGCTTTCTATATTGTCGAGCACTGTATCCTTCTAGCCAGCTCCATGGGTTTTGAGGATTGGGGGCACCATTTTGTGGTGGTTCTCTTCCTTTCTCCAGGGTTGGCCCCAGTCAGTGTTGGTTGGGGGGCAGAGATCCTTCTGTGTGGGGTGCCACAGGGTTCTACTCTCTCTCCCTTCCTTTTCAACATCTACATGAAAACACTGGGTTAGGCCATCCTCTATTTCTTTCCAAGCAATATTCTTTTATAATAGAAATCTAAGGAGTCATCCAGACTTCTTCATTCTGAATAATTTGATGCTTTCAGCAAACCAGTGTAATGTGCTACTATTTTCATAATTTTAGTTTAGTTAAATCATTATTTTAGTTTACTTTATTATTTTATTTCTTTTTAGTTAATTTGTGACTGTAATGAACAGCATTGATTCAAACCTAACATGGATTTTGAAAATATATTTTATTCTAAATACAGAAGGAAGGAAATTCAGGTTCTACTGAAAGCATTTTTACTTTCTATCACAGAGTGCAGCTTTTCTTCTTCTTTTCTTCTACAGCCCCATCTACCTTGAAAATGTACATTATGTCGAGCATTTGATATTGCTGAGATTATCTCAAAAGAGATATATTTTATTAACCCTGTTTGGTAATTCACTTCTTCTTTTGCTGTTGGTATAGCTAGGCAAGCAATTATGCCTATGCTAGAGGCAGGAATAATTTGATTATTCCCCAGTACAGAAATCATTGGATGAAAGGGTTCAAGCTCCCCAAATCAAGTACTTCTCTCTTTAATTTGTTTGTAAGTGGAATAAAGTAACAATATTACCCAGCTTAATGGTTTTCCGTAGGAGGTATAAAAATAATTAAAGCAATTTCTCCCTGGAGAGTGGTAGTAACAAAACATTCTGAAATTTTAAAAGTCTTTAATACACAAACATTCATATTTTTTAATGCTGGACTACCTCCTGTTTTCATGCAAATATTGTTGGGAACTTAAATGTTAAGTTGTGAATTATATTATATGCCACCATGTTTTCCATATGGAGAATTACTTCAGATCCATTGGCTATATGCATGCTTGATTCTACAATTCAAAACTGAAGTTTTGTTTATATTTTATAGCATTCATTAAACATTTCAAAATGCTACAGGAAGCATTATATCATGTGATGACAAGATTGCCTTTGGGAAAGATCTCAATGTCTATCAACATAACATATAATTCTGCATTTTTTACTCAAATTTTTAGATTATTTCTATCAATAACGAACGTTTCTTGCTTAAGGGATAGATTTTTTGTTTGTTTTTGTTATTACCCTTACTGTTTGGCTAAATGTTTTGCTTTGGGGCAGTGAGACATTTGTTTACGATGTATTTGTTACATTTTACAAGTAATTATACATTTGTGAAAAGATGGGTGGAAGAGCTATGAATTTTAATAGAGCATGGAACCTTTCCTGCATTTTTTCAAAAAATGTGTCAGCTTTTCAGCATACATCCAATATACATCAGTGAATAGATGATAACAAATGTGATTTCTACTTATTAATTCACAGTCAACAACAACTATTCCTTGTCTGTGTCAAGACAGCAAAGAATTTGGAAATGGTTGCCCAGCTCACTGTAGGAAAGCACAGTTTACAAAACGAAACTTAGATCTATGTTATGTCATATATAAGTAAGAAGCTTTTTTTTTTTTAAAGAAAAGAAAATGTTTTCAGTAAGACCATTTGGACATTAAGCATTTGATCCAGTATTAATTGTAATATATATGTGTGATGGAATGGAATTATGAAGGCCAGGCTCAGAGAGATAAACATTTTCTTAGCTCGCCAGAACATTGTGGGAGGAACAAGAGGATGAGACTGGCACCTCCCTGAGGAATTCACACTGTTGTGGCTGGAGGACTTTGGGAACTCGGCTTTTAGTCTGGGAAGATTCTTGCTAGAGGTTGTAGCTAATAAACATAGCTGGACTGAATTGGCATTGTCTCTTGGAGTTCCTTGGGCTAGCCCTGACATCAATCTTCCCAGACTAAAACCCCAGATCCCAAAGTCAACCAGCCACAACAGTGTGAATTCCTCAGGGAGGTGCCATTCTCATCCTCCCACGCTCTTCTGGGGAGCTAAGAAAATGTTTATCTCTCTGAGCTTGGCCTTCATAATTCCATTCCATCACAATATGCCATTTAATATTACAGTCTTTGTAACAATAATTTGTTTGGCCTTCCAGTATTTGCCTTATGCTTTTACTTTATTGAAAAGAATCACAGCAAGTTTATCAGACTAACTCTCCAAGGTTCTTGAAGCCTTTGTTAGAAAGAAACAGAAAAAGTTGAGATACTCAACTTATCTACAACAGAAGTAAATCAATTATTATCTCCAGTAGCAGCAAAAAAAATTGAAAGTATATCTCTCTTATCCTGCTATCTGACTGTAGATTCAGTGGTGGTGACGCTCCAACTGTACAATAATTTTTAAAATTGAGTATACTTCAGCTGGTATATAATATATTGTGAATGTCACTAAAGATTATAACAATACTGCACAATGTGCTGATCAGCATTTATAAAATATCATCATTAAGTATATTTTCTTAGTCCAGGACAAACAGTAATATACAAATTATATTTCATTTAAATTGCCTGCCATTTCTGCCACGTATTTCATAAGCATGATTTTGATATTTTTGAATGTCATTATGACTGCAGATTTAAATTACCTTGCTCAGTATTACAACCATCTGTAGTTTTAATAAATGTCTATTTTAGGTCCCCATATAAAACAGCAAAAAGGCAACAAGAAATCAAGTTGTTTGTTTAGATATATATGGCCACCGGTCTCACCATAATGACTGTGGGTAGTTTACAACAAATAAAAATGCCGTAGGACTAAAAAAAATCAGAAAACAGCCAAAATACAAAACTTATCATGACTGCTTGGGTACAAACAGATATAATAAAGTAAAAATGCCCTACAGGTTCTGTCTCCTCCCATGCCTTCTTTCTGTCTTCAGTGATTCAAGAAAACAACATTTGAGTTAAGGTATCATGAATCCTAATAAACATATGCTAGTTTGCCTAAGAGTTCACATTCTGATATAAAGTACAGTATTGCCTAATGCAAGGTATTGTGAATTTTACAAGTTACATGATACACTAAAGCTGCCCTCTCTTCTGATATCTATAGCTCATTGAAACATCTCTCCACAGAAAGACATCCTGATTTACTTACCATTAGATAAAGGTGGCATAATATAGTGTCTTCAATTTGAGCGGGGGAGTGTTTCATGGGCACAGTGAGAGTTGTGAAAAATGCTGTGGTACACTACCATTCATAAATTGCAGCCACGTGAGACAGCCATTTCAAAGAAAAATAAGCCGGTGGGCCTAAAAGATGAGCAAGTGAGCCAAGAAACTGAAGAAACTGCTTCAACACTAAAATTCATATTCTGACACTATATTCCCTCTTCTATTTAACTCCCAATTTCTCTCTTTTACTTACACTTCCAATATATAAGAACAATTACACAAAATCTACTTAAGTATCTTAGTCTCATATTTTCTTCAGTTTTTCAAGATATTTTCCCCCATGCTCTGTCCCACAGAAACACTGCCCCTGCTTTCCACCTTTCCCCTAACCCCTTCTGTTGCTCTTAGTCTTTTTATCGGAGCTTCCAAATAAGTATACAGATAGTCCTTGACTTACTATGGCAATTGGGACTGGAATTTCCGTTGCTAAGCAATGAGGTCACAAAGCAGAACCATATCGCTTAGTAATGGCAATCCCTGTGGCTCCAGTTGCTGTTATTAACCAAATCCCAGGGATGTTAGGCAAGGAAACTTCCTGCCGGCTTCCCACAACCAAGTCATTGGGGAAGCTGGCAGGAAGTTGCAAGTCCCAGGAGGCTTGCAAGCAGGCCAGCAGGCAGGTAAGTGGATGCTTCTGGGTGGGGGAATGGACAAGGGGTGCATTAGGGTGTGAGGGAGGTATGGTAAGGCTCAGGGAGAGTGTGTGGGGCTGTGAGGGGCTGCACTTCCCCCTTCAAAATTGGTATGCAATCTGGGGGTCTTCCTGACTCACAGCTCATGCTTGAAGAGCAGGTGTCAGCTGTGGCCAGGAAGGCCTTTGTACAACTCCATCTGGTGTGCCAGTTGCACCCTTTCCTAGATTAGGGGGCCCTTCAGACAGTCACTCATTCCCTGGTCACCTTGTGGCTTGACTATTGCAACACAGTGTTCATGGGGTGCCCTTGAAGACCACCCAGAGGCTTCAACTGGTCCAGAATGAGGCAACATGAGCAGTAATGAGCATGCCTCAGTATGCCCATATAACACCTCTGTTTCGCAAGCTGCACTGGTTGCCAGTTTGCTTCTAGGTGCAATTCAAGATGCTGGTTGTTACCTATGAAGCTGTGATGGAATGGTATTGTCAGAGTCTGCACACTCAATCCCAAAATTCAGTAAATCCTCTGGAGACTAAAAGTTCCATCAGAGATTTCTTTATTCAGGAGAAGCACACAGCATCATAGTTTGTTGAGTCTAATTCTACATAGCAAAGCCTTGTCCTTTTAAGCCCAACTTCCCCCCCTTCTAGGTTTCTATTCCCGCTTGCAGCTCTTCACGCCTTGCCTCGGTTCTCACACCTCCTGGCCTTGGATGTCTGGTTCAAGATAGAGATAACGGCACCTGGCCTCCCCCTTCCCCCCCTTTTATGGCAGGTCAAGCAAACGGTTAGAATAACATTCCCAGTATTTCACTATTCATCTATGGTTAGCAAGAAAAGCAAAGTAAAAACAATTGAAGGTTCTGGTTTGCGTAGATCCTGACAGGTATGGCGAAGGCCATGCTCGGGGAAATAAGCATTTCCTTAGCCCCCAGAATAAGCGTGGGAAGGTGAAGAGGATGAAACTGGCACCACCCTAAGGAATTCGCAGTGTTTGCTTGCTGGCTTGGGAAGTTTAGATTCAGTCTGGCGAGATTCTACCTTGTAGGTGGAAGCTAATAAATGCAATAGAACTGTAACTGTAGTGTCTCGTGGAGTTCTTTGGGCTGAACCTGACAGAAGCCCTACATGGCACAGGGCCTGGTTACTTGAGGGACTACTTGTCTCCCATAACTTCTGCCCAGCTGATTCAATCCTGAAGGGTTGGCATGCTCCGCATTCCTTTGATTAAAAATGTCATCTATTGGGACCTTGGAAGTACAACTTCTCTGCAGCAGCACATGCCCTCTGGAATTCCCCCCATGATCCAGATGCCCCCCACTCTGCTGTTGCTTAGAAGAGCCATGAAGACCTGGCTTTTTACCCAGACCTTTGGCGACAGAGAGCGACACCCCTCACTTCATCATGCTTGCCATCTTTTATCTTATATTGATTTTATTATAATTTCTTTGTTGTGAGCCACCCAGAGTCACTGAGAACTGGGCAGCACATGTTTACTAAATTATTATTATTATTTGATATTAACAGGCTTCCTTTTTATGTTTTTATTTTTGCATAACTTGAGATTCTCAAGTACAATATTATTTTATCTCCTTTTATTTAAACTAAATCCTGTCAAAGCTTAACCACCTGATTTTCCTATTACAAAAGGCATGGGAACTGTGACACGCTAAACAAAAAAAACCTTCAACCACCTAAAGGACTGTGCAACATTTAAAAAAGCTTGCTACAATAAAATGTATATTCAAATTCCTTCCCAAGAAATCAGATAATATAAAACTTGCATTTTCTAAATCCACTCTGCAGAATAAGAAGAAAACAATTTAACAATATAAGGAACAGTTACATGAAATAAAAAGGTCACATTTTTCTATATCAAAGACCTAATTTTTGAGGGAAGACTCAAGAAAGAAACTCATTCATTTGCTCTTAAGCACTCATTAATTTATGGAGCCTGAAAAAAAGAAAAAAAAATTCTTCTTAACCAAAGTATATTAACAGGATTTTGCATAAATATTCTTCGGAGAAAGAGCCTTGTTCCTCTCTTGTTATAAAAAGTAATAATACTGTATTTCTGTATTTCTGTATTTTTATATTCAAAAATATAAATTTACATTATTTATAAAATTGCTCTGGATCAACTCTTGGTGACTATTTGGAGACCATGCAGTTTTCTTGGCAGCAGACAGAATTAGTTTACCACAGTCTTCTTCTAGAACATTTTTTGACCTCCCAGTCTAGCCTAAAAGCTCTGGAGTTTCAGGAGGGATCTCTCAAGTACTAACATATTTAGTCCAATATTATTTAGCTTTTGAGTCCAGACAAGGTCAGTTGGGGCAGCCAACTGCTTTTAGCCCTAAGCAAATTTAAAATACATATACTAATAATATCTTTCAATAAATGACCAAACCAAAATGAAGAACTTCTTAAGCCAATAATTTTAAGCTGGATACTTAAGAAAGGGAACTTTATCTGGGCTGCAAATACCTGGGTGCCCACTAGATGGCAGCAGTGAATTAGAGGGGTTTTTTTATGTCTGTCTTCTTGTCTGTCTGTCGGTCTGTCTGTTTCTCTCTCTCTCCATGTTGCGGCTGTAAATATTTTTAACCCTATTCCACATTAAGGTTGTAAAACTGCATTGCTACTATAGGACTAGGAAAGTTCTTAACAGCAATCGCAGGTCTTTGTGCATTTTTATAAATTATAATATTTTTTATTTAATGTGGACTTATAATTAAGCACAATATATTTAAATATATTTATGCAACACATCAATAATTTTCTTCCATGATTCTTGCCAATGGAGATATTCATTGCTTCAGAACTTAAACTAGTTCTCCGCAGATATAGGGCTACACACATAAAGATCAGCATAGAAGTTTAAGAAAGCCCTATATTTCATTTCCCATGTGTTATTACACACACACACACACACACACACACACAGGTGCCATGTCATATCACTATAATTAATGGAATGGAAAGTATATGGACAAATCTATTTGTTCCCCTAAGGAATTGGAATATGATTTGTTATTCTATAAAGCAGGAATGAAGAACCTTTATCAAGATACTTGCTGAAGTTAAGATATACTATATCTACTGCATTCCTATACTCAACAAAACTTATTCTGTCAAAAAATAAGATCAGCCTAATTTGGTGTGATTTATTTAAAGAATAAAATAGAGAATAAAATTTATTAAAATAGAGAATAAAATTTATTTAAAGAATAAAAGAAGCCCATGCTGGCTACTGCCAATTACAACATTATTTTCTAAATGTTCACAAGCCAATTACTTAATAATCTGTTCTAGAGTTTTCCCCAGTATGACTGGTCTGTAGTTACCCAGGCTCATCTTTCCATTTTTTTAAAAAAGATGGGAACATTTTGACTTCTCCAATCTTCTGGCACTACGCCCATCCTCTATGATTTCTCAGGGAAATCTGCAAACTCCTCTAAGACTCTTGGCTGTAACTGGTATGGTCCTGGGCACTAAAACTATTTTATGTTTGCCAGGTGCCCCCTAACAATGTCTTTACTTAGTCTGGATTGCCACTCCCTCCTCTGTCAATTGCTCTGCTAGGCCCATAGGAACACGGTTCCCCTTTGTGGAGAAAATTGGGGGAAAAAAAAAAAAGGAAATTAAGAACACTGCTGTCTCCCTGTCAGTGTCCTACCATATTATCCTAGCAACAGTCCCATCCCTTCATTTGTTTTCATTTCATTACAAAATAGCCAAAACCCCAAAGCCTTTTAGTTGCCTTTAGCTTTTCTTGTGAGCCTAAGCTCCTTTTCTATATTAGTGTTTCTGACTTTTTTTCCTGCAGATACAAAATATTTGTTAGTTAAGCTCCTTTGGTTCCCACTGATCTTCCATTCCCTATACATGTCCCTTTGAAAGCTCCCTATGCATCCATAATGACCCAATGAATAAACTGGCCCCACATCATTTTTTCTCACTGGAATAGTTTATTATTATTATACTTCAGTATCTCATTTTTAAAGAGCTCCCAGCTGTATTGCATTCCCTCTGACCTAAGGATTTCTGTTTGTACCATCTCATGTAGTACTTTTCCAAGGCTGTTGAAATTGGCTCCCCTGAAATCAAATGTACATGTATAATTATGCCATAATTTCTCTTTCTACTGTATCTTGAACTCCAAGATTACATGGTCACTTCCTCCCAAAGTTCTTGTTGCTTTTAACTTTTCAACCAGTTCTTCTCTACTGGGTAGGACAAAATGCAGTAAAAACAACTCTGGCACTCTTCCTCAGTCTTTTAGAAAATGAAACATTCCACAAGAATTTGAAGTCTAAGCCAAATTGGTTTACCAACAGATTTCTGGTTAGATGGAGACATATGACTATGTCTCTCTTTCCTGACAGGTTGTAATCTGGTCCAGGAGAGTATTATTACATCTTGTCCCGGGTTTGGCACTCTATAAGACTTTCACAATAATCATTGTTATTTCTTGTGCCATTTACTCCTCCCTAAATGTTTTCAACAGGACACTCATGCTCAAATTCCTAAATCTCAATACACTTACTGTATGCATTCCCTCACATATAATACTAGTCTTCTTTCCACCCCTTCCATCTGGACTATTTCTTTTGAATAAATTATACCTTTCAATTGTTGCATTCCATTCATTAGTTTCATCCCACCAGGCTTCATCTAATGCCTACTAAATCTTATTCACCTTTCTGCATTAAGACTTCTAGTTCTTCTTGTTTAATCCCCATACACTGTGCATGTAATACAATCATACAATCCCATCAGAATTCAGGTCACACCAGAACAGTATAACAAACTGAAGCAAAGTTATATGAAAGTCACTTAGAGACCTAATAGAATTAGCATTGGTGAAGCAGTGCTCACAGATTTTTTTTTATACTGCACTAGTTTCTAATTGCTTGATTTCTTTCCTTGTCTTGTAATCAATGTTAAATAGAAAAGTTAATACATTTTGCAAAAAAAAATCATTAGCATTTAATTTAGATCACTCCTTCTGTTCTCTTTAAAGCAATCTTTACAAATCTTTAAAGGACTTACAAGGTTAAAACGTCAAGAAGTTTTGTGAAAGGTTAAGCTGCATTAGAAAATATTACCTAAAAAAATTCTCTTAAGAGCAATATTACATTATATCACAGATAGTAGGTATTCTTTTCAATACCTACTATCATTCCAAAGGGCAGGGAAGTGGTTTGGAGTAAACAAAAGCTGAAGGTGTGAAACTGACTAGTTTTGTCTCTTTCCAGCAGGAAAGCACAGTTGTGGTGATGTGATTTCCCACTTAGTGACAACTTTGCTTAGTGATGGAATTGCCAGTCTCAGTTAGGGTTGTTAAGTGAGGACTACCTGTATATGGTTTATATAATGCTTAAAGATTAATGTGATAATTGCAGTTTTTTTGTTGCCCTACATATCAAAGGAGAATTCAAGAATTCAAAATTCCTTTTTTTAAAATTTATTTTTCAGTGTATTTGCACCACTAGCTATTGAGCAGCTTTATAGATTTAAGAAATTTCACATTAGAAATACCCACGTACAGATAATAAAAAATGCATCTAAAACCAGAAGAACTTTTATTGAAATTAAATTAAAATTAATGGGGCATATATTAATTACAATTAATAAGACTGCAGTGGACTATCTCCCGTTTCATATCAGGATATTTAATAAAATGTGCAAACATAAATTGTCATAAATATAAAGTATATTACACCAATATATCCTTGCTTGGTTATACATATTCCATGTTGTATTTATTTAGCGTATGGCATCTCATACATGGACTTACATTAAATACTAACATTTAGCCTAACATGTAGAAATTCTTGAAATCCCTTTCTCTCCTTTCTCTCCTCTCCTTGGTTTGCAAGGTGGGGGAGGGGGGCAGAAAAAAAACCCAACCAATTTCTGTAGGCAATCTCTCCTTTGTCTGACTCTTCCCACAGAGTGGAGATTGGAGAAGAAAAGATTTCAAGAGAGTAAGCTGTTTGCTTTTCTACACATCAAAAGCAATGCGATCATGCTGGCAGCAGGAAAGGGTCAGGAAAAGGAGAGATTGCCTACAGAAATAGCTTGCTTCCCCCCCCGCCCCCCCCCCGGAGTGGAGAGATTGGAGAGAAAGGGATTTCAAGAGAGTATGGTAAGCTGTTTGCATAGCGCACCCATGGCTCCCAGACCCGGGCTGCTGGCACGATCACATTGTTTTTGATGTGTAGAAGAGCAGCTTACTCTCTTGCAATCCCTTTCTCTCCAATCTCTTACTGTAATGGTAATCACATGACTGAAGGATTCTGTGAAGATTGTAAATGGCTGTAAATGGGCCATAAAGTTATTTTTTCAACACCACCGTAACTTCAAACGGTCAATGAATGAATGGTTGGTATGTGAGGACTACCTGTAGTCTAATTTAACAATTAATAGTATATACAAACTATGAAAAATATAAAATTAAAACTAAAAGAAAACTAAAAAAAAGAAAAATCGTGACATGCATATCAAAAATTGACCAGATGGCGTTATTACAAATAGACCAGTGTTAGGAATTGAAATCCCTAACCAGCAGACAAGAGGGCCATAATTGCCACTCCCAACATTTCCCTTTTACTGTTGCAAGTCATCCTGGAGGTGCAGAAGGACCCACCATTTAGCCCTGTTTAAGGCTCTATCACTTCTGAAACTCTAATTAATTTGCTGCTGCTACTACTTAAAGAATAGCAAGACTATTAGTGGAAATGATCTTTATTGCAGTTTGTTTTTATAGTGCTCTATAATTGTTGCTTATCTTCTGTAATATAGGTAGTCCCCAGTTTAAGAATGAGTTCCATTCCCAAGGTCCATCCTTATGTCGAATTTGTATGTAGGCCGGAACAGTATCATTGTATAATACTGTGTAAGTTGTATTATGTAATGAATTCAAACCATTGTGTATTTAACTTGAATCATTGTGTATTTAACTTGAATTTTGCTACAATAGGCTCCATTCTTAATTATAGGTTATCTGTAACCTGGGTGTTCTTAACCCGGGGACTACCTGTATTACATTTATTCTGTGCTTATTGAATTGTTCTTTTGTCTCATTTGGATGTGCTGATTTCTGCAACAATTTTTTTAAAAAATTAATTATAAATTAATGCTTATTTCTTAGCGTTTTTCTTAATATGGTACAGAACATGGACACAAAGACTGCATTTGTTTTTCCCACAACACTGTTTTATTGCACAAACTTTTATTCCTTACTTCTAAACTTAATGCTAATTCTATGCTTGTTTCTATTTTCCTACCCATCCTATTCTACTGTCTTCCTATTACTATAAGTTTACAACTATTTCTATTCTTATTTAATCTATACATTTCTATGTCTATGTTCCTAGTCCTATGTTTGTAGCACTATGTTGTTTTTCCTTTTCCTCCAGGTCTTCAGCTCTTGTGGCCAATCTCAGTCCATTTGCATGTGAAAACCCTTTTTACTCCTCTATAGACTTGTAAATTGGCTTTTCTCTCCCCGGCATACACAGTCTTCAGTTGCTGGAGCTGGTTTGTGGAGCTCTGCACCTGGGCTGCTCCACACACTGGGCTTGCTTGGGTTGGCAGGCTTGCTTGGGTTTGCAGACTTTGGTCAGACTCTTTTCCTCCCCTGTCTCTCAGCTCTGCCTCTCAGCCAGTCTTGCAGCTCCAAGAATTGCAGTTTTCTCTCACTGTCTGAATACAGCTGTTGAGGTGCTTGTCTTTGGGTTGGATGTTTCTCTTTCCCATGTCTCTGCTGTCTTCCTGGCTTGACTCCTTTCTTGATACACCCACACATGTTTCTTTTGGTTCCCTTTTATGAAACAAACTCTCCAATTAAGGAGAGGGTGGGGTTGTTTTAACCCTCCTTCTCAGGCAGCAACAAAATTCTGATCCCAGGAGGGAAAAATGCCTACTCACTCTGGGAGGTGAATTCACTTTTCTGCATTACTATAATACAGAACATAAATTATAATGGAAAAGAAACTTTAAAAAAGTAATGCCTCCAGCTCCATAACTTTAACATAGGAATATTTTAATAAATAAATAAATTTAGGTAAATAATTCTTTTAATGAGTTAATCGTTATCTTATTTACTTTTTGATATAATCACTATTTGCTACATACTTCTGTCAATAGTGGAACAGCTTCTCAGAGCCATCATGAAAGAACTCCACACTTTGTTTCTTTGACTAGATCTTGACATCTCTTCATCTGAATCAAACAGATACCCATAAAGGTATTGCTTCAATTTGGGGAAAAAGGTCTGGACTGTATAGTAGATGGAATAAGATGATGAGTTCCAACTTCAGAAATACCTCTTGGGTGGCTCATAAGTTTAAGGCCTAGTATTCTTACATTGCACAAAATTTCCTTCTTGTGCTTATAAACTCTGTTCAATATTTTTTTCAAAGTTTGGAGTGCTGCAATATAGCACTCTGAGTTAATAGTGGCAGGTTCAAGGAAATTCATGTGAATAACACCATCTGTGTCCCAAAAAATTGTAAGCATGAGTTTTCCTGCCAAAGACTTGCTTTTGAAGTTTTTTTTCGCAGGTGAAGCTTTCTAATGATATTTCATGACTGATGCTTCATTTCTAGGTCATAATGATAAGCCCATGTTTTGTCACTTTCGGCTACAGAGAAATTCCTCCATTCTTCTAGTGCGACAATTGCTGGCAAATTTCAATTGCTGAAATCTCTCCTGACAGCAAATAAGGAAAGAGTCTTGAACAAGCTTTCTGATATTGAAGAACATCAATAATATGACCACACATTCCAGAGAAATGCCAAGCTCAACAACAATTTCCCTTTGAATGATCTGCCAATTGTCCATCAGTTCAGCAACCCTTTTCAAGTGAAACTCATTGGTTGTTGTCACATGTTGTCCACTTTGTTGTTCATCATACAAATCAGCTTCCCAGTTCACCATCTTCACATTTTTTGGCCCAGCAGTGCACATTACAACAACATGGTCATTACCATAAATAATGTGCATTTGGTGGTATATTTCAATTGGAGAGACTCTTCGGCATTCAAAAATTCAATAATGGTGTGCTACTTAAAACACACTGATAAACTGACACTGCAAACGTACATCTTGCAAACATCAGTTACACAACCATTTCTCAAAGCAACTTTTCACCAACGGAAGGAAAAGAACAGATGCTAAAGAACACGTCAGAGTTTCTAGTGCATGAGCACTGCTCTCTGTTGATGACATATAACATTGGAGGCATTACTTTTCATTCAGCCCTGATAGCCACCAAAAGTCTCTGGATTCGGGCAGGATAGAAATGTGGAAAATAAATAAATAATAAAATAGCATGTATGTGTGGATTACAGATTGCCAGTGCAAAAGGGACACATCTCAAATGGAATATTACTGGGATCCTTCCATTGGGTGTCTAACCAGCATCTAAAATTTGCATTACAAAAACAAAAATGGATCCCTGTTTTAAAATAAGGTTAATGCAAATTGCAGGTAAGTAAAGGGCACAGACTGACAGTTCCATAAGGGAGAAAGGATTTCATGCCCTTCTATGCAGGCTTGCAAGGCATGAACCTTGCAGAAAACTGTTTCCTACCAAGACTTACTAACAGTTCTCTCCTATACATATTAACTCAAAGTATGTTCTATAAAGTTCAGTGAGACTTACTTCAAGCAAAGTGTTTGTAAAGACTTCATCCCAAAATCAAAGTGAATACCAGAGAAAAGTGCAGATGTAAAGAGTGTAATTTATAAGTATGACTGTGCTAAACATTTACAGCTTACTTGTGACAGAATTTTAAAGCATTTCTTCTTTAGTTTGGGGAGACGTGTGTGTGTGGTTCTGATATGTGTAGAATCCTTATTAATGCTGAGCTGAGAGTTTCCCATGCCAACCCAGGTAACCCTGAAAGCACTGGGGAAACAAAATCATTACTGTTCTCATTGAATGACATAAAAAAGCAAACATAAAAAAAGGTATTGTTATATTTATCCTGATAAGGTTCACAAATTTCTCATTTCTCTCCCAGTACAGTGCCACCCAGTGCAACCACTTCTAAAAAGCCTTGCTAAGAAAACTGCAGAGACTAGTCCAGGCAGTCGCCAGGAGTCACCAATGACTCAAAGGCACAAACCCACAAAATGTTTCTAATAAATTTTACTTATATGCACCACCATGAAAAGTTAAAGAAAGAATTAAAATGTGTCTTATTCTCCACACTACAGAAAAATAACCACAGCAACAGCAGATATCTCCTTCAACCCTTCAGGATACCTCTTCAACTTGTAATAGAAGCAAATTGATTGCTTTGCAAGCAGTACTACTTCAATTGATTTTTTTTCTCCCCACTAGCTCCCTGGAAAAGCCAAACACAATTCTAAAGATGCATTTTCAAAACAAGTGTAAGAGTTTCTTTAAGCGAATGCCTACAAATATAAATGAACTTTTATTCGGTTACAAAAATCAGTGTAATCATTTTACAAAAAGTGCTTAATCAGCTTAGGGAAGTTATTAGAGGCACAGTGTGCCTTAAGTAGTATTTTCCCCTCTTTCCTAATAGATATGGGAAAAGTAAGAGCTGAGGGAAAAATTCTATTTCCATTGATGGACAAAAAAATTAACCACTTGAACACTGCCGAATATATGACTTTTTAAGGTCAAGAAAAAAAAATCAAGGGCTGTTGATGACTATTTTCAGTCTAATACCACAGCAAGTCTTTCACCAGCTCTGCAATAATAGGGCTGTGTTTTCAGTAAGCAGACAAAATAAATAGTTTCATACAAATATCATTAAGGATCATTGGAAGAAATAGGAAAACCAGAATTAAGATATCATTTATAGTATGTTTGTACTATAATGTATCACCATGTGTCTTGTATTTCACAAATTTGCACACTTTTCTAGTGGGAATCATCCAATAACATCCTAGAAATGTTTACAATTTTATATCTTTATCATATTCTCTCAAAAGTTTAAAACAGTTTTTAGAGGTTTGTGTTGTGTTAAGAAATATAGTTGTTGTTTTTTTAATCTGCACTCAGTTGTTACCAACTCTGCAGTGACTGCTTTTTTGGACGAGTCCTTTTGCAGTTTTCAAGGCAAGGTGTTTTGGAAGTGGTTTGCCAGGGCCTCCTTCCTAGAGCAGAGCCCAGCTGGAGAGTGCAGGAGGCAGGGTTTCCATTGCTTCGTGCCTTTTTCGGGCGAGCGCGGCTTCCACGCTACTGGCAACTGCCCCTGACTCCTTTTTGCAAGGCGCCGCCAGCATTTTTCCTCCCACCAGAGTGAGAGTACCCATTTATCTACTCACGTAAGTTTTCGAACTGTTGGGTTGACAGGAACTGGGGGAGGAAGCAGGAGCTCACTCTGCTGTGCAAGGGCTGGGCTCAAACCGCTGAAGTGTCAACCATTTCTGGCCGGCAGCTTTAAGTGTCATTAAGCCGCTGCGCCACCGCGTTCCCATAAGAAATATGGTACAGATATACAAAGTGTTTCCTTAACAGGCTATCTTATTTTCTGAATTGCAATCAGGAAGTTAGAAGGAAAAAAAAGAAAAGAATCAGAAGGTCCCTGGTACAGACTCCTACTGTCTTCTAATATCTGGTGACTCCCCCACAAACAGACAAAAACCAGAAAACAAAATTTGCTGAGGCCAAGAGATGAAAAACCGTCTTCATTTGTCAGGTGATACCATCCAGTTCAGTGTTATTTTACAGCTCGGATGCAAAGGCAGACTAGCTAAGTGAGTTTCCTTTGTGAATCTTACTATAAAATATGGTATGGTACCCACTGACTATTTAATCTACTTAGCATAGGGCTGTTATCTGGAGCACAGGTCTTGTAGGAAGCAAAAAATTATCTTTTTTCAGTTAGCTGGGAAGCTTGACACATTAAGAATTAAGCTTGACATATAAGAATATGTTATGCTATAGATTCTGTGATGTCAATAGAGGCGAATATGTGTAGCTCAGGGTTGAACTGTGGAGTCCTTGGGGTTCTCTGAGCTTGGTCCTTTTCTTGCAAACATTTCATTACCTGGCTTTTTCCTAGCCTACCTACCTAGAAGATGTTACCTAGCCAGGTAATGAAACGTTTGCAAGAAAAGAACCAAACTCAGAGAACCCCAAGAACTCCACAATTCTGTGATGTCTTGCTACTTGCTTGTAGAGAGATTGATAATTCCAAGTCTGAATATTTGAAATATATTCCAATACAATACATTTATAATGATATCATTAAAAGATTTGTGAAAGTATAACTTGAATTCAATTTTACATGTTTGGTTCACTTAAAATTGCCCCAACTGCAGTGGTATGTTTAGTTCTGAAGTAATAAGCTAAAGTAACCATTCTGTTGACTCAGTGCCAAAGCTTTGTAGTGTAGCCCCAGTGAGACATGTGTTACTCACAGATGGTATTTATGCAATCCTAAACTAAATAAATATTACTTTTAATAAAAATAATGACTGAAATCTCATGAGATTACCAAATGTCATGAGATTTCATTGTTCTTATCTTGCCTGAACATTTTGAGCAAGAATACTAATTGGCAATCTCATGAAATTTCAGCTATTTTAAAAAATAGTTTTAAACTTTAATTTTCATTACAGTGCCTCCCTTTCCCCTGCCCCCAGCTCATGTTTGAAGCTGTTGCTATTAGAATTCTGTTTTGATATTTCTTTGATGACAAATAGATATTTCAGTTACCAAAATAATGTATTTTTATATAATAAAATATCTTTATTATATAAAATGATACATTTTAGAAAATGAGAGTATCTGGCTTTAACATTCCAGCATCTGATAAATATATTTTAAAAATGTAGTCTTTACTCATTGACAAACAGCTGCCACCAAAATCATTATGGGGTTTAGAACGTTTAGAACACTGAGCAGTAAATCAATATTGTTTCACATCATTTAAGTTGCTGTGAACAACACAATTTATATGCTGCCTCTTGTGCATGCAAACCTCAGATCCTGTTTTGAATTGAAGGAAATGAAGAAAATGGCTAGTGTACCCTAATATTTTTAATAGCAGCTACTACATCTATACAACAGCTTCAAAAGGGTTGTTTTGCAATGCCTATTAAAACAAAGGAAGCATTTCTTTTCAAATAATTAAAACATTCCTGTTATTGGTAAGACTTGCACAGCTGCTTCAGAAATTGATCTCTGCTGTGGCCGCATATATGTGCATGGACAGGCACTTCACTTTAATTTCATTCTAGCAAAGTGGTTGCACATGTGCACACAAAGGCAGCCAGGAGCAGCTTCCTAAGCAGTTGTGTAGACTTTGCAAATAAAAGGCTTCTTCTAACAATTTTGAAAGAAGTAGTTTGTACACACAGTCCTATATACTGCAACACATCCCTTTCAATCAAAGGCTTTGCATAACACAGGTAGCTATAAACAAAGATTAAGGAGAAGTCTCATTCAATAAAAATATAAATAGGATTGAAATATCAAATAATGCTACCTATTGATATATCCTTGAAGAAAATTAGAACTATGAACTTCCTGGTTAAATTTATTAGAACATATTGTTAAATCAAAGCTAGCAGCTCTTGTTATTTTAAGTGAGATCCCTTGCTTCATTGCACTTGCCATCGTTTATCCTTATCTTTTATCTTTTATCACTTTTATTGTAATTTCTGTGTTTGTTGTGAGCTCCTCAGAGTCGTTGAGAGTCAGGTATTTATCAAATACAAGTTTAATAAATTATTTTTATTACTTAAATGTTAAAATCATTCTGTTAACCATATGTGACTTAGTGTAAACTGCAAGAGTTTAGAGGGCCTTTGTATTTGAAAATGTTATAAAGATTCTTAGACATGTCAAATCTGTGCTGCTGTTACTTGTATTTTTCAATGACATTATCCTGCCATCTTGATTCAAGAATCAAACTTGTTCCAAAAAATGAAAGCAGCAAATCTGGATACATGTGAAACAGGTAGGAACGAGAATAATGCTTTGGAAAGTGGCAGAGGGCTGCTCATCTCTTAAAGCAAATTCTCTGGAACATTCTGAAATTCTGCTTTTTATCTCTACCCCCTCTGCCCCCTAAAAAGTTATCCAGGGAGTTAAGGAACCCTCCAAAGTTGTGAGAGAAAGAAAGGTTTAGTGGTAATTGCTGCCTCTTCTTTCATCAGAGTATTCACTAGTTCTTGGTTTCCACTATGAAATGTGTGTTTCCAATTGCAGAAGCATAAGCCTAGATGAAATCAGAGCCATGAAAGCCAGCTGTCCCAAATTTGTTTTCAGATGAAGTACTGTGTTTCACCTAAACAATTTTTTTCACAGCACCTATGCATACATAATAATGAACTCTATTACTATGGCTCTTAAAATAGTTATCACTCAAAACCTGCACATATTAGAACAAAGTTGTGTACAAAAATGTGCATAGAGGTATATGCAAAAAAGGATATATTTAAAAGTTAGTATATTAATTGGGCATGTTAGAGAAACTTGCATATAAAACAAAGCAATACTTTTAAAATGGCAGGAAAATCCAATTTTAAAGCACGAACAATTGGATATAATGTATGTCAGGGTTGCCAAGGTTGCCACGGTCTTAAAGTTGCCAAGGTTGAGGAACCCTGACAACTTTAAGACGGGTGGACTTCAATTCCCAGAATTCCCCAGCCAGCCTTGCTGGCTGGAGAAATCTGGGAATTGAAGTCCACCCGTCTTAAAGTTGCCAAGGTTGAGGAACCCTGCTGTATGTGACAGTTCCATGAATAAATTATAGACTGATTGATTCATACATCCATAGATGCAATCTATAATATTCTTCTTCTGAAATATTAGAAATTATATATAGACTAGGACTGGGGATACTCAGGTTCAAGTTTATTCTAAACCAAAGAAGCTCAGTGGATCACTTGTCCTTAGTCAATTAATCTCAAAAGTTGTGGTGGTGGAGAAAAAAGGAGGAGGGAAGGATATATACACACCCTGAAGTCCTGCAGGAAAGATAGGATATAGGTCTAACAATTAAAAAAAAAAATGAAATATTTCCATAGCCTTCATACATGCCTCTAAGAGGTAAGATATAAACTAGGGCTTTTGTGACAGATCAGCAGTTAACATATGCTTTATCAAATTCTGTATTTTTTTTTCTTTTTCCTATAGAAGCATAACAATTATTTCATCTATCGAATTATAAAGTTATGACACAGCTAATCAGTGGTCCTCAAAAGTATACAAAACATGCAGATTTGGTACTTCACCAAACAACAAAATCAGATCTTTATTTTGTACTTCTAGAGGCTGCAGTTTCAGAAAAGCTGGGAATGTTTTTTTAAAAAAACAACAATCATACACACAATAAGAGGAACATGTCAAATAATTTATAATCCAAGATCTCACTTCATATTCTGCATTCAGATATGCATTTCTGGTGGCCTGGAACCAGCACTATAACTTAATGTAACTGAAGTACCAATACCATTACTGTTTATACTAACCTGTATTTTGATTGGCCATGAAAAGTTGCTGACATATACATAGAAAGTGATGTTTGGGTTGCTCCTGAAATTGAATTTTTCACAGGAAAAACTGTCCTTATATTCCTTGATATTAGTCTTCGAGACTACAGGAATCTCTTCTCCAGATATTGTTCCAGCTATTAAAAAATACAAAAAGCCAATAACAGACAGGACCATTAAAAAAAAAGTGATTGTTAGGCCACCTCATCCAAAATTATATATGGTGTGTCCGTGAGAGATAGGTAAAAATGTACAATCTGCACACTTGATTAAAGTTAAATGCGATAATGGAGCATAATAGAGAAATGTATCTAACCTATAAAGAAGCAATTTTATAGATTAAAAAAATCTGTCACCATGTGAATGTATACATATATTCTATTACATATCTGTTTCAGCCACATATAGATAATGGAACTGTAATTATAGCAACTTTGTTTCATTTAAATGGTTAATATAGTTTCCAAAAGTAATTTATACTTAGTAATTTATCCTAAAACTGCAAAGTTATTCAAGTATAGAATTGTCTTGATTGTGAAATATTGCTCTAGTTTTTCAAGTGCTCCTAAGAAGGATAATATCATACCAGATAAATTTATTTCATTTGCAAGAAATGAGACTATTCAGCTATGCCGTTTAATCTGTATACTGCTGAACTGGTAGAATCAGACAACAGTGAGTTTTTAAAAACTCTACGCAGAACTCAGGGAAAGTTGCACAGGAGAAGTGGGTTCCAGTTAGGAAACCACTGGAGGAGAGTGCTTAGTAAAAGGGCTTATCCATCCTCCTGTGTCAGTCAGGCATGAGATTGGGAAACACTCTCATTTATCAAAATATTTATCAAAATATTTATCAAATTCATAGTTCCATATAAAATGCAATTAAGTATAACAATCTAGGGAGGGCCCTTCTTTAAAATTTGATATAAGAGCATAATATGCTTTTTTGTTACTAAAAATTTGTAAAACGAATGCCACATTCTTCTGTATTATGCATTCTAAATAATTAAGTAACATACATAGCTTGGTTCTCTGGAATTCATTATCCAGTGTCAGTATTATGCAGAAATGAAATTCCTTTTATTATTGTTCTTGTTGTTGGTTGCACAGTCAGCCAGAAGTTTAGACTGGATTTGGCATTTTTGTCCATCTATTGAGCCCTTCTCAAGGACCTGGGATAGGCAGATGTTGTTGCTTGATGGTGTTAAAGGTATCATTGCAGGATATAACTTGCCTTTTGCAATTGACTGATGGTGATTTTGTCAGTGCTGGTGGTCTTCAAGTAGTACTCCAGATGTTTGGGGACTGCACCCAAGGGCCTATTATATTGGCACTAACTTTGCTTTCTTTTGCCACAGTCGCTCTATTTCTATTTGCAGATTTTTGTATTTTGTGATTTTCTCCAGTTCTTTCTCTTCTCTTCTACTGTCTCCTGGTATTGCAATGTCCATTATCCAGACTTTTTTATCTTTCTTACCAACAATTGTTAAATCTGGGGTGTTGTGTGGCAGGTGCTTGTCTGTTTGAATTCTAAAGTCGCAGAGCACTTTAGCTTCTTCATTTTCTATTACTTTGTCTATTTTGTGGTCCCACCAGTACTTGCTTGCAGACAAGTGGTATTTCTTGCATATATTCCAATGCACCATTGTTGCTACTTTGTCATGTCCTTGTTTGTAGTCAGTCTGTGAGATCTTGCAGCAGTTAACCAGGTGGTCCACTGCTTCTTCAGCTTCTTTGCAGTGGCAGCATTTGCTGTCTGTTGCCTCAATTCTGGCTTTATATGCATTTGTTCTTAAGGCTTGGTCTTGTGCAGCCAGAATTAGCCCCTCTGTCCCTTTCTTCAACTTTCCTGCTTTTAGACATTGCCAGGTCTTCTTGTTATCTGCTTTGCCTGTTAGTGTGTGTGTGTGTGTGTGTGTGTGTGTGTGTACTGGCCATGTAATACTTTGCCTTGCCATGTCTCTTTTCTGTTCTTCATTTGGTCTTTCTTATAGGCCAGTTTGGTCTCTTTGGTATTCAGTAAGCCTTCATGGTATACTAGCTTCAGTGCATCTTCACTGTCCTTCAGATATTCTTCCAATGCCTTTTTCTTCTTCAACCGTCTGGTGTACTTGCAACATTCCACGCCCACCTATGCTCCTTGGTAAGTAGGGACTGTCAATATCACTGCATGGATGAAGGGTATGAGTCATTGTCATTATTTTTCTGGTCTTCCTCTGCAGGGCTTTTAGTTCAGCTTGAGTCCAGTCCACTATTCCAGCTATACATCTAATGACTGGAATTGCCCAGGTATTCATCACCTTGATGGTATTTCCACCACTGAGTTTGGACTTTAAGATCTTCTTCACTCTTCTGATGTATTCACTAATAACTTTCTTCTTGACTTCAGTGTGCTTGATGTTGTCAGCTTTAAGGATGCCCAGGTATTTGTGGTGATCTTCTTCATCCAGACTCTTGATGTTATTTCAGTTGGGCATCTTGATTTCACTATTTTTCCCCTGTTGATGGTAAGGGTGGCACATATGTCCAGTCCAAACTCCCCTGTAATATCTTGGCTGTATATATGGACAGTATTGAGCAGCGATTCAACTCCAGATGGTATTTTCCCATACAGCTTCAGATCATCCATATAAAGGAAGTGGGATAACCTGGCAGATGTTTTTGATGTTTGATAGCCATGGCCTGACTTGTTCAGTATTGTTGACAGAGGAATCAATGCAATGACAAACAGTAGTGATGATAGTGAGTCTCCCTGAAAGATCCTTCTCTTGATGTTAACTTGCAACTGTGTCTTCCATTGTGCCATTGACTAGCAACTGTATCTTCCATTGTGCCATTGATCTTTGCACAAAGCTTCTGATGTTTCTACTGGCTCCTATTATTTCTAGGCACTTGATTATCCAATCATGTGGCAGGGAGTTGAATGCCTTCTTGTAATCAATCCAAGTTACATTCAAGTTGGTCTTCCTTCTCCTACAGTTTTCCAAAATCATCTTTTCAATTAGGAGCTGATCTTTTGTCCCTCTGCTGTTTGGGTGGTTTCCTTGCTGCTCAGATGGAAGGAGCTTGTTTTCAACTAGATGCTGTTGGACTGCATCAGCTACCACACCAGTTAGCAATTTGAAAGTTGTTAGCAAGCAGGTAACTGACCATCAACATCTTGGAAGATATTATTTTTGTATGTGTTTGGTTTTTATTCTATTTGTATTGTATTTTATATTGTTTTATTGTATTTTAATATTTATTGCTATTTTATTGTGAACCACCCAGAGTCACTTTTTGTGAGATGGGCAGTATCTAAATTTGAAACAAACAAATTGGCCTATAGTTGCCTGGTGCTGCCCCTTTTGCTGGATCTTTCATTATTAGGTAGGTTTTGCCAGATGTTAACCAATATTCAATTTCACTTCTTTGTAGTATGTTGTTAAATTGCTTGGCAATGAGTGGGTGCCCACCAGTCAGATATTTCAACCAAAAAACATACAGTTCATCTTCACCTGATGCTGACCAATTCTTGATCTTCCTTGCCCTTTTCTCCACTATTTCCGCTGTTATTACAAGTTCTTTCATTTCAGCTTCTTTTTTATTCTTATCTACCTCCTTTATCCAAGCTGCATTCTTGTTGTGTTTCTTTGGGTTGTCCCACAGCTGCGCCCAGAACTTCACCGTTTCTTCTTTGTCAGATGTTGATTGGTTCATTGCAGTCTCTCTATTGATGGACTGGTAGAAACATTTTTGATTCAACTGAAAGTGGAGATTCTGCCTGTAGTGTGCTATTCAAGTTTATATCTGCTGATCTTCTTGTCTATGGCTGTTATTTGTTGCTTTATTATTTCCAGTGCTTCCTTGATCTTCCTTGTTTCTAGGTGATATCTCTTGATCAGGTATTCTTTGTTATTTGTTCTTCAGCTTCTTTTCTTACCTCTGTTCTAGCTTGCTTGCATCTGACCTTAGCATGCTGATCTTATTTTCCAATCTGATCTTCCATTTTGGTGGTGCACTGCTTGGCTTTTTTTCTAGTTTGTTGATTTTGCATCCAATGTATTCAGTTATAATTGCAGCCATTCTGTACATCAGTTGGTTTCTTTCTTGCAGTGGCCTGGTGCTTATATTTGATATTACAGTATTGGCATCGTTTAATACTCATGTTAGCTGTTTCTTTCTAACAAGCTTCAATGCAGGCAAACTTATTCTGTTGTTTTTGTGCTGTTCTAGATGCTCAGTTATTCTTTGTTTCAATGCCTCTTCTTTTTTAGTTAGAGGGCTTTGTTCTTTCTGAGGAGAAGGCTCTACCATCTGAGCTACTTCTGGCAAGGCTTCGATTTCTTTGCCCTGGGTAGACCTTTCCAGTTCTTCCAATTCTACTTCTGTGAATACATGTTATAAATTGACTTTGATCTGTTAGCCTCTGTTCTGTTATTTCTGATTCTGGAGGTTGTTCTTTCCAGAACTGGTACATTCTTTTCAGATATCCTCTTCTCATTAGACTTGATCTGTAATAGCAGATCATTATTTCTTTTTTTTTTTCAGTCTTTGTGTATTTGCGACAGGTAAACAACTTTTCTTCCAGTAGTTCTGCAGCTGCTGGCCTCATTGCTCAGCCAACCGTCCTGAGCCCTGTAGCCCACTTGTCACCAGATGTCCAAGAGATAAAACCTAGTACGGTTGACCCGGGTGATGACCGATCCAGTATGGGTTTCCTTAAACTACGTCTCACCATATTGTTTATGGGAGAGACACTCTTTGTTTGGCTCCTCTGATGAGACCTGTCCAGTATGGTTGAACCTCTGGCGTAGCTCACATCCTCTTTGGAGCATGCAAACCCCACAACAAGGCAGTGCCTCACTGGGAGATTATTATGGTGGGTCACAGAGTCAGCCAGATGTTTAGACTGGATTTGGCATTTTTACCCACCCAATGAGTCCTTCCGAAGGACCTGGGATAGGCATTTGTTGTTGTTGTTAGTCCTTTTATTATTGTTAGGGGAAAAAAAGCAGTACAAGGAGTTTATGGAAAAGGTATTTTTTGGCAAAATCACTGCAGGATACTGTCCCCCATTCTTCTTTTTGAAATATCATTATCAGCTTTGACTTAACTTGCTTATGCTAAGCATATTAGGTATTATGAATATCCTGTAATCCCAACATAGATGTCAGAATAAAAGGAAGTTCTTCAACATAATAGAGGTGTATGTATATAACACATGGAATATTACAGTGTGATTGTAATGACTTTTAACTACTTCACTGTCTTCAGATGTGGCATGTGAGGTGTAGCATTTAAAAGATTTACAGATGATCTATAAATCAGATATATGGAATGTATATACCCGCGGAAGCTTGGCTCCATCTAATATGTATGGACATGTGGTCTTCCTCAAATATATGTACAGATACTTAAAGTCATATATCTGTTGCACAAAGTATAAAGAGCCTCCATTTCCTACCCATCCTGCATAATTCAGTCAAATACAATCAAGGATACTCTCCTTGGATATATTTTCAGAAAGTCAACAGAACCAATACAAGGAAACTTTCTAAACAAAGCTTTTTATTAAAATCAATGAAAAAACTGGGTCCAAAGTTTGAGTGTGGGGGGAAGGAACAGATGATAAGCAGATTCTTTTATCAGAAGACTCAGAAGAATTTTTTTTGTTTCATATCAATGTTAAGGTTAATAATTAAATTCCAAGCTTCAACACTGAAACAAAGAAATTAAAAACTCAGTCTCTGCTGTCGTCAAGGAAGTAATTTATCTTAATTAAAATCACTGTGTTCATAATACTGCCACTATAAAATTTTAAAGAGCATACAAGGTTTTGTTACTCAAGTAATTTTAATTGAATAAGAAAGTAAGTTAACATGTTAATGAACCTTTATTTAATTTGCAAATTATCTGTTTTAAGTAATGTCATTAATAATGTCATAATGAGAATGGGAAAAGAATGTATTTTATTAACATTTACTAAAAAGCAATCATGTATACATGATACATGATTGCAATACATGAAATAATATTTAAAAAGGGAAAAATAGTACTAATGCCTTTCTTACCTGTAGAGCCAATAGACCATGTGATATTCAGGTTAAAGTTATTTGATGCATTGATTGATATGTCCAAATTTTTGTTTGACTAAAAATTTTAAAAATAGAAAACATGAACATTACATTGAAAAACAGCTTAAACTTTGATCATAGGTAGTCAAACATATACACTGACCCTAACACACTGGACTTTATTCAGGAAGAAGTTCACTTCTTCTTGATGGCTGTAGAAGGGCATCCTTCCCCTTCTACAGCCATCAAGAGTGAAGATCTCTACAGACAGCAGAGAACTATTAGGTACAGCTACTGGTAGAAGACCCAAATTTTTCAACATCCAAAACAACAGGGGGGAAAAGGCCAGAAAAACCATTAAATTTGGAGAAATTTGAATTATATGTAACACTTTTATCATCTTTCAGAGTTATACAGTCACTTCATTATTTTGTAAGATACATTATATATAACTTTGCTTAGAAAAATATGCTTTATGCATAAATTTGAAGAAGTATTGCTTACAGTTTGAATTTATTTTAAAAAGTTTTTAATACTGCATCTCCAAACCATTAAACTTTAATGAATGATTTGCCTATAAATATAACAGCTGTTAATTTTTGCTTCCTCAGCAGGAGATAGTATTAAAGTATTACATAAATAGACAACCATTTAAGAATGAGAACATAAGAAAACATCAACATTGCACAAAGATGAAAAAAAAATATTTTGGACAGATATGGAATGGCACATTTTTTTCTTTTAAGGGAAAAAAGGGAAACAGTCTGAAAACACCCAGTATGACATACTGAAACACTGTCTAATCATTTTCAAATATTATATTTGAACTAATATCACTATCAGCAGTTCCTTCTTTTAATTATTTTATCCTTAAAAAATTGGCTAGGAATTTTGTTATATGATTATTATTATTGTTGTTGCTGTTGCCTTCAAGTCAATTTTTGACTCCCGGCAACTGCCTGGACTAGTCCCTGCAGTTTTCTTGGCAAGGGTTTTTGGAAGTGGTTTGCTGTTGCCTGCTTCCTGGGGCTGAGAGAGAGTGTCTGGCCCAGGGTCACCCAGCTGGCTTTGTGCCTAAGGTGAGACTAGAACTCACGGTCTCCTGCTTTCTAGCCTGATGCCTTCCCACTACACCAAACTGGCTTTCCATGATTTTATATGATTTTATATTGTTTTTATTTTTTTTTACTTGCATTGGTTTGCTGTTTTATATTGTTTTTTAATTATCTGTGAGCTGTTCAGAGTCTTGTATGGAAATGGACAGCTATATAGATTTGATTAAGAAAAAAAGAGGCAATTGCCAATGGACAGAAATCAGCAACACTGCTCCATGTGACTCTGACTCCAGCACTACCAACATGATAGTTCCTTCTGCCACTTCTAGAGCACGAGGTTAGCTTTACTGGGTGTAGCTCAGCTCTGGCCTCTGACAAGGGGAATAGTGGGGTAGTTCAGACAGCTAAACTCTTCCTCCTAGCAATTTCTCACTTTGTAAAGTAAAGGAGTTTATTTACAACAATAATAGAGTAGAATAATCCTTCAAGCTACAAACATCTAAGAAATAAAGGTTCAGCCACCAATATCAATAAGTCTACAAAAAGTTTTTATTTTTTCCTAAATACATAACATTTGACAATATTATGGAGTTAGGGTGGAATTCTTTTTTTCATACCTGTGTCCATTTACCATTATATGCTTCATGTTTATATGGCTGCTTTCAGAGGAGGATTGTTGCACTCCCCAGAAGAAGCATGAAGCAGCATAATTAATCCTAACGATATGCTCTGCAGACCAAATTAGGGACACTGAATAATGAAGGGATGGACTAAGGGAATAACAACCTAGTTTGTTATGCCTCAGCTGTAAGAACAACAATACTGATAGAAGTACAGCCATTTTTCTCAGCTTCGGTAATAAGGCTTACAAAGCTAACAGTTACATCACCCGAGACTTCAGTTCCTGATTGTCTTAAAGTTATCTATAACAGTCCTACTTGGCTCCATTCTGTTTCTGCAAAGAGATTGTTTAAAAAAGAGCTACGTACAAATAAAACTCAATCTATAATAGCAAAATTTATTATAGGTACTCATTTATATCAGCTTACCTGTTCAGGGTTTGCAATGAAGTTTATGGCAGTGTGATGGCGATCGTCTTCTTGTAATAGACTGAAGGTAAACTGGTAGTCAATCAGTAAACTATCTGTGAACAAAGTATTAAAACGAACACGTGTGATCATGTTGAATTTCAAACAGAAACTATAGAATCAATACCTTGTTCAGATTCATGAAAACTTCAATATAGTCTACAATCTATATGTTACAGTTAGAGACATTTTCTCATTCTTTATTGCATTCATTTTTTTTTCTCATGCTTAAACCACAGACAGTGAGAAAAATAACACCAAAATACGATGCGTATATGATTAATAGGTTGAATAAATCACACATTTTCATTATTTTATTATCTATCAATAATTTAAATTAATAATTTCAAAGAGTAAATCCAATAAATGGAGAAGGACAGAGATCATTCTCTCTCCTCCCTATAGCCTTTCATGCTATAGAAGGATTACCCAATTCCAACAAACCTTCTGAGGCCATATAGGAGATAATTGTAATGGAAGAAAGCAATAATAAATGTTCCTGTTGCATGTTGACTACTGTCTATTTGATATTAGTTTTGATTTATCAAAAGTGAGTGAATGAATGAATTAATGAATATACACACACACAAACACACACACACACTTCTTTTTCACTGAACTTGAATGAAGGTCTCTTTATCAGCTTGCTTTCAGTTTGCCATAATGTGTGAATCCTATCTAACAAAGATATTATGGCAGTGAACAGATTCATACATCATACTAAGCCAAGCAAACTACTTTATTGCTTACTGTTCTATGTGAATTAACTTTCAGGGACCAGCATAAGGTCTTGTCAGGCTGATGCCACCCCCAAATTAAATAAACATGGATTATAATAGACCTTCAATATATGAGAAATGCTTCCAGCGTTTCAGTAAACAGGATTAGATATTTTTACATGAGGTCACATGATGAGGTCAATCAAATTTATTATAAAAACAAATCTAAATATATATATAACCTTAGTTGGAATCCTCTGTTTTCTGAACTGCAAAATAATAAAATAAACTCACCAGAAACAAAACCAAAAGCAAAGCCTTTAATCACTCCTTCAAAGTTCTAAGCAGTCAGGTTACCATCAACTAAAAATGTAAGTTTTCTTCCAAGTACAAATGTCATAACTGATTCCATTCCCTGTTCTTAATCAGGCTATACTGAGGAGCAGAATCTAATGGGAAGTTCTGCTTGTATTTGCTTGAGTATATCTGGAACCCCACAAGTGAAAATGAACAGATTGTGCTACTCACTGAAGAAGGACTAGGAGGGAACAGGGACTTTTGGAGTAGACCATGGGTATGGATTCACACTGCTCCATATATTCTTCTTTAGCACCATGTACAGTATATAGTGCAAAACCATTTAATTGGCAAAATAACTTCAGTATAGCAATTCAGTTTGGGACAATGAAACTTAGCAGTCATCCTATATTTTTCAAAACCCAATATGATTTAAAGAATAGCAGTAAAGTAATCCATCAATTTTGAACTGTGGTGCTGGAGAAGACTCTTAAGAGTCCCCTGGACTGCTAGGAGGTCAAACCAGTCAATCTTAAAGGAAATCATGATTGCTCATTGGAAGGATTGATAATGAAGCTCAAGCTCAGATACTTTGGTCACCTAATGAGAAGAGAGGACTCTTTGGAAAAGACCCTGATGCTGGGAAAGATTGAAGGCAAAAGGAGAAGGGGACAGCAGAGGATGAGATGGTTAGATAGCATCACTGAAGCAATGAGCATGAAACTGAGCAAACTCAGGGAGGCAGTGAAGGACAGGAAGGCCTGGCGCAATATGGTTCATGGGGTCACGAAGAGTCGGACATGACTTAACGACTGAACAACAACAAAATCCATCAATGCATGATGTCTATGTGCTGTTTCTTTGCTACATTTTTAGCAATATCCTACCATGAGTATCAGTCACTGAGACTACACTTATTTAATATATAATATATATTAATATATTATATACAAAGTCACATTAGAAGAAAGCATTTATTTCCAAGATTTCTTTTTCATTTCTATTAGGTACAGCCCATCAGATTTTAGTATAAGGCAATTTCCTTAGCAACTTATATACCAATGAATGTTAACCTCTGTAATATAAGCTAGGCAAGCATATTTGATATGTGGACAAACTTTGGCCATTGGTCCAAAAAGTAAAAGAAAGCCTCCTAACACCATGTGCAAGTTATTCTTTCAGACTATTAAATAATGAAACTAAATAAAAGTTTAGTTTTATAAAATAAATTGCAAAAAATTACAACTCATTTTTATTAAACTCTGTTTACATTTGTTAAACATACAGATCCCTATAGATTGGTGGGATAGTAATTAACTATATGCAAAGCATCTAAATAACAAGCTTCAGTTCTGGATGGAATCAGAACGAATTTTATAGGGTGAATAAGCTGGTTTTAGATAACGTTGGTCAACTGTAGACCATGTTCTGGTACTACACCATGCTATTTGGAAGCAAATTCCCAATTTAAAATCACATTTATAGATAGCATTCCTGGACTTTAAATTTGCCATTTGCATCTAGAAAGATTTTGTAGGAGAAGCTCAAAAATACCATCATGAGTATGGAACTTCTTTATCTGATTTTGCATATCAATTTGCATATCAATTATTCCATGAGAGTAAGACAGTAAGAGTAACAACCAAGGGCTGTTTTCTGAGGTGATACACATACAGAGAGTTATGTTACGGGGATGGCCCCTGATCTGTTTGTTTATTAGTTCAATAATTGAATCATAGAAAATTCAGATTGTCACATCCCCAAATTACTAGGCACCAATATCCCAATACTGCTATACAAAGATCTCTTACTCTCCTACAGGTCTTAGAAAAGCAATGAGTTATATAGTTCAATATAGAATATAACAGGCTGGTATTTAAATAAAATACACACACACACACAGAGTATGCATATATGTGTGTGTGAGTGTGTGTGTATCTGTGTGTGTGTCACAATCTTTGCCAAAAATGGCCAAAAGATAGAATATAGATGAAAACCCAACAGAACACATCCATATTTGGGAGTGGTTTTTCATCCCAAGGGAATCTGGAGGGCTCACCATGTTTATATCATCCTATTGTATTAAGATCTGTAACAACCAAATAATTAACATTATTTAAAACATGTGAGATGGAAATATAAAAAATGTTGGGACCCATAAAAATGGGATATAGGGAGGGCTGGATAACTTTTCTACTCTTTGGATTAGGTCTTGAAATTTTTTTCTTACCAAATTCAGAAAATTTACCAAATAAGTCATAGTGCACTGTGAAGGGTTTGCCCACTTCTAATCCTGTCCTTTTCACCTCCCTGAACTTCTGAGGCAAATCTGAATGTCTAAATTTCTTTTTCCTTCGGGCTCTGTGGCAACCAAAGCTGAGCACCACTTTCATGAAACAGTTTGTTTTACAGAAATCACAAAATAATTTCTATAAATAAAGCATAAAACAAATGTGCAAGCCTAAGGTACAACTACGTTTGTGACTGACTATGGCCGGCTTGTTCAAACGGTAACCTCTAAAATATGCTGTTTTAGTTCCCATAATCTTTAAATGGTATGGAAAGTTGGATCACAACACTGCATTGTTTCAGACAGAAATATACATCCAGATTGTTCCTAAATTCATTTATCTTACCTCCCAAAAGTGTCATATTATTTATTACTGAGTAAAATTATACAAATAATGGATACATCTTGTCTTTCAAATATTTTTTGTCTTATAATATCTTATAATAGTAGTTAATTCATAAAGTATTAATTAGTTATAATGGATAACTGCTGGATTACATTAGATGCCTTACTAATGTATGAAGGAAATTTTGATGAACTTATGCATACTGAATTTTAATTTTTTTACTTGATATTTTTTTAAAATATTTAAGATAATTGCTTTCATTAGTTTTAGTACATAAAACTAATTCATTTGGATAGCTTTATTTATAGTCAAACTTCTTTTTATTAATTTATAAAAGTTTTCTGCATGAAAACTCCCCCATATGATTTTTGTATTCATATGCATACAAAGGTTTCTCTTTTTTTTCTTTGCACCTTGTATAAGCAAATATATCACTTCACACTTGAAACCACACTAAATTACTGCAGAAGCATCTTGCACTCCTTAAAATTATAGATCAGGACCAGTCTCGAGGTACCTGCTTTATATAAAAATATTATTTATTACAGTCATTACAGATATCAGAGACCCCAGTGATTACTGCTTTATAAATCCTGCACACGTGTATAATGTACTCATTTTAGTATGCTAGATATCACAAGCTTTAAACAAACTCTTTAAATAAGGATGTAACAGTCTAAGCAATTGTTTAATTTCAGTATCTTTGCTGAGTTTTTAAGGAGCAATTCCTTTCCTGATGAGCACACAAGACTCTGTAGAAGGTTAATGGGAGTTTTGTGACTGTATCCTGTAGGGAATAAACACATTGCTCTAGTCAAAATAGTTATAAAATATACCTTAACACTTAGCCTTTAAAATGCTTTGCTGCAACCTATTAATGCCCAGAAACAAATTGAGAGCAAATCTAACCTTCTATAGCAGCAAAATTATTACACTATGACTATTCCAACTTTGGACAGTTTTCAGAAATAAAATGTTTTGAAAATTTCAAAAATAAATTTATATTATACAGCTTGTGGAGTCAAGTCCACTTAACTAGACTTGCATAGTCCTATCCAGTTGCTAGTACTGTATTAGGAATATTTTTAACTTACTTACCCTGTCTTTTAAGCCTCTTGGTCTGTATCTATTTTGGACTCAAATATTACAATCAAAAGAAATTATTATACAAATGATGAAGACTGGGTTTTGTAATGAAGTTAATACCACGGACAATTCCATTGATCTGTCTAGTAGCATCCATTTGTGTTCTTCAAACAGCAGAATTAACACAATTGGTAGACAAAATAACATCTTCTCCTCTGTAGGTTCCATGCACATCCCAAATTTTGTCCAGGGGACAATAGGTTCCTCTGGAACAATGGACATGTATGGGACTTCAGGGAGAAAAAGAAAAGAGAAACTCCTATAGCATGAGTGAAGTACACTCACGTAATGTTCAATTTAGCATCACAACTACAATGTAAAGATACTGGTTGTTTTAACAGCACAAAGAGCTTAAATGTTGCCATGTAATATGAAAAATATGAAGATAAAGTCACTGTAAGATTAACATATCCTTATCAAATATTTACGTACAGAACTTCACTTCCTCAACAAATTTTGCTATTGTTAAAAAGTATCTTTGGACATCAATATGTAGATTTGATGTAGACACAAACTGCAGTTTTCTCCCCATGTCAGCATGTTTTTTTAAAGAGACAAAACTCAGATTTCTATTCTAATAACATTAAAAAACAATTTTAAGTCATTTACCTTTGTATTTTATAATTTTTAAATTGCAAAAGAAAACAGAAAAGATTTGGCTAAACAGCTAAGAAGGCAGCAAAGCCCAATCCCTAAGAATTTTGAATGGCTTAAGGATGCAGAAGGAAATTTCTAAAGAGATGAAACCACCAAACAGGTTTATACAGTTTTTGCTCACTGTTTCCATAAGAACAGTATTCCATTCTTTGCATATTTTAAGGAAACTGAAAGAAAGAGATGAACAAAGATCACTACCAAACCTTTGTAGGAAGGAATGAAATGGAGAATAGGCTTCAATATCTTTTGGTTGTTATTTGCTCAGGGATATTTTGAAGGCAATTGGGAAGAACACTGCAGTTGTCTGCCTATTTTTTCCCACCCTAGTATATGTACAATGCCATTGACCAAAAAAAAAAAAAACTAGAGATGTAGTTTGGTCAGCCAATCATAAGCAACGGAAGGCAGAGTTTTGACAAAGCAGCCCAGAGAAAACACACCAGCATTAAATGAAACAAAATGGCACAGACACTCGGTGCAGTACTAATGATGGGGATCTCTACAATCTTGCAGTAATATCTCACTCACGTAGTAGCCACAATATGTTTGTGTGTTCTTTGAAGCACTTTTCTTTTTACTAGTTTCTGTTCCAGTTTGGATTTTTTTACTGAAAGCTACATTTACTGTTATTGCCCAAATCTAAGTCTAAAAAGATTACTTTTTTACAGAAGTATTTCTTTCTCTGCCAGCTCTTTACCTTCCGAAAAAAATCCAATAGTTTTCAATTATAAGGCTCACCCTCTGATGAAACTTTCTATTGTTTGTTACAAAATCCATATAAACATTAGTTCTGATATTTAGTTTCCAATTTGGTTTCTTTTTTAAAAAAACCCTGTCATTATATAATATTCAAGATAATACTTTTTTCATTTCCATTCTTTTCATACCATGACTGTTTTGTCACAGGTAAATGGTTGAGTAATTATTGTATTAGGATAACATCAAGGATAGTCAAAGCAAGCAACTGTGGAAGTAATAATTCAAAACATGTGAATTGTTTCCAGTTGCTTCCCTGAATTGCATTAAAATTAATTTATTAAATATGTGTATCCATTAGCTATTACAGCAATTAACAAAAACATAAAATTAGAAAACAATGAAAATAGACCTTAATTCAACACTGGTCCCACACCTGATACCATTTCCAGCTGATTTAAATAAATCCTTTCTGCAGCAGTGCAAACAGACCTACACTCCACAATGCGCCTTCATTAAAATCAGATTAAATAAAATATATTTTTTCTTTCACCAAACTGAAATGAGAGACTGGGTTTTTTTCAATATACAGTACTGTGCAAAAATGTTAGGCAGGTGTGAAAAAATGCTGTAAAGTAAGAATGCTTTCAAAAATATATATTATAATTGTTTATGTTTATCAATTTACAAAATGCAAAATAAGCAAACAAGAGAAATCTAAATCAAATTAAAATTTGGTGTGACTACCCTTTGGCTTCAAACCAGTATCAATTCTTATACTTGTACACTTGCACAAAGTCAGGGATCTTGTAGGATTAGAGTCAGGTGTATGATTAACCAGTTATAGCAAGCAGGTGCTAATGATCATCAATTTCATATGTAGGTTGAAACACAGTCATTAACTGAAACAGAAACAGCTGTGTAGGTGAGGTTTAAAGTGGGTGAGGAACAGCCAAACTCTGTTACTAAGGTGAGGTTGTGGAAGACAGTTTCATGTCACAAGTCATACACCATGGCAAGACTGAGCACAGCAACAAGACACAAGGTAGTTATACTACATCAGCAAGGGCTCTCCCAGGCAAAAATTTCAAAGCAGACTGGGGTTTCAACATGTGTTGTTCTTGAAGAAGCTCTTTTGAAGAAGCACAAAGAAATGGGCAACGCTGAGGACTGTAGATGCAGTGGTCGGCCAAGGAAACCTAATGCAGCAGATGGAAGACACATCATGCTTACTTCCCTTTGACAATGAAAGATGTCCAGCAGTGCCATCAGCACAGAACTGGTGGAAACCAGTGGGACCCACGTATACCCATCTACTGTTCAGAGAAGTCTGGCCAGAAGTGGTTTTCATGGAAGAATTGACATACCTCCAATGTGGAAACAAGGCTAAGCAACTCAACTATGCATGAAAACATAGGAACTGGGTGCAGAAAAATGGCACCAGGTGCTCTGGACTGATGAGTCAAAATCTGAAAGATTTGGCTGTAGCAAGAGGCAGTTTGTTTGCTGAAGGGCTGCAGAGGGGTACAAGAATGAGTGTCTGAAGGCAACAGTGAAGCATGGTGGAGGTTCCTTGCAAGTTTGGGGCTGCATTTCTGCAAATGAAGTGGAGATTTGGTCAGAATCAATGGTGTCCTCAATGCTGAGAAATACAGACAGATACTTATCCATCATGCCATACCATCAGGGAGGCATGCGATTAGCCCCAAATTTATTCTGCAGCAGGACAACGATCCCAAACGTACAGCCAATGTCATTAAGAACTATCTTCAGAGTAAAGAAGAACAAGGAGACCTGGAAATGATGGTTAGGCCCCCACAGAGCCCTGATCTCAACATCATTGAGTCTGTCTGGGATTACATGAAGAGACAGAAGGATTTGAGGCAGCCTACATCCACAGAAGATCTGTGGTTAGTTCTCCAAGATGTTTGGAACAACCTACCTGCCAAGTTCCTTCAAAAACTCTGTGCAAGTGTACCCAGAAGAATTGATGCTGTTTTGAAGGCAAAGGGTGGTCACACCAAATATTGATTTGATTTGGATTTCTCTTCTGTTCGATCACTTTGCATTTTGTAAAGTGATAAACAAACAATTACAATATATATTTTTGAAAGCATTCTTACTTTACAGCATTTTTTCACACCTGCCTAAAACTTTTGTACAGTACTGTATTTCTCAGGAATTATTGAACTTCAGTGATATTAGGTTACATTAAAAAAATACAATAACTGTTTTTGCTTTTTTTCACTTAAAAATAAGAAATCTTTTACCATCAGGATCCCAAACAATATATTCAGTATAATAGTCCATTCCAAGTTAATACAACACAAATAACTAGAAAATTGGTTGAATCTTTTTTACTCTTATAAACTGCAATCCTAATTTGCAGAAACACCTTATAAAAGCTCTTTAATTTGATTCCAGGCAGGAACCCTTTCAGAATCCTATTCCAAAAATGGATTATGCCTGAAATTACAGATATTTGCTTTAAAATATGGTGATAATACAAAGGAGTAGAAACTGCAAAAAAAATGAAGAAAAATTTGGATGAAAATTCTAATTTAGATTTTTGGTATATGAAAAATGATAGTAACAAAAAAAAAACCAGACAATGATTGGGATAAATTCATTTTGAAGGGATCCAAGAGAGAACACAGCAAGACAGCAAATGGATTTTGCTGAATCAGCTCCCTCTCAGATATTTATCAAAAGTCAGTAGCAGGACATGAAGGAGATATCCTTTACGTCTTTGTTTCTACAATCCCTCCTATTTTATGAGGTATTTCTGTCTTGGAATATGCAAATATGTTGGTGCTTCTCCTGAAAGAAGGGGCAACTTTGGGAGTGCCTAATTCATTTCCTTTGCATAATGGCCCCTACCACTCCCATCACCCTGCAGCTTTATTCCCGTCAAGAGGCTGCTGTGGAACATCTACGATAGGAAAAGCAAGCTATATATTATACCTCCTTTCTGAACAATTTAAAGACCAAGTACAAAACAAATCTAAAAATACCTACACATAATTAAAGAAGTAATATCCATGATTTTTTAAAAAAGAAAACAAGGTGGAAAATGCTGTATTTTTTCAGTACAACAATACTCAGTTTTGTCCCATTATTGTTATATCACAACTCTAGGCTCCGCATTTCAGAACAGGCTGTGTTTTCCAATAACCTCATTACACAAACCATATTTTGTCATTAAACCTGCTAAAACTATTCTTTTTTATGCAGTATACTGGGGTTCTAACCCAGGAAGCAATTTGTTCCACTAACTATCCTTAGATATTAGGAAGAGTTTTTTCCATACAGCTTTTATTCCTAAATTACCAAACACTGAGAGTACAATGACAGTTTGTGGTGATCATTACTACTACATTTAACAGTAATAAAAATAGCCTCAATCTGCAAAGTCAATTAGTGTCAAACATAATTGCTGGAACTCATTACTCTAAGTCAAGCATGACAGCTTTACAATTATAGTAGGTACTTAGTTTAAACAAATGGGATCCCAGAAGAAAACTTGCAATAAAAAGGCAGTAGCAGATAATCAGATTGGTAGGCCATGTCTCTCAGTTCACCTGGACTATGTGTATTGCTCTTCTTGCATCATGAACCTACCATTGTTGGAGTTCTTGAACTGAAATTCCAACTTCATTTATTAAAACTGATTTCTAACACATTCTAGTATTACTTCCATTTATACTTTAAAACAATGCTCATAAGACATTAAGTATTTAAGTACTGTAAGGCTGCCATCTAGTGCTTAAAGAGCCTTTTTAAAATAAAATTTAAAACTAATTTCAAAATGATTTTTTAAAAGAAATGTATTATATTACTATGACATTGCTTATGTGCAAGTGCACATTTGAAAGAAGCAGAATACATTTAAAATATTCCATCAAAAGCATATTGGATATTATGCTTCTCCTGGAATATTTAATGTAATGCTAGCTACAAAAAAGAAATTTAAAGAAAAGAAATTGTTAGTCAATGAGAGCAACACCAATAACAATAAAAATAGAAATCTAATAATACATTGGTAATAAGAGCAAAGAAAAATGACTTTTGCACAATTGTTGATACAAAAGAGGCAAGTACACCACCCAGAGTCACTTCTAGTGAGATGGGGAGGGGAGGGGAGGGGAGGGGAGGGGAGGGGAGAGGAGAGAGAGAAGAGAAGAGAAGAGAAGAGAAGAGAAGAGAAGAGAAGAGAAGAGAAGAGAAGAGAAGAGAAGAGAAGAGAAGAGAAGAGAAGAGAAGAGAAGAGAAGAGCTCAAAGTTTAGGCTAGATGTTTTAGCACGAGTGGTAGACTTGAAATTCAATCTTAAAATGAAGTCTGTAGATGAATACATTACTCAGTAGTAGGTGTTGTGAGTAGCAAATTATGTCAAGCACTCAGAGACAAAGAATAATGGCTGACCACGTGTCTTCCCACCCCAACTGGAGTTCTGAAAATTTAAAGGCCCCTCATTAATTTCAATTTGTCTTCTGCCATGGGCAAAACATACAAACTTTTGGTCTAGCAGTGAGCAGAACTACAGAAATATAACATCAACTGTTTTTGCTGATACAGGGACTCATTCTTCTTTACTTCTGTGTTCTGCTAAATCAGCACAAATGGCAGAGAATGAAAAGCATATATAAACTTCTAATACAATATCTTCTTTT
Source organism: Python bivittatus (assembly GCF_059951505.1). Taxonomy (NCBI): domain Eukaryota; kingdom Metazoa; phylum Chordata; class Lepidosauria; order Squamata; family Pythonidae; genus Python; species Python bivittatus. The sequence goes on along the minus strand of NW_028277125.1, from coordinate 53,852,713 downwards.
TATATGCATTTGTCCTACCCAAATACAAAATATTAAATCAACAGTACAGTCACTCGCTTTTAAAACAAGCTTATTTGATATTCAGTCAAATGCAGCTTATGGACTATTGTCACCAAGGCCATCTGTGGAAGGATCAAAATTGGCAAAATGGTGGAGCATATAATTCAAGCCCTCTTCCTATAGTATATGCCCTACCACTTTCCAGACTTTGACACACTTGCACATGGATTCTTACGCCCATGGCACTGAGCAGTAACCAAAGTACAGATTCAGAAAGAAGAAAAATTCTAAGCTCTGGTGTCTGATTGCAGAAACCTGAAGCACAGATTTGTTATTACTGCAGGGCATTGATACCAGAGTCTACTGAAATGAAACTGCACCCAAAATACCAATTAATGTGCTCCTAGGCCAAACACTCTAAGCTGCCACTGCTTTGATCTACAAGACTCCCCCTCCCCTCTCATCAAAGCTGAGCAGTTACTGAGAACAAGATTTTAGCCATGAGGAGTGCCCCTTTAAGCACTGTAATCCATGTCAAATGATGCAGATAAATTAAGATAAATAGCCAAGCTAGACCAGAGAAAGCCAATAGGAGTCAGTTATGTCACAAAGTTTGGTAGAATAACTTACAAGATCAGAGTATCCAACATGCTGTTACCACTTGTTACACCCCCAACTATCTATAGCTGAATTTTACCCCACCCACCCATCCATCTGTCAGCCCCTCTAGGTAGACCAGACCAGGAAATCAATTCACATGATGGTTAAAACAACTTTTATTGATATTGGCTATAATCACAGAATTGTGCAAGTCTGTGCTGTACCTCCTCCCCCTTCTAATACTCCATGAATTAGGGAGGTGTCTGCTTGAGCTGCTTCTGAATGTTATCATTGTTCTGAACTTAAATGATGTTTCAACCCCTTTCGCTTAGGTGCCTGCATATCTCCATCAAGGTCATCTTCCTCACTCTCTACACCATCCCAAACACCTTCTTCTTTTCCTGTAAGCTTTCACTCACAGTCAGAATGGAATAGTTTCAAGATCATAACTACTGAAGCTCTCCGATACTGTCAACTCCAGGAAAATATTTGATAAATACACATTCCTCCAGTCTTTTCATCCACAATGGCATATAAAGTGTTTATCAGATTGCAGTGTCAATTAGAAATAATTTTTAGAATTAAATTGCCAATAATTGTATCAAAGAAAAAATTTAAGCGAACAACTTGGCATTTAAGGAAACAAGGAAATATATAAGTCTGAAGAGACTTATAGCAGACGTTGCTTGGAAATTACCATCTGTTCACTTGATAGCATGTTTCCAAGTTATGGAAAAGACATTTAGCCTCTTTATACCTTTTATCCTTTCAAAATTATAGAGGCTCAGATCTTAATCTCTTTTCTAAACAAATCAAATAGGATTTTGTTTTGACTATACATAAAATATAATACACAAATATAAAATATACACACAACAAATCAATAATAATAAATTGGGGGGCAAATTTCAAATACTATTGTTAATAATCCTACCAACCAACACCTATGACAATTATATGTGCTCAAGAGAAACTTGGTAACTCTAAACAATTGTTTATTCTAATATCTTTTTCTGAAAATAATTATCAATAATGTTAAAGTATTTTAGTTCAAGTGCAATTTGTTAAAACTATAAAGGTGGCATCAAATTCAACAAATTTTTCCTCATTATTTCAAAACCATCTGCTTCTGTAACTAATACCCAGAAGCACGGATTCTAAAACCACATGGATTTCAGCTGCTAATATATGAAAAGCTAATCCAGAAATTTGGATGCCTCCTTTACCATCTAGAATTCATCAACATCCATCATATAAAACAAATAGGGGGAAATGCACTGTGATAAAATATTGCATCTGCAGCTTGTGTCCTCACAAAATTATTTGTGTCCATTCTGTATACATGAACATGTGCCAAATCAGCTTCTTTATGGCTCACTAAATTTAATGTTGGCTTAAAACAAAATGGCTTGAGATTTGGAATGTGGATATCTAATATATAAGCATTAAAAAAATTAGCCTGTAGGCGTAAAACTCAAAGTATGCTGAACAAAAATTATAGAATTCAGTCTTTTCATCAGCATTCTTTTACTGCACTTATTTTCCTCTTTTTCCAGCGAGCTGCCTAGTAAACTGAATCTGGAATGCATTTTATTTCCATCACTTAAATTCAAAACAATGCTAAAACAATTATATTGAAACTATGCTAAACTATTTGTATTGCATGAGTTATTCTGAATTTTATTTTTTAAGACACCTAGTAGCTATCAAAGATATTAGAACTGATCGTCAGTTACTACTTGCCAAAGAAAACTTAAATTTCCAGTGAAGAATTTGTAAGCTATAAGTCAATTTATGTGTCCTTCCCCTGCATTAATAAACTAATTTTTAGCAGCAAAGCTGGAACACAGTTAATATACTTGTTCTGAATTTTATACCTACTTTACTCATGACAGGGATCCCACTCTGTTTGTGAAAGCATTTTTTAAATGTGACCTCCCCACAAGTTCTTGGAATCCTCCAGCAATCATAACCCACAGTTTAAAAACCACTGATGTAAACAGATTTTCAGAAATAGGTGTTCAAATTAATAAATTAATAGGAATGTTACTAATACTGAAGTAACATTCCATTAATATTATCTATATGAATTAAATTATATTTAAATCATTCCCTAAATTTACAACTATTTTGAATTTAGATTTAGAATTATAATCTATATAAAATACATTAGATATGCATACTTAGTACTGAAATATTTTTTTTCCTTTGGAAAAATATAAGCCAAGCTAAATATAGCATATGATGAGAATTTTCCAAAGTAGCTCATTGTATTTGCTGTTTGTGTTATTCATCTTAACTTGTAATTTTCTTTGCTGTAAAATAACTAATCCTATTAAAGTTTGCTGATCCATCTACTCTATCACTGAAACTTTTTATCTATTCTCTATTCTTTCCATTTGCCATTAAGAACAATACTAGCTCTTCATTGAGAAGGGAAATCACTCAGGATCTTGCACTGGCAATATCCAGACATACAAACCAAATCCAGATTTGATAAAATATCAGTATTTACCAAAGTCCTTCACCCATTCCCCCATCCAAAAAGCTTTGGTTCTATGAAATCAAACTTGTTAAAACACTTAAGAAAAAAATACAATAAACATATTCCAAAATATTTCTATTTCAGCTAATAACAATTCCTTCCATTCAATCCATTCCCACGTATGTTTGTAACTTGAATAGTCAGAAAGCTGGGCAAAATAAAAAACAATTCCATTTGTTTGCTTTCTTGATGTTTTTAGATGTTCACACATATGGGAGATTATGAAGCAGTTCTCCATCTCATAAAATGTACATCATGATTTGAGTGACTGCAGTGTTGTTTGACACAAATCTCCAATACAGTTTGAAGTACTGAGGTAGATACAGATAGGGAGTAATTATGAAAGGTTTTAAGAGTTATTTGATTTCCAAGCACCTAACTGGCACTTTGAACATTACTGAATATATAAGCCTCTATGAGAAAGTATAAAGTATAAGGATTGATCAATTATCCTAAAAGTCATTTTCGTAAGTTAGAATTGCTTACAATTTTTGTAACATTACAAAATTCAAAGCTGAGTGACCTTTTGTGAAAATAATATTTGAATCTCCAAGCAGACTGGATGAAAGAAACAGATGGAGAGGGAGACCAAAATTCCAACAGCCTCTGCTACATATCCAAGAGCTATAATAAAGTTATAATTGCTTTGTACGATTATAAATTTCTGCAACCTTCCTGGATCTGACCATTGTCAGAGTCAATACTGCTGGCAAGGATGGATCACTGGCATAACTTATTCTGATGACTTTTTCAGAAAACCTGAATAGTTGAATGCACGCAGAAGCAAGCCATCTATAAATGAATAGACTATTCAATGAAAACACAATTTGCTTCCATGAAAATGTATGTAGAACTATCATCTTAAAACTTTCACTAAAACTCTTCTCCTTAGAAATCTGGATGCATATATTTAATGTTACATAAGTAGCAGCCTTTGTATAAAAAATAAGGTTTAGCAGTATCTACTTTTTACTTCATGTGAATATCTTCAATAGTGCCAGAAAATGCATTCATCTTTCATTTACTAAAGGACGTTTTGAAAATATTCAGTTCTTTGTTTCCTCTCCTTTAATAGATGACAGTATGTAGCTATATATATTACCATTATATTGGACAATGTCATTTCATTCACAGCATAACTGACAAAGTGAAATCACCCAATTGACTGAGAAAAAAAATAGGTAGTTTAAATATCACTAACAAAAATTATTGAAATATCCAAATATCCTGCATAGACTGAGAACCCCCACATCTTCAACAACTAGACACTGAGTTTAGATAATATACTAATGTAGTTAATATATAACACAATGAAAAAATACATTAATGCAATAGTTCTCAACCTGTGTAATACCTACTTACTTACCTACCTACCAACAAACCTATCTTACTATCAATGTGGAAATTCTTGGTGAAAAGAATGGTTATTTTTCAGGTCTCAAGTATCTTCTTTGGGCAATCACATATGCCATGGCACCTGCAGGCAGGCATCTCACTGACAACTCCCAGCATACATGGAGATCTACAAAAGTCAATGATGCTGTAACCGTGCTTAAAGAAATGGCAGAAAAGGGATGGAAACAGCTGCACTAGTGGACTGTGATAATTTGGCAGGGGCATTAAATCAATCTGGGATTTTAAAATGGTTTCAGTACCTGAAATTGAACATCCTTTTTTTACAGAGATTATTCTTGATGATGCAGCTATCTTCTAAAATGCAACATAAGGCTGCTGTATCAAAACAAAACAAAAACCTTGCCTAGCGTCCTGTTTCTTATTAAGGCCAAAGACATTTCTGGGGAGACCACAAAGTGAAATGAAGGAAATAGCCTTCTCCATAGCAAACAATACTCAGAATTATCTATATAAATGGCCATTACCACAATTCGTGAAACAAATTCTATACTATTTGCTCTGCGCATTACTTCAAGGGGATTTTTAAAATTATTATTGCAACTTTTAAACTGGATAACACCAAATTCTAGTGTTATATCAGAGAGACTTATCTCCACATTATCATAATTTTATAAAATGTAATGTGTCCCTCTCACTTGTCTTTTTATAAACTACAAAGCTCAAAATGTAGTAACCTGTCTTTAAAGAGGAGTTGCTGCAACAGCCAGATCATTTGTGTTGTTCTCCATGGGTCTTTGCCTTACCTGAATATTTAACTTAAGAAAACTTATATCTGGTTAATGACGCATCAACATAGAATGAAAATGAATTTTAAAAAATGATAAATCTATTCAGAGTGTAGATTTACAATTAATGTAAGTGCTATAAAATGATATAAATCCAAGCCCACACATTTCTAAAATACTAATAGAAGACAAACAGCTTTGGCTATTTAAAAAAAAAGGCTATCTGAGTACAGTATGATACAATTTTTGTCAAAGAAGAGTTATGAAGCTACTAGAGAATTACAATAAGATTTTTCTTTAAGTTGTTCAGTGCCCACAAGTTTTATTGTGTCACTTCTTGGACATTGGTTACATTTGGCTGTATTTATTTTTCCAAGCACAAAAAAGTGTTGAAAACAAGAATGTCTATAGATGCAAAACATTCTGTTTGTACCACTAAATCTCACAAACATTCATGAAATATTCTATACTTATCTTTTGTTATAGATTTATTATAAGCTTTATTTAACTGTAGTTACTTTAAATTCATTAGATAAATTCTTTAGCTTTATTTTTTCCACTATTTGACTCTCGTATTGAAGCTTAAGTATAATTAACATGATTGGCATAGTAACATCAATCTCTAAGAAGAAAACATGTAGATATGTATAATTATCTATAATTACATTTTTAAAGCTTAGCAACCATCCCTCCAACAGCCAAAGGCAAGTTACCATCTCCCTATTTTTAGTAGAAAGTATAGTAATTTATCTTACACAGCAATGATACATGTTCGCAAGTTAAATTTTAATAATTTATCCTGAAATAATTAATAATGATAAAGATTTTATTTTTCCCATGCATATCTCTCCTAGCCCAAGGAGTTCAGCAAACCTTGTGATATTGACAGTGTCACAATTTAACATCATATACCCCATATCTACCATAAACTTCATCTACCCTTATCCATCATAAACTTAACACTGATCAATAGCTTTCATAATAACAGTTTATTGGATGTCACCAATTAATAACAACTCATCACTATTAGTTTAAGTAAATTTTAGCATGTATATTATTTCAAAGGCAAGATCAGAGGAAAGTGAAATATACAAATACTTACAGTAACATGTTCCCCTGAGTGGATTACCAAGGTATCTGTTTTCAGAGTCACAACTGCCAGGAAAAAAGACAAAACAAGTAGCTAAACATCTGACAATTATAAACATTATAGTGCATTAAACATTTTAAATATAAAGTTCATACAACCAGAGAAAAGGAAACACAAACATCACTGAAACTACCTTTCAGTTTTTGTCAGCATATGCAATAATATATTTCTATGCCTTTATACCAATGAATTTAAGGTAGAATATACAATTCCTTCCTCAGCCTATTTTTACAATAATTTACAATAATCCTCAGCATGTACAGAGGATATGGAATACACTGGTCTTCTGTTGACATGTTTGGGTAACTTATGTTTGTTTGGTGATAGTTTCCATTTGGTTTGCATTTTTATTCTTAGCAAGATAGAAAAAGCTAGAGGAACTACATGGAACAAAACGTGTTAATTGCAATTGTCTCTGTGCCTCTATCATTTATTATGTTGAATCTTTGTTAATTTAGTATAACATTTATTAAAAGACAGTAGAATGTTGCATTCAGATCTAATTACAGAAATAAGACACACATAGGCAATAGTTACCTGCAGCAGAAACAATGCTTATCAAATCAAGTTAAACTCTGGAAGCTCACTTTTCATGTCTAACTCTGGGATAGATAATCTGCCACTACTGGTCTTATTTCAAATTCCCTCTACAAGTTTATCAGGGAGTGGGGAAGGGTTAAACAGTCTCTCTACTACTATATAATTATTTCCAAATATATGGCAGTTATATCATTATTTTTATTCTAAAATATTGGAACTCTCGTACATAATAATGTAAGACATTTAACACAATCTTTTTTTCATAGAATTTTAGATTTTTGTTGTTTAGTAAAGTTTTTTTTACCTTCTATTTCTCAAATAACTTCTTTGTATACTTTGAAGATGATTTTTAAAGGACAGCATAATCACGTCTCCCAATGTGATGGAATGGAATTATGAAGGCCAAGCTCAGGGAGCTAAACATTTTCTTAGCTCACCAGAACCGCGTGGGAGGAACAAGAGGATGAGACTGGCACCTCCCTGAGGAATTCACACTGTTGTGGCTGGAGGTTTTAGTCTGGGAAGATTCTTGCTAGAGGTTGTAGCTAATATACATAGCTGGACTGAATTGGCATTGTCTCTTGGAGTTCCTTGGGCTAGGCCTGACACCTAATGACTTTGGCAGAACAGGAAACCCCTAAATAAAGACATCAGTAGGCCTACACTAGACAAGAAACTTGAAAACCATTTTTGTTCCTTTCCTCAGTAATGCCATCATTTATGATTAAAATATACTGTAACGGTATGTAGGAATGACCTTAGGAGACAGGGAAACAAGACATAGCCGTGGGGAAGGTCAGAAAAAAAGACAGCTTAGCCCGCAGCAGGAATGTGGGCAGGGCAAGAGGATCAGAAGAGATGCTCCATAGTTTCTTGGGCTGAAAAGGGGTGGGGGGAAGTAGTACTTAAGTTATTGCAACCTTACAACAAAGTAGAATTAGCTCATCTGGTGGTGTTTCCTATCTGGTCTACTTTGTAAAGCTGACATCAATCTTGCAAGTCTGAAAGTACTTCTCTGCTCCCACCCCCTTTACAGCCCAAGAAACTAGGGAGGATCTCTTCCCTTCCTCTTCCCTCTTGCCTCACCCACATTCCTGCTTCAGGCTAAGCTGTCTTTAATCTACAGTTCCCTTGGCTGCATCTCATTGTCCTGCCTCCCAAGGTCATTCCCACATACCATTACATATACATATGTTAAAGGCTAAAACCAATTTGATTGTAAATAGCTCACTTTTCATTCCAAGAATGAAACAGAGATGAATTTTTAAATTATTTTTGGCTACTCCATTTTAGCATCCACAACCATACAAATAACCAGCCTTTCTGTTCTCCAGGCCTTTTCATTGAACAATTTAAATGGAACAGGGCTTCTACTGGCTGCGCTGACTATTTAAGTTATCTGGATGTTACAATGCAAGTATATTTGCTCTTTTGTAAATCTATAGCCCTCACAGAGAAGCGACAGCCAGTCAGAGCTTGCCTTTCTTGGTCAATATATGAACAGAGATGTCTGTCAGCCAATCAGTGCCAGCAACAGAGTATCTCACGCCAGCCCTCAGTTTCATGCCAAAACCTAAATCCCTTCCCCCTCAAAAAATAATAAGTCATCTTCTTGTCATAGTATTATGTACTCTGGCATTGCAGTTCTGTTCTTGGGCCGTTTTGTAAAGTCCCTCCAACTTCCTCCCACTTTCTTCTCACAATACTCACTTCAATTTACAAGGAAGCTGAACCTCTCCCAGCATTTTCCCATTGTTTTGCAACTTGTGACTAGTGCAAGACAGTAAATTAAATGCTTAAATATATGCTCATTTTATTTCAAAAGGCATTAACACCCTGGCATGACACCAAAAGTACATTTCTGAGGACAAACGCAAGAACATTTTTAAAATGTTAACTATAAAATCTATAATATGTTCCAATAAGATTCAATCTATCACATTTGTCTAGCTATTTATAGTTTTTCTCTAACTCTTCTCTGTTGACCTCTTTGAAGGTCAAGTACATGCTGCTGTTCAGTGAAAAATATATTTATCAACGTTCCATGTCTATAAGTAGGTCACTATACTCACATCTTATTTTCTACACATTTCCCCTCTTCTTCTTCTTCTTCTTTTTTTTGAGTATCTGAAGCATTATCTATACTTAGTGACATCAGGAAACTTAATTTCAATATAGTGTTTGGTTTTTTTAAATATATAAATTATTAAAACAAATTTGAGTAAGATAGGGGTAGGATCTTATCCTCCCAAATTAGCAATGAACTTTATGTATACTTACATTAGAGCAGGATTTTTATTACCAAAAATTATTTAAGATAGTGGCTTCTCAATAGAAGCCCTTACTTTGTAGAATTCTCTCCCAAGGTAAAAGAGCATTGTGACATTACTTAGAATTTTCTCTATCTATGAATAGACACTCTGAAATATAACATAGATTGAAATGAAAAAATCTATGATCATTCTCTAGAGGGCAAATTGAGTCAAATTATCAGTTGCTTAGAGAGGCAAGCCAATTATTGCAAATTCTAGTTGGCTATCAAAATATTAACATGTTAACATTAAAACAAATACATGGGTGACATGTATTCATAATTGTCAAACAAAAATTGCCCTTGTTTTATGCAAATGATCCAATATTGTTAATAAATCTATAAACAAAACAAAAAATGCATCCTAATGTAAAACTTGTACGAATTACAATGATTTCTGCATATTATTAACATATCATTTTTTCTCTTTTTTTAATTGAACATTTAAAAAAGCCATGAAACCATGAAAGGTAAAAGACATATAACAAGAATATAATGGTAAAGTACAATAAATAAAATAAAAATAAGTAAACATGGGACCCAAAATATTGTGGACATTATAGTTTTTCAATATAGGTTTAATTAGTTATAAAATTATAAATGTGTTACATCACTTTTTAAAGAAAAAAACTAAGTTGCAATAAGCTTTAAAGTAAAAATACCTGGCTAACACAGGATAAATCGCTAATTAAAATTATAGGCTGCAATGAATTAAATTAACATTAGAAATCTAAATTTCTTATACAATTAAAATATAGACTCTAAACATTAAAAAAAAAAACTAAATTTGGGGTGTAGCACATATCTGCGTACTAAGTTATAATCCAATAATGGTTTCCAATTGGACTTGAATTCTACATCAGATTTGCTTTTTAAATACAAGGTTATTTTTTTTAATATATACATAATTTTTATTTAAGATTTTAAGAAAGGAAGATAAAAACTAATACAAACTAATATAAAGTAAGAAAAAGGGAAAAAATGAAAGAAGTCAAAAAGAAAGGTAAAAGTGCAAGAAAGGAAAAAAAGTAAAAGAAAAAGAAAAAAATAGAAAAAATATCCAAAGAAGTATCTTCCCATCTTCTTTACAGGAGTTGTAAGTACAATATAAATTTACCTTTTACTCTATGGTTACAACATAACTTTCTATAATCTATTCTGCCTAATCGTCAAAACTATAAATCATAAGTTCATTTTTTTAATGTTTTATGCAAAAAGTCTATAAGGGGTTTCCAGTCAACAATAAACATACATATTGTCTTTTCTCTGATCAAAGAAGTCAATTTAGCCATCTCAGCAAGTTCCATCGTCTTCACCAACCATTCCTCCATTGTGGGTAATGGTGAATCTTTCCATCAAATATGAGGTTATTTTGGATGCTGATGCATATTCCCATAATTTGTTTAGTCATTTTTCCAAAGAAGGAATTGAACATCCTTTCCAGTAAGAAGTATATAATATCCTTCCCACAGCTAGATCAGTAAAATTTAATCAAAAAAATATCTCAGGTTGCAAGGGGAATTCAACTTTCAAAATTTCATTCTAATATTAATAATTTTCCATGATTTTTGAGCTTTACAGCATTACCACCCAATGTTTATAAAAATAATCCGACTTGTTCAACTGTGCCAACTCTGAGTCAAATTTCAGGAATAGTGCATAAATTAAATACAATAAATGTTTGAAGTTGTGTGTTATAATATTTTCAAATTCTGTCAAATCTTTCAGTACTTCTTATAATGATCTGATCCACATAATCTATTCTGAATTCCCTACTATATTTAAAAGCCATGAGATATCATTGAAGATTTCAGTGAAGACTTTCTAATAAAGGAAAGGGTGAAAGTGAAAGAGTTAAACTCTCTATTCACAGAATCATATATAAAGGTTGCATTTTATTATTGTTTTGAACATAAAAATGTGCCACACATCCTCTTAAACAAGTGGCTATTTATGCTAGTCTAATTTTATGGCACAGAATACAATAGAGTACATACTACGACTTCAGTCTCAGATAAGGAGCTGCTGCTATATTCGTACCACCAGGCAGGGGAAGCAGAAGGACAACTATGTTTCTCACAGCTCATAGGTATGAGTGAAAGTAGTGAATGCCTATCCTTACCCAGTTGAAGACTCCCTCAGAATATTGGCTGATTCCTGGAAGACAATCCTAAAGTAAGTGGAACTTGGGAAGCAAATTTTCTATCTGGCCTTTCCCTAGTCTTTATGTGACCCTGCAGAGTTGGCTGCTACTCTTCAGCACTACTTATATGAGCAGATACTATCATATTTAAGGAAAATAGGATGACATATTCAAAACATGACTAAAGTGCAATTTGTTCTGATTCATTGCTCTGAAAAACAAGATAGCTGTGTAGATGGATATCAAGCAAAATTCAGTATGTTGGCCATTGCAATTAAAATAATTACTTCTTGCATGTGTCACCTGCTTGTCAGTCTTAAAACAGATTCTATTTGATTTCATGATGATGTCTTTCTACCAGACTACTGTGCATTCCTACTTACAGCTTTGAGAAATTAAGTTTGCTTGGAATATTGTGTGTTTTATCCATTTGTTTCTCTGGCAGTACATTTTTTGGCATTACAGTTTTTATATATATTTTTGAATAATGGATTTATTTTGGCCTACTATAATGGGTTGGATTCAGAAATATCTTCTGGAAGTGGAAAGCAAACTGGGCTTTTTTCCAGGTTTCCATGAAAAAGAGAAGGGTACTTTTCTTTGCGCAGGATATTGTGTAAGGACTTATACAATTTCTCCAGATGATATCCATTATTTGCACAACATTTGCACAATATTGTAATTGTATAAAGTTGACAGAAAATGCCACCACTTCTTCCATGTATACTTCTCAGAATTCATTGTTTATTCATTCTTTAATGGAATTCTTTAAGAGAACTCATTCTTTAAGGGAATTATTCAGTGGAAATGTTCTGCTATTAGATTCCTTTTTTTCCCTCCCTTTCCCTCTATGGATGGAGACTGGATGGAACCAGTACATTGTTTGAGTAATCCTGAAGAAATCATGGAAACTGTGGTGTTCTGAGGGGGGGGGGCAGAGGGGTGTATTGAAATCCCTCCTAGTATTGCTGTCAAAACCAATTTTTTTCCCAGTTTGGAATTTTTCTGTACATTTGAGTAACATAATATAATATTGTGGAACAATCTATCCATGTTGTAGAACATGGAACATGGAACATAGGTAGAATAGTTACATTCTAATCCATGTTGTGGAACATGGATAGAATATAATAAGCTCAACAAATGATATAATGTTTAGAAACAAGCAATATTGTAAAATACATTTATTATTTAACTTCAAAACTTTCAATGAAGTTAGGATTTCTCTATACTGAATAAAATAACAAGCTTACTGTGTTCAGTAAAGTTCCAATTCAGATACAGGTTCTGACTCAGATACAGGTATTTACTATTTGTAAATATCTTACCAGATAATCTTACAGATGATACTCAAGCTTGGCTTTCTGATTATTCACTTAAATTTGTTCAGAGTTACAACTCAATTTTCAGAGATTATAATCCAAGTTGAATTATTTATTTTGTTCCTAGTAATTTACCATCCCAGATCTTTCTTCTGTTATTAGCTCTAGTCTTCTTTGGATCATGCTACTATTATTTAAACTAGTCCCTTAGATTACTGTAAGATGTGTTGGGTATTTTTGAGATTTTTTTCTAGCCCAACCTTCCAATACTCTTTTTTATACTTGATAATTGGAAATCATTAGATCTTTGACCCTTTCTATTTTATGATACAGTCCTAGAAGATATACTTTGAATTTGGTGGGTAGCAATTTGTGAGACTGAAATTTGTCAGGCTTGTCCCATTAATTAAATTAACATTTGTTGAATGAAAGGAACACTTAATAACCAAAACAAACATGGAGCTCCAGTATCACAATATTTGGGACCCAAACCAAGTGATATCCATGGACTGAATCCTACTCATTAAAAAAGAACAGGAAACAAAAGCAAAACTTTCCCTCCATCCATCATACATCCGCAAAGGGATAATTCTCCATAAGCTTTTCCATAGGATAAATCTTGGTGACTGAAAAATGTTCTACAGACTGAATTGTATTAGGCAATTTTCTCTTATCCCTATTTCCTGTTAGGGAATATAGGAAGGTGCATATTATCAGGCTGGATTTCTATTCCATTAATCGAATAATGTCTGTCGGATAGCAGCTTTCCAGGGCTTCAGCAAAGATCTTTCATATCATTTCGTACTTAGTGATGCCAACAAACGGACAAGTGACCATTGCAGTGTATATGTAACGTATATATAAAACATACTGTAAATTAGTAAAGTTCAACTGAATCATATATCTGATGAAATTATATAATTGTAATAGTAATTAAGAAAACATACTTAATCATGTTGTTACAAAACATGCAATTTAAGCAACATTTCCTGTTGTCTTATATGCTTGCATCCCCTTTGAAGTCATCTAGATTTTTATTATTTTTATTACAATTGTTCAGCACAGCTTAAATACAACAAACAGTTCAACTGTCTACTAAGAAATGGCAATCATATCCTTAAGCAAAGCATTAACAATGAATGTATCCACCAATATTTTAAAAAGATTGTTATATTCCTGTTTCCACTTTAGTTTTTCTTCTTTCATGTTTAGTATGAAAGAACATTCATACTGCAAGTAACCACAAAGTCCAGTTTTTGAACGATTTAAGAAATACAGATCCTGAAATATTAGTTATACCCTATAATTTCTATATTAACAGAACAAAATACAGAGACTGACATTTTAATTTTTTACTTTTCATTTCAAAACTATGTTTTAGCTACTCAGGCAGAGCGTGTCATTACATAATGGCTTTTTTAAAAAAAGAATGCCAATCTGAACTGAATTCACAATTTAAAAATCAACTATTTTTTCTTCCAACAAAAAAAGAGGGACAGGAGGATATACTAACTACAAAATAATTAGTGCTTTTGCTCTATTGGTAACAAAATAAGATATGTGAAAAGAAATAGAAAAAAGTTTCTTCTTTTTCAGGGATGCATATTTCTGAAGTCCTATTCAGACCGAGACTACAGATTTCAAGTCCACACTCAATCAAGGAACCTCACTTGATGTCTCTGGATTATCCAGTGAGATAGAAATCAAACAAATATATCTAACAAATAATAGGCCCTACCCAAAACTTCCATGTATTTAACCAAGGTTATCAGATAGTTTAGATGATTGAATGAAGGCCAGTGTGTTCATCCTGTTCTGTTTTTCACTTGAGGATAGTTCATGCAATCTGCACTTGTCCTTTGACTAGTTTTATTTCTGTTATTTGTCTTTCAGTTTTTAAAATTAGTTTATCAACAAAAATCTGAAAATAATATACATTGAATTATTTCAAAATTTGCTATTAAAAAGAGCCTAGTTTTATGGTGAATATCTGCATTCTGATAAATGGTGAGAAGAAGGCATAAATAACAATGCCAAAGACTCAGGCAAATAAGGCTTTCGTTGTCATAGTCCTGTGGAAAATTATGGATGCAAGGTCTGCAACTAGCTCTCTCACACTGACTCAGCTGAGATGTTATAGCCAAGTCACCATTAGGAAACCAAAAATATGCTATGGCCTTGAATATAGTCCACTCCTCATGAATGCCATTTATTAATGACAAATAAATCAAGTGTTACATGAAGAATAGAAAGTGACAACATGAAATCTTGTTCATAGTGGGAAGTCTATGATTCAGCCATGACTGGCTGAATTGTTCCAGCATTTGCCTAAGTCATTTTTATTCCTTTGTCCTCCTTCAATGTGTGGACCCCAATGACATTTACAGATATTGAACTTTAATTCAAGCAAACTGGTTTGCATGCCAGTATCATGACCAGTCCTAAACCATAATAATATATGGTAAGTCCACATTTTGACAATTGTTTTACTAGCTAAGCGCTTTTCCCCTTAATGCAAAAAAACCATAAAACATTCAGGTTATTGGTCATACACGAACAATACTGTCAGAATAACACCAATAACACCTTGTTCTGAAGCTTGGTTGAACTTCTCTGAATCTTAAAAATGATGTGTTATTTTCCCTTGCTTTCATTCCAAACTTGGATATCAAAATAATTCTCCATGAAAATAACCACTTTCATTCAAAAGGGCTTTTCTTTTCAATTTTATATTGCATTTATTCCCTCTCTGGAAGTCCTTCCCCAATGTCAGGAACATATAAAATTGCCAGTTTGAAGGATTCTAGTGAAATGGAGAGACAGAAAAGTCCACTGCATGAGCAAGAATTTTGCTTTAGAATTTTATGTACAAAATCACCCTGAAAATTACATTTGAACTATAACAAAGAAAAAGTGTATCCTAATATAACCACACACACAATTTCCAAAGTAAAAACAGGCTGCCATTTTTAAAAAATCTATTATACCTTGCAAGGATAAGTAATGGAGTACTTGGAAAAAAACATTTTAAGTAATACCAAGCTTGCCCCCCCCCCAAAAAAACAGACAAAGCATTTTATCATTAATAGCAAGTCTTTGGGCTCAAAAGTCAAATTACTATTTGCACATAATGGAGTATCAGGAATGTAGGTTGGCTTAAAAAAGATCTCTGAAGAATGCAATGGTAAATCAGTTCAGTACTGTTGCCAAGAAAACTGAATACAATAGTTGTGCCCATGTAGCCACTTGTAGTTGAAGTCAATTCAGGGAAGACTTTACTTTTTAAAAAACAAACCTTAAACTTTAAGGCTGACACATTAATGAACTCCGAAAGATCAATTTGGGACAAACAAACAATTTCCTTTCTTCCTTTTGAAAATATTATGTAACTATAAGCAGAAGCTATTTTTTTCCATTGGAAACAATTTCTTCATGTTTAAAATTTAATATGTCTGGCTTCAGTTATATAGTAAATTAGCATACAAATAGATTTCTTTCTCACCTTTCTTCTCACTGCTCCCAAGAGAAAAAAAACATGCATATCAGGAGTTGAATAGGGGGGGGGGGGAAAGTTTGGCTGAAAAAGATGCAGGTAATTATAACTAGGAACAAAAACTTCCAATTACCTTCCCAGGCTGGCCCAGAAGAGAGGAATATGAAACCCGAAAGGCTGAGGTCTGCCACTGTTTGATCTCATAAGGATAACTATGCTTTACGGTGATGTCTGAAGCAGTTTAACCACGGGACCAAGAATTTTGACATTAACAAAATTAAAATGTAATGCCAAAGTAAGAATAATGGAAATTTAACCTGAAATGTGCAAAACAGCTGAAAGCCAACCACGCACAAACCCCAGCTTAGTTAATTAATATAATTATACTGGAAAGAGAGATGAAAAACTGACTTGGGTCACTGACTAGGTAAAGAGAAAAGGCAGAATGTGAGATGCAGTTCTACAGTATCTAAACATAAAGGCAACTCTAATTACAAGCTGCAGAAGGAGAATTGAGAAAAATATGTTCCCCCACTGGTAAAGCAGTTTATGAACAAAAAAATAAACGCCACGAGTCTGTTACTAAAAATAAACTTTTACAAACTCCATTAGAATACAGAAATTGGAATTATATTTTGAACTGTCCTATCAGCTCTAAAATTAGGGAGAGTCACTGGTCTGGGATGGGTGGCTATATAGAAGGAAGGAAGGAAGGAAGGAAGGAAGGAAGGAAGGAAGGAAGGAAGGAAGGAAGGAAGGAAGGAAGGAAGGAAGGAAGGAAGGAAGGAAGGGAAAAAAAAGTATTTTTACTTATATAAACACAAAGGAACTACAAAAAATATAGTTTCCTCACTATAAAAAGTAATATCTCATAGAATGTAAGCAAATTATTTCCCACTGCTTACTATGTTATTACCCTGTTTCTGCACCACTGGTATACTAAAGCAATGGATCCAGCCAGTTACTGTTTTTGAGGCCATATTACTTGTTCCTGGATGGCAATGTTCAAAAATGTGTAGAATTTTTGCTTACATCTTGTATTATCCTTTTCTTTACCTAACTGAAGTAAGCAATCTTCTTAGTTGCACAAAAGCTACATCTTTACAACTATTCTTTCTCAGTTTCAGTTTTATCTGACAACACCTCTGAAAGCAGACCGTAGTAGAGGAACAAAAAGTTGAGAAGAGAACAAGTAAATCCAAAAGATTAGGTCCTCAATTAAGTAACCCTCAAACAGCAATTCACATTGTTCTGTGACTGTATTTTCAATATATTTAAGTGCTCCAGTTTAGAAGGCTGAAAACTTTATAAATCAGTGCATCAGAGCAATACTCATAAACTATATATTACTGAATCCAAATAGATGACCTGCAAGGTTACAGGAACTATATGGTGATATTAAATAATGTGAAGTCTAGGAAACTACTCCCAACAGGACATTTACTTTCTCCTGCTTTTTGTACCTGAAACATAGAATTAAAAGAATGTTCATGTATGGATATATCTAAGGACTACAAGAACACAGATCTAATAAGAAAATTTAAGAATCATTTAGAACCAATATTTGCAAAAATATTACTGTTTTTCTTAGTATTTAGTATTTAGTTTTTAACAGTATTAAAATTTACTGTTTTTTAATCTGGGAGCAGGAATTTTAAGGATAAATAGCTCTCATGCAACATTTGAACTGTTATCTTTCACAAGGCATTTACGATGTTTGAAATGAGAGGTCAAATTAGGTCGAGGATTACATGTAAATTTAGGAAACAAAGTTTTATCAGTCATAATTACAGCTGCCAAAGATTTATGTGATTTAATATATAGCCAACATGAACATAATAGAAATGTTCACAAATTTACATAATATTATCCAACAAAGGCATGCATTTCAAATTAGAGCAGTTGTAGTCAATCTGTGACATTCCAAACTTCACTCATAATTGGCTATGTGACTGCCACAGTCTGCCTATCCCTGCTCATGCACTGAAATAACAAATGAGGTTATCTGCAACATCAGACAACACTGTCTTGACCCAACACTAATCCAGTCAGTAGCCATATCTTAGATTACATCCATGTTCACAGAACATCAGAAAGAGTAACAGACACACAGAAGTCATCAATGTGAGAAAAAAATGTCTCCCAAATGGTAGTGCCATGTGCATGTCAGCATACACATGAAGATTTTTTTTTCCTGACCAGGTCCAGATGTTATGGCTATCAGCCACACCACTATGGTAGGATATGCCTTTCATCATATATTATTTCAATATAATGGGCCACATTGACCTCCTTTGTTTCCTGTAACATTAAGCTATATTCCTCACACTTCATCCCAGTAGAAAAGTTAATATAATCAGAAGAGCAATATGAACATACCTAAACATTTGCTATCCTTACTGTGCTTTTCAGTCAGAATATACACACAATGTACAAGTTAAGTAATATATTTTTATTAATTATCTTATAGAGCTGAATTTGGACTTTTGATCATTCATCTTTGTTACACTATCCTGATTAAGCATATTTCTTTTTATCTCACTTTCTAATGGTAATTACTGATATGTTTTTTGAGACACGTGGAAATAAATTTCTGGAACCAACACCCTTGTGTAGACTAATATGATGCTAAGAGAGTATTAAGAAGATTAAAGAGATAAAAACACATGGGAGAAGCAGAATTTAAGAGCAATTAATACAAATGAATAGGCATTGTTAACAAAATACAAAACCCAGAATAAACAGAAAAACTTAAAGAAAGCTTTGTCAGTAGCTAATTTCTTCGCGTCCATTTATCTAAGATTTTTCTTTTTATATGTGACGATTGCTAGGGCAACTGGTATTAATGATAGCTCATAACAAGATGGAAATGTAACATGAAAAGCTACTTTCTTTTTACAAACATAAACACTGTCACTAAAATGTTTCTTCTTTATTCACATTTCACTCTGCTGCCTAAAAGATGGGGAAAATGGAAATGAAAATAGCAGTAGGTGGTACATATTATATCCATTAGAAACTATAAGAAATAAAAAGCAATCTTTGCTACACTAGGAGCTTTTTAATAAACACATACTATCCCCAGTACCAATTTGACTTAATATTTTTCTTTTGCTTCATGAATGCACGTTTATTTTCTTTCTCTTTCTAAACATGAATGATATACTTTGGAACAATCTATCAAAACCATTAGGAGGAACTTTTCTATCTCCAACCTATGTGCCTCCAGGCTTGCATGCCCAATTAATAAAGTGGCAGTTTTCATAAATAAAGCAGGGCAGTTTCTTTTGTATATCTAGTTACAGTACCCATGACTGTTCAATATTTAGAAAACAACAAAGTCAGTATTTTGGTTTTATATTAATTTTACATTTGAAAATATAAAATATTTTTATATCAGTGTTCAAAACTTTATCCTCTTTTAGATCACTTGCCCAGAAATATCAATGTAATCAAGAGATTGTATTTAAGGATGTTTGTATAAGACAAGTTTGGGGAAAAAACTGAAGGTCCGATGGTAAGAGCATGGTGTTTGATGGAGCTCAAAGTTTCAGACAAGAGTATCTTCAGTTTATTATTTCAAAATCTACATATTGCTTCTCCATAACCTATATTACTTCTTTGCAAAACATCAGGGTATTTTAAAAATGTACATGTCAGCACGAAGAAAAACACCTGTGAATTTTCTTCTAGAATTAAGAATTTTCTTAAGAGTAATCACAGGAAAAACTGTGATCATATTCATTTGGTTTAGCTTTCCATATGACCACTAAAGATGACTTTATTCAAACTTTATATTCAGTAACCCTTTAAATTTTCTACTTCCAACTTTTCGGGTGGTAAATTGCTTTGAATTAGAAGTAATTTATGTTTTTAAACTATTTAGAGCTATCTGCCATCTCAACAAATAACTGCTAGTGTGTTCTACACAATGATTAGCTGTGAAATACCAGAATAACTATAATGTTAGTAAAATTTAAATCCAATTCATAGTTTGCTGAATAATATATTAAAATGACAGGACAGTTTAAAAAGCAAACTATTTCCCACACCTTTTGTGTTTTCTATCCCTATTTAAATTAAGCTAATATTTTGGACTTATTTTCACTGGGAACCAAACAAAAATGATGACATGTAATTAATTTCACACAGGAACCATACAATTGGTAAAAATTTTCTAACAGGCTTTACTACCATCCATCAAATCTTATCGATTCATATCACTGAATGCATTTTCAAGTTAAATATCTATGTAAAAGTATCTGTACTTTCTTCCTCCTGACCAAGGCAAAGCTATGCTTCAATTGTTTTAAGAATAAGAAAAACCAACAGTTTCACTTCATACAGAAAAAGTACATTGCTCAGATTTCAGTATCAGTTTTTAACTGTTTTCAGAATGTTCTGGATCTAAAACTAATGAAAGCATGTTCATTCTGTATGTTTATTTAATGCTTATAAACAGTCAAGCAGAAAGCACCAACATTTTCACTTTTCCATTCCTCAAAGGGGTATACCAAGTATCTTCAAAGTTGTCCTGGAGTCACCTTGTGTGCTTCAGACATGAGTAAGAATTTGAGTTTACTCATTCAATCCAAACACAATTATCTTTACCATATTGCATACGTGAGCCAGAAATGCATATATTCTTTCTGAAATTGTTACTGCTATTTATGACTTCAAAAAAATAGAGAATAAATTCATCAAAAAGCTTTTCTGCTATATAGAGTAATGGTTCATACAAGCTAGTATATATTTCTTGCTTGAACTGATGATCATCTCAAATTACATACTGCAGATAGAAGTTTCACATCACCAGATGTTAACTTAAACAGAATACATCTTGATGGAGAATATTAATATATTCAGCTGAGAATGATGAGAAGTCAAGTGAAATGCATTCATCATTTCTTAGTGATTCATGGTCAGTTGATCAAGATCAAGAGCTGACATTTCCATTATGGAAAGACACAAAGAAGAATTTGTAAACTTCAAGAATTTCTCTTAAAAGAGTTTACAAATATATAGTACAGATCACTTAGAGATGGGTAATTTTGACTGAGGAGCCACAGTATCACCACACTTCAACATTAAATCAATTTGATACAGATTACTAGAATAGCTATTTAAGCATCCACATGCAATAAATAATTTCGAACGATCTATTTAAAATGTCTTCCTTCATATTTTTCTGTTACAACAAACAGTATTTCTTGCATATGTGCAGAAATCAGGTGGGGATCATATATTTATTTAGGGAGAAGGGTAAGGATCTTGCAATTGGAAAACATTAAGTCCCTTTTAATAGTTATTAGGGTAGCAATACATCTTCTATGGCCTTTGCTTCTGCCATTCCCTTTTTAACTTATTGTTCAGCAGCTGTGCCAGATGCTATTATCCCAATTATGATGACTTGAACTGCTGCTTGTTTTCTTTCCCATTCTGTGCAACAGTCTTTCAGACTTTCCAATGTAGTTACCACTTAAGAAGTGAAGCTCCTCAAATTGATTGTTTTAGGTCTCAGATCTAAAACTCTGTATCAGCTCTTTCATCTGATATCAGTTTCACTTTCTGAAATTATTCAAACACAGTGGAATAGAAGAACATGTAAAAGAAATGCCAGTTATAAATAGAAATTAAGAAATCAGTCATATTGCTAGAATTCATTATATCAGGATTATATAATATAATATATATCAGGATATATATAATATATATAATATTATATTATATTATATAATATATATAATATATAATATACAGTGGGGCAAAAAAGTATTTAGTCAGCCACCAATTGTGCAAGTTCTCCCAAAGATGAGAGAGGCCTGTAATTTTCATCATAGGTATACCTCAACTATGAGAGACAAAATGAGAAAAAAATCCAGAAAATCACATTGTCTGATTTTTAAAGAATTTATTTGCAAATCAAGGTGGAAAATAAGTATTTGGTCACCTACAAACAAACAAGATGTCTGGCTCTCACAGACCTGTAACTACTTCTTTAAGAGGCTCCTCTGTCCTCCACTCGTTACCTGTGGTAATGGCACCTGTTTGACCTTGTTATCAGTATAAAAGACACCTGTCCACAACCTCAAACAGTCACACTCCAAACTCCACTATGGCCAAGACCAAAGAGCTGTCGAAGGACACTAGAAACAAAATTGTAGACCTGCACCAGGCTGGTAAGACTGAATCTGCAACAGGCAAGCAGCTTGGTGTGAAGAAATCAACTGTGGGAGCAATAATTAGAAAATGGAAGACATACAAGACCACTGATAATCTCCCTTGATCTGGGGCTCCACGCAAGATCTCACCCTGTGGGGTCAAAATGATCACAAGAACGGTGAGCAAAAATCCCAGGACCACATGGGGGGACCTAGTGAATGACCTGCAGAGAGCTGGGACCAAAGTAACAAAGGCTACCATCAGTAACACACTATGCCGCCGGGGACTCAAATCCTGCAGTGCCAGACGTGTCCCCCTGCTTAAGCCAGTACATGTCCAGGCCCATCTGAAGTTTGCTAGAGAGCATTTGGATGATCCAGAAGAGGATTGGGAGAATGTCATATGGTTAGATGAAACCAAAGTAGAATGTTTTGGTTTAAACTCAACTTGTCGTGTTTGGAGGAGAGAGAATGCTGAGTTGCATCCAAAGAACACCATACCTACTGTGAAGCACGGGGGTGGAAACATCATGCTTTGGGGCTGTTTTTCTGCAAAGGGACCAGGACGACTGATCCGTGTAAAGGAAAGAATGAATGGGGCCATGTATCATGAGATTTTGAGTGAATACCTCCTTCCATCAGCAAGGGCATTGAAGATGAAACGTGGCTGGGTCTTTCAGCATGACAATGATCCCAAACACACCGCCCGGGCAACAAAGGAGTGGCTTCGTAAGAAGCATTTCAAGGTCCTGGACTGGCCTAGCCAGTCTCCAGATCTCAACCCCATGGAAAACCTTTGGAGGGAGTTGAAAGTCCATGTTGCCCAGCGACAGCCCCAAAACATCACTGCTCTAGAGGAGATCTGCATGGAGGAATGGGCCAAAATACCAGCAACAGTGTGTGAAAACCTTGTGAAGACTTACAGAAAACGTTTGACCTCTGTCATTGCCAACAAAGGATATATAACAAAGTATTGAGATGAACTTTTGATATTGACCAAATACTTATTTTCCACCATGATTTGCAAATAAATTCTTTAAAAATCAGACAATGTGATTTTCTGGATTTTTTTCCCCATTTTGTCTCTCATAGTTGAGGTATACCTATGATGAAAATTACAGGCCTCTCTCATCTTTTTAAGTGGGAGAACTTGCACAATTGGTGGCTGACTAAATACTTTTTTGCCCCACTGTATATAATATATATCAGGATATATATAATATATATCAGAATATATATAATTATATCAGGATCGTAAGTGAAGAACATACAAGGTTCTGAATGCCAATTTATTCCTCATTTCTTTTAATCCTTTTATTATAATCTCCTTATTTGTGACTTCTGGCTATTTACTGGCTTCTCTATAACTTTTTACTGCTACATGACTGCAAAACTCTTGTAGCTGATCATTCTCAAACAAGACAGATTATAAAGTATGGTGATTTAGACACTAGGCAACTGATTGTTCAGTACTGGAAATTCCACTATCCACCTGATAATTTACTTGATAAATTATCAAGTTACAGATATATGTCAGTCCCATGGCTTCTCATTTAAAGGGTCTGATATTTAACTTTGCCATTAAGAAAAATTAAAGATTTGGATATTTGGATTCTTTAGATAAAGAAATTTGTTTTATCTAAAGAAAAGAAACAAGTATTAATTTCAGGATAATTTGATTCACAATTAAAGAAGTTTATTGTTTAAAGAAGAGAACAGACAGAGGATCAACCACAACTATAACTAAGAAAGGCCAGCTCAACTCATCTTATATATGGATTAGCCAATTTACCTGTTAGGATGTGAATGCCATGGATACTGGGTTAACGCTAACTAATCATTGTTGTATCATGCCCTCTCAGATTATTTTTAAAGTTGTAAATAAAGGAAATGGATCAAGGTGGATTAATCTAAACATGAAGTATTTTACTGTCCAAATAAGTATAATTAATTAACTGTGCATCATTTAGCTACATGTTTACTGATAAGGTGCTTACCTAAATTTACAAGATTCTGGGCCTCTAAAAGATAATTTATGTGTAGGCAATTAATTCATTTTGGTATAGAATCAGTATAATACATGCATTCAATGCTGATGCCAGTGTATTCCTATTTGAAAAAATAAAATAGGCACTAATTAAAGTAGAAGCATAAGAATATTACTTTTTATAAATAATTTCCAACTTTGATACTGAACTTAGATTTTCCAGAATGTTAGAAATGAGTAACTTATGCTTGCATAACTGCAAAGCTGACATCGGATTCATATCACTGGCATTATTCCCATTTTTCTTTATTAATGAATGGTGAGCAGAAATTTTAGATTATGAATTAAATTCCTTCTGAAAGTTATATAGATAGTTTGAGTTATCATTTAATACTGCATAAATATTATAGTTTCATCATAATGGAACTTCTCTTAATGTTATTAAATGGCCAGTTTAAGATTTTGTGACATAGATATATTGGTACATATCAAAAATCTCTAGCAATTATTGTAGCTATCATGGCAAATGCAATTAAAGTGTGATCCAGCAAAACTATTTGAAACTATCTGTAAGTCAACAAAACTATTTATTCCTATTCCTGTTAACAACTCAAGATAAAGAGTCATAAAATATTAAATATGTTTCTTATGATATTAAGATATGGATAACAATTCCACAGAATATGTTTTCATTTTTACTGAATGCTTCAGGGAATGTTCAGAAAGAGTTGGTTATGCTTAAACTTAAGCATAGCGGTTAAACTTAATTATGCTGTAACTACAGGTTCACTCCATTATTATCCTGTTTGGATTTATTATTACTAAGTTAATATGGAGTGGGAGTTAAAATATTGTTTTGATATTAATATGCACTTCCAAGCTGCATAGACTGAAATAATAATATAATAAAAGCAGTAACAATAAACCAACAGAAGCCATTATTCCACTGTATTCTGTGTTGGGAGAAGATTAGTTTGGTTTGTTAATTGTGCATGTCAGGGTGTTTGGCAGAATTCTGATTGAAAGGGTATGAAAAATATGGTATTTTATTATACAGGACAGGGGGTATAAAGCCACAATGTTTGCTCTTCAGAAGGTCACTGAGGATATATGAATGTGAAAAAAATTAATTCTATGTTTGTGGTTTAAGAGGTTTTGTAAAATATACCGAATAGGCTTGAATTATGGTGTTTTGAATCTGGGAGCTGAAGATTGGTGCTGAATGGAACAGCAAACGATGGAAGTAAAACATGTGTGAGCATAAATGGAATGTTTAATCAATGCATTAGCATTATGCAGGGAGTAAGACAAGGCTGTGTTACATTCCTTGATTGTTCCATGTATTTATGGATAAATGCACATGGAACACTTGTGGTGACATCAGAGCTGTATTGGTTGCAGATGTGAATCTGTCTGTATGTATCATATACAGTGGGGCAAAAAAGTATTTAGTCAGCCACCAATTGTGCCATTTCCCCCACTTAAAAAGATGAGAGAGGTCTGTAATTTCCATCATAGGTATACCTCAACTATGAGAGACAAAATGAGAAAAAAAATCCAGAAAATCACATCAGGTATGGTGTTCTTTGGATGCAACTCAGCATTCTCTCTCCTCCAAACACGACGAGTTGAGTTTAAACCAAAACATTCTACTTTGGTTTCATCTAACCATATGACATTCTCCCAATCCTCTTCTGGATCATCCAAATGCTCTCTAGCAAACTTCAGATGGGCCTGGACATGTACTGGCTTAAGCAGGGGGACACGTCTGGCACTGCAGGATTTGAGTCCCTGGCGGCGTAGTGTGTTACTGATGGTAGCCTTTGTTACTTTGGTCCCAGCTCTCTGCAGGTCATTCACTAGGTCCCCCCATGTGGTTCTGGGATTTTTGCTCACCGTTCTTGTGATCATTTTGACCCCACAGGGTGAGATCTTGCGTGGAGCCCCAGATCAAGGGAGATTATCAGTGGTCTTGTATGTCTTCCATTTTCTAATTATTGCTCCCACAGTTGATTTCTTCACACCAAGCTGCTTGCCTGTTGTAGATTCAGTCTTCCCAGCCTGGTGCAGGTCTACAATTTTGTTTCTGGTGTCCTTCAACAGCTCTTTGGTCTTGGCCATAGTGGAGTTTGGAGTGTGACTGTTTGAGGTTGTGGACAGGTGTCTTTTATACTGATAACAAGGTCAAACAGGTGCCATTACCACAGGTAACAAGTGGAGGACAGAGGAGCCTCTTAAAGAAGTAGTTACAGGTCTGTGAGAGCCAGACATCTTGTTTGTTTGTAGGTGACCAAATACTTATTTTCCACCTTGATTTGCAAATAAATTCTTTAAAAATCAGACAATGTGATTTTCTGGATTTTTTTTTCTCATTTTGTCTCTCATAGTTGAGCTATACCTATGATGAAAATTACAGGCCTCTCTCATCTTTTTAAGTGGGAGAACTTGCACAATTGGTGGCTGACTAAATACTTTTTTGCCCCACTGTAAAAGAAGTTTGTTGATGTGATCTGGCTATACAAAGGGAATGAATGAATCTCAAAATAAATACATGAAGGAAGTGAATGGTTTGAGAGGAAAAGGAAAACAGAGAAAGTTGTGTCTGGATACAACTGATGAGATTCCTCTTTTTTCTTTTTCCTTTTTATTTCCTTTTTCTTTTTCCTTTTTCTTATCTCATGTCTTAAATTATTTTCACTATGACTTCTTACCCCTTTTCTTTTCTTTGGATAATATTTGAATGGTATGATGACTATGTATATTATTTAATCAAATCTGAATGAAATGTGGTTAAGACACCAGGCTAGAAACCAGGAGACTGTGAATTCTAGTCCCACCTTAGGCATGGAAGCTGGCTGGGTGACTCTGGGCCAGTCACTCTCTTTCAGCCCAGCTCACCTCACAGGGTTGTTGTGGGGAAAATAGGAGGAGGAAGGAGTATTAGATATGCTCACTGCCTTGAGTTATTTATAAAAAAATAATGAAAGTGGGATAAAAAATCTTAAAAGAAATTAGCTTTGTTCCTGGCCTGCACACCCGCTACTTTTGGGACTACGACAACTAGGGTCCTACTAGGGTCCTACTCTAGGAAAAAGTTGTACACTGTTGCTGAAGTATGAACATCTTGTGGAAGAAAGCCACAGTCTCCTTAACTGTGCAGGATAGAATATACACATATACACACATACACACATATATCTGGAATTTCTACATTACAACAAATGTACTGGCTTAGGAGGATGCTCAAAACAAACTTCTTTACCCAAGCTATAATTACTTTAATTTTTAAGCACTGTAATTATTTTAAACTATATTGTTTTAATTATGTTTTAATGGTTTAAAATTATTTAAAAATAAAAAAATAAAAAAAAATATTTTGGTGCTTTAATTCTATTTTTGTAAGCTGCCCTGACCTGTTAAAGGAGGTGGCAGCATACAAATATTCTAAATAAAGATTGACATCAACAACATATTAACCCAAATGTGGGAGTTTTCAAAACTGATTTCTCATAAATATTCTGGAATTAAAATCATACTATTAATGATGTCTAAATGCTACTACAAGCATTGCCACACATGTTTACTATAAAAGAGGTAAATTGATTAGTAGAAGAGAGTTTTTAGTTAGAAAGGAGAAACATTCTGTCTTATACCTATGACTGTAATCAGTGGGATTCTTGACAGGAAGATGAATCTAACTTACACAGGGAACTACTACAGTTTGAAACTTTCATGGAAATCCTACTTCAGTAATCACAGTTATATAGACTTGCTGCTGAAATTACACAGTGGCTTGCCAACAAAGCATAAAAACAATATATATCCTCAGCTATAACATATTAATGTTTGAGTATGTACAATATATAGTTATTGTTCAAACACTAATTGTGCAAATGTAACATAAAATTCACAAACACTGAAAGCTATTCTCATTTCTCAGTAATTATGAACATAATTAAAGTTACGTGCCTTTGGAAAAAAAACACGTGCACATTAATATTCACATTTGTAATATTAACTCATTGAATATATTAATATATTAATGGCTTGCTTTTAACTAATTAAAGTTATAATAGAGTTGTGCACAAAGCAGCAATTTTTTTTTTTCCAAATCTGGAATACATCATTGTGTTCCAAAAGTTCTGTCATGGTTTGGCCAAGGGATCCCAGTGTAATTTTATAGGATCAATAGGACAAGGCTTGTAAACAACCCCTTCTCCTCCACTTGGCCTGCGGCTGACAAGCCTTTCCCATCATCCTAGCACCTTCCTTGCTGTTCCTCCCCTCAACCATCCCCTTCACTGATGTCCCAGGGCAACTTATTCCAACACCAGCCACCTTCTCCATCTTTCTTTCTAGCCCTTTCTTTACATTCCTTCTCTCTCCCATTGTCTCGCTGCCAGTGACCCACTGCCTGAGGGCCCCGGGACCTTGTCTTCCCTCCTTTCCTGCCTGCTTCCACTGATGTTAGCAGACACCATTGGCAAGGAAACCACTTAGCCCTCCAACCACTTCTGCCTAGAAAACACATTATGGTCTATATTCCAAACATCCCCTTTTCAATTCGTATAAAGAATCAAAATATTCAGAACATATTTGGGCATGGACCATCCAAAAACAGCTGTTCCAGGTAAGTGCATGTAAGAAGGTTTTGCACAACTCCAACTTGTAATCACATCAGCTTGAAGTTCTCTTAACAATGCAGACACAGATGTACTTTGGAGGAGGGGAAAAGAAAGACTAGATCAAATTCTAACAAATGTTACATTGCTAAACCTAATTAGCAAGAATTTGTTTTATACTTCCTAACCCCATTTATGAAATACCATATTCACTCATTAAATTTGCAGTTTCTGTTTAAATTACAATTCAAGGTTTGTTTTATTCTGATGATTTAGCTGTAAGTGATGTAAACTATCAAAAATGGGAATAGATTTTTTTGTTTATAGACAAGGTTTTATAATTATTTCAAAACCTAATTTAGTTGTTCAGAAAACCTATGTCTAAACCAGTGCAGAGTGACAACACATCCAAATTTAGCTTTGTTTTGTATCAGCTCCTTCTATCCAATATAAAAAAAAAATTAACAAGCATGATATACTAGAAATAGAAGACATACAAGACTCACTTTAGTAAGTCCAGACTTAGAATAGTTGACTGGCAGTTTCAGCATCCCAGAAGAGGGTATTCTCCAGGAAAGATGACACAAGGGCAGTATTACTTATGTATGATTGTTTGTTTGTTTGTTTGTTTATTTAACAAATTTATATAGCCCCCTCATCTCACAAAACATGACTTTGGGCAGCATACAATACATAAAAATAATACACATCATACAACATTAAGTAAAAACAAAAGAGATACAACTCAGGATAGTGGGAGAGACAACCATCACTTAACATCACACAACCATCTTGCCAACTCACCATGGGACCCCCAAAATTGATGGAAAAAACACCTTGAGGCTTTCAGGAAGGCAAGTAGGGATGGGGCCGATCTCACCTCAGGGGGAATGATCACCTCAGGGCCATAGCAGAAAAGGCACACTGCCTGAGTCCCACCAGATGTGGGACTCCTTACACTCCTTAGCAGACTGGACCTGTAGCATATCCCTCCTGTTCAACCTGATGAGATGGGTAGATGTAATCGGGAAGAGGTGGTCCCTCAAATAACCTGGTCCCATGCCATGTAGGGCATTAAAGGTCAAAACCAGCACCTTGAATTGCATTTCAAAGCAAACTGGCAACCAATGCAGCTTGCAGAACAGAGACATAACATGTGTCATTCTAAGGAAACATATAACTGTCTGCACAGTTGCATTCTGCACCAGCTAAAGCTTCCAGATACTCTTCAAGGGCAGCCCCATGTACAGCACATTGCAGTAATCCATTCTAGAGGTGACCATGGCATGAGTAACTTTGAGTAGGGCCTCATGGTCCAGGAAAGGGCATAACTGGTGCCCCACAGAAAGAAAGCAAACCAGCATAATCCTATGCCATCCACTCCTAACCTGCAGAGCTGATCCAGAAGAATACCATGGTCAAAGGAATTGAAAGCCACTGAGAGGTCAAGAGCAAGGACAGGTGTACAACTTCTGTCACGTTCCTGCCAGAGTTCATCCAAAAGTGCTGCCAATGCTCTCTCCATCTCATATCCAGGCCTGAATCCCAACTGAAAGGGGTCCAGGTCATCCACTTCATCGAGGGCCCACTAAAGCTGCTGCACAGCCACCTTCTCCAAAACCTTCCCAAAAAAGAGAGGTTAGACACCAGATGAAAATTCTCCATGGTTGAATCCAGCGATGGCTTCTTGAGGAGGAGGTGACCACCGCCTCCTTAAGAAGTGATGGAACAACCCCCTTTCAAAGAAGAGTTCACCATTGCTAGGATCCAACCAAACAACACCCTCCAGGCAGGCTTAACTAGCCAGGAAGGGCATGGATCTAAGGAGCAGGTGGCTCCACTTCCTCAGGTCCAACAGGATCAAACCATTCTCAGATAACAGGGCAAGACTGTGCCCTGGATACCTCTACTGGATCTGCATTAAAACTGGAGTCCAGCTTGGAACAAATCTGAGTGATTTTGTCCATCAGATGCTCCGCAAATTCCTCTGCATGGCCTTGCAAGTAAACGTCTGAGTCCTCCTTTCCCAGGAGAGCTCATGTTCCCTTAAACAAGGCTGCAAGGTGGCTATCTGCAGACGCAATAAGGGTGGAGAAGTATTGACGCTTCACCACCCTTACCACCACAAGGTAGGCCTTAACAGCAGCTCTCAGCAATGTTCACTCAAGTTCATCCCATGTCAACCTCCAGCAATGCTCTAGACGTCTCTTCTCCCATTTCATTTCCCTAAGCTCCTCTGTAAACCATGGAAAGTGACAGGATCCACAAGAGGGGAGAGGTTGCATGGGCACAATCTGATCTAAAGTCTCAGCCACTCTTTCATTCCAGGCAACGGCCAAGGACTCAGATGGACCATGCAGCAGATCATCAGGAATAACCTCTAGCTCACTCTGAAACCCATCCAGGTCCATTAATTGCTAGAGGTGAACCAATTTAATGAGTCCCACCTCCTTGCAGCAGGGTGCAGAGTGAAAGAATCTCATGGCTACCAGGGCATGATCTGACCATGACAGGGAAGCCACCAAACACTCACCCAATACCAGATCACATTGCCACTGCTCCAACAAGAAAGCCAGATCAAGAGTATGACCACCGCCCCAAGTCAAGCCCTGGCTGTCATGGTGGCCATGAACTCCTGAGCTACCTGAGACCCCACCCCCAGGAAAGGAGAATTAAAGTCTCCCAGAACCATAAGCCTGGGAAACTCCACCGCCAACCCAGAGATTGAGTCAAGGAGCTCAGGCAGGGAGGTTGCTACTCAGCAGGGAGGCTGGTACAGTAGCAACAATCCCAACTGATCCCAAGAGCCCAACTTCAGGAACAGGTTCTCACATCCAGCAACTTGTGAGGCAGTGCCCCTGAAAGCTGTAAGAGACCCAGATTACAACGGCCACACCCCTGCCCCTGCCACAGAGTCCCAGCTGGTGCCAGACCTGAAACCCAGCTGGGCACATTTCTAAGCATGGAATCTTCCCCCCTCCAGACCCAGCCAGGTCTTGGTAATACATGTCAAGTTGGCCCTCTCATCTGTGATTAAATTACAGATGAGGGAGGCCTTATTACAGACTGATTTGGCATTTAGCAGCAACAGCCAGGGCCTCTGAAGATCTGCTGACCAGGAGAAGTGGACGAGACCCAGGGGCTGAAACAAAGGACTGGAAAAGACACAGGGCCCGCCTTCCCTGTTAGCGGCCTGCCCCCAGTCTCTCACCATATCTTCTCATTGACCACTTTGACATTTATGTATGATTTAAATCCTTTATATAGGTTTAAAACCTAAGCTTTTTTTTCCTCCCAAACTTTGACTCAAAGTATATTTACCCATTCTCTTCAAGACATGCAAGGCAGCTGGGATCTCTTGACATAAAAGTTGTCTTAAGTCTGA
Source organism: Python bivittatus (assembly GCF_059951505.1). Taxonomy (NCBI): domain Eukaryota; kingdom Metazoa; phylum Chordata; class Lepidosauria; order Squamata; family Pythonidae; genus Python; species Python bivittatus. Next base: position 53,820,313 of record NW_028277125.1, on the reverse strand, counting down.
GAACTGCAGGTTCTTATCTCACCAATTTCATCTGTATCACACTATGCATGAGAGTAGTCTGCCTCCTTCCAAAGCATCAGTAAAATGCCATACTTGTAAGGAAGGGTTGTGCTTCTCATCTCATCTGACAGGAACCAAGAGCACCTCCAAGGCCTTAGAGGCTGGGGCAAACAGAAATTAAGGGAATCACAGAAGTAATGAGCTACCCATTAGCACTAGTTATTCTTGATACCCTGCCAAAAAAGACTAGCACCAGCATTGAGCCATAGGCTTTGATGGGTTCTGACCTATAGTTGGGTATCAGAGAGAAAGCCAGACATTTATATTGTCTACTTTGAAACATTACCATAATTTTGAAAATATAATAATTGAATGTATGGAACTTTTTCTAGATGTTCAAGATAAATAATTCTTAAAGCTGAACTTTAATATTTGCAACATCCTTTTGCATAATGCAAAAAGCTTTTCTATAAAGGAGATCTATAGAAGAGCTAGTTCAGCATAAAACCTATTTATCAATTCACAAATACTGACAGAATTAAATTTGTTGTATGAGTTGTCCATAAACATTAGATTTAAATTAAGATTTTATCATTCATACTTACAGTTGACACTGGTCTCCTTTGATTCCTTTGGTTGTGCAGAAGCATTTTCCTGTTTGCATGTGACAAATATTTGCATGACCACTGCATGTGCAAGCTATAAAATCAAAAAGGAAACAGGTTTAACAATTATAATTATTTATTAATACAATACTTTGGATATCAAGACTATGCATTTGATGGCTTGAATATTAAACAGCTCCATAAACAAAAAGAGCCTTTCAGTCACATGAGATTTTAACTAATTAGAAGAGAGTATACTGTAGTGATTTTTTAAAATCTGTTTTTATCTTCCAATGCGACTCCCTTCATGGAGAAAAAAAAGAAGGAAGGAAGGAAGGAAGGAAGGAAGGAAGGAAGGAAGGAAGGAAGGAAGGAAGGAAGGAAGGAAGGAAGGAAGGAAGGAAGGAAGGAAGGAAGGAAGAGTGCAAGTGGAGGCACACTGTCACAGAAGCCATCTTTCCATTTTAAAGTCCTCAGATATATAGTTCCATATCTTTTTGGGGGGAGGCAGATATGTAAGCTTTGTTGGTTTACCGAATATAATAGAAATACACATTCATAAAAGCAATATTATTTGAGAAATGATATTTGCAGAAACCAACATCAAACCCCAGAAGTTATCACTGCAACCATTTAAAAAATAATAAAGCTATAACTAAAAGAAAAAGAGAGAGAGAGAGAGAGAGATTCAAATAATAAGTTGAATTAAAGACCATATAAAACACCCTGATTCTATCTCAGAGCAAGAAAATGTATTCATTCAACCAACAATTTGAGGAACTAAACACTTCCTTAAGCAAGGTTTAACTACATGTGTCTGAAAAGTGGTAGTCCTTTGGGTTTGAAGAAGACACACTGTTGTGCAGTTCATCTGAGGACCCAGAGGTGGCTCTGCAGTCCCAGTCTGGAAGCGCAGAGTCTAGTGCAATGGGGGTACTGTCCATTGTTATAGTGACTGTGGGTGTTATTCTGTGACACTGCTCACAATTTTCTATTGGTTTTTAGCGGTGCCTGTCTTCAAAGCCAGTGGAGGCTTCATAGCACAGAACTTGCCAGTGGGTTCTGTCAGCAGCCATAGCTTCTAGTTCCCTTGGCTGGATGTCACAGTGGTATAGGTTTTCTTCACAGTGCCTTTGTAGCGCTTGTGTGAACAACCTCAAGGTCTCCTTCCAGATCCCAGTACACTATAGAGCAACTGTCAAGGCATATGGTGGTCATCCATTCTGATGACCTGTAACACCCACTGCATTTGGGTTCTGATAATCAGGGACTCAATGCTGGTGGAATCTATACAATCCAAGACCTTCAGGTCAGAGACACAGTTTTGCCAATGACTGCTGAAGTTGGAGCAGAAAGTGCACATATGAAATTTCTCCAGTTGTTTGAGGTGCCTTTGGTACAGAGTCCCAGACTAACATCCATATACTAGAGAAGGAATAGCCGCAGTTCTGTAGACTTTCAGCTTGATGGAGATATGGATGTTGTATTGATTGAGCACTCTAGTACACAGCCACCCCAGTGCCTAGCCACCCCAGTGCTGATCCTGGAGTTAATTGCTTTGTCCAAAGACCCATCACTCTAGATGATGCTTCCCAAGTATTTGAAGCTGTTTACATTTGTCAGGTTGGTGTCGTCAACAGTGATTTTTGGTTCTATAGGGTTGGTATTTGGCACCAGTTGGTAAAGTACTTCAGTCTTGTTCAGGCTGACAGTCAGGGCAAAAACCATAGCAGTGTCTGAGAATTTGTTCAGCATCAACTGTAGATCACTATCTTTGTGCACCAAGAGTGCATAGTCATCAGCAAAGAGGGTTTCTTGGATGACTGTATGGAGGCACTTCGTCTGTGCATTCAAGCAGCGAAGATCAAAGAGAAAGCCGTCCAATTGGTACCTGATATACACTCCCTCCTTCAGACCCTGAACAGCACATGACAAGTGAAGAACAGATTGAACAGGACTGGGGCTAGCACACAACCCTGTTTTACCCCACTGGAAATGGCAAATGCAGCTGATGTATCACCATTGTAAAGAACCTGTCCTGTCATTCCATTGTAGATTAGCTGAATCAATTTCACAAATTTCCTCAAGCATCCATCATGTCTCAGGATGATCAAGAGAGCCTCCCTGTTTAAAGTGTCAAATGCTTTTGTCAGGTCAATGAAGACAGAATAAACAAGCTTGTTCTGCTCAATGCACTTCTGGACTTGCCTCATGGCAAATATGTCTGCTGTACTCCATTCTGGCCGAAAGCCACACTGCACCTCTGGGAGGTTCCTTTCCAAGACAATGACAAGTCTGTTCAGGAGAACATGGGCAAAGATTTTGCCTGCAATGGACAGCAGTGAAATACCCCTGTAGTTTCCGCAGTCTGATTTGCTTCACTTATTTTTGTATAGAGCCACAATGAGGGCATTGCGGAAGTCATCAGGCATCTCCTCTGTGGACCAAATGTCTTCTAAGATGTCTTGGAATGCCTGTAAGGTGTTTGGGTCTAGCGCTTTGTAAATCTTAGCAGGAATGCCATCCTGTCCTGTTGCTTTGAGTTCATCTGCGAGATCACTTTCTTGATCTTGTCAACAGAGAGAGGCAGGTCTAGGGCATCCAAGACTGGCAGTTGAGGAATCTGCTGTAAGACATCATGATCAGCTGTGGACAGCCTATTGAGCAGATTGAAAAGTGTTCAGCCCAGCATTTTTTCAGTTCTTCCTGGTCTTTGGTCAGGCTCGACCCATCAGATGACAGCAGGGGGGAGACTCCTGATTTAGAAGGACCATAAACTAACTTTATGGCACTAAAGAACTCTCTAGTGGCATGCATGTCTGCATAGCATTCCACCTGCTCAGCCTTTCTCTGTCACCACTCATCTTGCATTTCTTGCAGTTCTGCCTGTATTTTGGACTGCAGATGCTTAAACTTGTCTTTCTTTGAGACAGATGATGGATTGTTCTACCAGTCTGCATAGGCCTTGTTCTTGGCCTGGAGGGCTGCTGAAATGGACTCGTGGTTTTCATCAAACCAGCCTTGATGCACCCGGGTTTTCAGTCCGAGTACAGTTGTTGCAGTTTGTGTGATGACATCTTTAAATAGCATCCACTTTTCAGGACAGGTTCGTACAAGTGGTAAATTGCCAGAGCGTTTTTCATTAAGTACATCTTGGAAATGTTGGACTTGGCCTGGGTCTTGCAGTTTGCCAATATTGAATGACTTGCTGACAATCATTCAAACGTTCAACAGGAACAAATTATAAATATTCAAGGATGTACTCTCCTTTACTCTAAAATCACACTGGCTACAGCTACCACAAACTTGAGTACTTTCTGTAAAATGTGCAAGAAATCTTTATTCACATTGGTAACATGGTATACAGTACAGGAAGTTGTAATTTAAACTTAAAGATTAATATTTGCTATTTGTTAACTACAGTTAATGTAGTCTAAATGAATTAAGTGGCATAGACATTTAATTAATTAATTATGCCCATTTTAGAACAAGGAGATAGGATGGGACAGGGTATATATCTCTTCAATAACTATGTAAGAAACAAAGCAGCAAGGATTTAACTGAGAATTTGACTTCTTTTAGCTAAAAAGCTGCTGCTTATGCTAGAACTAATGTTCTGCTGTCATTCGCAAGCAGGCAACTCATGCCTCCTTAGCACAAATAATATACTTTCCAACTCTTCTCTCTACTGGCTGCCTGTTGTACCATAACCTCTTATTATTCTCAAGGCTGATGGGATGTGCTGGGACAGAATACAGAAAAATAATGGGAAACCCATTCTGTGAGGAAAGCATTCAGTAAACTTGGGCAGAGGTACAATAAATGTAATAACCAACAGAATGTTCTTATATACTGTAATCGTACAGTAGTAGATGTGCTTTAAAGAAAAACCTATGACATAGAAATTTAACAATAATGCTAGGAATTCTTTTCTTAAAAGTGTGAGTTGTATCATAACAAACAATATCATTTAATCGGAGCAGGATAATTGAACAAAGAATATATTGCATATTGTCTTTCATTTGTCCTTTTAAAGTTGGAATTCCTGTTATTTTATTGCCCTTTTCTAATCAGGTGAATGTTACTGGCAATTCCTTGAGAAGCAGTAAAATGCTGAAATATAACTGAGAATAAACAATACAAAAGGCCAAGCAAGGGTTCTTCAGATTTAATATATGCATACTTTCCTCTTTGCTGAAATTGTTCTGAAATACTGTTCTGAATGACCATGACACAAACTAAACCCAAAGTCAAAAATAATTTACTATTTATTTTCTCAAAGATGATAAAATGCTTTAAATATCAACAGTTAATGCTTATCCACACTAGCTTTTACAGCAGACTGAATGATTAGTTTAGTTCTTTAAGATGAGAGATCAAAACTGTTATATGATACAAAATTACATAAAATAAATGTTAAATAAAATATAATCTGGTTAATTATATACATGTCAATACCTATGAATTACAATGAATTCAAGCGAACAGTTCCTGAAATAGACCCAAGTCTTCCTTACAACAATTGCCATTGAGCAAAACTAAGCAACCTTCTTAGATATTTCATGGCAGGAGTCTGCTATCAGGAGTTATACTTCAGCCTCATCTGGCTTGTCCAGTCAGCCTGCTGCCAGCTGAGTGTTAACACTGAATGCCAAGACAGGCACAATAGATGGAGTAATGCAACAAAATATCTGGAACTGATTTTCTTGAATCTTCCCAACAAAGACAAAGATCATCTTGCAGAGGGATGTTCTTAAATCTGCCCTCCAAAACGATAGATGGCATAGCACTAGTCACACTCCACCTTTTATTAATAACATAGCTGTGGAGTCAGTCAATAGCATTAGATTTCTAGGGTTGCAGTTAATGAATAGTCTGACCTGGTCTCTTAACACCACATTTTTGGTGAAACGAGAGCAGCAACATTTGCATTTTTTGCACTGGATGAGGAAAGTACATCTCTCATCCTCCATTCTCCTTACGTATTATAGAGAGTGTACTCACTAACTGTATTTCCATCTGGTATGGAGGCTGTAGTGACTCAGACAGGAAGTCTGTGCAGAGGGTAGTAAGGGCAGCAGAGAAGATAATTGGGATCTCTCTGCCTCTCATCCAAGACCTAGCATATGTGCGCTGTTTGTCTAGAGCTCGAAAGATCATCAGTGATGCCTCCCATCCTCATCATGGCCTGTTTTCTTTGTTACCTTCTGGGAAGAGGTTCCACTGTATCCGATATAGAACAGCCAGACTGGGAAATAGCTTTGTCCCCCAGGCTATTAGATGTCTGAATGTTTAACTTCTCAAGGAATGTTAAATTCTCCCCCAGGCTAAATTGTCCCCCAGGCTATTAGATGTCTGAATGTTTAACTTCTCAAGGAATGTTAAATTCTCAAGGAATTAGCGGCAATTCCTTGAGAAGCAGTAAAATGCTGAAATATTGTATTTTAGTGTATGATTGTAAGCCAATTGCAACATAATTTCATTTTATTATGCACTTGGCATATAGTGTATAGCGGAATGACAATAAAGTTATTATTCTATTCTATTCTATTCTATTCTATTCTATTCTATTCTATTCTATTCTATTCTATTCTATTCTATTCTATTCTATTCTATTCTACTAAATGTAGCCTGCAAGAAAACTATTCTGTGTGGCAGACCAAATATTAGTAAATGAATGAACTGGCATAAAAGGCCTTCTGCACAGACTGCCCATAGAACTGTAGGAGGTAGTCTTTAATCCCTCTATACATCACATGTCATTTTTATCTCCAGAGATATAACCTTGTTGAAACAGGAGTGAGCTGAAAAGACACAGTATTTTAAATCGGTATTATGGTTTTTTTTCTGAGGAAAAATGAACTTGTCCTTGAGAATTAATGTTTGTGAGAGTCTTTCATACAGTTTACTTTTAATCAATATTTTAGCTGGCAAGTTCTCACATATGTCTCTATGGGAGGGAGGGCAGTTTCTAGATATAAAAGTGCCTTTGGAATCCACCAAGGTAATGCAAAGCATTACATTGATCAATTTATTTTGGACCAGTACTAATGCTCTCAAGTCCTTCTACAGGCAAAATTATGCATGCAAAGCATTTTGCTTAATACCTTAAAGACTATTACTGCTGCTGGCAAAATTATCACTGAGAAATAGAGCTATAGGGTTATGTATCTGTGCACTCAGATTTTAATTTTTCCAAGTTAAGATTAAATGAAAAGTAAATACCCTAAGAATTAAAATCCTCTGCTTTTTCAATTATGATATTATTTTTCTTCCAATTATGCATGCAATTTCCTTCTTGCTAATTTTAAATTTATCAGTTTGCTAATATAATCAAGCAATCTTGATTATATTAGTCTATTCAAAAATAATCGTAAATCTACTCGAAAATAAACTCCATTTATTTAAATGGAGTTTATTCCCAGCTGTGGATACAGAATTGCAATTCTACAGAACCTTATGGGGTAAAGAAATTTCTACTTTTTTCCTAAAATATTTCACCATCAATCAACAATTATTCATTCAGTAAATGAGGAGAATTCAAAATAAATTGGAAATAAAACAGCAACTATTTGATGTATTTATTACATCCACCCACCATGGATATTTATTGTTTATATTTTGAGCTATACCATATACTTGATGTTTTAACTGTTATTTAGCAAGCTGTCATAAGTCTGTTTGGATTTGGTGGGAGACAAATCTAATAATATACAAAGAAATAAATCTAGCAATACCATTCATCAGAAGATCTTCAAATGAAATCAACATGATACTTTCTGTTAAATTAAAAATATACATACAACAAAGGAATGTTTTATAGCATGTTTGGTGAGAAATATATATTCTCCGTTATGTTTGCAAGTCTCTGCTTATTTTTCCCTTTATTTGCCCTTGACAAACATACAAGAAACAACAAGTTTTTAATATAAGCAATGTGTACTATTTATGATAACCCTAAAGCTTGAGTACTTCATTTTATAGCAACTGATTACAAGACACTCCTGTAACTAAATAAATGCAAAATAGTGATTTTCAAATACTCTAAATATTAATATACTGCATACTTTCAACAAAAGTAAGTAACAAAACTGTGGCAAAAATAAGTCCACAGTTTACTGATATATAATTGTATTTAGATATCTTTGCCATATATCATATATGTTCTGATTTAGCTTTTTGGATTTGCTCTTTGGTTCATTTTCCTTACTATATTTCTACTTATTTTATTGTATTTGTGTTGTTTTTATATTGTAAACTGCCCACAGTTGGGCAGTACCAAAGTAAAAGTAAGTAAGTAAGTAAGTAAATACATTTAGTATTTGAATTTTTAAACATTTGGATGAATTCAGCCTTAATACCCTATTCTAGATGTGGATTTAGTCTGAATGAAGGTTTGATAATGTCCAGCCATTAATTTAAAGACTAGAAAGAAAAACAACTCAAAATCTGAAATTAGGAGAAAGTCATCATTATAAATACAAGACATAAACATAAAAAGTTAACTTTCATTTATAATTCAAAAATGGAATTCAAATCACAAATTAGAAACACAGTTTGTGGAAGGGAGCACAATTAAAGCCCCTTCCTACTAATTTATATTACAACAGCCCCTTAAAAATATAAAATCAGTAGAATTTTTCCAAATTGCTCATAATTTCACAGAACAAGAGTCTAGTAGGAAATAATTTGGCACAAATTCTCACTTAAAATTTTGAGTTTCAAATAATTCATGAGCTTCCCTCTCCTTCCTCCATTTGTTTTGGCATGGGCTGCCTACCTTGATGAGGCATTACCAAGGGAAAAGTATAATTTTGATCACATAGGAAGTTTCTGCTTCTCTTTCCTTTCATATCTGTTACATCATGTAAGTTTTCCCTACCCATCTACAAATGCTTACAAACAATCAAGAAACTTCATATTTTTCTGATTTGCTTTGAGTTTAGCTGTTAAATCTATTTTTAGTGTTTTGTTCCATATACCCATTAACTTTTCTATCCACTGTATGTATCAGAAAGATTAATGAATACACAATTTCAAGCTATGATTAATAAATCAGATTTTAAAGATGTTGTTGTCACTTAGCTTTTTTTTCCTGCAAGATATCTTAGCAGGCATCCTTTAGAAACCAAAGGATTTTCCTGCTTTCTGTGAGCTGGCAGATTCACTGGAAGAACAGATAAACATATAAGTTGCGCTGCTAACACTATACACTATACTAATCTTTTCAGAAAACAGTGATTTGAATGCCATGATTAATTAACTCAAATTCATGGCAGGAAAGTTGTCTGTCACCTCTTCAATCAGATACTCTAAAATGCCTCTGCACAATAGGATCTGCCTTGAACAATACGAAACGGGTTGTGGAAGCTAGTGGAGAACAAAATCAACCAAAGTAGGTAGACACTACAGAGGTGAGAGGTAGAATTCAGAGCATTTTAATCATACATGAGATTTACACTTTAGATATCCCATCAGGAGACTATGATCAGGTAGAGTAGTACATAGTTGGGTATCTCAGCAGTTTATCAGGGTTAGACAACTATCCATAGTTATCACTGCTCTTTACTCTACTCCAAGCACAGTAGATCCAAGGACTACTATTCATATCATGACAGGTCACAGTATAATGATATTTTAACACATTGTTCACAAGTTTTTTTTCATAAGACAATGACATTCTGGAACCATTCTCAGGCGTTTAACCCCATATAAAACTGCGACACATGGAAAGGATCACAATGGAATCAAAGGTTGTCAATTTCCTGTATTCATGCATATTTTTGTATGCATTTGTAACCTACAATTCCCTCCAAAGTAGAAATCAAGTCAGTTCAAGAAACCACTTTTCTACACAAAATAGGTTCATGACAGACCTTGGTTTTCATTTAAATCAGGTTCACCTTCTAACTTCCTAGCCTCCTGGTGCAATATGCTTTTATTTCCCTTTCTGGCAGCTTGACTACAGGGACATTTCAATAATGTCCTATATAATATTCATTAAAGAGATTAAGGAGATTTTATTTTATTTTATTTTTAGTTAATTGAATAAAAACAGTTGAATAAAAAGGACACCTTGTATAATTTAATCAACTAAATTATATATCTATCTCTATCTCTGCTCTATCCCTGCTCAACCAGGAGGGATTCAACAAAGCATTTTCTCTTCTCCAATTTTTCCAAAAATTACATCAGCTGATGAACTATGGTTACCTTTTGCATAAGATACAAAAAGAGTCAGCTTGAAGAGTGATGGTAGTCCACGTATATATAACTATATCCAACAAAACTTAGAAGTGGAGAAGGGGGAATAAAATGGGCAGAAACAAATATTGTCTCGATATTTGTTTCAACAGTCTCAGTCTTTTATACTGCCTTACTCATTTGCATACTTGGTCATTTTCATTCTTATTCCTGTCTCCCAAAGTCACTCCTTCTACCCACTACAATTTGTGCTGCACTTTGCACTGAGGCCCCTTTCTAGTCATTCAAAGTGGCTGAAAGTCAGTCACCTTAATGCAGGGTGAATTCTTCAGTAACAGCAGAGCTACTGCATGAAGGCCTTGTAGGAAAATATACATGATGGGAAAGTCCCTACTTTCACTGCAGAATTCAAAATGTTTTATATTATTCTGATCATAATAGATATTTGTTGTTGTTCAGTCGTTAAGTCGTGTCCGACTCTTCGTGACCCCATGAACCATATTGCGCCAGGCCTTCCTGTCCTTCACTGCCTCCCTGAGTTTGCTCAGTTTCATGGTCATTGCTTCAGTGATGCTATCTAACCATCTCATCCTCTGCCGTCCTCTTCTCCTTTTGCCTTCAATCTTTGAATTATGGAAATGAGGAATGCGGTGACAATTAGAAATATGATCTATGATCTGGATAGAAAGAGAGCATTAGAAAGAAACTTAAACTTGCTCCAGAATTAACTCTTTGATATAAGAGGAAGGGAAAACACTGTCAGGCTTTCAAGATTCTGTTACTATAGCCTACATCAATAAAGTAGAGTTTCAGTAATTCTTGTGCGATCTGTTTCCTGGCCCTGCCTGTCTGAAAGGGCTGACAATAGCATAGTTGTCTTGTAACAGTAATTCAAGATTAGAATATTACTCTAATTCTTATATTGCATATTATCTGGAGAGGATAATAAAATGCAATCCTCTGAAAATCATAGAAATGGACTCTATTCACTCACCTACAAATTAGGATTGACCCTATTTTATAATATTTTCACATGAAATAGCAAACAGAAACAGTTAAAATATGAAAGCAGAAAGCTTTAGTGCAATTCAGTAACAGCTATCTTGCCTTAAGCCAAACATTTACTACACTAAAAGCAGACATTAACCTTTTCTGCCCACAGAGGCAGGTATCAAGAGAGCCAAAGTCAAGAGCCTGTTAATCAGACCTACAGAGACACTAGAGGCAAAGACTTATTCAAGCCAGTTTGCATAAGATACAAAAAGAGTCAGCTTGAAGAGTGATGGTAGTCCACGTATATATAACTATATCCAACAAAACTTAGAAGTGGAGAAGGGGGAATAAAATGGGCAGAAACAAATATTGTCTCGATATTTGTTTCAACAGTCTCAGTCTTTTATACTGCCTTACTCATTTGCCAACAGATGGCTTCTTTCAAGCTCTGCTGGCATTCATGATAATAATATCTCCTCCAGCCTGAAGAAGAATGCAAGATAGACATGACAGGGCCTACATACTTTGTCCTCAATCTTCTTCCCTCAAAATTGACTTTAGCAGTAAAGTCACAATTGAAACCAACTTTCTTATTCCATCTGAGCAAGGAAGCATATTTTCATTTTTGTTTAGTAACTAGTCTTTAAAACAATGTTTTCAGGTCACAGTAAAAACAAATTATTGTCTCAGGAAGATAAAAAACACGAAACTAACATAAACACTAATGTCAACATATAAGTAGGAGGCATGGGGGCCATGTTTATTTAATTCTTGTTCCTTATCTGTAAACACAGGAATATTTTCTGTGAAATAGCCACATTTAAATTATTAATTTAGATGATAAAAAATATCAGCACTGCACCTAACAGTTTTCTGTACTAAAAGATATTCAGACTATAATTTTAGGAAGACATCCTTATGACAGAAGTACTGATGAATTTCTTTTATCATTTTTTTTGCATTGAAATAATATAATAAGAACATAATGTGAAGAACATACTATATTATTGCATTATTCAATATATCATATTGAAAATAAAATTATTACATAACATTAGTATTTTTGGACAATGTATATCTCAATATTGCAATAAATAAATAAATTTCCCTTAAACAACTATTACTTAGAGTCACTACAGAAAGAAAGCCCACATTATTGACAATTTCCATATTTTAAATGCAAATAATGCAAATACCTTTCTAATGCTAAAACATATTTTAGCGCCTCAAGTTTCTAATTATTATCTTTTTTTTAAAGAATACACATTTAAATGTTATTGAGGCAAATAACTACACGCAAACTGGTATATACAGTTTGGAGACTGCCTGAGAAACAAAAGGTTATTTTAAGGAAACATTTTTTACTAATTATTAATTACCACCTGTATAACATTTATTAATAAGCTGTACTGCAATTGCTTCTGGACTGCTGGCTGAGCAAAAATGAAGAAAAATTTCTGAATTCCTGATACTGATACCAGAATAACCATAAATGTTTTCATGAAGCATACATTTTAAGTAATTTAATTTGAAATATAGTAGTTGTGTCCCTCTTATTTCAAAAACAACTGAAAAGAAAAGTATGAGTATGTTTCAATACAAATCTTGTAATTTATTCTGAAGTAAATGAAACCGTTTATATGGTTTTAAAATACATTTAAGGACAGTTTCAATATTCCTGTTTCAGGCAGCATTTATAAAAGGAAGTGATTGCTATCAAATTCACCAGAATTGTCTAATTTTCATAACATTATTGGAAGGTAGCATTTTCAAAGACTGACTATATAAATGGTTAATGTAAGGGTCTTCTTACAAATATAAATTAGATATCTATTTAGTTCCAAAGTGAACAGCAATTTATAGTATTGTTAAGTTTGCTCAGGAATATTTCATGAACAATTGCGTCAAAGTAGTTTAAATATTCAAGCACGAAATATCATTTCTATCTACTTCCTTACTGGCATTCTCAAAAATGTTTAGCAGATTAATAAGATTTACTTTTGCAGAAGCCATAACTCGTCTTCAATGAAACCAAGTTCACTCTGCTGTTTTCTGAATCAGCAGTGGTTTTCATTTATGGAACAGGAGGGAAATGTAAAACATGCTACAAGACAAACAATTGTCCTTCCATTCTGTGTGACACCTCCCACTATTGTGAAAGATTGCCAGCTACCCAAAAGAGTGTTTGGAGATGGACTGAAACTAATTTCCTTTATTCTGATGATACTGGATCATAGAGCATTCTGGCAGTGGAGTGATATCCGTTGGATATAACCCTTTATACAACAACAGTTTCAAAATTCTGTGATAGGACAATTTAAAAGTAATCTAATACAATAAAGGAATTATTCATTTAAAATGAATGCATTTCTCATATTTAAACCAGCTAAATTATTACCAGTTATAGAAAATGCAGCAGATTAACTGTATCATGACCTTTTAAAAAATCACTGAATCAGACTGAGTTTAAAAAAAACATTTTCCCATTATTTCATTCATATAAATAGCAGAAACTGAATTTTAAGACAGTTACCTGTGCACTGTCCTCCATTTGTTGGATCTCCATAATAACCTGGCATGCATGCTTCACACTGTTTTCCTGTAGTTAGATTTTTGCACTGGTCACACACATTGCCACTAATGCAGGTGCTATGTCCATTGCATTGGCAAGCTGCAATTAAAACAAAATAACCAGGTTTTATATATTTGGGGAACTGAATGAAAGAGCAAAATAACAGTCATTCTTAAAAAACATAGAACAGTGTGTTTAGCACTTTTTAATCAACATACAGATTTAGTAAAATGGATAAATATAAATTTAGAATAGTTGACTGAGAACTCCAAAGAATATACCTTGGATATATAGTTGCCTGTGTGCAATCTAATTTCTTTTATTAGGAACCTTGGATCCTGTTCCTTTGCTGCAGTGATGGCAATGCGGGGGAAAATGCATATTGCAATCCAGTGACAGAGAGAAGGCGCAATGAGACAGCTATGCTAGAAAAGAGCGTAGATGTTGGCCACAGAACACCCCCAGATCAAGGGCAGCCTTTGCATTCCAAACACCTGCAGGGGCTAGCAGAACATATTAAGGAAGATAGCGAAGGACACCCATAGAAAAAGGCAACTGCCAAACAGACTGGAGAAAAAGGGTCCATTTCTTCCTATAGCAGCAGCAGTGTCCAGTAACTCAGATTCCTTTGTGAGAACACCAAGGAAATTTATATTATTGGCCATGGGGAAACAGTCAAAGAAACAACCAACACATCCACCAGTTTAACTCTTTGGCTATGTAGTGCATTGCCTGGTGAAATCTGTGGAATATTAAATATGCAAATCTCATCTGCAAGTACTAATTAACCAGCTGCCAGGGCCTGCTATAGTTGTCCAAAACTGCACAAGCAATATGATGTTTTTTATCCTGAGGAAAACCATTATATCCCACCCTAGCCATTCCAAACTGAACTGATGCACTATTCATGAAAATCAACTTTCTGCCTCTTAGTCTCCCCAGCCTGAACATTTTTGAATGCCCTTATTACTAATTACCTCTTCCTGCTGCTAACTTACATGGGTCATTATTCCTTACTGTCCATCCACAGTGTCCTGTGCTAAAATAGCATCTCTGCTTGCTTCTTAATTTGGCACTTTAGTTAGCTATGAGTTCACTACTTGTGGCCAGAATAAAGCAGGGTGCTATACCAAGGTTGTGCTAATGTACAAACCTAAAGAATACTTGCACCTGTCAGTCATGGCAGTTCCTTCAAACAACCTGCCTTCTCGGTCACCTGCCCTTTCATCTCTCTGCCTTTTTAAGAGATTGTTTTTTAATCCCTCATCCTGTAAGGGACACTGTGAAGAAAGAGTTCTGTTGGGACTCAAAAGCCAGGATATGTATGCATTGATTTTGACATCAAGGATGAATTTCTGATTATGGCTATATGGCTGCTAGCTAGTAAAAAGGTAAGATAAGTGCTATCAGGCAACACTACATACTAGGACTGTGTGAAGCACTGGAAAACGGTGCTTTGCAACTAACTGGAATATGTAGAAAGCACCAGTTTTCAAATCCTTAAAGCAGCTAACAGAACATGAGCTATTCATATAAATGCCAATTATTATGCTGATAAAAGAAAACATTCTTTATAATGTGGGTCACTGGTAAAATACTTTGAGCCTGTTTACAAAATTGGGTTCCCAAGTGTATCTTTGACACTCAGCCATTGTGTGAAGTAGACGTACAGATGAGCTTTAGTAAATACCACAATTCCTTATATTGCTTATACAGTGATCTATCTTAGAGATAAAAATATAATATATGAACCACAAAATCCTTTTCCCAGAAGCATGACAAGAAGTAAAACCTAAGGCATGATATTAAGGAATAGGTGAGTCAGTTGAATGATTCATATTAATTAAGAAAATCAAATAAATGTTTTTTAAACATACATGTATAAAGCCCTTCCAAATCACTGAACTGATCTGGAGGCATCTGATCTGATGACAGAATTTGGCTTTCTGATTTAAGTTGAAGATTCAACTATTGATTTCAAATGCTTCTCAATTCAGTGAAAATATATATCTCTATACATTTATATCTATGCAAATAAGGGCATGGTCAATTCCTGGTGGTTTCCACTGATTTCTAGACCTAATGAATTGAGTGAATTTAATTTAGACTGATTCACTTCAGGCACTGGATACAGAATCAGCAACCCCCACACAGTATATCTAAATATTCTTTTCTGTCCATTCAAATATTTGGAAAATTCAAAATAATAATCCTGTTGAACATATAATTGTGCTAACATTATCTAGTTTCAATTAGAAAGAACTTCCACCTAATACTTACCAGTATTCCTTTAAAATACTGATTGCTTATTTTTAAGTGGTCTTATTTTACTAGATGCCTACTATATACAGTTGAAATAGGTAAACTCAATAAGTAATTTTCACTATACTGTATGCTTCACCTATTAAACAAATTATACTTCGATGCTAGTAAAATAAAGAGAGGTTAATGGGATTAGTCTCATTGGTTTTATATGAGCAGATGTTACATTCTTTTCCTTAACATGGAGCATGGCTAAACTGTTTTGATTCTGTATTTATTTGTTTCTTTTTATTGAATTACTTCCTATAATGCTGATTAACTAAAGATTGCCATGTAATTTAATTAACCTGATAATGGTCACAAATTTGGGAACAGCTAACTGGGGACTTATTAGTCTTTGTGTTTATTTAGCATTAAGTTCACTATAAATTGCAGAGAGTTAAATTAAACTAATTAATCAGCAACATATAATTTTAAATAGCATTGCTAATGACCATTCACCATAGACCTAACAATCTGGATGAAGATGAAGATCTTCCAATAAGGACTCAAAGTGTCTCTTGAAACATGTTTACCTTTTTCCTTCTGATTATCACTCTTCTTGACATTAGTCCTTTGTGTGTGTGTGTGTGGGGGGGGCTGTTTAAAATAAATGCTGTCAAGTAATTAGGAATCATGCATTAATACAACAATAACAATAGCCAGATATGAACTGCTTTTTACCACCAAGAATCTCTGTACTACTTTCATCCTAAAAGTGTGGTTGATATGAACATTCCTCAGAAAAATGGGAATCTTTTCATAGGGCTTATGGTAAATGCCCCTCTTGTTTCAACTCTGCCTGTTTTTGTGTTAATAATCTGTACCTAGTATAGTACTGTTATTTTTTAACAAAAGAGGCAATAAGTAATGCTGTGGTAAGATGCTGTGGTAAGTAATTTTGCCCTGATCTCTATGGCTGTAATAGCTATTACCTGGACCACGTTTGTTTCTATAGGCCTTTGGAAACATTAGGGATATGTATTACTATTGGTGGAATTAAAGTATGAATAGTCAATCTTTTTTTAGGTTGAGGATCACAATAGTGTTTTGGACTGAAACAACAATTAGGCAGAGCCAAATGGAAAATTTGGCAAGACCACTACTTCATTCTTTTTCCAAAATCTCTTCTCTTCACTCTTTCTAACACATTCCTTCCATCACCTGGTCCATGAAACAGATTAGGAGAGCTGCTCTTACCTGAAGTCTGAACTATTTTCTTGAACAGTGCTTTTGAAATAAGACTGAGGCCCACATGTGGTCCTAGGCCTATAGGAAACCTGGCTGTTTTAAAGAGAAATTTTATTCTTTTTTTTTTTAATGAAATATAGTGGCCTAAATTGATTTATATTATGTTGTATGCTGTTGTTTTTATAGCTAAGTGCTTCAAAAAAGAGTACATGTTATATTAAAAATAAATAATAAAATTAAATGTTCACTATGTTTATTGTCCCAGATGCTACAGTGAGATTGAATTGCAAACAGATACTTAATCTCTTAAGAGCTCAGCTAAATGTGATATCTATTACATACCAGAACACCAAAAATCTATTCCTCTTCTAAAAAAATTAATTTTGGAAAACTGCCAGTTCATCCCTAGAATGACTGGATTAATATGGTGGAACATTTTGGAGTTCCCCAGAATGTTTAGCTCCCAAATATGGAACATTTTATATATGCTTGGTACTTACTGTAAATTTGTCAAGTCATAAAGCTCTAGAATCCCTATGCATATTTATCAATAGTCTAGTATTCAAGGGGACTCCAGGAAGAATATTTCATCTATGTCCTAGCTTTGGTTATAAAAACTTCTTCATATTTTTAAAACATTATTTATACTATTTCTGTCTTGAATCAACACAGCATATGAAGAGGAATTTCAATAAAAAGATCACTTTTTGAGCCATTTTTCACAACTTTACATAACAGCATACATCTTCAGTATGATTTAATGTACCTGAAATTTGACATAGTTTTAAAAAGTGGATACAAGGGATATTAAGAATGAGAAATGTTTTATTGATCAGGATCTGTATTTGAAAAACTTTAAAAATATATTAATAAATCAATCAACAAAACATGACACACAATTTATCCCATTTTTGGAAGTAAATGATTAACCTTCCATAATTTCAGTGATACAAGTGGCAACAACAATAACAAATTCATCCTACCTGGGCATTGGATAAAAGACCATTCATAATTTTTTTCTTTAGGACAAAGGTTGTTGTCAATAATTATTTCAGTAGAATGTATCCCACTGAACTTCACTGGCCCCCTTGCTGAACCTTCCACACAATGGCCTTTGCCTGTATTACTGGGATCATTGCACCATCCACATCCTGGGTGTTCCAGACACTGACCGCAAGTCCTCAGTCCTGAACAGTTTTGAGCTGTAATACACAGAGTAAAGAAAAGTCAGCAAAAGCTGAGTTTGCGTGAGAGGGCTTTAGAACAATTAAGGACATGAAATCAGATTGATATCATTCAACATTACTACCATTGTTGTATTTAGCAACTGTATAACATCTATGGCTGTATAACTTCTATGGCTATAGATGTATCAGATATAAACAAAACTAATGCCAAACTCAGTAAACTTGTATAAAATACTTCAACATAATCTTTTTTTCTTTTTGGTGCCTTTAAGTCAGGACTCCTGGTGACTATCTGGACAAGTCCCTGCACTTTTCTTGGCAAGATTTTCAGAAGTGGTTTGCCATTGCCTTTTTCCTAGGGCTGAGAGAGTGTGATTAGCCCAAGATCACCTAGCCAGCTTCATGCCTAAGGCAGAACTAGAACTCACAGTCTGCTCATTTCTAGCCTGATGCCTTAACCCAGGGGTCCCCAAACTCTTCAGCTCATTGACCCCTTTGTTAAGTTTCAGGTTGTTCACTGATCTCCAAACATTAATTATATGAAAATAGTTTAATAAATACTACTTTAACAGTACTACAAATAATAATATTAACAACAACAACAACAACAACAACTCCTCTTTGGATAGACCGATCGAGCCTTGGGGGTCAATATTGACTACTTTGGAGTAACCTGCTATAACCACTACACTGAACTGGCTCCTTCAAGTCAGTTTTTGACTCCTGGCGACTGCCTGGACTAGGGTCTTCAGTTTTCTTGGCAAGGTTTTTTGGAAGTGATTTGCCATTGCCTCCTTCCTAGAGCTCAGAGATGGTGACTAGCCCAAAGTCACCCAGCTGGCTTCATGCCTAAGACAGGACTAGAACTCACAGTCTCCCAGTTTCTAGCCTGATGCCTTAAACACTACACCAAACTGATAATTTCAATACAATCTCAGGGATACAACTTGTATATAAAAAGTGGTTGAACAGGAATCATAGGAAAACTTAACTGAATATTTTTGACAGTACCATTTTTGTCCAGGGATTTGACATGTAGAACTATGTGTTATGGGAAGCTTTATTATTTTATCATGCCATTTGGCTACTCCAGAACTTTTCTTCTTTCTTTGGGAAAAGATGGCATCCCAAAAGATGATCAAAATAGCTTCAATGTGTAACCACCTAAACTTCTCTTTTCAAAGTCATTTTCTGTATTTTGGGGCCTCTTGGCCAATAGCATTGTCCATGGTATCTTACTGAACTGCCTACAGGGGTTGGGAAGTAGTCTTCTGCAGTGGTTCCCTACTGAGCTGTTTCAGTCAGTGGCAATGGGGGAGAAGTCTACCTGATGGCTCTAACACATAGAGCACCACAGTAACATTCTCCATATATTTTAAACATCTATTTGAAGTCACTGGGTGAGGTTATCCAACAATTCAGGATGCAATATTATCAATGCTGATGATAACCAATTTTACCTCACCACCCTGGACTGCAGAGAAGATGCTGCTAATCTCTTAGTGATTGGAGGCTGTAAGGGTCTGGATGAGAGAGAACCGACCAAAGCTTCACCCAGATAAGATGGAGTCACTGTTTACACATTGTTTATACATTGATGTTCTTTGTCAATGACAATGTTGTCTCCGGATCAGCAAGCATTACTTTTAAAACAGTAGGTTTGCAATTTGGGGGTCTTTCTGGACTCACAGGAAGAACAGCAGGTGATGTCCATGGCTACAGAGGGGCCTTTGCCCAACTTTAGCTGTTATGCAAAATGCTTTTAAAGGGCAGCCTGATGTAGAATGCATTACAATAGTCCAATCAGGAAATAACTAAGGTATAAGTGACTGCAAGTAGTGCTTCCTGATCCAGGAACCATTAGAACTGGTGCACAAGTTGAATTTGACTAAGGTCCTTCTGCCCATTCTGCCATGTGCTCCTGAAGCAAAAGCCATGAATCCAGAGACCCCCAAATTGTACACCAACTTTGTCTGGGGGAGTCCACATCCAGTGGGCCCTAAAATCCATAGCCACTCAATCCTACTAAGGTTGAATTGAAGCTTGTTCTTATCATTAAGGAGGAGGAGAACAATTGTAAAACCATGCTCCCACTCCAAACACCTTAAGCTGGTCCAGAAATATAGTGTAATCATCAGTATCAAAGGTTGCTGGAAAGATCAAGGATGGATACATTAGCCCTATCCCAAGCCCACCAGAGATCATCTTTAAGGCACAATCAATGTGGTCTCAATACTTGAAACTCAATTAAAAAGAGACTAGATAATTTGCTTACTCCAAGGCCCTTTGGACAGGCAAGTCTACCACCTTCTCAACAACTTTCCAAAAAAAAAAAAGGTTGGAGACCAGATGAAAATTGTCCAGTACTATTGGATCCAGCAATGGCTTTTTTAAAAGAGAACAAACCACTATTTCCTTTAAGGCAGGGAGACCTGAAAGCCAACTGACACCCAGTGCAGCTCCCCAAGTACTGGTGTTAGATGGGTACTCATAACCACTTGAGCCACTGCATTCTAGACCAGCTGTAGCTTCTGAATGCTCTCAAGAGCAGCCCCACATAGAACCCATTACAGTAGTCCAGCTGAGAAGTGACTAAGGCATGAGTGACAGTGAGTAAAACCTCCAGTTTCAGAGGGGGGTCATGACTGGTGCACAAGATAGAACTGTATGAAGGCCTTCCTAGCCACAGCTGCCATCTGCCCATCAAGGGAGAGCAGGACCCCAAATTATGAGCCAGTTCCACTCAGGGGAAGGCAAACTCATCCAGAAGTAGAGGTGATATTTCTCTAGAATTGGATGGCTTCCAAACCAAAAGCTGCTCTGTCCTGTGGGATTAAACATAAGTCTGTTCCTCCTTATTCAAACTGTAACAGCCTCCAGATACCTAGATACTGCTTTGATAGCCTAACCCATTTTATGTAAAGTTAAGTATCATCAATGTAGATGGATGATAAACCAAAGGTTTCATGTAGCTGTTTAATAAAGCCCTGAGGATCTTAGGGCTCAATCTCTTCCCCCCATCACCACCAAGTGGAACCACCTCTTCAGAAGGGAGGAGAATTACAGGTAGACCTCATTTAGCGATTGCCTTGTTTAGAGACTGTTCAGTTCCAACAGTGATGAAAAAGTAACTTTACAACCAATCCTCACATTCATGATCTTTGCAGGTCTGTAAAGCAAAGGAAACCTGAAGTAAGATCAAAAGCACAGTCATGGTTTCATTTAGCAACCACTTCACTCAATGACCAAGTTGCCAGTTCCAACTGTGGTTGCTAAACAAAGACTACTTGTACTGTGTCACAGTGCCCACCTTTCCCAAACCTGGAAGACTGTGCAGAATGTATATATAATTTCCTTCTTGACTATAACAAGCAAGTTATGTAACTATGTTCAATCTCTGAAGCTTATGCTGTAAAATAAGTTTCTAGATATAGAGTTCAATGTCTAGAGAATTGCCTGGTGTAGCCTAATTAGACCTCTGCTTTAGATACTCCCTCAACCCTCCTCTTAAAGCAACTTATCGTTTTCCTAAAGTTGTCCTTAGTTGCCTCTCATTAAATAAATAAATAAATAAATAAATAAATAAATAAATAGTTTTTCTATTGTTGGCCTCATTGTTAACATGCAATTGAACTGATCTTCAAATGAAAATCAAAGCACAGTTAAAGTTTTAAAATACTTGTGCTGCATTATTGGCTGATTCTTATAGAACACCACTTCTAAGAGGAAGAACTTCTGAGTTTATCCATTAGTGATTATATGAATTTTGGTGCTAGACTTCAGACCTTTGAATTAAACAACTTGCTTTGTTTCTCTATTACTTCATGTTCTCAAATAAATGCATCTGATACTTACAATATAATGATTCAAATAAAAGCATACCATTTTGACAGGCCACGTAAAGATCAGATAATCAATACAAAACTGCTGGAAACTGACACAATTATATCCTTAAAAGAACACTGTTCATGCTCCAAAACACTATTAGGGAAAAGTATACCATAAAATGTACCTGTAGAACAACCATCTGTAAAAGTCAATTAACTGCTTATTCTACATGAATTAAGAAAGCTATGTACACTCCCTTCTTATCTGAATTCAACTTTGACTTTGATGAAAAGGAATGCATAAAATATATATTTAAAAAATAGTTTATAAACTTCCTTATTCTATTTAACAAAAGTTCACTTGGAAATGGTCACAGAACAAATGCACACAGTCCAGTTCAGCACTAGTCTATTTAGTTATTTAAAGAGGACACAGGCAGCACCCATAGCAGCCATAATGTTAAAATGTCACATATGTCATGAAATCATCAGGCAATGACATCATATCTGATGCTAGTACAGAAGTCACGTCATTTGTCATTTACTTCTCCCACCCCCCATGTAAGACAGTATATAATGGAAGTCCTAATTACACTGGAGTTGCATTTATATAGATGAATGGGAAACAAATTATTGTCCTAAAATGTTATATTAAAATGTAATAGATACCATGAATCATGTACCAAAGTACATGAATATTTATTATTTTAACCTAATGAGAAAGGAAATGTCATTACATTATATTTTATCTCACAGTATCCTAAGTGTGCTAGTGCTTTATTTATATAAATGAAAAATGTAAAGAACGTTAAGTAACAAAACATTTGAATTGGTGGATAGTGATGGGTGATGTTATTATATTGATATGTTATGATGTTATATCATTTTATTTTCTGGGAACTGCTTTTATCACTACGTACTACAGAAAATGCTAGATATTCAGTGAAGAGAGCTAAATGGTGGCATTTGCATCGGCTTTTGTTTCCACTTAGTTTGTTCAATTTGTTCTCTCTTGGATGTCTTAGGAATTGCACAAACAATTTCCCAATATGGAGCAGACAGTCCATCTCTCTTAAAATTTTATTCAAGTACATTTCTAAATCAAAATTACAGTAGTTGACCCAGAATTTTTCTTGCAATGCCATTACTGACATTAAGAAAACAAAATGCCATCCAGAACAGTAGGGATGCTAAACCATAGCACTAAACTAATGCAGGGTAGAATGGTAACATCCATCCTGTCCTATTATTAATTAAATGTGTTTGAAAAATAACTGATAAACCAATATTTACTCTAGGCAAAAATATAACTAAAGAGCTAAAAACATGTAACTTGGCAGTAATCCATTGATTTCCTTATAATACTTAAGCTATGTATTTTTGGAATATATTTGGAATACAGGTAGTCTTCACTTACCAACCATAACTGGGGCGGACAACTCTATCACTAAGTGATGCAGTCATAAAATGAAACATCACATGACTGTGCCCAACTTACAATGTTAGTTCCAGCTGTGGTCATTAAGCAAATCACCCATGGTTGTTAAGCATGACATCACATGACAATGATTGTGACTTCCTGCCAGCTTCCCCATTGACTTTGCTTGCCAGAAACCAGCTGTGAAAGTTGCAAACGACTATCAAGCAACCACAGGATGCTGCGACCACCATAAATGTGCCCCGGTTGCCAAGTGCTGGAATCACAATCACATGACTGTGGGGACACTTCAACAACCACAAGTTCCAGGACCAGTTGTAAACCTACTTTTTCAGTGCCGTTGTAACTTCAGTCACTGAACAAGCAGTTGGTAAGCAAGGACTACTTCTACTAATACATCAGTTGAATCATTAAAATATTCTTCAATATAAGTTCTTGCATAAAAAGCTAGTGAGCTGAAACTCTGACAACCCTTTTTTGTTATTATGCTCAAAGGAAATACAAATATGACTATGGATATGGATATATGGATGGATAAAGGTGTGTGTGCGTTCATGTGGCACATGGATGCAGTTCTTTACAAAGTATTGTCACATCAGAAGATCTGTTCATAAGGATGTAGCTAACTGTTCCTTCGATTTAAAGAAAGTACTTTTCTATTAGCCATGCAGATGCATCTTACACTGTTTTATTCCATGAGTCTCTGCAAAGAAGTTAAATTACACCATTCAGTGAAGAAGCTTTACCTGTTTCTTTGCCAGAGTTAATGAGTTAGCTACTCAGCTCTAGTTACAAACTATAGTCCATAGCTAGACCTTTCCAGTAACTGCCAACATCTAACCTGATTCTACTTAGCAGAAAGACAATTAGTTCCCCTGGATGTTACACTGTCATTTTTTCCATGGGCGGGATAGCAGGTTTAGGAGTTAATAATATTTTCGTCCTGTGATTTTTCTGATTGTAGAAAAGGACCATGCTTAGCATATATTATTTACTTATTGTTGTATTAAATTTGTAATTCTTTTTTAAAATCTGCAATCGACAAAATCAGACAATGGGTAATAACAACAGAAATAACACTTAAAAAAAATAGAAGCTAGGTAAGTGCTTCTTACTGTAATTTGTCTTTTTAAAATGTTTTTTTTCTAATTTAGCAATTCTACTCTCTCTTTTTTTTAAGATTTGTTTAAAATCCTTATTACTAAATATCTAAATACTTGAAACACAAGGGAATTTCTAGGCTAACTGGTATGTGCATGTGTGTGTGTGTGTAAACACACACACAAAAATATACATATTTATGTGTATATGCTGAACTCATATTGTAAATAAAGTTTTTGCTCTCAAAGAAAGACATTACCAAAACATGTTATTAGTTTTTCAAGAAGATGCCAACCAAACTATCATCTTGGTTCAATGCCTTAAATTTTCTTTCTGCTATGTCTTCTCTAAAAAAGCAAATAGAGAAACAAATACATTTATTTCATATTTAATCATACTAATGCTCCTTTGAGGAAAACTTTCCTTAATTTACACTTTTAAATCATGGCTCTGGTGTGTCTTGGGGGTCAAGACAAATAAAATAAATGTTATATTCTGTGTAACTGTCAAGCCAAGCCCAAGAACAACGATGAAACAGTCCAGTCGGGTATAGTTCCTTTATTTTCTAACACCTCAAAGACAGAATCTTGCCAAATTAAATCCACAGCTACTAGTGGATATACCCTGTGAGATTCTAGGGAGTGGCTAACCTGAACCTCTTACTCTTCTCATGCTCCCCCTATGGACTGTGTTGTCTTTTGCCTTTCCCCTGCTGGAATGCCGCCCCTTCCTATCCTGATAGCCTTGATCTCCCACATCACTCTCCTCCTCGTAGATACATTCCCTCACATCAACCTCTTCTATGAGGCACTAAATATTGAGCCAACGTATTGATAAATTCATGGGTTCAAAAGATGACTGCATAAACTTCTTGCTGTCAGATTTGTCCAAACTGAGTGGAAGCATGCCCTAACCTAGAGGCTGGCAACACAATGTCCAATAAATACTAGGACATCAATTGCTTCCCACAGTTAAATTATAGTTAAAATAATAAAACAATTTGAAGAAATTATTAAAATCTTATCAAATTCTGTGTACAAATACCAGAACTTTGCAAGATCTCATGAAAAATGGACCAACATTTTACATAACAGTGCCAAACTCATGTGCAGTGCTCAAGGTGAGATCATCAAAATCTCAAAGATTTCTAGCAATGGAGATGACTATGATGTCTGATGTCCTCTGATCTAGAACATTAGCTTTATCAAGTGGGCAAGGTTTCTGTTTTGACTAAATTCTGAACATTAAGCAATTGGGAAGGCAAAGGCAACTCGGAAAGATAGAAGAACAGTGATAGAGAAGAACTACCTTTCCATCATTTTTAGCAAGTCAAGCCATAAGCATGTTTCCCCAATTAATGACTTAAAGCTTCAAACAATGGAAAGTTACTTTTTTCTGCAAAATGAAGTCTTTGTTTTCTTTCTTGGCTGTAGAAAATAAACATGCCATTCTCATTGTCAGGATCTACGCAAGCCAGAACCTTCATTTGTTTTCTTATTGCTTTTACTTTTATTGCTAAGTATATATCAATAGGTGAATAGTGGAATGGTGGGAATGTTATTTTAAACCACTTGCTTGACCTGCCATAAAAAGGGGGGAGAGGAGGCCAGGTGCCGTTATCTTTATCTTGAAACAAGCATCCAAGGCCAAGAGGTGTGAGAACTGGGGCAAGGCGCGAAGAGTTTCAAGCGGGAAAGAAAACCTAGAAGGGGGGGGGAATTTGGGCTTAAAAGGACAAGGGTTTGCTTTGTAGAATTAGACTCAACAAACTATGATGCTGTATGCTTCCCCTGAATAAAGAAATCTCTGATGGAACTTTTGGACTCCAGAGGATTTACTGAACTTTGGGATTGAGTGTGCAGACTCTGACACTCATACTGTTACCATGTATCTAAAAGAATTCATCTCATACTAAGCTTTTGAAAAATGTATCAAGTACCCAATGCAAACTTCAGTCAAGTATTTGCTATGCACAGTAACATAAGTTCTCACCAGTATTATTTATTTTTATTTATCATATTTATATAGCCGCCTATCTCACACAAAGTGATTATTTTATGTATACTCGCTTCTGTGCAAATGAGCATAAATTAAAATTACCTATGGAATGCAAGTCAAAAATATAAATATGTTTTATTAGAATATTCTCTGTTTTGCACTCAAATTTCTAAAGGGCTTGATTCTGATGGAAGGTTATATATTTCTGTTCTACACAAAAATACAATTTAAGAAATAATTCTTTCTATATCTTATTGAACTGACATGCAATAAACCCTAATAGGTTTATTTAATATATATATTTTATAGCCTTGTCTAAAATGACAACTAAATTAAACAGACTTCTTCAACTGTACTTTTTTAAACATAGAACATAGGGTAACCTGGGTAGGGTAGCTACCCAAAAACAAATATTAAATATAGAAATTTGCAAAAGCTGAACTCAAAAATAGAGAATATAGAGTACTGCCTTCTACTGACCTGGAAACAGAGTAGACCTAAGGCATCCAAGATTAATTCACTAAATCAAACAGGAAAGAGCAACATATTTTTCAGAACATGCACAAACAATATTTATACCTATTTGCATCTAGTGGCATTAGTTGTTCAGGACTCATTAGACCATAGCAAATATCCAAGCTATTTAGGAAATCTAGAAGTTTCACATCATTTGCCAATTTCCATTAACAATTTCATTTATTTCTATAATTGAAATGGGCTCTTAAGGTTAAAAACAAAAAACCTTCCATATAATTTGGGGAGGATGGGGGAGCAATATTGTCAAATCATTGTTCTAACACTTCTGACCCTACCTCCAAACCTGAGTTATAATAATTTTCTGGAGCTCTGCTAATTTATCCAAATCCTGTTGGGAGTATTTGGCTACAATATCTGAAACATGTTGGAAGAAAGCAAGAAGCTAATCATTTCTATGTTATGTTCAGCATAATAAAGGTTAATAACAGTGGGTTTTCCAGGATAGGACTGAATGTTGCCTGGAAATCAAACTGGAGGACAGATATGTTTCAGAAAGTTATCCGTTAAAGGATCTTCATCTTTCTCGTACCCTAAATTAAACTAACACCCTTAAAAGGTTAATTCTAATCTCTTGGTTTTGTTTTGTTTTTTCCAATCAAAATTAAATAAAGTTTCAAAATGTATGGATTATGTCAAATCTCTTTATAAGGATAAGGCTGCTAGTAGGTCAGAAGAAAAATGGATACTGATGATATAAAACTCCACAATTGCATCTGCCCCAGCGTGAAAATGAGGGACAACATTAGAGAATCAAATGGATGAGAGAAGCTAATGAACAGTGAACCAAAGTAGCATATTGTTGCACTGAATCCTGCTTTCAAGTTCAACAAAACAATTTCAAAATATGATTGCTGCTCATATATTATTTGAAATAGGAGAAGAAATAAGAACTTTCTTAATCTAAATGTGTGTTTCTGTAAGTGCATGGAGGCACACATAGCACATACAGAGACTACTGAGGCAGCTACACATTTTGAGTGTGTGTGTGTTTGTATATTCAGGCCTCTTAAAATGTTTGTCCTCAGACTGGATTGTAAAGTGTAAAAGAATTCTGAAGTGTGGGTTTTCTCAAAACCCAAGGGATCATCAGCCTTTTAAGAATAGTAGAAATTATTCCTTCATGATGATGGCATTTTTTAATAACATTTGCAACTCAGCAAGCAAGCTATCAAGTATGTATATCTTTCTTTTAAAAAAATAAATAAATCAGTTATTTAAATAGGGAGCCAAAAAGCTATAGAATGCATGTGTCCAGTTCAGTACTATGTTCAGATGCTTGTGTTTTTAAGGTGATTGTATGTTTTATTTACCATTACCCTTGGGAGCTTTATACTGTGTCATATCATTGGTCTATATATTACTTCTACCACCTCTCTTAGCTTTCAAGAAGAGACCTAAAGTCCTATTGATTTTGAGACTTTCTATAAACAAATTACTGAGCTGTATATGATTATCTAAACATATACAGGAAAAATAAATAAATAAATGGTTCAAATTTAGACTGGAATTAGGAACATTTGCTTTAGCTTTTCCTTTTCCATCTCCTTCCCTTTATTTTGATGGGAAGAGTAATACATGACAAAGACACTGGTAGAATGAGATAATGTCTGTACATCAGTGACTGCAAATGCATTGTATAAATTACAGCTTCTCTCTCTCAGTATGATAATGTTGCATTAAAACCGCATAAAACAAGATAGTACTGTAATTTCATAAGTTGGAGAAACTTTTTTTTTCAAGTAATTTTACTAAAGCTTATAATTACAATAGTAAACACCATTAGAAACTAAAAGAAAGGTAGAAAAATAGAAAAAAATATTAAAGGTACAATGGGAAAAGGAAAGAATAGAAAGAATAGAAAGAAAAAAGAAAAGAAAGAAAAATAAGAATATAGTAAAGAAAAAGAAAAATATATAAAGAAGTGACTTCCTACATTCATCATGACAAGTATAAACAATTTTAGTAACTTTTCACGTCCTCTTAAATTACAACAAATGATCTCTTCTTCCCATATCCCATCTCTTATCTATAAACAGAGCCATAAAGCATCATTATTTCAGTCCTGGTGTTAGCAAAAGTCCATTAAGGGTTACCAGAAATAACAACATATCTATTTTAACCTTGGTCAAATAAACCAATTTTATATTCCTTCCTTTTACTTCTAACAATCTTAATGTTTAGTCCATTCAAATAATGTCATAGAACTTGATTTCTTTTCATTTCTTCTTTATCCCTTCTCACAAGATTCTTCAAAGCTTTAACAAGTCTCTTTTGTAAGTCCAATATAGAAAAGTTATCCAGATCACTCTCTTGGTTTATTGTTTACAGTGGGGCAAAAAAGTATTTAGTCAGCCACCAATTGTGCAAGTTCTCCCACTTAAAAAGATGAGAGAGGCCTGTAATTTTCATCATAGGTATACCTCAACTATGAGAGACAAAATGGGGAAAAAAATCCAGAAAATCACATTGTCTGATTTTTAAAGAATTTATTTGCAAATCATGGTGGAAAATAAGTATTTGGTCAATATCAAAAGTTCATCTCAACACTTTGTTATATATCCTTTGTTGGCAATGACAGAGGTCAAATGTTTTCTGTAAGTCTTCACAAGGTTTTCACACACTGTTGCTGGTATTTTGGCCCATTCCTCCATGCAGATCTCCTCTAGAGCAGTGATGTTTTGGGGCTGTCGCTGGGCAACACGGACTTTCCACTCCCTCCAAAGGTTTTCCATGGGGTTGAGATCTGGAGACTGGCTAGGCCAGTCCAGGACCTTGAAATGCTTCTTACGAAGCCACTCCTTTGTTGCCCGGGCGGTGTGTTTGGGATCATTGTCATGCTGAAAGACCCAGCCACGTTTCATCTTCAATGCCCTTGCTGATGGAAGGAGGTGTTCACTCAAAATCTCACGATACATGGCCCCATTCATTCTTTCCTTTACACGGATCAGTCGTCCTGGTCCCTTTGCAGAAAAACAGCCCCAAAGCATGATGTTTCCACTCCCATGCTTCACAGTAGGTATGGTGTTCTTTGGATGCAACTCAGCATTCTCTCTCCTCCAAACACGAGTTGAGTTTAGACCAAAACGTTCTATTTTGGTTTCATCTGACCATATGACATTCTCCCAATCCTCTTCTGGATCATCCAAATGCTCTCTAGCAAACTTCAGACGGGTCCGGACATGTACTGGCTTAAGCAGGGGGACACATCTGGCACTGCAGGATTTGAGTCCCTGGCAGCGTGGTGTGTTACTGATGGTAGCCTTTGTTACTTTGGTCCCAGCTCTCTGCAGGTCATTCACTAGGTCCCCCCATGTGGTTCTGGGATTTTTGCTCACCGTTCTTGTGATCATTTTGACCCCACGGGGTGAGATCTTGCATGGAGCCCCAGATCAAGGGAGATTATCAATGGTCTTGTATGTCTTCCATTTTCTAATTATTGCTCCCACAGTTGATTTCTTCACATCAAGCTGCTTGCCTATTGCAGATTCAGTCTTCCCAGCCTGGTGCAGGTCTACAATTTTGTTTCTGGTGTCCTTCAACAGCTCTTTGGTCTTGGCCATAGTGGAGTTTGGAGTGTGACTGTTTGAGGTTGTGGACAGGTGTCTTTTATACTGATAACAAGGTCAAACAGGTGCCATTACTACAGGTAACGAGTGGAGGACAGAGGAGCCTCTTAAAGAAGTAGTTACAGGTCTGTGAGAGCCAGACATCTTGCTTGTTTGTAGGTGACCAAATACTTATTTTCCACCATGATTTGCAAATAAATTCTTTAAAAATCAGACAGTGTGATTTTCTGGATTTTTTTTCCCATTTTGTCTCTCATAGTTGAGGTATAGCTATGATGAAAATTACAGGCCTCTCTCATCTTTTTAAGTGGGAGAACTTGCACAATTGGTGGCTGACTACATACTTTTTTGCCCCACTGTATATGTCCCTTTTAATTATTAAAACATCAGCCAATTTCTTTTGTATGTCCAATGTAACAACTTTTTCCATGTCATTCTTGTAGCCTGTCATTTATAAATCCACTTTCAACTCAGTCTCTGTCGATAAGACAGAGTAACAAGTAAAACTTGTTCCTCTTCCATAACATCGATTAGACACAGTCTATCCATAGAGACAGACATCACTGTTGACATTGTTAATATTAACTTTTGACTCCATTTTTTAAAAGTGTCCTTCAATATTTCCAGTGTTAGAATATTTTGCACCACTGTTAGTCAAGTCATGTTCTTCTCCTTTAATTGAAATCTTTAGTTCCCTCTAGTGTCCAATTTTTAAAATCTTATTATGTTTAAAAACAATTCAAAACCATTCAACTTTCCCACAGGAAGGATTCTTTATAAATAATTTCAAAATCTTATTTCAAATTTATCTGGACTCTTAATTCATTTATAACTTTCTAAAATGAAAGTCTTAAACAGCTTTTTACTGTTCATTTCAATTTTTTTAAAAGTTCTTAAGCTTGTAGTTAAAATTTTCTTTCATTAATGATTGAAGGCAGACTCACTGGTGTTTTCAGACTTGTCAATCCAAAGGTTTCTAATAGCTGAAAAGTAGTTAATAAGCAATTTATGAATGTGATTGGAAAAGGAAGTATGTGGACTTAGTGTCCTTTTAAAGGCACCAATTGCAGTTTGAAAAAGATGGCTATTCCCTCATCTCTCAATGCTCAAAACCTGCCGGGGGCCAATCTCCTCATAAGGAGCAACTGTCTGGAGCACTTGTGAGCAATCTCCTATACTCTTTTTGAACAGAGAGATTCAAAGAGCTGGTATATTCATTGACTCTTCATTCTTCACCTCAGTCGTTTGCTCCGCTTTTCATAGAGCCATCTTCAGTCTGCCATTTCTTCCTCTGGAAGTCCCACAAATTGGGGAAACCCTTAAGGATATGGCCACCAGGAAAAATGAAAAACCAAAACACATGAAGAAATGGAATATTTTGCAAAAGGTCATGGTTGCTGGCTGGCAGAAACCCACAACAGGAACACTCTATCCTGTGCTATTTCTTTTATCATTTTTATTTCTATTAAGTACCTTAATTAAGTATGTTCATTCAATATCAATGCAAATACTTACGAGAACAGGTGGTAGTCTGCCACTCTAAACACTGGCCATATGGAAAGGAGATGATGTAGGCATTTGAGTCAACACATCGTTTTGTGCTGCTACACCACATGCATTCCATGCCACTGCTGGTACAGTTGGAACATGTTGTCCTTAAAGAACATGGTTTTTTGCAGGGTCGAGCATTTTGGTTTGGACTAACTGAAAGAAAAAGAGAATAACAAAAAAAGAAAAGAAAAGAAAAGAAAAGAAAATTCAATATTGTTGCTGAATTATCATGTTTCTGTCTCTCTCTCTCTCTCTGTATCAATAGTTTTTTTTCTTTTTAATTTGTAATACTGTGCTATGTTATAGTAGAATTTATACTAATTTACACACTTTCTTCCACGCAGCAAACTTTGATTATATTTGTCTAGATTGTGAAATCTACAAATTATTTTACTTGAGCTCAGTTACTAACAAATGTGACACAACAGTATTTACATAATAAAACAACATACTTGAAGATATTTTAATTAGATGTAACAAACCATACTTCATACATAAAGACTAATTATTTACTTTGCAGGTGATAACTTCGCATTTTGCCTAAGGGCATTATTTAGCAAATGAGGCTTGCCTCCTGGCAACCATATTTGCAGCCAAAACAAATGCAAACAGAAAACAAGCTAAACATTTAAATGTACTGGGTTTTCTCTTCTTTTTACCAACACAATATATTCTGTTTTCCTAATATGATGCATGGTTCATGAAATGAAAATACAAAAGCTTATAGTGTATAATTAAAACAAGTAAAAAGCAGTTGGCTAATTAGTTAATGAGATGCTATCAAGTTGACTTTAATACTTGCTGACTGCAATGAGCAAATATTTGCCATCTCGGCCTGTCCCTAGTACAAGCTGTTTCAAGAATTTTTTGGTAATCTCCTTGATTCTGTCTATCCACCTTATCTACTGCCTTCACTTTGCCAAGCACAGCTGTTTCTTCTAGTTTATTATGCACTCATTTCACCTATCCACCCGTATGAGTTTGAGCATGCTGATCATTGCCACAAGCAAGCTGTCCAACTCTTTATCCCACTCAGGATCAACTGGTTAGACATGCTATTGTATACTTCTAAGACATTTATCTTTCTTCTTTCACTGTTTCTTAGTGTCCAGCTTCCACAGCCATCTATTACCACTGGAAATATCACTATTTTATTTTTTTTATCTTTGTTGTCATAGAGATCCTTATCCTTCACAATCTTGTAAAAGTTTGTCAAATGCAATTGCAACTGAGAAAGCCTATAAACTGATTAAATACATTTTCCTGGAATTTCTCTGATCTTCTTAAAAATGTCTTCCATTTTCCTCTCAACATGTTCCTCTATCTGTTGACATTCTTAACTATGTAACTGTCCTTGTCCTTCTTGATGGATGTTTGAAGTTTACATTCATTTGTTATGCATCCTTCTTGTTGCCCAAGGCTTTCATCTTCCATCTTTCCCTAGCTTTCTTAATTCTTTTTTCTAAAAGCCACTTAGATTTTTTCCTTTTTTTTTTTTTGCTTCAGTTATCAAAACTTTCTCAAGTTCTCTTTTGCATAAGTACGCTATATTTGTGCCATACATTCATCTTATATTCCGATTCTATATTCTTGCTGTCACATCTAATCTCTAATTTTCTAAGATTAAGCCATATATTGCACATCATTTATTTATGCTCTGTTCCACACTTTGCACCGGAAAGTGTTCAATCTGACCGGGTCGCACTTCTGCAGCTTCTATTTCTTATTATATAGCTTATTTCATTCAACTGTCCATCTGCTGCTGTCCTTGTATAGAATCTACATTTATGTTGCTTGAAGCTGATGTCAACAATAGAGAATAATTTTCACAAAATTCTATTACTCTGTGGTGTGAGGTACATGATGTGTGAACCTAGTCTAAGATTCCAGTTAAAATCCTTCAGAGAAATAAGATACATTTTTAAGAAAACATTCCCTGGTATACTTTGTAATTTAAATAAATTTAGAATTTAGTCAATACTCATTCTATTCATTATGCAACACTAAAAGTATTCCAGAAGTATATATGTCATATAGTAAGCTTTCTTACCAACAGGTTTCTCACAAACAAGGCCATCAGCCTTGGCTGTACAAGGATTTGCTTTTAAACCTGCCACTTCAGCCCTTTCAAGATAGGCACAGAATCCAGAATCATTTGGTTCTCCAGGAAGCCACTGCAATGTTGTGTTAGTAAAGGGAGACATATCATCCCATCCCCAGTAGGAGATGTTAATCTTGCGTAGACCCACCCAGGGAGATATTTTCTGTGAAGAAGAATGCAAAAAAAACCCCATATGGATAATCAAACATAGATATTTTTATTACATATTACTTCAGGCACATTAATGACATTTTGCACATTTTATACAATCATCTTCCATTATGTGAAATATATATCCTGTTTGTCACTGAAGACAAATTCCTTGGATATATTTTATACTTGGTCATTAAAGTATTTTGTATTGTATTTGTATATACTTACATTAACCACAATTTACTAATTATTGTTATGTCTTCCTAAAAACAATGGAAACATATGCTATTTGCGTAAGATTAATTCTGGACTATTTTTTCTAATTTCAAACTGAATACACATAGGACTATTTTCTACCTGATAGTTTGTTGCTATAACTAATAATAAAATAATTGAATGAATAAATAAAAACAAAATAGCCCCAAAGCCTGACAAACTAATAAAGGTAAATATTAGAGATATGCAAAAGTCATTCATTTGGGGATGGAACAAATATCCTTTTTGTTCTATGTACACTTTAAAGGTAATGAAGCTCAAGCTCAGATATTTTGGCCACCTAATGCGAAGAGAGATCTCTTTGGAGAAGACCCTGATGCTGGGAAAGATTGAAGGCAAAAGGAGAAGAGGACGGCAGAGGATGAGATGGTTAGATAGCATCACTGAAGCAATGAGCATGAAACTGAGCAAACTCAGGGAGGCAGTGAAGGACAGGAAGGCCTGGCGCAATATGGTTCATGGGGTCACGAAGAGTCGGACACGACTTAACGACTAAACAACAAAACACTTTAAAGGACACTTTAGGTAACATAGTGGACATCTTCTTAGCACTGGGCAATTTCTTATTTGTTTGTTCAATTTATAAGTCATTTCAATTATCCAAGCAACTCTAGGTTATGTACAACACATTAAAACAATAAAACAAGTAGAAAACAGAAATAGACATATTTATATCTGAGAGGGAAAATGCAACAGTGGCCACGGGATTGGAAAAGGTCAGTTTATGTTCCAATTCCAAAGAAGGGCAACGCCAAAGAATGCTCAAACTATCGCACAATTGCACTCATTTCACATGCTAGCAAGGTTATGCTCAAAATCCTACAAGCTAGGCTTCAGCAATACATGAACCAAGAACTACCAGATGTACAAGCTGGGTTTCGAAGAGGCAGAGGAACTAGAAATCAAATCGCCAACATTCGCTGGATCATGGAGAAAGCACGAGAGTTCCAGAAAAATATCTACTTCTGCTTCATTGACTATGCAAAAGCCTTTGACTGTGTGGATCACAACAAACTGTGGCAAATTCTTAAAGAGATGGGAGTACCGGACCACCTTACCTGTCTCCTGAGAAATCTGTATGCGGGCCAAGAAGCAACAGTTAGAACCAGTCATGGAACAACCGACTGGTTCAAAATAGGGAAAGGTGTACGACAAGGCTATATACTGTCATCCTGCTTATTTAACCTATATGCAGAGTACATCATGAGAAATGCCAGGCTGGAAGAATCACAAGCCGGAATTAAGGTTGCAGGGAGAATCATCAACAACCTCAGATATGCGGACGATACCACCCTAATGGCAGAAAGTGAAGAAGAACTAAAGAGCCTCTTGATGAGGGTGAAAGAGGAGAGTGCAAAAGCTGGCTTGAAACTCAACATTAAAAAAACTAAGATCATGGCATCTGGACCCATCAATTCCTGGCAAATAGAAGGGGTAGAAATGGAAGCAGTAACAGACTTCATTTATTTGGGCTCCAAGATCACCGCAGATGGAGACTGCAGCCATGAAATTAAAAGACGCTTGCTCCTTGGGAGGAAAGCTATGGCAAGCCTAGATAGCATATTAAAAAGCAGGGACGTCACCTTGCCGACAAAGATCCGCATAGTCAAAGCTATGGTTTTTCCAGTAGTAATGTATGGCTGTGAGAGCTGGACCATAAAAAAGGCCGAGCGCCGAAGAATTGATGCCTTTGAACTCTGGTGCTGGAGAAGACTCTTGAGAGTCCCCTGGACTGCTAGGAGGTCAAACCAGTCAATCTTAAAGGAAATCAACCCTGATTGCTCATTGGAAGGATCGATAATGAAGCTCAAGCTCAGATACTTTGGTCTAATGCGAAGAGAGATCTCTTTGGAGAAGACCCTGATGCTGGGAAAGATTGCAGGCAAAAGGAGAAGAGGACAGCAGAGGATGAGATGGCTAGATAGCATCACTGAAGCAATGAGCATGAAACTGAGCAAACTCAGGGAGGCAGTGAAGGACAGGAAGGCCTGGCGCAATATGGTTCATGGGGTCACGAAGAGTCGGACACGACTTAACGACTAAACAACAACAATATCTGAGAGTCAGTTTAGTGTGGTAGTTAAGGTGGTGGATTAGACATTGGAAGACTGTGAATTCTAGTCATTCCTTAGGCATGAAAGCTGGCTCAGTAACTCTGGGCTAGTCATTCTCTCTCAGCCCAATCCATCTCACAGTATTGTTGTGAGAAAAATAGGAGGAACAGACATTATGTATGCTGCCTTGGGTTGTGCATAATAAAGGTAGAATATTTTATAAAAAATATAAGAAACCAAGAACCAAGGAATAAATCCCAATATCAGTGCAGGGTCACAAATTGTGCTCCCCAGGGCCTACTGAGAGAGATACTTATTAAATGATAACAGGCCATGTAGACTGCAATGGGGAGGGGGCAGTCTATCCCACAGGGCACGGGCAGCCATAGAAAACATACATCTTGAAGGATCCACAACCACCAATATAATTTTAACAGTTGGGACTTACAGCATGCCTGTTCTACTAGAACTAATCGGATGACCAGATGTAACTGGAAAAAGGTGGTCCCACACTTAACCAGGTCCTGAGCCATAAAGGACTTTATAGTTGATGACAAATATCTTGAACTTCACCCAAAGGCTAACTAGCAACCAATACAGTTCACACAGCAGAGGTTTGACCCAGGTGAAACAAATGCACCAATAACCACTCATGAACAACTTAAATTTCAATGTTCTTCAAAGACGGCACTATGTGGAGTATGTTACAATAGTCCAACTACAAGGTGACTAAGCTCCCCACCCCCCACACCAATTCAGGAAAAGATATACTTGGTGCACAAAATGGATCTGTGCAAAGATATTTCTTTCCACAGTTGCTACTGCTCCTTGGAAAAAAAAAAAGGGAAGACCCCCCCACACACAAATTATGTCCCAGTTCTGTATGGAAAAGTACAACTCCATCAAAAACTAAAGTTGGTAGGTCTCAGAAATGGAGCACCATAGATCTACAGCTACTCAGTTTTACCAGGGTTAAGTGTGAATCTACAGCCACTCAGTTTTACTAGGGTTAAATGTGAATCTTCAGCCACTCAGTTTTACTAGGGTTAAGTGTGAATCTACAGCCATTCAGTTTTACTAGGGTTAAGCATGAGCCATTTCTTTCCCAACCATACTGTAAAAGCATCAGACACCAAGACAGAACTTCAGCAGCATCATGTGGCTGGCCAGGAGTTGAGATATATAATAAAGTAGTATCTACATATTGATAAAACCTGATGCCATGCCAGCATGCATCACACAGGTAGATGTTATGTAGAAGCATGGAGAACATCAAGTTCTGAGGAGCCCTGTACAGAAGGGATCTCAGGCTCAATCTCTTCCTCTCCCCCAGTAGTAGCTGGAACCAACCTTAGAGAAAGGAGAAAAATCACTGCAATGCAGTGCTCCCTAATCCCAATGCCTGAAAAATGTGATTCAGAAGGACCAGGAGAGCTTAACCAACCCTATCCCAGTTCTGCCAGAGGCTGTCCACAAGTACAATCTGTGCCATCTCAGTACTTTATATAGGCCTGACACCCAACCGAAAAAGGTCCAGATAATCTGCTACCTCTAGGAAAAAGCTGCAGCCCCAACTCCTTCTCTACAATCTTCCTCTAAAAAGGAAGTTTGGAGACTAGCAGGAAATTATCCTACTGAGTTTGGTGATGACTTCTTGAGAAGGGAGCATACCACTGCTTCTTTCAAGACAGGTGAAACCACCCCATCACTCAAGGATGAATTCACCACTGCTTGGACCAACCACACTGTAATGGTATGCGGGGATGACCTTGGGAGACAGGGGGATGAGCCACAGCCAGGGGAATGATCAGATAAGTGGCATCTTAGCCTGTAGCAGGATGTGGGCATGGCAAACATTTCAGAAAGGACCCTGCCTAGTTTCTTTTCTGTAAGGTGGTGGGGAAGAAGTGTACTTTCAGACTTGCAAGATTCTGTTAATGTAACCTTATAATAAAGTAGAATTAGTTCATCTGGGCATGCTTCTTGTCTAGACTACCTCCCTAGGCTGACACATACATCATTTCCCAGGCAACTTTAGCCAGCTAGGAGGAACATGGATCTGATATACAGATGGTCATATTGAGAACCCTATCCATTTCCTCAAAATCCACAGGTTGAAATTCCTCCCAGATAACAGGGTACTCCAGCCAACATAGTAGGACCTGTTCAGTCAGAATCCAACTCACAACACATCTGAGTGACTTTATCTGTCAGATACCTGCAATATTCATCACAGTAGCTCTTATTGACCTGACTTAATTTGATTATATACTTTCAACTGAAAAAAAGATAAATGAGATTTCCGCACACTGCAAAAACAAACCAGAATACCTTTCAACTCCACAAGGGACCATATGACTTCCTAGCAAATATAAATATTGATAAATATATTTATCCAGCCAGTAGTGAATATATTTGGAAATATGTCCACTTGCCCAGAAAAAGGACAATGATAAAGTAGTAGCTTAGACAGTATCATGGGACTTGAGAGGATAGTTCAGAGGCTTTGCTATACTGTGTATAGGACCTATTTTGTTAACAGACAAGAATCTACCTTCATGATATATTTTGTGACACTACAATATCCCGTATCACTAGCAAAACAAATTGCTTATTCATTCACTTATTTCTTACCAACATTTCTTCAATTCCAGATGGATTACAGTAATAAAAGTCTGATGTAAATCTTACCATAAAAATGTAAGTTTTATAATACATCTTACAATAAAAAATGTAAGTCTTACCATATATTAAATCAGTGTTTCCCAACCAGGGCAACATCCAGATGTGTGGATCTCAACTTCCAGAATTCCAATCCAGCATGCTGAATTATGGGAATTGAAGCTCACATAACTGGAAGTTGTTATGGTTGGGAAACATTGTATTAAATTATGGGAGACTTCCTGCAGCCATGATCCAAAAACAAGGGCATAGCCTGGCAAGATGTATGAATTTAGCTACTGGTGATTCTTTGGTTACTTCGGTCATTTCAAAAAAGGGATGGAGATAATGTTATGTCAGGTGCTCATTATATTGTTAGTATTTTAGAATGCTAATCATAAAAAAAAACTGTTGGCATATTCAAGATTATGTTTCACTTGGTTATTTAATTAACTATGAGTGATGACTAATTTTGTACCATTAAATTAAATTATGGGGGTTGATTGAGAAACAAAATTAATTTTAAATTGTCTCTTCTCTGCGTTAAGCATATTACATTTAAATCGCTGCATACCTCCTTGCCTAGAAAAGCAGAAGATAAAAGTTTTTTGTAAGGATGCATACATTGACAGGATACAACTGTCCTCTCTTCTTGCTAATAGTGTGGAAGATCCATCATTATAAGAACTTTTCATCTGTGTAACCATCAGAAGTGACATTTTAGCCTTTGATATTATTTCAAAAATCAAGTATGCATTCTGAATCCAATATGGAAATCATACTGGTCTGGAGATATAATACGAATGTGTTTTGTGTTTATCATCATGATGGAAAGAAGAATGAAAGCCTAGACAATTGCTAATATTTTTATATAATATAAATAATAATCATTTTAGCATCCCTATAATAGTTTGGCTAACAGTATTTGCTGACATAGTATTTTAAATAAAAACCCTCCAGTTTTTATTTAAATTTAAAAATTTATATTCATATTTCCGCATTATTAAAAATGGAATCTGTTTGGGGAAACATACATTTTATGACTCAAATGATCAGAAATATTCCAGATTAACAGGATTCCTCTGCCTCCATTTTGAAACTTACTAAAGTTTCTGTAACAAAAAGGTCATCTAAAATGAAATCAAATGCTCTAAATCATCATGACTGTAGTCTGAAGGTTCCAGCTGGCATATAAGGGAAATTCAAGGAAAATCTCAACAAGTATCTCTGGCAACTGATAACACATTCGGAATGACATACAGAATAAATAGAATGGGAGATATAGATAGGACTGAAAAAGAAATTACTTTTGGGTGAAGAGAAAATCAGAAGTGAGATATAACTCACAATAATATTTCATTAGAAATTTTTGATAAGTAAATGATTATTTAATCAAAGAAATGCATGCATTTGTCTCTGTTGGTTGAATAGCACATGTGGATTATTTCAAATTAATAAAACCTCTGTAGTTCAAGGTGTAATTCAAGAAGTTTAACACTATGTTTCCTTTCAGAAATTTAAAAAAACAACAAATGGAACAGCCATTTCTTTAATCAGTAACTTATCAAAATGACAAGTCACCAGAAACCAGATTCTTGGATTTAAGTGTTTCTGTATCATTCAAAAAAGAAATTAAAACAATACATGGTTTGAGACAAAACTCTTCCTAAATTTACCATTGCATTTTTAGGTAGTTAATTTGGAGGAGTAATTTATTACTTGGGGAGGAAGAAGTCAGGAAGAAGGTCCAAACTGATTTATCCATTTTTAGATTAAATAAGATTAAAATCTTATATTTTTAGTAGCAGGTATTTAATATCGTGCACCTGTGAGGTGGGTAATCTTAGGCAAGCCCAAGTGTAAATATATGCACATTATCCACAGGTCTTTGGTAATGCATTATTAAATATATTATAGCTTCTGCCCACCAATAATACAGCCTGTCTACTCTATTAAATCAATGTGAGATTTTATTCCCCTACCCCAATAAATCTATACTTTGCATCATAGCAGAGTCATAACTCACTAAAAGAGCAAAGGTTCAGTTCTTTGCTGTAAAATAGCCAGGAAGTAACTACATAGAACTGCTACCCTTATTTTAATTTATGGTTGCTTGCATAGTCAGCCAGATGTTTAGACTGGATTTGGCATTTTTGTCCACCTATCGAGTCCTTCCTAAGGACCTGGGATAGGCAGATGTTGTTCTTTAATAATATTAAAGGTATTGTCACAGGACATAAGCTGTTCCAAGTAAAGCTGCCTTTTGCAATTCATTGGTGGTGATTTTATCAATACTGATGATATTCAAGTGGTATTCCAGATGTTTTGGAGTTGCACCCAAGGTGATTATTACTAAGGATATTATCTTTGCTTTCTTTTGCCACAGTCATTCTACTTTTCTTTCCAGGTCTTTATATTTTGTGATTTTTCTCCAGTTCTTTCTCTTCTATTCTGTTGTCTCCTGGTATTGCAATGTCCATTAATTTCATTAATTATCCAGACTTTTTTGTCTTTCTTATCAACAGTTGGTAAGCTGGGTGTTATGTGGTAGATGCTTGTCTGTTTGAATTCTAAAGTCCCAAAGCACTTTAGCTTCTTCATTTTCTATTACTTTTTTTGTGATTCCCACCAGTTCTTGCTTGCAGGCAAGTGATATTTCTTGCAGATATTCCAATGCACTATTGTTGCTACTTTGTCATGCCATTGTTTGTAATCAGTCTGTGCAATCTTCTTACCGTAGCTAACTAGATGGTCCACTGTTTCTTCAGCTTCTTTGCAGAAGCAGCATTTGCTGTCTGTTGCTGTCTTCTCAATTCTGGCTTTCTATGCATTTGTTCTTAAGGCTTGGTCTGGTGCAGCCAGAATTAGCCCCTCTGTCCCTTTCTTCAACTTTCCTGCTTTTAGAGATTGCCAGGTCTTGTCATCTGCCTTGCTTGCTAGTTTTTTATCTATCTATCTATCTATCTATCTATCTATCTATCTATCTATCTATCTATCTATCTATCAATCATCCATCCATCCATCCATCCATCCATCCATCCATCCATCCATCCATCCATCCATCCATCCTGGCCATGTAATACTTTGCCTTGCCATGTCCGTTTTCTATTCTTCATTCAATCTTTCTTACAGGCCAGTTTGGTCAATTTGGTATTCAGTAAGCCTTCATGGTATACTAGCTTCAGTGCATCTTCTTTACTGTCCTTCAGATATTCTTTCAATGCCCTTTTTTCTTCTTCAACTGTCTGGTGTACTTGCAACATTTCACACCCACCTATGCTCCTTGGTAAATAGAGTCTGTCAACATCGCTGCATGGATGAAGGGCATGATTCATTGTCATTATTTTTCTGGTCTTCCTGGCCACAGCTTTTAGTTTAGCTTGAGTCCAGTCCACTATTTCAGCTGTATATCTAATGACTGGAATTGCCCAGGTATTAATCACCTTGATAGTATTTCTTCTTCACCCTCATGATGTATTCACTGCTAACCTTCTTCTTGACTTCAGCGTGTTTGATGCTGTCAGCCTGAAGGATGTCCAGGTGATTTGTGGTGATCCTCTTCATCCAGACTCTTGATGTTATTTCCACTGGGCATCTTGATTCCTTTAGTTTTCACTATTTTTCTCCAGTTGATGGTAAGGGTGGCACATTTGTCCATCTGAACTCCATTGCAATATCTTGGCTGTATATTTGGACAGTGTTGAGCAGCAATTCCATTTCAGATGGTGCTTTTCCATGCAGCTTTAGATCATCCATGTAAAGGAGGTGGGATAGCCTAGCAGATATTTTTGATGTTTGATAGCCGTGGCCTGACTTGTTCAGTATTGTTGACAGAGGAATCAATGCAATGACAAACAGTAGTTTGCCAATCCAAGCTACATTCAAGTTGGTCTTCCTTATCTTACAGTTTTCCAAAATCATCCTGTCAATTAGGAGCTGATCTTTTGTCACTCTGCTGTTTGGGTGGTTTCCTTTCTGCTCAGATGTAAAGAGCTTGTTTATTTACTAGATGCTGCTGGACTGCATCAGCTATCACACCAGTTAGCAATTTGTTGGCAAGCAGGTAATTGGCCTGGTGCTGTCCTTTTTGTTGGATCTTTCATTATCAGGTAGGTTTTGCCAGATGTTAATCAATCTTCAATTTCATCTCTATGCAGTATGTTGTTAAACTGCTTGGCAATAAGTGGGTGCAAACCAGTCAGATGTTTCGACCAAAAACCATGCTGGTTTGCATGGTGCTGACCAATTCTTGATCTTCCTTGCCATTTTCTCTACCATTTCTGCTGATATACAAGTTCTTTCATTTCAGCCCCCTTTTTATTCTTATCTATGTCCTTTATCCAAGCTGCATTCTTGTATTTCTTTGGGTTGTCCCATAGCTGCACCCAGAACTGCGCTGTTTCTTCTTTGTCAGGTGTTGGCTGGTTCACTGCAGTCTCTCCATTGATGGATTAATAAAAATGTTTCTGATTCGACTGAAATTGGAGATTCTGCCTATAGTGTGCAATTCAAGCTTCATATCTGCTGATTTTCTTGGCTATGCTGTTACTTGCTTT
The DNA here is from genome assembly GCF_059951505.1 of Python bivittatus. NCBI lineage: Eukaryota > Metazoa > Chordata > Lepidosauria > Squamata > Pythonidae > Python > Python bivittatus. The sequence continues at coordinate 53,776,441 of NW_028277125.1, read as the reverse complement.
TTTTGTTGACTTTGCATCCATGATCTTCAGTTATTACTGCAGCTGTGCAGTACATCATTTGGTTTGTTTCTTGCAGTGAGCTGGTGCTCATATTTGATATCACAGTATTGGCATCTTTTAATAGTTGTGCTAGCTGTTTAGTATTATTATATTTATATTGTGCTTTTAACTACTACTGAATATAAGAATAGTCTATACTGCACTAGAAAGTTTAATAACCTTACTTAATATAAAGAAGATTATGTCTACTGGCAATTATACTTACTAGTAGCATCTATGAATAACATTTATGTTTTATGAAATCATTTCCCTATTAATAAACAAGAATAATAAATCAGTAGCTACTGTATTAATTGAAAGAAAGAACCAGGTGAATTGTTAGCCACATATCTCTATCCAAAATTGGAAGGAACAGTTCTTTCAAATATAAACACACAGTTCCAGAAGGAAGACCCTACATTATTAAAAGGATACATACATCCCAACCTTTCTTGTCTCCATCCACTACGTAATTGTTACTGATTGGAAGATGAGAAAAGAATTGCAGATGTAGGTGGCATGTAGATGTGGCTACAATGGCAACCTATGCAATACTGAGCCATTCACAAGATTTATGTTTTTCTTTTTTTTTTTTCTTTCATTAGTACTAAATTTATTAGTAATTTACCCAATAGTGGAAAAGCTAAAAATAAAAATTATAAATAAAGATCAATGTACAGGTGGTACAGTATGGTAAAAAACAACAACTGGGTTTTCAATTCAACCCAACTGAAGGAAATGCAACCGAACTGTTTTCAGAACGGCTTCAGCCATCATTGTTATAGCTATTCTCCAAATGATAAAACCAATGACAACATGCCAGCTATGATATCAGCTGATTAAATAATTGCAAACACTGCAGTGATGTTAAATTTAACTATTTTTTTCTTTTAAAAAATTACTTCTCTAGGTTTGGATTCAATTCTTTCAACAATAATTTTTTTACTGATTTTTTAAAAATAGAATATAGACCTATATTGCAAATCAGAAGGGTTCAATCTAATATGGAATAATAGAAAAAAGAAATCCTTCAGTATCTACCTCACCTACTGTAATACATCAGTAGATCCGATGTACATAAACTTGGTATCACATTGGGTGAAATGCTGATACATATTTTTTCTAAGATTTGTCATCACTATTCTTAAAATAAAGCCAAGCAGTACTTTACATACACACATCCACTTATGAATTATTCAAGTTACCTGGATAGTGTACTTCTGTATTTCATCCAGAACAAACTCTACTTCTTTGGAGGTTGTTAGTGAAGCAAGAATCCCATTTAAGCCATAACAATAAAGTCTGGCATTGTCATAGTTTTCACGACTAGAGTTTATACGCAGGCAAGCATCTCCAACATGATTCCATCCTTCTCCACATAGGTGAGCTAGTAAAACATTACACAAGATTAAAAGTAATTGTGAATTTTAAAAAAATCCATTTTGAACAGCAAAAGAATTCATATTTTAAAACACTTTCTAAACACATCATGTCCATTATATACTAAGCTTTATATCTGCTTTAAGGGGAAAAAGTACATACACAAAGCAATAGATCCAAACTGGATAAATTAGTGCAATAACATATAAGTCCACACTGACACCTGCTTTGTTGTTGTTGTTCAGTCGTTAAGTCGTGTCCGACTCTTCGTGACCCTATGAACCATATCGCGCCAGGCCTTCCTGTCCTTCACTGCCTCCCTGAGTTTGCTCAGTTTCATGCTCAACACCTGCTAATTACTGCAATATGTTCAATGTGCTTAGAGATCAAGGTCTTTATGATCTGCTCTACAATCTTCTTAAATATTGATATCAGAATAACTTATTAGTAGTTCCTTAGCTCCTCCTTTTTTCTCTCTTTGAAAATAAGGACATCTGCTCTCCTCCAATAACGCCATACTACATCAGAGTTTATCATTTCTCAAAGAAATTACCTAAGAGTTCAGCCAGACCATCAGCTTGTTCTTTCAATAATCTAGAATATATTGGCCCTAGAAATTTAAACTCATTCATAGTAAAAGTACATCCCTTAATGAGGTTTCTATCAGTCTCAGGCTTCAGTCCTGCCCCTTCATCTTGCCTTTCAGAGGTACCTCGGAGAACACAAAACTGAACAAGAGATTAGTACTCTGCTTTTCCTTTTGTATTACATTTTACTGTCTATTACATTTTACTGTCTTCCTTTTATTTTCAACATAAAGAAAGAAGCCCTTTTTGTTGTTGTTGTGAGCAAACAGTACTAACATGATAAATGACTAAAGTAAAACTATAAGTAATAATAAGCTATATAATGGGTTATGCCAAAAATGTCAGGGGATTAATAAGCATTTTGAATCATAAAAGTTATCCGTTGCATAATGTTTAGAGGACACACTGAGGGGTGTTTTGGAATTTACTAAAGTGTTTTCCAGAAAAATAACTACATTTGAATCAAATACAATGAGACTTTGATTTAATGGAATCCCATTTATCTGGCTTTGGATGCAAAAGACAAAATGTATGTCTAGACATCCCGAAACAATGTGTCCATTGCATTTAAAGCATCACATAAAAAGTAAACACAAAAAAGTTATAATGACCTTACTTACAGCAATTTGCATCATTTCCATTGAAAAACAAATGGTATAATTTATGTTATGACCAAAATGATGAAAATCACTGCAATGCAGTACTTTCAACAACTGGGAACAATGGACAACCCCCCCCCCCATTGGTCCATTATTATTACTATTGTACTGATTACACTGAATACTTAATATTACAGTTTTGTCAAACTGAGAACAGCCTGCATTCCTGATCTGATTGCCCCATTCTTTCTTTAATAGCAAAGATTATTTGTTATTAAATATTGCATTATTCAAATATTATTTTTTAATTTTTAAATTTTTTTTTACCTGGCAAAGCTTGACATTCTTGCTGTCGCTGATCCCACTGGCAATTGAGGTTTAGTGAACAGCTTTTGCAACTAGTCAATTTATTACATATCTGTTCGTTTCTTACATGACATTTGGTGTAGTTCTTCACTGACTAAAATATAAGCATATGTACAAATTTTGTTAATTTTCAGAATGAAGGAGAAATAACAAAAAGTAGTGAAGGAGCTTATGATCAACTTTGGGCCAGTCCCTCTCTTTCAACCCTAGGAAGCAGGCAATGGCAACCATTTCCAAGAAAACTGCAGGGAATTGTCCAGGCAGTCCCCAGAAGTCAAAAACTGACTTGAGGTGTGTTTGGGCACACATGCGCACACACACACACACACACACACACAAATAGGATAAAAATATGATGATGATGATGATGATGATGATGATGATGATGATGATATTATTATTAGTAATTAAATACTGCCAGGCAAATCAGCAGTTATCATTTAGGGTTTGATGTTTATCTACTGTATATCCTTATCCATATAACGCATCTTTTGGAAGAAAGAACAGCATTAACAGTTTCTGAATTTTCTGAATGATTTCAACAGATTACCTAAAACTCTGTTATACCCACAGAGCCATAATTCATTAGAAGAACATAGGTTCAGTACAATATTGTAGTAAAATAGCCAGGAAGCTGATGATAGAAAGCTTCTCTGCCTGCAACCACAGAGAGCTGCTACACTTATTTTGAGGGAAGGAGTCTAAATAAGAAGGAAATGACTACAGATAGTCTGAATAATATTAAAATGGCCCTGATTTTTTTCTATTTTGCCATATATGCTGGGACAGTGCAGGCAGTGACAGCAGACTCAGACCAACTTCAGCACAGCCCATATACATAACATTCAAATTGCAGGGTGTCTCTGAGGAAGGCATTCATATTAAGTGGCAATAGTGACAGAATTCCTTTCTGGCCCTTTCAATAAGTGTTTAACCTCAGTTCATAGCAATTAAGAATGAAGCTGGTGAGTCTGTATGCAAAACTCCCTTGTAGGACTTAGAAGCAGCTCAGGAAAGGGACTCACTTTCCCAGGATTGCCCCAGTCTTGGCTCCTGCTGGCCAAGTGGTGTCATTAAACTTCCCCTTGGGCTACAGGCAGTGCCTGGCAATGAAATGAATTCTTCTCAACACGTCCTCATTTTGAATAGCCATCACAGAAAAAAGAATACCACAAGATTAAGGAGTCATTCATATGCAACCCAGAAGGGTGCAGCAAAGCACAGGTATAATTAAAGGAATAACAAACTGGTACAAACTGGTAGGACTTTGCCAGGAGAGATAAGGATGATAAAACCTGGCTACCAAGGTTTTAGGTCTGTCAGTAACTCCTAATAACTAATAACTGTCAATAACAAATCGGGGAGAAATAAGAACCTTCAGAAAGAGCAAACAGAGAATAGAGATGAAGAGACTGTCTGCTGACAGACACCTTGGAGTCAGCAAAGAAATAAATCAGAGACCTCTGGACAAGAGAAGGAGATGTCCCAAGGAAGAAGAGGCATGAATTTTAGATCAATTATGAAAGGCATAAACATTGCGGACCTTGATACAAGACAGAGAGATGCCAGGGGGTAGGAAGAAAGGAAAGAAGTAGAAGTTAGTCTGGAGCCATGTCCAGGGAAAAGAAGAAATGGAAAGGCACAGGCTAAGAGATAAGGTAGTACGACATAATGGTTTAAAGCATGAGATTAAGAATACTCATGAGCAAGCTCTGGGTAAAAAAGGAGAAAGTTAAAGGCTGTTCTCCCTGCAATACTCTGCCAAACGATGTTCTACTGGCTACAGCTAATAAGAAAGAGGGCTACAGCTGGGGAGATGCAAACGAATTGGGAATATAAATCAGCTAATGGAAAAAGGGAAGCTGATAGCTTTTCAGCAATGTGGAAAGCAAAAACACTTAGTGGATTACCTGGATAAGGATTGAGTCTGAAAAGTGAAGAGATGAGCAACCTATATCAAACAGGCCAAGACAGAAGCAGACTCCCAACCCAAGGCACAAAAGAATCTCCCAAGGCACTACATCTCCCAGTTCATGTCTTAAAGGTTATGCAAAGGAGGGGGGAGAGTTGGTTTATTTAAAAATATCCTTAAACGGGATAGGCTGCTGTGGAATACAACAAAATTCATCCAAAAGAATTCAATAGCTTAGTGTTGTTTAAACTTTTTCTTCTAACTGTATGATATTATTTGTATATCTGTACAGTTATTTCTTTACACCAAGTTACCAACTGGTCTTCTTTATTCAGAACCAGAGGTCTGCTTATTTGGTGTCTCAGGAGGGAGGAGAGAAATCATTCCTTAGAACCTAACCCCCCAAGCTGATTGGAGATTTGGCATCAAGCCTTTAAAGTAAATTGCAAAAGAGCTGGAGAGATCTTGAAAGAGTCAGCTTTTCAAACTCAGGACAGCTTCTGCCTTAAAACAGGAACTACACATAAATAAATAATACTTTTAATTAGGAATATTTGAGGAAGAGACACTTTGTTTCAGAGAAGGCTCATCTCATTAAAGACATTACAAGAGCTGATTAAAAATATTTTTAACAAAGCTTTTTAACAACATTTGTTGCCTGAATAATTCTTTTTTATTTTAAGCAATTTTACTGATGTTATGTGCTTTTTTCTTTTGTGTTTAAATAAAAATCTATAATATTAGTGTTCAGTTTATTTCAGTGTTTGACATGCATAAAAACACAGAACACAAAATTAATCCCCAAATTAAGTCTCTACCTATAATGCTAAGTTTTAACAATGCAAAATATATTTATAAAATACATATGAGATTACAAGCTATAAACTGAAAACTAGAAGTCAACGTCTATGAATCTAAAATCTATAAAAATAGCAATAAGGCTAAAATCCACAGAATAGTTATAAATAAATCTATAAAACTAAATTCTCTAAATCACTGTATTTTTAACTTTTCATACTAACTTAAAATATAATATTAGTCACACTCATAGTAAAGCTTTGCTTTCTTTTCAGCAAAGCAAATAGTTGTGCAGGGAACAGCCACCAAATATCATGTAGCCCTGCAAAAGATGCAGCTGCTTTAATGGTTCAAGGAGAGTTGGTTTGTGTTTCCACACATTGCAAAATACCTCTCACAACTTTGCCCAGACTAGTATCAATGCTTTTAAAGCATAACATAAACTGTTCTTTTTCTGCAAATTTATTGTACAGATGTCAAGATCCAGACATGCAGAAAATATGCCATCTCTTACCATTAATTGGAATTAGTGATTAAGACAGTTGTAGCCTCCAATTGCAACTAGTATACATGCATGTTCCTTTCTAAATTAATGAAAGATAAATGTGTTTCATGTTAAGGCATCCATATTAGAAGGCAAAAGTAAAGTGAGAATTGCAAGATCAGAAAAATGAAGATCAGAAAAATGAAAATGCATGGCATCTGAGAAAGTTAAAAGGAAATGAGTATGCTGAGCACAGATTAAGGGCAGATGGAGGGAAACAAGGTAGCAATATCAGGAAAAGAAAAGAAAAAGAAAAAAACTCCATTGGCTATAACAGCTATACAAAAAGAAACAGTGGGATGTGGAGTACCTGTGAAGGAAAATTTGTCATTGTTGCAGTCATGATGAGAGTAGCCTAGCCATTTCTCTGTTCCCTCTAATTGAAAATATAATTTCCAAATATAAATTTATTGGGGAGAAGAATGTTAGTATGTCACCTTAATTTTGTAAATTAGATATGTATCCACTAGGAGGAAAAAAAGTTTCCCATTATTGGCTGAAACAATAGTTTTCAGTTGAATAGAAATAGAACTTATGCTATTCTAAGCAATTACTAAACCATGTAGCATTTCACTATAGGTAATAAAAAGAAAGCCTCTGTTTTTAAGATCAACCTAAAAATAGTCTACAAAGTAACTGGCTGACAAGGTAATGGCAAACATGAAAACACAACAGCACATAACTATATATAAACAAATTATCTGGAAGCAACACAAAAGTCACCTGCAAAATATGCACAGATAAATTCCAGTAACTTTTTTTTATACCTTTTTGCATTTAGGTTGGTTCAGTCATTATACATTATTGACAATCCTTCCTGATAGGTACTTTACAATGAATTTTAAATTGCAAGCACCATCTGCTCATTTAATATCAGCTCTACCTAATATTCCTTGTTAACACTTCATTATCACAATGTCAAATTCCTGAACAGTTTTAGGCTACTCCTGAAAATGAATCCATATGGTAGAAAGCAGTGTTCAGTAAAAGTAATTTTTTCCATTTTTTGTAGATAATGACTTTCCAAAAAAGTATTTTTTTCCATTTTTCCAAAAAACTTTCCAAAAAAGTATTTTTTTCCATTTTTGGTAGATAATGACTTTCTGATTATAGATAATCCAAAGCTTTTTAAACACGTTTAAAAGAAAAGTCAAGGCCCTGCTCCTAACCTATACTATTTTTATATTCAAGGTATGCATTGCTTTCGGAAAAAATCTTGGTAGTCTAGTATAAATGCAAATCCAGTAAGTAATCCTTGTTTACACTAAGGTTGCAGTTAGAGCTAAAATAATAAATTCAAAATTAAGATAGCATATCAGATGGACAGATTTAGAATGGATATGTTAATTTATAGAAAGTTAGCTAGAACAATGAGGATGACTTGTATTTTCTTCTGAGACAGGCTTTTGAGGCAAGCTTTATTTTATGGTCTGTATTTAACTGCTAATCACCATCTATATTGAATATAGGAAGCCAAAATAGCTGTCTAGGGACTATCAAGGAAATCGACACAAGGGTCTGTGTTTCATTCCCAGGAACAATATTGTTCATTTTTGGAGTAGCACTGAAAGTTAGCCATAGCTGAAGCTGCTGTGTGGCTCCAGAATTACTTTACTGAAGTTTGTATTATGTAGTAGTAATTGATAAATTTGAAACAATACTTGTTTTTCCATTTCTTCATATTCTCTATTGCCTTCCTGTTCTCCATGAGTTATCAAAAGTAATTGTTAGTGGTTTATTGCATTCATTAGTTAATTCCCTTAAGCTCTAGATGTATATACAATGGCTCAGCTTGATTATAGTGCTCCGTGGCTTCTTTTGTTCGTTCCAGTTTTCTAGATATTTTAAGCATTCCCCTGCTTCTTTTTAATGCTACAAATGACATTTCTTTCTTCCTAAGTTTCTATGAATGCCTAGATACTTATTAAAAGTTAGATTCTAAGAATTCTAAGATACTTACATAACCATTCTCTCTAACAGAAGGAGCAGTACTTTTTTCTCATATTTCTCCTTCCATCTAGCCATGATTTGTTAGATTTCAGGTAAGATTTTTATTTAGCAAGGCCATAGCTTTTGTTCAGATTATCATGAATGACCCTTGCACATTATTTATTTATTTATCATATTTTTACACCATCACAATCAATTCTAATTCTAGGTACCTACTAATTCTAGATTGGTTTATTTGATCAAAGTTAAAATAGATATGTTGTTATTTCTGGCAACCCTTAATGGACTTTTGTGACACCAGGACTGAAATGATGATGCTTTATGGATTTGTTTACAGATAAGAGATGGGACATGGGAAGAAGAGAACATTTATTATATTTTAGGAGAAGGTGATAAGTTACTAAAATTGTTTATACTTGTGATGAAGGTGGGAAGTTACTTTATTTCTTTTTCTTTATTATATTCTTACTTTCCTTTCTATGAAGGCCTATGAATTATTCTGGAAACTATGAGCACCTTTAACTACACTTTTGTTCTCAGTTGTGTGCTCACTAAAAAGGAGTAGATTGCCAGCCCAAACCTCATTTTTTTTTGCATTAGCAAAATAGGATGCTGTTGAATCCCTTCACACAGTGCTTCTGGCTACCTAATAGAGTTGTGCTTTCTACAAAAGCAGAAAGAAAATTGTAACTACATTGGAAATTATCTGCAGAAGAAATTAATTACTATATATTTCTTATAGGGGAATTAGTAGTTTCACTTATTAGCTGTGTTATAAATAAGTGATGAAGAAGAATCTGGCCATTTTACTACAATTTCCCAGTTCTACTATAAAAGATAAAGAGAGACTTAGAGATCTCATGCATGATTAGATCATTGAGACCCCTCCTCTGTTTACAGTTGAAAGGCAGCTCATCTAAACTGCAGGTGTTATTGTCCTGTTCCAGGCCAGCACACATACACAAAGAGGTGGTTGCAATGCTTTACTATAAATGGCTTGGTAAAGTAAATACAAGTGCAAACACATACACATAGTAAAGCGACAAGCCCCAAGGCTTAGCAAGCTTGCCTTAGCGAGTACAGTCCAAAACAGCAGGCAGAGAGAGAAAATAGTCAGGCAAAGTCCAAAGGTCAAAACTGGGTACAAGATTCATCAGCCAGTCCAGGTCTAAAGTCAAGGTCTTGAGGTTCAAAGGTCCAAAAGCAAGGTGCACAGAGCAGGGGTTCACAGACATTTCTCACAACAGAGAAGCTGAACTTGCTGTCCCATTTTAATAGAAGCAGCTCTGGTGTAGCTTATTTAGCGGGGCAAGACTCCTTCCTCATGAGTAATCTCACAGAACATCTTTGCTCTACTCTCTTTGCAGCCGCTAACGTCTTGTGTTGGGATGGCGCGGTAATTCCTCTCCTTCATCTTCAGAGAGCGGGGACAACTGTGTCTGCTGATCACTTAACTCCTCTGCCTGCTCAGATGGCAGTCTGTCTGGTGCCTCTGGAGCTGATGGCTCCTTGTCTGTGGGCACTTCTGAAGCAAACTGCTCTTCAGTCTGACTCCGAATCTGAGCCTACCATGATGGTGTTACCATATATTTGGAGATGTGAAATGGCTCTCAGATAAGGCCTTTAATTGGTGAAGTTATTTTCATCAACATTTAATAACAGCTGTTCTCAGAAGTCTTTAATGAAGCTAACTTCAAGGATATAAATGGTATAAGATCAAGAACTAGATATTAATTTAATGCTCCAATGGAAATGAGAAAAGAGAAGCTTTGCAAAGATGATATTTACATATTTAATCATCATATCCAGAGGTGATCCAATACTGCAGAAGAATCCTTAGCTATATACAATCTCATAACAGGATATTCTGTTCTTTGGAGTTACCAAGTATGATCCTGTAGAATGACTCAGAGAAAGGGGATACTTCTATTGGAAAATGGCAAAGTTCACACAATATGTTTTTCTAAGCTGGAATGACATTTGTTACCTTGTAGTGCAGCATGTATCAGGAACCCATACATTATTTTAGCATACACTGTAAATCAGGCCATCACAGCTATAATTTACTTCAACATTACACATTATATGAATGAGGAACTGAGTTCTGTAAATGTGTGCAGTATTCAGATCTCAATCAGGTAAGGATACTTCAGATCTGACACGTGCACCTTCTGTCACCTGCTCCTTAAAGAAGCTGTGCCTTTTCCTGTGTCCACATTGTGCCTGTATGGATTCAGGAAAATATGTGTTTGAGTTAAGGAGGTAGCAACAGAGATTTAAGAAGGAACCAATAGTAGAGATAAGGTGCCCCCACAGGATCCAAAGCACTCGTACTTCTTCAAATCCAAATACTGTATACCTCTAGCATTGTTTCTAGCCCTGCAATTAACATATGAGCCCAGCCAACTGGTAGTAGACTTTTGTTAAAAAGCACCAATTTCATCTAGTTTCACAATGTAAATATTTTCTATTATTACTGTTAAGGGTAACAGTGAACTATGAAGATGCTTATGAAGAACAAACTACTTGCATAAGCCACTTAGCACTTAAATTTCAAAAATATTTTCTTGGGCAAATCATGAATATATCTTGACATATTATAAACTTCAGTTTGATCTCCTTTATTCAAGCAAATAAAACAGGGAGGGAGGGAGGGTGGAGAAAAAAAAGTACTTTGAATATCTGTACAGTTTCTATTAATTAGCAGTAACCATAGTTCCTCTGACAGCCTTCTTTTAACCTCTGGACCCTGGAAATAACTTGTCCAGGAGGACTCAATTCACTAAGAGGCAACAATTGCAATGTCAGTAAGAGCATGGAAGATGTGCATACAACCAGTTGGGACTTCTATGTTGAAAATTACAAGGGTAGGAATCAAAGAAAATATTGAAAAATTGGTCCAGAGAGAAACTAAATTTGCAGGAGATCTGGTTGTACCGTATTGTGTGTGAATGTGATAGATGACTCCAGCCTGACTGATACAGAACTAATAGGCTTTTGGCAAAAGCAAGTGATTGAGAAGGGTAAGCTTTAACACATTTACATTTCAACTATGTTTTCTGTATTTTAACATTCATGACCAGTTTGAAATTTCAGCTTCGTTGCTTTCTCAGTGAAGATGATATATGATATGGGAAAATTCTAAACTATAATTTCTGTTTGTTACCCAGCTGCCCTTGCCTACTAGGCCTTAAATGATACATAATGTAATATTCTTGGTCTTTCCCTTTCTTCATTTCTTATCTAGATTGTTTACGTTCTCTTGTCTAAGCATCCTATATGAAAAATCATATAACCTGTTATTTGGAAGTTTATTATTTAAAAAAATATTTGTGTAAATGCAGTTTTTCTAATATTTGTATGTTTTTAAAGATAAATAGTTATCATAGCCATAAATGGTTTTATCAACTCAGAGAAATATCCATAGTATTCTTATGTACTTTTGAGACTTTGCCTTATCACAAGCAATTTTATTTTTCTGTCAAAAGCGCTACTGTATGCCACCGATAACACATAAGTAAAGTCCATCACTGTTGATAAGCATCTTCATGTTTTTCCCTCAAGGGAACATATATCAGGGTGGTTAGAGGTGTCTGGGGGGAGGGCGGTTGAAGTATATTCTCTTACTAAATTCAGGAAACTAAACAGCAGAAAAATATTCCCCATGTTTTCTTAAAAACAATGTTATATGCCTCTAAAATATGGAAAAAATCATATAAAAACAAAAGGCAATAATATTAATAAGAGCAACACTATTGTGAGAATATACACTATTATTGTAAAATTAATCCTGAATATTTAGTAATCAGGCTATCAACCCAAACAGAATATGCAGCTCCCAAATGTGTCAATTAAGACGCTATTGTTAATCTTCAAAATTAAATATTTTTATACTTTTTGCAAAATACTTTTGCAATCCTAGAGTTATATTAAATTGTGCTATTTAGGCCTTCAGGTTCAATATCCAATATAATGCAGAGTCAAAACATTGCCAATAGATGGATGTCTGGCCTCTCCTTGAACACTCCCAACAAAGGAGAGTTCACTATCTCCTAACTAGCTAGTTGCATTATCAAACTGCTCAAATGCTCCACATTTTTCCTAACATTACTCTGCAATGTATCTTCATAAATCTTTTACTTTGTTTATGTGTTCATTTATATTAACAGTGGGACAGTCTAAGGCCCTCCAGATAATGCTGAACCAATTTGTAATAGCTTCAGGCTGCATGGATAACAGTGGGAAAACCTAGGAGATAAAGACCAGCAACATCAAGAAGAATATCCAATTCATACTATAACTTCTTCTACATTCCACACTGCAGGCATAAAAACGAGACTATGGCCCTGTAGCTTTATACATTTACCTCAGAATAAGACCAACTGTACTCTATGGGGCTAAATGAAAGTAGGATAGACATCCTGAAGGAAAAAAAAACAATTCAGGAGCATTGGGAAATTTTGAAAAATGAGATGATTATGGCCCAAACACAATACCCTGAAATTAAAAAAAAAAAAAATCAGGAAACATCTGATGAGAGACTGAGGTGGTTGTATAAAGAGCTCTCTGATAAGTTGAGATAAAAAAAGGATTAGTTTAAAAAATGGAAAGAGGACCATATAATAAAAGCAGAATATCAGGAAATAGTCTGAATCTGTAAGGATGGGATCAGGAAGACTAAAGCTCAGAATGAGTTAAGGCTTGCAAGAATACTAAAAAATAACACAAAAGGGTTCTTGGGTATCTGAGGAACAAGAAGTTAAGGAAATAGAAAATCTTCTGGTTGGAGAAGATGCCAAATGGGGTGCACAACAAACTGCTAAACTGGTTGATTCCTACTTTACTTCTGCCTTTTCACAAAAGGAATGAGTAATCCAATGTATCAGAAGGTGTACCATGGGGGGCAGAAGAAAAATGCAGGTCAAAATAGGCAATGGGATGGTCAGAGAATACCTAGCTGCTCTGAATGAATTCACATCTCCTGAACTGGATAAATTACATCTCAGGGTGCTAAAGGAACTGTAAGATGTGATGTAAGAATCACTGACTGTAAACTCTGAAAACTCCTGGAGTATAAGGGAAGTATCAGAAAATTGAAAAAGAGCTATTGTTCTAATCTTTTTTAAAAAAAGGGAAAAAGTTCAGTCCAGGAAACTATGGACCAATTAATTTGTCATCAATACCTGGGAAAATCCTAGAAAGGATCATCAAGCAATGGGTTTGCACTCAGAAAGAAAGAAGGTGATTACTAGAAGCCAGCATGGGTGGTGCCAGAAAAATCTTACTGCTTTTTTTTTTTTTTGGACAAAGTAACTTAGTCTAGGATGTAATGTACCTAGACTGGTTTTGATAAAATTGACTATAGTCTCCTTTTGGATAAAGTAGAACAATGAGGGATGGATGGTCCCAGTACCAGTTAGATTTACAGTTGGTTGAACAACTGTACCCAACACATGGTCCTTAATGGATCTAAGTCTACAAGGAGAGAGTTACCCTACAAGCAGGGTGCCTCAGGGTTCTGTTCTAAGCTCATCAACATTTTTTATAAATGACTTAAACAAGAAGTCATAAAAAGAATAAAGGATAAAAGAAGGATAAAAAGAATGTGCATCAGATTTGCAGATAATGCCAAGCTCAGAGGGATTGCCCACATCTCAAAAAACAGGCTCAGAAAACAATGCTGGTGAGAAATTTAGGGTTCTACACTGAAGTATGAAATATCAGATGTTCAGGTACAAGATAGGTGGTACTTGACTCAGCAATAGTAGTTTTGAGAAAGATATGGGTGTCTTGGCACACCACAGATTAAGCATGAGCCAGCAGTGTGTGCCACAGTAAGCTAATGAAATCTTGGGCTGCATCAGCAGAGATAGGATGTCAAAATCACAAGTGACAGTTCTGCTCTATGCAGGACTGGTCAGACTGAGCCTGAAATATTGTGTCTGGGTTTGGTTGCCACAATACAAAAAAAAATGGGTTGGACTAGAAGACCTCCAACGTCCCGTTCAGCCCTGCAATTCTATTATTTCAGTGGTTCTCTTTACCTGTAAATGTGATGTTTGAAATGAATTAATTTGAAAAACATTTTGAATATGTCAGTTGTGAACAATATTTTCTGATAAACTAAAGAGGATATGAACTTCTATTTTATTCTGAGAAATGTATTTTGATTATTTGATATGCACACCTTTGTTATCTGCACTAATCCTGCAAGTTTGGAGATAGCTTATGAAGAAGGGGGGAAACAGCCAAAAGGCCTTTGCATGATGATAATTCCTAATTCCCAAATGGTTAGATAAGAAGAATGCTTCAGAGTATGTTAGGTTATTAAGTTAGTTATTTCAAGCTTAAGTGTTTTGCTTTATTGGCAAGGAGAATGGGAAAATAAGCTGCTGTACAAGTTTCATTATTTCTCTTTTCAATTATATTAAATACATTTGCAATTAATGCATGATGTTAATTCAGTATTAGCATCAAACTTCTGATTTTAATATGACATTTACATTTGATGGCACCAAAGAGCAAGCTAATGATTACAAAGCAGAACCATTAACAAAACCACAATGTAGTAATCAACACTCACCATGCTGCAGTTACTGTTTGCAGAAATGCACTTCTTATCATCACACCACTGACAGCCATTTGTATTAGCAGTGCAACTGGCACAGTCTGCATATTTATAACATCTGTCATCTGCTGCGGCTATCAGACAAATGAAAAGCATAGCAAAACATCAACATGAGAGACTGAGAATGTCATGCTTTTTAATTTGCACATTTTCAACTGTTGCTATAAACAGTATTTTTGTACTATTAATTGTAAATGCAACTTTTAGTCTAAGATTAACATTCTTTAATAAGAAGCAAATAATACAGGTTATCTTTCATTTAAACTCAGTCATGAATATATTCTACTGGATGCCTTTCTAGTTTTAGGCCAACCAAACAATCATTCCTGGAACAAAATTTTAAAAATTCTAATTTCTGTACAGTGTGAACAAAAATGTATAATGTTTTCATTGCTTCATTCATTAATTTAACAAAATGTCACAACAAATTTTAGCAACTATCTACAAAATACATTTTTAAATCTGAAAAAATAAGATCTGGTCTTTTCTGTGATCAAATTATACTTTCTTTAATATTGGACTGTTTGTATGTTCTTATTTATTGGATATGTATTCAATTCAAAGCACATACAAAGTAAAGAAGGAGCCTGGCATCATCTTACTGTGTCTCTTTATCTTAGTATATTATTATATCTTCACAATAAATAATACAAAATGATTTTTAAATCATTATTTCTCCTTTAATGGTAATAATAGGTGCAACTAAAGGATTCTGAACCCAATCAAATACTTTTTTTTGGAAGGAAAAACATTCGCTAATTGTGTCATAGAAATCAGACAGGCATTATATCATCAAGATTTAACACTTTCACTAAAGAAATCTGTCAATAAAAAATTGCTGAAATTTGGAAAGCAGGCAAGATTTTTGAACTGCATCCATTATATTCTGAAGTGTGAATCTAGTTATTTTTGTACCTCGCAGTGACACATGAATGCCATTCAGATAACTATATCAGCTATGGATGCCACCTTCTGTATTCAAAATTGTCACTTAATTTCTGTGCCAGTTCAGAATAATGTTCCAATAAAAATGCATTTTTTCTTACAATCCATAGAACCATGCCAACATTTTTTCATGAGATAGCCATCTCATTTCCCTTTGCATCAGTTATGCAGGCTCCCGATTTCTTCACACAGAACAGTAAATATCCTGAGGATGAATGGTTTTGCTTTTATAAAACTCACAGTTTTAACTTTTGAATACAACCTTGAGTTCTTGTGGCATGTGTTTCCTGTGGCAGGTGCATGACAATGAAGACAGCAGTGGTTATGCTTAATATGTGGATCTGTTCTTTTATGTGGGCCACAGCACCTGACCTTATTCCAACTACAGCTGCCACTCCATCAGTGTATATATATACTGCAACACAAATACCAAGGGGTTTCATATTCCCTCATAATCAAAGTAAATATTTCTGCTTCCCTGGTTCTGGGAGGAAGAGGATTGTAAATAAGCATATCTTCCTCAACAGATAATTCTACACAAGCACAAACACATGCTTGATTTCTAAACTTGAAACATCAGTGGATTCATCCATTTGAAGGGGAATCTACTGTGCTCTGTTCTACTCATTTTATTAACTTCTCACAAAAAGTTGACATAACCTTGACACATCTTTAAATTATTAGAGAGTGGTATACTAGCCCAGTACCAGACTTAGACAACATACAACAGTACAGATCACTTAGAACTTATTGGTAAAACTGTGGACAACCTTTCCAAGACATTTCATGCAGACAAGATGGAATCGTATAGACAGTCACATAAGACAGTGACCTATGTGTTGAAAATCAATACTTCACTACCATCTTTTTTGATAGGAGGACTAACAAAGAGCACATCCAGACAAAGTACTAGAAAATGAAGAAGCTAAAGTGCTCTCAGACTTTAGAATTCAAGCAAACAAGTACCTGCCATATAACATCCCAGACTTAACAACCGTTGATAAGAAAGACAAAAAAGTCTGGGTAGTGGACACTGCAATACCTGGAGGCAGCAGAATAGCAGAGAAAGAACTGGAGAAAATCACAAAATATAGACCTGCAAATAAAAATATAAATAGAACGACTGTGACAAACAAAAGCAAAGACAGTACCAATGGTAATAGCCACCTTGGATACAAATCCAAAACATCTGGAGCACCACTTGAAGACCATCAGCATTGACAAAATCATCATCAGTCAATTGCAAAAGGCAGCTTTACTTGGAACAGCTTACATCCTGTGGCAATACCTTTAATATTATTAAACAACAATTGCCTATCCCAGGTCCTTCAGAAGGATTCAACAGGTGGACAAAAATGCCAAATTCAGTCTAAACACCTGGCTGATGGTGTGACCATCCATAATAATAATAATAAATTATTAATAATAATTTATTTATTAATTTATTAGAAATGTGATGATAATGAAAGCTGCCAAGGAGTCCGAAAGAATTAGCAGGACCACACTCCCCCATCCATTTTTTGGTGTAAGTCTTCTACCAAAGTGTTTCAATAACATCCTGACCAAACACCTCTTGAAAAGTATACAGATAATCAGCATCATCCCCATGGGATCCACCTTTTCCCAATCTCCTTTCTCGAAAGCAAAATATTTGATACTGTTCCATAACTACAGAATATTCAGGTCAGGTGCAGGTTTTTTCAGGGGAGGTATAATTTCTGCCCCCTTTAGCAAGAAGAAACAAATCCATACCACAAGGAAACAATGAATAACTCTTTTAACCTTGGGGCCTGTTCTGTCTTGGTAATTTAATCAGCCACAGTAGCAAGCCATGCAGGTGGTAGCCTTAAAGTCTTCACACACCCTATCTACATCCTCAAGATTGACTCAAAATAATAGGACATCTAGTTGCAAGGACTACAAATATTTAAAAACATATCTCTTTGACTTACCAAGAGTCCTCAATGTAAAATAAATTTTAAAATGTGTCCTAAAGAATTCATCAAGACATTTAATTTATCTCTAGTACTGTCCAAGCTGAAATGGAAACAATCAGTTCAACTGTTTGCCAAAGAAAACTATATGGCAAGCCATGAAACAACAAAAAATAGTTGTAGGAAAAAAAACATTTGCATTAATCAAAAATATATTTAAAAGCAACTGTCTTTACTTCCTGCTTTAATCATGCATTCTATTTACTCCTGATTGCTACTACTTGATTCTTGACTGCTGCTGATGGTTTCCATATTGCTGATTGCACACAGTGTTGCTTGTTGCCTACTGTGTGTGGCTGAAGCACTACTTGCTACTGATTTAGTTGAGGCAGCTACAGGGTATATATAAGGAAGCCAGTTTCTCTAAGACAGGGCTCACTGAAGAAGCAACAGAGGAAGCTAACAGGAGCTTTGGAGAAGTCAAAGGAGAGACACTTGTTATTCATCAGAGAAGACAGAGACAGAGGAAACTGCTCTTGTGACCTATACTAGATACACCTGTTTGTTTTTTTCCTGAACATAGTAAGAATGCTACATATGGTTCAAGTATAGGTTGACTGCCCTCTTGGAGGAAGTGAAGGAGCTAGAGGCAAAGTTTTCTATTCCTCAGTTATAGGGAAGATGAATCAGGCACAGAAAGTGCCTGTGGACGGATTAGTACCAAGAAGCATCTTAGAAGACAGAAGAAATAGAGGAGATGGAAAGATAAAATGACATGCCCTAAGCCCATCAAGAAGAGATCTTATTCTCTGGGGCTTCAGAATAGATTCCAAGGTTTCATTGCTGGTAAAGTTTCTGGACCCCTGCATAAAGAAGAGCTTCTACAAGCCTCAATAATAAGATAGAGAACTCTACTAGGATCTGCAAAGAGATGGATTCTACAGAGTAGGGAAAGAAATGATAGATGGTAATAACAGGAGACTTCCTACTAGAGAACCAAAACAGTAATCTGCTTTCCAGTCTGTCAAGAGACTGCTGTCTTCCTGTGGCACACATTCAGAATGTGTTGGAAAAAAGATTCTTTAAGTCCACGAATAAATATCCCTTTCTACTGAGACGCATGGGTACAAATGACACAGCAAATACAACCTTGAAAATGGTAAAAGTGTTATGAAAGAAAGTTATCTTAGCCTAACTTTATTGTATTTGATAAAAGGGAACCTGGAAGGAGTTTGCTGGAATCACAATTCCATGATTGACAATTCACTCACTGACCACCTATTTGAATACCTTTCACTCTGCAAGCCTAGGTCAGGCAGGCCAATTCATTACATCTTGCAGTCAGAAATGAATTTTATTCATATCACTGACAAAGTCTCTGACAATTATGCCTTTCCCCAGAAGCACAGGAGATCCTTACCTTTGATCTGAGAGCACTCAAGAACATGCTATAGGCAGAGCTGGGATCTTGAAATTTTTACTCCTCACCAAGTTTACCAATATGTAGATTAGTAACACCCTAATCTTTAAGAAATACTTTCATTTATTTCCCTAATTAGCAGCTGCCTGTTTCAGCCTGTTCCCTTCTACTGTGCATTATTTTCTTGGGATTGGTCATCTGATGCACCGGAATATGGAAATAGCCTTGATGAAGGCATGGAGAAGCCATTAAGGAGGAGAAATGACAATTTAGTTCTGGGAAAGGGGAAAGAAACTCAAAATAACCCTGCCTTGATTCTGTTCAAAATGGATATAAGCAAAAAAGCTGACATAAAGAGGGTGGAAAATGTACAGTTCTCACAAAGATGTAAAAATAGCAAACTGCTTAGATGCAAGTAACACGATTCAGGAGGATAGTGACAAACTAGAATAATGGGCAATGGTAAAGTGAATTTCAACAGGGTCAAATGAAAAGTCCTACATTTAGGTAGAAAAAAATCCAAGATATGGGTATAGAATGGAGGACCATGCTGGGAGCAGGGCATAAGGAAGGTATCTGGGTGTCTTGGTGGATTTCTAGCTGAAGATGACGCATCAGTCTGATGCAGTTACCAAAAAAAAAAAAAGCACATGGAATCCCAGGCTACATCAATAGAAGTATAGTGTCAAGACCAAAGGAAGTCACATTTCTTAATTTTGTGTTGGTCAGATAATGTACCTCTAATATTATATCCTGTTTTTTGCTGTGTATTTTAGGTAAGACATTGAATAAATGGGGGAGAATGAATGCAATCAAGATGGTAAATAGTCTTTAAAAAAAAAAACTTGGTAGGAGACATTGGGTATGTGGGGAAGGGGAAGGGGAAGGGGAAGGGGAAGGGGAAGGGGAAGGGGAAGGGGAAGGGGAAGGGGAAGGGGAAGGGGAAGGGGAAGAGAAGAGAAGAGAAGAGAAGAGAAGAGAAGAGAAGAGAAGAGAAGAGAAGAGAAGAGAAGAGAAGAGAAGAGAAGAGAAGAGAAGGAGATGTGATTGGTGTCTTCTAGTATCTGAAGGGCTGTTTTCTGGAAAACAGGGCAGAATTGTTCACAGGTTCCAGAACCAGGACAAGAAACAATGGATTTCAGTTAAAAGAAAACAGAGCTAGGCTGGACATCATGAAAAATTTCCCAAAAGTAAGAGCTGTACAATGGAACAGACTACAGGAGTTGGTGGACTCTCTCACCTGGGACATGTTTAAGCAGAGACTGGAGGTGGCTATCTATTGAGGACATGGTAGTAGTTGATTCCTGCACTAGGCATGAGGTTCGACTAGTTCATCTGTAAGGTTCCTTCTATTCCTTATATTTTAAGATTCCTGTATTTGGAACTCATTTAAAGCATCCTGATTTCTTTGCACATCCTTTTCAGCCTGTTATCACGAAAGCTGTATTGGCCTTTTTAAGTGGTTTTTACATTCCTTCCTTCCTTGACTACTTTTCAAAGGTTATTCACATCATTTCACCTTTTAGTCTAGCATCATGTCTTCGTTACTTTCTCTATTATTTGTAATATCTTCTAAAACTAAAGATCCTTTTTCTCAACCTTCTATGTTCTCCT
Source organism: Python bivittatus (assembly GCF_059951505.1). Lineage (NCBI taxonomy): Eukaryota > Metazoa > Chordata > Lepidosauria > Squamata > Pythonidae > Python > Python bivittatus. The sequence goes on along the minus strand of NW_028277125.1, from coordinate 53,755,725 downwards.
GCACTAATAAAGCATTAGTAATATGTCATCTCAACATCTTATACTGTTTCTTTCATCTTTTGTTATATTTATTATCCATTATTTTCAGAAAAGATCTTAATAATTTGAAGTTGCACCACGGAATAATCATGTTTTAATAATTTAAAGTTGCACCATTGAATAACTTTTGAAATAGAAGAAAAAAACAGCATAGTAAATTATCACACATGTTTACATCAGTTGTCAAAATAGATGAACTACATCCATTCTTTCTGCTTAGAATGTGCAGTCAACTCTAAATAATAAAATGATCATTACTTTTTCTTTGAAGATTTCCAAAACATATAATGTCACACAACAGTAACAAATTTCCCATTTCTCTTTTATATTGGAGTTACCTAACTCACTCTCTTTTGTTCCAGAGTGTTCTTCAAACCTTAGGTGTATCTGAGATGCAACATACCGCATCAGGTAGGTAGGAAGAAAAGGTTTATTTCACCAATTCTAGTCACACATCTTCATATTTAAACAAGTGAATTTCAGTTTAAGAAAAACTTATTTCTCAAGAACCTACTGAAGAAAATGAAGAGATGTACAGTATGCTAATATAATCCCATGAGTTAATGTGGCACTTAGAGGTAAACAGTGCTATCACTGTTAATTTTAAGATAGCTGTTTGATATCTTTCATAGGGGAATAAACAAAAGCCTTTATAACATCCTTGAAAGATTCTGTAAGTATTTTTACAAATGTTACACCAAGCATGTACATAAAGGAAGCAGAATGATAAGTCTGTCTTATAAATGTGCTGACTGGAGTGTGAAAAAGCCTGCATATATAAAACTTGCTCTGTATAGTTGGGGCTTTGATTTAGGTAGCTTGCATTTGCACAGACACCTGTACTGCTAAATGCATTTTCATGGCAGAATAGGCCAGGGCAATGCACTCATTGCATTCATGCATTCAGTTTAATATGTATTATCAATATTACAGGACAATTTACTTACCTATTTTTCTGGGACATTTTGCCCTAAGAATGTTAGTATCATGTCTAGGTTCCCATGACACGCAGTGATTTTTGTTCCATAAGCACCTTAACCCTGGCCCAGCCATTTTACAAAGATCTTCATCTCTGAATGCTTCACAATTGGGAGGTTTGTATACAAGGATGTCATTCAACAAAATGCTTGAAAAGCCTCCAAATATATACATGGACCTATTAAATAAAACAAAGTAATATTGTGTTTCTACAAGAACAGATATCAAAGCCATGAACCTGCCTTATTTACACCCCCCTTTTAAAAGTGTATGTGGGTGCACCTGTATATTTTTAGCATTACTTGTCCTAACCAGAGGTAGGCAGCCTATGGCTAATAAGTCCATTTTTGCAGCCCCTTGAACCCATTAAGCTCATTCTGCTGAAACTGAGCAACTAGCTGCTAAATAAATTCTGCCAATTTTCAGAAGGAAACTAAATAAAACAGATGAAAAGACTACAATCAACTTTACACATCCATAAAAGTTAAACTTTCCAATCAAAACATGGAAGAAATGGACTGAAAAAAAGGTAGCACTGTTTCCTCCAGTAATATCATTACATTACTGGCACTGCAAACATGAGCAGTTGAAAAAAAGATCCAAATAATGAAGGTCCCCAAACTTGTTCACTCTTGGCTAAACTCATAGAAAGGAAAAAGTATAATATACCTAACTATATGATCCAGGCAGATCCTGACAGAATTAAGTATGAATTCATGTAAGTACTTTTTTAGCTTTCTAATGAAAAGAAATTCATTCAGATCTGTATAATTCACTAGGTTATTCCATATATACAAAACAACATTATCATGAGCATAGTTTTAATCAAGATTGTCTCCATTTTCCCTTTAGGCAACTTGATATTAACTATGTCTATTTAAATTAGTTTTAATTTAAAACTTCACAGGTTTGGCTGCCTGTTTAAATAGAAGAACACAGAAAATCCATGTAATGATTTTTCACTGTGTTCACAACTTTTGCATATCATAAAATATATGATGCACAAGTGAACAATCTTAAAACTAAATGTTGATCTTAGCATTTATATAAGCATTTGAAAACGTAAGTCAAAGCAATGGCTCGAAACCGCTTTTCCATGAATATAAAACCAATCCAGTAAGTTACACAGAACACAGTAATACCAATAATAAAAAAAGTAAATCGATCAGAGGAGAACTCTATGTGGAGATAAAAAAGGCAGACAAGGATTCCCCTTCTCATTTGTCTTCAGATCAGACAATAGACAATGAATGGATCAAGATTACACTGGAAACTACTATGGCAACTCAAGCCTTCAACAATACTCATCTGGACCACTTCAATATACTCTACACGCCTTTTAAGATTCCACTCAGAAACTGCAATTGTTTCAGAATGTGGCAGTCTAATAAGTTTCAGAGTGCAATTCAAAGTGTTGGAGTTGATCCTTATGGCTTGGCACCTAGAAAACTTCAGAACCACCTCCTCTGAGACTTGACCTCTCTGAGATGCTTACCCCAAGAAAAGCAACCCATTTTCAAAAGGTGAATGGGACTGAGGCCCAAAAATGTTACTTTTACGGGATGATCTTGGTCCAAAACGGAATTGTTCTGGGGGAGGATAATTGTGATTTTGCCTATGATTTATGCAATACTGGGATTTTAATCTTAAACTTTAATTTCAGTCTTATTTATACATTTCGTTTTATATGGCATTTTAGTCATTATATTTTATTTGTTATAAACTGCCAGGAGTTGGTCAGATGAGCTGGTATTTAAATTTAAATAAGTAAATTATAATAGTGAAAATATTCCTGTTTTACAAGTTCTAATTTAAATGGAACATAATATTGGCTTACATATTAGTCAGACAATAATTCATATTATTCATGAATTTTGTATCCTGAAACAGCCATTAGAGGTGTTTTCTTTTGACAGTGTAAGAGATGTATATTTACCCATTGCTGACAATTGCAGAATGACCAAATCTGTTCACATCCCGATGAAGGCTTGGTTTTGGAAGAACTTTCCACTCATCACAAGCTAATAAGGGAAGAGAATGTAATTTGCTGTTATTGAACTTCAAAAGAATATAAATCAGTATTAGTAGAAACTGTAACAATTATAGAATAACCCAAATCTCTCACATCACAATGAAAATAAAGTTCACAAAGAATTTTCATCCGAAAATAATAATGTAAAAAATATGGTTACAATTTCCTGTTCATAAGCTTCAAGAAAATATATCCCAGCATTTTAAAATAACAACTGATATATCTGTACACAACTTTTAACTAATTTAAATACTATACATTCAGTACTTGAATGTATTGAACTCAGTGTAATTTCAATTCATTGTAATCCAGTCAACCTTCTAAAATAGATTAACATTATCATCTTATTGCAGATGTACGATCTGCAATAAAATATGCAGAATCTTTGGTGCTCTCTGAGCTCAGTTACTTGCAGACATTTCATTACCTGACTAGGTATCATCATCAATGCTAGCGAGTGTGGGGTTTGCTCCCTGTTTATATACAGTAGCTTGCTCTGCCAGTGTTGGTCAGGGTAAGGTTTTCTCCTTGGTAGTTCTTGATTAGGGTATTGCTTTCTGTTTGTTTGTCTGGTATTAATCCCTGCTTATTTGGATGTTGGCTGCTGGAGAGGATGTGTTCTGGTCTTTTTGTTTCCTTCTTAGCGTTTTTATTGTCTTTTTAAAATGGTGTGTAAATGTGGTTTATCTCTATGTGTCTACTGATGGCTGATTTGTCTGAATACCAAGCTTTCAGGAATTCCCTAGCATTTTTGGATTTAGCTTGGTCTAGGATGCTCAGAGTTTCCCAGTTGAAGCTATGGTTGAGTTTGTCCTTGTGTTGTGAGATTAAGGAGTTTTCATCATGTCTTCTGACTGCTAGTTGGTGTTCATGGATGCGCTCTGCTAGTCTTCTGCCTGTCTGTCCTAAACAGTGGCTGTTACAGTCCTTACACTGCATGTTGTAGATGACTCTTGTTTTTTCTTCTTGGGCTACTGGGTCTTTTGGTTTACTTAGAATGTTTTGGAGGGCTTTAGTTGGTTTGTGTGCTACAGTGATGCTGTGTGGTTGTAATAGTCTGTTGGTTGTTTCTGATATGTTTTTGATGTATGGTAGTGTTATCCTTTTCATAGCTTGTGTTGGTTGTGCTGTAGTGGGTTGAGTGGTCAACTTTTTAATAAAGTTGTGTGAGTATCCATTGTATTGGAAGATGTTGCATAAGCCGTCTGTTTTCTGTTTTTGGTGTTCTGGGTTTCTGCAATTGCTTGTACTCATTTGAATAATGTTCTTAAACAGCTTCTCTTGTGGGAGGTTGGATTATTTCTTTGGTAATGGAGCACTTGGTTAGTGTGGGTTATTTTTCAATAGACTTGTGTTTCTAATTTGCATCATTTCTTCTGCTGATCAGGATATCCAGAAAGGGTAATGTGTTGTTTTCTTATTCCAGTGTGAATTTTTTTCCTTTGAAGAAATTGTTAATTGTTTCATGTGTCTTCTCTAGTTGTTCCTTTTATTAGGTTGAAGGTGTTGTCTACATACTGGATCCATACTTTTGGTTGTATCTGTGGGAGTGCCATAGTTTCTAGACGCTGCATTACAGTCTCTGCTACGAATCCTGAGAGTGGTGATCCCATGGATGCTTCTCTGATTTGTTGGTACATTTGTCCACCAAACTGAAAGTAGGTAGTGAGGCAAAGGTTGATGAGGTCCACGATTCTGGATATTTCAATCTTAGTGTATTTGGCTAGTGTATTTGGCTCAGGCGGATGTGTTGTGTAGTACTGCTGCCATGGATTATTTCACTAGTTCTGGATCTATTGACATAAAGAGTGCTATGACACTGAATGAAAACATAATTTCATCTTCTATTTTTAGGTCTTTGATTTTCTGGAGGCAGTGTAATGGGGAGTTGATATAATATTCACTCCACTCTGTGAGATGTCCAAAATTTTTGTAAGTTTTTTGGCTATGTTGTATTTGGGGTCCCTGGTAACGATACAATTGGACAAAGAGATATGTCAGGCTTTTTCTTTTTCTTCTTGCCATCTTTTTCTTCTTGCCATGTTTGTAGTAGCAATAGATTCCCTTTCTTTGAGTCATGTCTTTTGTTTGATTTTTCTTGGGGTTCTGTTAGTGTAGTAGTGGTAGTATTTATCCAGCAGCCTGACTGGCAATTGTGATTTGCTTGCAATTATAATGCTGCACTTAATGCTGTACTTAATGTAAGTATGTTTCTTTAGTTTATTATCCAAATTTTCATCCCGACTATTGTGTTATCATTTTCTAATCATGTTTTTCATGAATGAATATATTTTTATCAATATGTAATCAATATTTCTAGAAAGTATGACCTGATGCTCATATTTAAATCCCCATTCATGGCAAATGTTCCATATCCTACTGAACTATATTGAGGTCTGTGAACTGAGACCAACTTCTCATTATGTCATACTGAGCCAGTATGGACTTTGTATGGATTATCACTATATTTGCTGTACTGTAACTCCTTCCTAAGCACATTAATTTGTGATGCAGTATCTGCTTTCGAAGTGACCCAAATTTGATATATATTCTAATCCTGTAAAGACATGTGAAAAGGATTGCATTACTTTTCATCTCTTTAACTCTTCTTATTCAGTTTTAATCTGTTTACTGTTTTCATTTTAGGGCTATGAAAATAGAACTGTTTTTTCTGAAATGTCTCCTATGTACAACTCAAGTATATGCATACTGACTTTGTACTGACATTCTAGTTGGTTGCTGTGGACATGCTGTTTGCAAACTACATACATTTCTCCTTTGTCCTATAGGGTTTGCATCTGAGGTTTTGCCATTGCACGAACTCTTATAAACTTTGCAACACCCAAAGTCAAACTGTCCTTCTGCAATTGTTCACTGCTATACTTCTAGAATTCTGTTCTTTATCATATCATCTACATTATAGAGTATAAAAAAATCTTGCACCCTAAGATAACAGCTTATTTATGGATTTAGCCTGTCATTCCTTGCTTTCACAGAAGAGTTTCCTCTGCACAGATACTGTACATGTGGAATACAATGTGCCTCAAACTTTGCAAATAATATATCACTTGTCTGTTTGAGGACCAGAAAATATCACTGTGACCACTTATCTGCTACATTTCTAGTATCAAAAAGCAGTAGCTGAATCTTTCTCGTGTTAGTGGTGTTTTAGATCCCTTTTGCCCCCATCCAGCTTAAACTTACCCTGAACCTTTAATATAATATATCTAAGACCCTCTAATGATTCTATTAGCAATAGTTGGAATTGTACTTTCATGTCTTACATCATCCTAAGTAAATGAGGATGAATATTTCAAATAAAGCTGTGCAAATGATTTGAAAGGATGATTCACTCTTAGCGTTGCCATGAGTGAAATATTTCACTCATGGCAATGAGATTATTTGCATATATGGTCAGGCCACTATGTGTGCATTTTCACTGGAACATCCATATTTTCACTTGTAAAGGAATGTAAAAAAAGACCCTGGGGAAGGAAGGAGTGAAATACTGAGGGAGGAAAAACAAAAAGTCAGTTCTGAAAAACTGAAAACCATGAGAAAGAAACTCAAAATAGTGTGACTTGATTTTGTCTGGTATAAGATGAGGCAGAAAGAAAGTCTGACAGGTTTTCAAGATTCTGTCATTGTAGCCTACAACATACAGTAATATTCCTGGAATCCCTGCAGTGTCTTGTTTCTTGATCTGGTCTACATCTTTGAGGTAGAGAGATGACGTCAGCCCTTCAAGAGCTGTTTCACTCTGCCCTATTGTATATTAGACAAAGTCAAGTTTGGGTTGATCAACACTTTCCACTTCTCAAAACTGAGTTACTGTTCCTTCTCCTTTAACAGTTCGTTCAACAGCTCCTCACCAATTTCATCTCTACATTCCTTTACATCACTAGAGCTGCAGCAAGAGGACATCACCACCTTGACATTTCAGGAAACAATACTTCATCCACAGCACTGTTGCAAATGAAGTACTGCTCCTAATAATTTTCACAGTCCTAATTCATGGCATGCATGGAATCTACTTGTTTAACATTCTCAGTTTAATGTTTTCAGTTCTTGCTAATACTTTATCAGGGAGAAATAGTCTGAAAGTAGAAGCTGCATTATTTCTCAACAGCTTTCTTTAAAAAAGTCATCTGATTACATATAGTTAGTAAGTGTTCATAAGAAACATGCATTAATCTTTCAGCTGTTATGGACTGATTCAAAATATACACATAGAATCTTCATATGTGCCAAAAACCTGCCAGGACGACTGATATTCTTGATGGTTCGTTATTTTTCTGCTAGTGATTTAAGCAGCAATGAGGAATATCAAGAATGTTTGGAAGAAAGGTACTGACTTGAAGGAACAGCCTTAAAAAAGCACATAAAATGAATGTTACAATAATAAAATAATGAAAGGATGCTGATCACAAATGGCAGAACAAGGGGAGAATGACGCTAACAAGAAATGTGTATTTCTCATATTATGAGTATTTAGTTTACATGAATCTTAATAAAGTGATATTATGGACTGGAAAATAAAAAAGACTGAATAATTATGAAGTGAATTCTATTTCAGGAACACATTTTTCATGTGAACAATATAAGGAAGAAATATTTTATCTCAGCAGCTTCTCAATTATTTTATAAATTGAATTCAACTTCTTATAATTCAATTGTCTCAGACTGCTTACTAGAAGCATTGGAAGATCTTAACGTATAGTGGTCAGTGGAAGAGAACCCTGCAACTAAAAGACATGTATGCCATTCATTTTAATTTGATCGAGGGTGGAGCAATTCAGGAGCTTTATTTGATTTTTTTTTTTCTGGGAAAGTGGGCTTTAGTTCTGAAGAAAAATCATTATTAAAAGCCAAGTTTAAGATAAGGAATCCTTGCAGCCTCTAGATATAACTCCTTTTTTGCTCATGTTATTTGTCATACTGGCAGGTCTTTTCAATAGGCTATAGAAAGAAAAAGAATCATGTTACAAATAGGCTTTCTTATCTTCTTTAGTCTTCTCAGTAACAGCTAAACATTGAACAAATTTCTGGGCTAAAAAAGTCATTTGTTTGGTATAAAGATCCTATAAATAGATTTTTTTATGAAGTATATATTCATTCATTATCAAGTGCAACTGTTTCAAAGGAGAATGTACACCACATAATATGTAATGTATTCAACCATTTTTATTTGTCCTTGCTTACAGTAAACAGTGCAAGCACATAAATTATGTCTAAAGACAAACATATATAATTAAATATCTCATAACAAAAGCATTTGAGATATAAAAGTGTTAGTATGTGGACTCTAGCCTCATTGACCAAAGTAACTTCAGGGATATTCAATTGTTCAGAAACACAAATAACTGTAAATGCTATTATTAGAATGAAACACCCTGAACCTACATTTAGACAGCTGGGTTTCACTGGAAATTTAAAAAAAAAATCACTTGTTTTGTTGCCAGCCAGCCAGCATCATTCACCATGGATTTAAAGTTTGGAACTACATGGGTTCCAAAATCTGAGTAAAATTTTTATTCGGGTTTTTTTTTAATTGCCTTTCTCAGCCAAACATGAACTTAGGTCTGTCTGAAATAGCAAGCAACATATTATCTTTATACCACATTGAGATTTAAGAATAGATTGTCTCTTAAGCACTCTTAAAAGAAATGCTTAGTTTTGCTAACTGAATGAAACAATTATGGTCTTCTGCTATTTTGGTCTGCTTTCCTAATGCTACATAAATTAGCAGTTAATGGCCCTGCCTAAACTAATCTTTTGCAACTGCTACTTTACATTTTGGAAAGCATATGTCAATAATTTGTTCAAATGCCTGTATTTAGTCTCTTCCAATAAAAGCCATGATCATTACAGAAGAAAAAAATATATCCATGTGGTTGCTAAGAGTCAATAATGATTTGATGGGACATAATCAATCAATCAATCAATCAAATCAAAACCATCTCATATTTTCCCCCTTTTTTTATTTTCCTTTTGAATACTGATCTTCATTATTGCTTAAAACAAAGTACTACAATATTTATGTCAAATTTGTCCTCAAATAGCTCTGATAAATCTAGCTTGATATTAATAAAATGAATTTTAATTACAAGTGAAAACGACATTAATTACAAAATAGCATTTTTTCCCAGAAAGAGAAAACCATCCTACATCTATTTCATTCAGCTTAATATGGGTAACTGCATTTATATTAAATTATGTAGAATTATTTAGCATCAGGTAGCATTGCTATGGTCACAACAGTTTCCACCCATTTTTAAGAACCTGCTTATTTGTGAATTTAAATTCAAATCCTGCATATTCCATTATGCTTTACAATGAACATATATAAAATGAGTAAATGGAGAATAAATGGATTTTTTTTTTTTTAGAAAGTGTTAATTTTTGCATTAAAAAAACAAGAGAAAGACCATTTTCTTTGTTTTCATATTCAGGCTATGTGAAGAAAATCAATAAAAATAAAAATAAATCAAAATCAATGACTGACGCCCCTTTCTTCCTTTTTTGTTCCCCTCCAGGTTTGTTTTCTTTGCTATTGTTGTTCTTTTCTCTTGGACTGTTTTCATGTTTTTGCATTGTTCTTTGTTTTAAAATGTTTTTAACAACTGTAAACCGCCCAGAGTTGCTGGGAGTCAATCAACATATATATTTTGTAAATTATTACTATTATTATTATTTTCCAGTACAATAAAATATTGCTAAATTTTGTCTGCATTTGTGGGCATTTTTCATCAGCTTGTGAAACATGAGCCAATAGAGATTAGGAATCACTGCTATGAAAAGATACGTTTGAAAAACTTTTCCTAAAGCATTACCTTTAACCTGAAACACACCATTACTGAGCATTAATGCATCACTCATAACTAATTGAGATACTAATATTGCAATATTGAGCCTTGGCTCTCATGTCAAGTCTCATACATCACTGAACATACTGTGGTTCAGTCCCTTAGCATTTAGAACTCCTCTAATAAGCTGTTAAGCTTTTATAAATTCAACAAAGTATCCTCTACTTAAACTTTTTAAAAAGCTTAACTATTTCCAACTACATCATTCTAATTACTGTTAAGTCTTGTATACACCAGAAGTACTATTGAAACATATATGTAATTAGTTTAACTACCAGGCTTGGCACTGAATTTTGGATTTAGCCTCTAAAAATCTTTCAGGCCCTCTCAGCTTGAACACCCCACCTTTTGATTTAGTTTCAAAAGCTTGAGGTTCAAGTCACAGAAAGCCCAGGTATACTGAAAGAAGGGTCATCACTACAGGTAGTCCTCCTTTAGCGACCACATTGGGACAAGCAACTAAGCAAAACAGTCCCTAAGTGAAACTGTGACTGTGCTTATGATCTTACTTCAACTTTCCTTTGCTTTACAGACCTGTAAAGGTCATAAATGCAAGGACTGGTCGCAAAGTTACTTTTTCATCACCATTGTAACTGTGAACAGTCGCTGTACAAGGCAGTCACTAAATGTGGACTACCTGTAGTATTGAAGGACAAGCTCAACATTGGAAAGTTCCTAGGTTCAAATCCTTGCATTTCTAGTTCCCTGGGGAAATATTGATGCATGAGCTGAGTGGAACAGATTCTTCCACAGTAAGGCCAATGTTCAAAATCTCTATTGGCCATAAAGGATCTACATTATTAGGAAAAATATAAGATGTCTAATATTCTCTTAATTATTTGAGGTTTTTTTAATTAAAAAGATATTATAGCCTCTGTTTATTTTTGATATACACTCATAGAGAAATAGAAAATTTCCTTTTCTATGCTTGGTATTTTAGGTTAGAGAGATATTGTAAGGAAGTGTTTTTAATCTAGGCTTCAGGAATAGCATAGAAGATTAAACTCACATGTAATTAATCTTCACACAAATATTAAAATAAGACAGAAATTACATCTGTTCCATTTATATTATATCAGATTAATAATGCATGGGAAATGAGACTGCTAAAATTATAGATAATATGTTAAGTGTTTTAATTATCTAGGAAAAAGAAATAATGTAGCATTACAATTTAGAACCAAAGCACACTGTAATTTTTTATGTTTTAAAATAACAATCAGTTAATGCAGTCTCTAGTTTTACATTCATGATGTTCTCAGTGCATGCACATAGTTGATTACCATTTCTATATTACATGGCAAGAAAATATAACCATTAAAGATAATCTGTTGAAGACAATCACAGAGCCTACACATTTTAATTTAATGCTACAAATAAAAATTACTGCCTTTAAGCTATTGGTACTTTTTCTTGTATTAAATCATTTAGAACTCTGTATTAAAATTGTAATAATTGATTTAACAACTAATATAATTCATGCCATTAAAAGAAGAAACAATAAATGTATTCATTATCTATAGCACATTTTGTGGGCCCTATGAGTCTTAACAGCATAGGGTGGGGAAGATTGAAGAAAATATTTATTATCTGATATATACAGTGGTACCTCGGGATACGAACTTCATCCGTTCCGTGACTCTGGATATATCCCGAGTTGGTCGTAACCCGAAGCAAATTTTCCCATAGGGTTCAATGTAAATCCAGTTAATCCGTTCTGCCCTCCGCCCGAATTTGGTCGCAACCCGAGGCAATTTTCTCTTCAGAGCCTGACTCCCGCCAAGCCTGCTCTGCATTTTCTTTGGAGCCATGCTAACACGCACACCAAAAACCTTTGCAAAACACCGCAAAACACACCACAAGCCTCACCGAACGTCTCCTTGCTACCCCGACCTCGCCCACAGGAAGCTGCAACCGCGTGGCAGCAGGGAAAATGGCCGCAGATCCGGTTCGTAACTAGAGGCAAGTTCGTAACCTGAGGTAAAATTTTCCTGCCGAAGCTGGTCGTAACCTGAAATGTTTGTTCGTAGAGGCGTTCGTATCCCGAGGTACCACTGTACTTGTTTTCCATTCATTTTGGAATTAAGTTCCTCAGACAAACACTGATATACGTTGTTTCAATCTTTTCTAGCATCAGTAATTTCAGAAAAGGTTTTATTTCTATCACACATTGCCATAACTCTTCAACTCAATCATATCAAATCATAACACTGTTAAACTAGAACATATGAAATATCGAAAACATTACAGGTTCCCTCTATGAATATTCAGTGTTTCGAGATCTAATCATGTATAACATTTTTTTTTCACAACAACTAGACATACTGGAGAATATTTTTAAAAGTTGATTGTCAACGTCACTGTGTTGAGTGATGTTAATCAATAAGGAGATAGTAATGCAACATGGGCTTATCCCCTTCTTACCCTATTCTAGTTTAACATCCATAAATTTGTTAAAGTGGCATTAGAAAGATTAACTTCATTTAAATATCTAAATGTATTCTTGATCTTTATGCCAAAACCTAGGAAATTATTACTATATTAAGAATTATAGATGTATAATGGGGAAGCAAAAAAAGCTGTTCACCCAGGCCTCTGGGGAAAGTGATTGAAGCTTCCTTCTAAACAATGTGGGTTTGCTTTGGTTGTTATCATCTTCTGTTCTTTGTTCTTATGATTGCATTATTCTATGGTTCTCTGTGTTTTTTAATCTGTGAACTGCTCAGAGTCTCTAGAAGTTGGTCAGTGTAAAAACATTAAATAAATAAATATAAGCTAAACCAAGACTCTTGAAACTTAAATACTGTAAACTGAAATAAATAAATTTGCTGTCAGAAGCATCACAATCTTGTATCTATTGATCAAACTCAGGATTGCAATGATAAAAATGTGATTTGTCCTAGAATTAAAAAAAATGGCTATAAAGATTCATAATTATGCAATGAAGTACTTTTATAGAACAGGATATTGTATATGTACAGAAACAGAATTTTGTTTATTATATTATAATATATTATATTATATATTAAATTTGGAGTTCCAACCTTTCAGACATTAATTCTTATACTTACCAATGTCATAGGCCAGGAAATCAGCAGAAAAACACTTTGCACCATTACTCAATGAAGTATCATTATGAGTGTTTCCACCAAAAATTAACATTGCTCCATTCATTAAAACAGCGGAGTGGAGATATCTTGCAAAACCACTCTCTTTTAAAATTGTCCTATGGAAAAAAAGAAGTATATGTAAGGCAGGAAAGGGAGTCAGGGTGATATGTGTAGAATAACTGTAAAATCATAAACATTTATTTAGCCATAATGCTAGCAAACACATATGTTAAATCCTCACACAAACAAATTTCAAGAATTATATTATGGATAGTCCTGAAATAGGTCAGGAAAGAAACAAGCTGTAACTATTCATCCTTTTCTTAAAATTCCCTATTACCCTGGAGGCTTTAAAGTGGAAATACAATCTATAATTTAGCTGACATTATATTTTCTTTGCAAATCCAATATTTTCCCCTCTTATTTTAAGGAGTGTTTCCTAACAACTTTTAAAAATATGAATTCATTTACAACAATTTGGAGTGTGACCTGTGATAGTTTTACTGATACCACCCCTGAATGAATGTGTAAAGTAGCTTAAGACCTGAAAACCACAATTCAGCAGCAGTGGACCTTCTGTATGTGCTATTTTATTACTTGTGTCTCAAATAATGAGTACTCCAAAACCTATTAATGAGCATCATTACTAATCCCCTGTTCCCCAGCTGTAAGAGTACCAACAATATATTTACAGCTCACTTTCTGATGATGGTATTTATATCTGTTTGTATGTATGTATGTATGTATGTATGTATGTATGGTGGCTGGATAGCATAGTGGTTAGAACACCGCCTTTGACGCAGAAGACCGGGGTTCAAATCCTGGCTGGTACCTACCTTACAAGTAGGGGTCCTTGGGCAAAGACCCCCTAATGCTTTACCTACCTACCTCAAATATGAAAGTGACACGAACTAACAGGATCATGCCGGAAGTCGCCCAGATTAACAAGGTCTGCATCAGATGTTGGGGAACCAGGACAATCTGACGATAAGTGGGCTACTGGAACAAACCATACATGGATGAGACAAGAGAATTTGGAATTGATGGAATGCTACTACAACAGCAGACCTAATGAGAGGTGATATATGAAATGTATGAAGGAACTATGGATAGAAGACTTACATCCACACTAACTGAGAAACAACAACCCAGTGCTTCAACACAGTGATGAGGAAGCTGCTCTCACAACTTGAGATAAACCAACTCCACATTACAACCCAGACTCAAGCAAACCTGGAAGAACAACTGGATGTGCAGCCAGCACCTGAAGCTGGAACGTCACTGCCACCCCTCCATTACAGAGCACAGCAGCTGATATGAGGCATAAGATAATGGATAAACTGATTACCAAGGCTCAGTGGAGAAGTACCATTGGATAGTATGCTAGAAGATGCCAATAGAGCCCTCCAGACAATCCCTACTACCACCATAACTCAAACCAATGAACTGGTATATGCTATAGCTGCTGTAATCCTGGAAATGCTTGGCTACACAATCAAGAAGAACAGCAGTATATACCTGGAAACTCTGGAAAATGAGATTGGAGGCTAACATCAAGGCAACTCAGAGAGAAGTCAGTCAGCTGGTGGAACTACAGAATGGTGTGGAGATTAAGGATAAGACTCGGCTACTGAAAAAGTGCATGGGCCTGACTCCATCTAAAGCCCTAGAGACTGCTAAACAAAGGCTCACAGAACTGGCTGCCAGGCTAAGGAGATACACTAGAGAAGCAGAGGCCAAGAAGATAAATGCCCTGTTCTCCAAAGAACCATCCAAGGTATACTCCCAATTGCAGTGCAACAACAGAGTAACAGCACAGCCACCAGCAACAGAAACTGAACAGTACTGGAAGAACATATGGGAGAAAGAGAAGACACATAACACCACTGTAAAGTGGCTGCAGGACCTGAACACAGACCACAGCAATTTCCCAGAACAGGAACCAGTCACTATCACAGTAGCAGACATCTAACAGCGGGCCAAGAATATGAAGAGCTGGACAGCACCTGGCCCGGACATGATCCACACCTACTGGCTAAAGAAACTAACAGCAGTGCATGAATGCCTAGCAGCACAAATGAACCAGCTGCTAGCAGCAGGCTCCCACCCAGACTGGCTAACACAAGGAAGGACAGTGATGATCATAAAAGACCCTTACAAGGGAACAGCACCATCCAACTCCCGGCCAATAACCTGCTTCCCCACAACATTGAAAGTTCTATCAGGCATCCTAGCCACCAAGCTACAAGACCATATGGGCCAGTATATGAGCACAGCTCAGAAGGGCATTGGGAACAACACCAGAGGCTCAAGGTCTAGGCAGACCAATCTGAGCACAGCCTGGATTGACTACAGGAAAGCCTACAACTCAATTCCACACTCATGGATCTGTGAATGCCTGGCACTATACAAAGTCAACAGGACACTAAGGACCTTCCTCAAGAACTCAATGGGACTGTGGAAGACAACACTGGAAGTCAATTCAAGACAGCTCGCACAAGTAGTCATCAAGTGCGACATATACCAAGGTGATGCACTGTCCCCGCTGCTCTTCTGCATAGGCTTAAACCCCCTCAACCAGACAATCACAAGGACTGGATACGGGAACAAGTTCAAGAGTGGAATCACCATCAGCCACCTCCTCTACATGGATGACATCAAGCTGTATGCTAAGAGGGAACAAGATATCGACTCACTGATCCACCTGACATGGATCTACAGTGAGGACATTGGGATGTCATTCAGACTGGAGAAGTGTGGCAGGATGATAGTAAAGAGAGGGAAGGCAGTTAAGACCGATGGAGTGGAACTACCAGTGAGCCACATAGCAGACATAGAGACCAGCTATAAATACTTTGGTATCCCACAGTCACATGGGAACCATGATGAGGAGGAAAGAAGACAGCAACATCCAAGTACCACCAAAGGATAAGACAGATCCTGAAGAGCCAGCTCAATGGGAAGAACAAGATCCATGCCATCAACATGTACGCCCTGACAGTCATCAGATACCCTGCCGGTATAGTGAGCGGGCCAAAGGAGGACAAGGACGCTGCCGATGTGAAGACCCAGAAGCTCCTCACAATGTACAGAGGTTTCCACCCCAAATCAACAGCCAGAGATTGTACACCAGCCGCAAAGAGGGCAGGCGGGGTCTGATGAGTGTCAAAGCCACTGTCCTGGACGAAACCCGGAGCATCCAGGAGTACATCAGTAAGATGGCACCCAAAGATGAGCTGCTGAGAGAATGCCTGAGGCAGCAGCAGACATGGGAGGAAATTCAAGTGGAGGCAGTACCAAGCTCCTGCATGGGATGTACCATCAACAGATAGCTGAGGTGGCTGACACTGGGAAATCCTATCAGTGGCTGGAAAGGGCTGGACTAAAATACAGCACTGAAGCACTGATCATAGCAGCACAAGAACAGGCACTAAGCACCAGATCCATAGAAGCAGGAGTCTACCACACTAGACAGGACCCAAGGTGCAGATTGTGCAAAGAGGCCTCAGAGACAGTCCAACACATAGGGTGTAAGATGCAGGCAGGAATAGCATATACTGAACAGCACAACCAAGTAGCTGGCATTGTGAACAGGAACATCTGCATAGTGTATGGGCTAGACTCGCCCAAGTACGGATGGGAGATTCCACAGAAGGTCATGGAGAATAACAGGGCTAAGATCCTGTGGGACTTCCAGATCCAGACAGACAGGCAGGTACTGGCCAATCAACCAGACATCGTGGTAGTAGACAAAGACCAGAAGACAGCAGTAGTTATAGACGTAGCAGTGCCAAGTGATAGCAACATCAGGAAGAAGGAGCATGAAAATCTGGAGTAGTACCAGGGCCTGAAGGAGGAAATAGAGAGTAAAAAGTAAAGGCCAAAGTGGTCCCAGTGGTGGTAGGAGCACTCAGGGCTGTGACTCCCAAGCTGATAGAGTGGCTCCAACAGATCCCAGGAACAACATCAGAGGTCTCTGTCCAGAAGAGTGCAGTGCTAGGAACAGCACAGAACCACTGCCCAGAACCCTCAAACTCCCAGCCTCTGGTAGAGGACCTGAGATTGAGGAAGACACATACCACCCATAGGGGTGAGAGGGGAATTTTTATATTGCAAATCCAGATGAATATTACTTTAAGATTACAATAAACCAGAGAGAATTCATGGCTTGTTTTAACTAGATTTATAGATTATAAAGTATAAATTAGTCTATGAACTTTTAGGAAAAACATCACATTGATCAAAGATGATTCCTATGAAGGAATGGTTTGATGAAGGCCGCACTCGGGGAGATAAGCATTCCCTTAGGCCCCAACAGGAGCGTGGGAAGGTTAAGAAGATGAGACTGGTACCACCCTAAGGAATTCAAGGTGTTTTGGCTTGCTGGCTTGGGGAATTTAGATTCAGTCTGGAGAGATTTCTGTCTTTGAGGTGGAAGCTAATAAACGCAACAGAACTGTATCTGTACTTGTCTTGTGGAGTTCTTTGGGCTGAACCTGACAATTCCCTATTCACTGTTGTCGATACTCCTCTGTTTATCTACCACATGTGAACTGATATTTCCCACAATTCTACCCAAGCGGGCAGGGGAGTTAAGTTCTGTACTGTAGTGTGATTTTGTTTCTGTTAATACATATATGGGAAAATTGTGGTCCTCCGGGCAGTCTGATAACACTGGGGATGATGAAAGCTGATGTTTAACAACATTGAAAGCTTAACAATATAAACTATTGTCTCAGAAAAGAAAACGGGTTGAATCCCAATGCTAGAATACTATTTTCTTTACTAAGGACCCAGCACAAATTTTGCATTTCAGTATCACAACTTAAAGCACTTATATAACCTGAATATTCAATCATTTGACAAAATGTATGAGAGCATTCATATTTTATATATATACATATATAATATTTAGGAACAAAATCTTACCATATTCTAGTATTAACTTCATATTTGTAAAGATCATCAACCAACCCATATTTATTACTCGGCAATGCTTTGTAGCCTCCATGAACATAAACAGACTTTGTTGTATCATCATAGACACTGGTATGGCCATATCCACCTTGTACTATTGCTCCTTTTGTTTCTGGCACTAGCCAAGAATTTGATCCTTTAAACAAAGGTATAACAGAGCAATAATTGAGGGAAATATAATACAAATTTATTCTAATTTACTAATTCCTACATTATAATCAACATTCTTAGAAAACAAGAATTTCATTTCATATGTTACTCCTTACATTTCATTCCAAAATTAAGTCTTATCTGGCTAAGGTTGATATATAAAAGTGTATACAATAATGTCAAAATGATCAACAGAATATAAACATTGTCTTAAAAATACAATACCCAATGTCCTAAAAATTCAATCAATACAAAATACATACCAATATTAATGTTACTGATGATACCTAATATCAAATTAATCATCAATACTTACTCACTGTTCAAACATTTCAACAACTTTCATGGAGAAAACCTAGCATACATAATCCTGAAAAAAAGTTTTATCACTTTGGCCAAGCCTAGTTAATTTGAGGATGAGCCAATGGAGAAAATCCAAAACAAGCCAGCATTAAAATGTACAATATCACAGATAAGGTGTGGTCATTACCAGGAAGCATATATCAGGATATGTATGCATAAGCCACAATTTGGTTTCTTTGGTTATGGCCCAATGTGCTGTCCAAATCAGCTATGGTAGTTTTTGAAGCAAAAGTTATAGCTTACCATGTTCTGTGAAATCAGAAATTTTATTTTATTTTATTAATAAATTTTGTTAAAAGTTTTAAAGAGAACATAAAAACTAACACAAACTAATACAAATAAAGGGAAGGAAGGAAGGAAGGAAGGAAGGAAGGAAGGAAGGAAGGAAGGAAGGAAGGAAGGAAGGAAGGAAGGAAGGAAGGAAGGAAGGAAGGAAGGAAAAAAAGAAAAAGACCAAAATTGCAGTGAGAAAGAATAAAAAGAAATAGAAAGCAGCAGCTTCCAATCTTCTCTGCAGCAAATGTAAGTATGATTACAAAATTACATCTTACTCTATGGTTACAAAAAAAAGCCCATTTTTTTCTATTATCCATTTTTTTTCTAATCATTAAAACCACAAGTCATAAGTGCATTTTTTCTGTTTCATGCAAAAAGTCTATAAAGAGTTTCCAATCAGCCATAAATATAGCTTTTCTCTGATCAAGGAAGTTAATTTAGCCATCTCTGCAAGCAGTACCATCGTCACCAACCAATCCTCCATTGTAGGTAGTGTTGAACCTTTCCACTTTCGAGAATATAATAGTCTCACTGCAGTTGTTATATAAAAAATGAAATCTGGCATTTTATCATGATGTTTTATCATGATAATGTACTATGTTTTAACTGTATGTTCTCTATATGGTTAAAAAAAAGAAACTAAATCTTCTCCAGCTCCAATTCCATGTAAACAATCCTAGGTATCTGTGTTAAGAACACCCAAACATAAACTCCATCTTTATTATCAGTGTCTTCTTCTCTATATATTTTGTATAATAAACAATGATGGCTAACATTTTTGTGTCTTATGACAAATTAATCAGCTAATTTATTTTTCAGACAGAATAAAAATCAAGAAGTTGCTAACTTTTTCAGTTAAATTCAGTGTAAACTTCAGAATTGTGTTTCTTGTTCGTGAAGTGCCATCACCACCTTTGGGTCTCACGCTAAAGCAAAGGAACTTTCTTTCACCTTCTATGACGGTTGTGAGAAGTATAGCATTTGTGATATAAATATCAGCAGGGGAACTGTATGGATGCTTTTATTAACTTGCAAGTGCTTCTGGACTAATCCACTGGGAAATTTGTTTTCCTTTGGTTTGGCAAGACTTCATAAACTCTGTAAGAATTTCAGTATGAGTCTCAAGGAGAATATAGAGAATATTATTGCTTTTTTTTAGCTAAAGCAAAATAGTGTTTTAGTATCTTAGAAAATTTTGAAATACAATTTCTACTGCACAGACTTGTTTACATTAGTAACCAGCTGGTGTCTGCTCTCAAAGTCAAGAGTTTCTTTAGATTAAAAAAAAAAGAAAAGAAAATAAGAGCATTTTTGGCTCTAAACAAAGGCTGTTCCCACCCTCCTCTTATGAAAGTAATATGGTTTCCTCTGTATTCCCACTGAGATTTTGCCAAAATGTTCCAAGGAAAAAGAAACTATGGAAATGTAATGATAATTAGGTTTAATCTATTTTTGCAGTCCTCTCCTTAACTCTTTTTTAGTTTCATCATTGTAGGTATACAAATCAAAGTGATAATTGTGTTATTATTGTTTTGGGGTAGCCCTGTTGAATTAAATCTGTTTGAAGTTTAAATCTGATGGATCTTGTGAAGTCTTGTATTACCTGAATACCTGCAGTTTGGGACAACAGGGTGATGAGAAGATTAAGGCCAGTACTGAAACCAAGGCCTTGAGACTGAAATATTTTACAAAACCATAGGGTTGGAAGGGATCTTGAAGGTCTTCTATCCAACTCACTGCCCAGTATAGGAATCCTCAGACCATCCCAGACAGATGGCTATCCAACCTTTACTTGATGCTCCAGTGATGGAGCACCCATAACTCTAGGAAGCAGATTCTTCCCCTGCTTAATAGCTGTCAGAGTCAGGAAATTCCTCCTTATTTCAAATTTGGATCTCTCTGTAAAGCTTCCACCCATTGGTTTTTATCCTACCTTCCTCCCTGTCACTGTCCTTCAAGTACTGGAAGACTGCTATCCTCTTTCCCCTTAGCTTTGTCTTCTTTAAGCTAAACAACTCCAGTTCCTTTAACTATTCTTCACAGGACTTAGTTTCAAGTCCCTCACCATCTTTGTAGTCTTGTCTGTGGTCTTTCTAGAGCCCTTCTTTTAATATGGTGACAAAAATTGGGCAGAGCAGTCTGACTGGTGCAACAGAGCACAAACTATCACCTTCTGTGATCTCAAGATTATGCCTCTATTGATACAGCCAAAGTTGTCACTGGCTCTTTCAGCATCTGTAGCACACTACTGGCTCATAGGTAATCCATGGTCTACCAGGAAACCTAGATTCTTCTCACATGCTACTGCCTGTCTTGTATCTGTGCATCTGTTTTTGTTTTTTTTCCAACCTAAGTGCGGAAATGTACATTTTTACCATTGACCAGCATTTTGTGAATAAACCCTAATGTTCAAGTCTGTTAAATTCCTTTTCAACTTTAAGTCTGTCTTCTGAGGTGTTAGCAATTCCATCCAGCCCTGTCCTTTTATCTTGTGCAAATTTGATGAAGATATGTCTAATTTATAAAAACGTTGAAGAGCAGTGGCCCTGGACAGTACCCTGAGATACTCCACCACGTATTTTCTTCCAATTAGACATAGATCCATCTGGTAGTGGGACCATCCATCCCAAACTGTTCCATTTATCAAGGAGGTGGCTGTGATCAACTTTATCAAATGCTTTACTGAAATCTAGAGAATGCTATATCCACAATCTACTAATCTAATGACATTGCAAAAAATGCAGTAAAGTTTTTCTAGCATATCTGATTTTTAACAAACCCATGATAGCTTCAAGTAATCACCTTGTTCCTTTCTAAGTGCTTGCAAACCCACTGCTTAATTATCTTTTTTAGGATTTTCCCAGGTACTGATGTCAAGTTGATTGGTCTGTAATTTACTGAGTCCAGTTTTCCCCCTTTTTTTAAAGAACAGAAAAACATCAGCTCTTCTTCAATTTTCTGGCACTTTCCCTATTCTCTAGGATTTCTCAAAGATTATAGTGGTTCTGACATCACATCTACCAGTTGTTCTGACATCACATCTGCCAGTTCCTTTAGCACCCTGGGATATAATCCATCCAGCCCAAGAGACCTGAATCCATTCAAAGCAGCTGGGTGTCCTCTCAGCATTATATTTGGACTATTGGACTACTGAAAGGAAGAAATAGTTTTTTTTCAAATTTGTTAAGCAAGGGGGGAAAGAAAAAGATAGAAATAGAGATAATGGCTACCAGAAAGCTAACAAGTCTTGGGTCTGGTGAATTTGACTGGATAAAAGGTATGTTTGAAGAATATACTATAAAAACTACACAAATGATTACTCAAAGTGTTACTCAAGCACTTGACTCAAAGTTTGTTGAACTTGAAAAAAGGCTTGATCAAAAAACTGATAAAATGGAAAAGAAATTGGAAGGAGGGATTAAAAATGTTAATGAGAGAGTTGTTTTGCTGGAAATTGAAAGGGAGAAAGAGCTGGATAAAATTGCATTATTGGAGCTGAGAGATAAAGAGTTTTGTTTAAGGCTCAGGGGA
Source organism: Python bivittatus (assembly GCF_059951505.1). NCBI lineage: Eukaryota > Metazoa > Chordata > Lepidosauria > Squamata > Pythonidae > Python > Python bivittatus. The sequence goes on along the minus strand of NW_028277125.1, from coordinate 53,733,403 downwards.
ATTCCTGAAGCTAAAGAAGAAAATCTAACAAAGATGATTACACGTGCTTTGGCAGAACTAACTGACTGGGAAGAAGATAAAATGTCAAATGAGATAGAAAAAAAATCCTGTATAAATCCTAGATATGCAATTGCACAGGGCAAGCCAAAAGACGTGTTGGTACAGTTTTCTAGGAGAAAAACAAGGGATTTGATTTTGCAAGCGCATTTTGATCCTAAACCTGACATTTAAAATGTGGATATAATAGTCCTCAAAGAAATACCAGTAAGGATTTTAAGGAAGAGAAAAGAATATGCCTTTTTGACAAATGTTTTGAAAAAGAATAAAATCCCTTTTCGTTGGGAAAAATTGGAAGGGATAAGTTTTTCCTATCATCAACAAAGATTCAAATTAACTTCGATTCCTAAGGCTAAGGAATTCTTAGCTAGATTTGGAACTAACTTGGAACAGGATACATCTGGAACTATAGACCAATTTCACTGTTGAATAATGATTATAAAATATTTGCTTCAGTGTTGGCAGAAAGGTTAAAAAAAATCTTACAGAAATTTATTCATCATGATCAATGTGGATTTCTGCCTAAAAGACAATTAAAAGATAATGTCAGAGCTGTGCTGGATGTTATAGAATATCTATAATATCATAATGAATGTCAGCTCGTTTTTTTGGATGCAGAGAAAGCTTTTGACAATTTGAATTGGATATTTATGTTTAAAGTTTTGGAAAGTATGGATTTTGGAGGACATTTTATACAGGGAATAAAGTCCATATATATCCCTCAGAAGGCTAGTATTATTGTGAATGAAGAATTAACTGAACCATGTCATATACAAAAAGGAAGAAGACAAGGTTGTCCATTATCGCCTCTGCTTTTTATTTTGGTTCTCCAAGTTTTTAATAGAGATACCAGAAGGGACAAACAAATAAAGGGCTTAAAGATCAAACAAGAGGTTTTTAAACTGAGGGCTTTTGCTGATGGCTTAGTTCTGATACTACAGGATCCTCTGGAATCTGCAGAGCATCTGATGAAGAAACTGAAGGAATTTGGCTCACTGGCAGGTTTTAAAGTAAATAAACAAAAAACAAAAATGTTAATTAAAAATATGACCCAGCCTAATCAAGATCGCTGATGAGTAAGATAGGCTTCAGGACTGAAAAAAAAGTGAGATATCTGGGGGTGATTTTGGCAACCAAAAATAATGTTTTGTTCCAGAATAACTATGGTAAAATTTGGAATGCAGTGAAAAAAGATTTGGTAAGATGGGAAAAATCACAATTGTCTCTCATGGGGAGAATCTCTGTGATTAAAATGAATGTTTTGCCTAGGATGTTCTTTCTTTTTCAGACTATACTGATTTCGACTACAGATTTACCATTCCAACAGTGGCAGAGAGACATCTCTAAGTTCCTTTGGCAAGGCAAAAAAACAAGAATTAAATATAAATTGTTACAAGATGCCAAGGAATGAGGAGATTTGGATCTGCCTAATTTAAAATTGTATTTTGATGCTTGTTGTTTGCTTTGGATGAAGGATTGAATAACCTTGGAAAACAGAATTATTACAACTTCAAGGTCATGAATTAAGATTTGGGTGGCATGCTTATTTGTGGTATGATAAAGTTAAAGTTAATAAGGATTTTAAAAACCACTATATTAGGAATGCCTTACTGAGGATCTGGAATAAATATAAGGTAAGATTGTCTCCTAATGTACCTTTGTGATTGTCATCTCAGGAAACATTTACTAGAAGAGAAAATGTGGGAGAAATGAAGTGGTTAAAATATAAAGACTTGCTAAATTTTGAGGAGGGTAAACCAAGTTTTAAAACAAGAGAACAGTTAGAGCTAGAAGGTTTTATATGTCATTGGTTTACTCATATGCAATTGTTTGAACGTTTTAAGCTGGACAAAAAGAATTTTAGATTTGTTAATGAAACATCTTATTTTGAGACTCAACTTTGCACAAATGATGAACATGTTATTGCTAAAATGTATAAGATGTTACAGATGAATCTAGAAGATGAACAAGTCAAGGAATGCATGATTAAATGGGCTAAAAATAATAATATAACATATAATATTATGTTGGAACAATGGGAAAATATGTGGAACAAAGGTTTGAAATTTACGTTGAATTATAATTTAAAAGAATTTTTTAATAAAATGATGTATTGTTGGTATTTAATTCCTGATAAGTTATCAAAAATGTATGCTGGTGTAACAAATGTTTGTTGGAAATGTTTGCAGGGTGAAGGAACTTTTTATCATCTTTGGTGGACCTGTGAAAAGGCTAAAAAAATTTGGGATCAGACATGTATTGCTATTCAAAAGAGTCTTAAAGTGAACATCCAAAAAAACCCAGAATTTTTATTGGGCTTGATGGAGAAAGGACTGGAGAAACAATATGGAACCTTGCTTTTGTATATGATCTCAGCTGCAAGACTGTTATATGTGCAAAGATCAAAGGATCCACAAATACCTACAGTGGAAGAATGGATCATTAAATTAATGGACTTGGCTCAAATGGTGAAGTTAACAGTATTAATAAGAGATAATACTGTTTCTAAATGTGTCTCCTTATGGCAACCCTTCTTAGATTACGTGCTTGCGTGGGAAAAAAATGAAGCTCTGATTGTGGGATTTAATGATTAGATGGTTTGTGTTGATAGAAATAACGTAAATTTCGATTAATTAGTGGTAAGAGATTAACTTTTTTCAAAATTTGTACTCATATCTGTATTGGAGATAGTTGGAAGTCAATTTGTGTTTCATCTTTCTAACTACTTTCACTATTTTAGTTTTTGTCTTTTTTCTTTTAGTTCTATCTCCTTTCTCTGCTATACTTAACTGTGCTTTTTATATATCACAATAAAAGTTTAATAAAAAAAAAGCAGCTGGGTGTCCTCTCATCACTTCCCTGCCTATTTGGCTGCATTTCTCTTCTGCTCCCCGTCCCCCACCCCCATGGTGCAGCTTCTGACAGATTGGACCACTTTTTCCTTTTGTGAAAAACTGGTGCAAAATAGGAGTTTAGCAGTTCAGCCTTCTCCCTGCTGTCCAACGCAACTTCTCCTATCAGCAGACCAACCATTTTTTAATTTTCCTCTTGTTCTCCTCATACGCAAAGGAGCTTTTTAAAACTATTTTTGGCATCCACTGCAACCCTCAGGACATTCTTCCTGACTCCATCCTGACATATTCAGGCTATTTCCTGATACTTTCTTTTTGTTACATGCTCCTCTTTCCATTTTTTAAACTGGTCCCCTACCCTTTTGTTTCTCATTTTACCAGAGAGTTCTCTGTGCAACCACCAGTTCTCATCAGCTGTCTTCCATTCTTCTTTCTCTCTGATATTGCTTGTGCTTCGGCCTTAATTATATCATTTTTCAGAATTTCCCAATGCTCCTGAATTGTTTTTCTCTTCAAGATTTCTGTCCATGGAATCCTTCCTACTTTTTCATTTAATTTATTGAACTCAGTTCTCTTCAAATCTAGAACACTATTTGATACCTTCAATTATCCCAGCTGCATTAGCGTGAATTCTAGGATTATATGGTCACTCTCTCCTGAAATTCGTACAACTTCCACTTCCTCAGCCATTTCTTCCTTTTTAGTAAATATTTAGTCCAGTTGTAGCTGATCCCCTAGTTTCCTTCTCCACTTTTGGAGTGATGAAGTTGTTTGCAAGACACATCAAGATCTTGTTGGATATCCTATTGGATCTCCTATCCTACTTGCTGAAGAGCTTGATTCCCAGTTAATATTGAGGTAGTTGAAATTCAAGTGGTGTGTTTCTGGGACACATGGCCACATGCTTCTATACTGTATCTTCTGCTTGGTTGGGTGGCTTATAGAACATGGTTTTTGCTTGAGAAACTTGGACCAGTAGGAAGAACTCCCAGAAGTGAAAGAACAGGATGACATGCAAGCCTTGATTCTAGGCTGGGTAAAAGTTTGGCTGAAAGACTTCGGGAATGGGAACCTGGATGGAGGTTAGTTTTATATCAGAGGGTAATGACTGTTCATTACACAAAGGTTAGTTGGGAACTAAGAGGAATATCTTAGAAAATTACCTGAGTTGATTCAAGATATTTGTACCAATTGGAGGCCCCTAAAGTGGCCTGAGATGGTTTGGGCTGAGATAGTCAAAGGGGACACAGTAAGGAAGGGAAAATTACAGTAGATGAAAGAAATATGAGAAATGAAGGTGGATGTTATAAGGGAAGATGGAAATTTCTACTTCTGATCTTCAGAACCCAATTCAAAGTGTGAGGTAGCTAGATTGCTGGGATCCTGGCTGATGCAGCTGAGTCCCTAGCTTTCAGTAATAAATCTGTTCTCATCCAATCACGGAAGAAAAGATAGTGGCTCACTGAGATCTGTCACTGCATGAGCTCTGACCCAAAGAAAGGGGAGAGGAGTGCCATGAGAAGTACTGTTCCACAGGTGAGCAGCTATGAGGAATTACTTGTGAAGTTGAACCAGAGGGAGAAGGAAGGATAATGGCTGGTGTGGGTCTTTCAGGCTGTGTGGCTGTGTTCTGGAAGTTTTGTTTCCTAACGTTTCGCCAGCACCTGTGACCGGCATCTTCAAAGTGCAGGAGCACAGACAGGAGCAGTTCTCTGTGTGCCCAGGGTGATGTGACCCTTTTTGTGGGTATAGAGATCTGGGGGGAGGGGGATTGGAGGTGTGTGGGGGGGTTGGGTTACTGAGTGGCTGCTTGTTTTGGTGTCAGCATCTGTGTGTATCTTCCTGGGGATTAGGCACAGCTTTTCTTCTATTGCTCCTGCACTCTGAAGATGCCGGTCACAGGTGCTGGCGAAACGTTAGGAAACAAAACTTCCAGAACACGGCCACACAGCCCGGAAGACCCACACCAGCTATCATATGCCGGCCGTGAAAGCCTTCGACAATACAAGGAAGGATAATATTTGTGTTATAAAGGTGCCCCAAGTTTTGGATTAGAGACATTCTTCCTAATTTGTTTAACACCTACATGAAGCTGCTGGGGGAGGTCACTCTTCCATTTGTGGTGTGATTTCATCAAAATGCAGACATACCTAGATATAAACCTTTATCACAAACCAAATGGGACATGTGGTGATAGTCCTGAATCAATGTCTGGAGGCTGTCAGGGATGGAGAGAAACAGGTTCAGACTCAGCCTGAATAGTGTGGCATTGCTATTAATTCATAAATGTACTGATTCTAGTATATTGTATCAACTGCCCCTGAAGAGGTTGTGCTCCTCTTGAAAGAACAGGCTTGCAACCTGAAAATTTCCTGGACTCACAGCTCCCTCTTGAGAAGCAGATGAAGGCCACAGCCATAAAGGCCTTTGTCCAATTTTTACTAATATACTAGTTGTGACCCTTTCTAGAACATAGGAAACAGAGGACAGTTGGTCATGCCTTGTTATCAACTGAATTAGTGTGATTCACCCTATAGGAGTCTGTCTTTAAGACCACCATGAACTACAGTTGGTACAAATAGGGCTATTTGTGGGTTTATGGGTCAGACCTGTGATTGTCATGTCACATCATTGTTACAGGTGCTGCATTGGGTACCAGTTTGTTTACGACTGCAATTCAGAGTGCTTAAGCCTTAGGATCTGGGTATCATTATATGCTTGTTCTGGATAGGATCTACCCATCCAATGTATCCAAACAGAAAGCCTAATGAGAGTCCCTCCTTACTGGGATGTCTGGCAGGAAGGAACATGTAAGTAGACATTCTCTTTGCAGGCTTTCTACTCATGGACTATCTTATCCCTGGAGACAAAGGTGGTCCCAACCCACATGATCTTCCAGAAAGAAAATCTGGCTATTCTGCAAAGTCTGTGTAGGACTAGACTGTTGAGAGAGATGCAGTGCCATGAATGAATGTTGTATGAGGATACATTTTTGTATTTGTACAACAATGTATTGTTCTTTATTGAATTGTTGATTTTACTGTTTATACTATTTGACTTGGGAAATACTTAAAAGTCAAATGCAATTGAGGCAGTATAAAACTCAAATAAATAAATCATTTTTATGAAAGAAAACATATACAAAGTTACACTATTAAGATAAGGGGTAAGAATTCCAGTTCAAAACTGTAACACAATAATAGTGGGATTTAAAATGAAGAGCATAATTCCTTTTCAAAGATTTTCATTTTCTTAACAGGATAAAACTGTCATTTTATAATAACAATATATATTACTATTCAGATTTTTCCAATCTGCTTTCTGTGTTGCTTCATTCCAAAACTCAGTTTGTATTTAGAGTCACCATCTGGAATTTTAAAGTTTAAAATAATCCTACTGCTGCAGGTCTAGAGATAAATCCTGTACAGGAATTCAGGAAAACATATTACAAAATGCACTCACCCTTCATGGAATAAAACTACAGAAGTAAAATGAAACATAAAATGATCAACCTCAGAAAATAAACTACAAAGTAAAGACCAGATTCTGCAAACTAAAGCTTTGTAAAACAAATGAATGCTTACAAAAAAATCCAATGGCCCTGGTAATAAAAGAACTCCTAGCTACAATTCTCACAATGGCAAAATCTACTTTCCAGTATTAGCGTGATTAATATTTGATGCTGACAGTCTATTATCACTATAAAGAAATATACACAGTTGAGATTAATCCTGAATAATAATAACTGCTAACTATGCAAAAAAAAATTCCCACTACTAACAGTTTAAAGCCATGAACTGAAGTTTATTAAAATGTGCTTTGGAGTAGAATCTACTTTACAAATTGTTTTATATATAAAAAAACATATATATATATGTATATTTGTTTATTTATTAAGGAAGTTATAAAGTGGAATCAAGTCCTGGATTTCAACTATAGCATCAGTAATAAACTATTCAATAGACAATGAAATTTTCATTTCAGTTGTTAAGTGAAGCAGAAGCTAATTTAGCCAACCATATATCTTCCATATAATGTTGCTTGGAATTCCTCCAAGGACTTTATACTTAGAAATATAATTTTCACAATGTTAACTATTAATGAACACTACAGTGCCACAGTAACAAGTTACTTGTGGTATGATTCTCATGTTGTTCTTCTTTTTTCATTATTTATATTTTAGCAATGCACAATAGAGCTATGCATGCTCTGAAAATGATTCAGAAGAAGCATTTCATGCTGTATGTGAATGCAGACCTGTCTACTATTCATTAAAGCAGTCCAACTCTTCTAAGGCTTCTGTATGAGCCTGAAAAAAAGTTGCCATTGTTTTAAGAGTCATATTAACTTTTTTTTCCCCCCGCAGGCTCACCACAAAACCCCAAAAAAGCCAGTCTGCATTAATGAACAACAGAGAGATACTAAAGTTGAAAGCATTTCCACATCACTTTTAAGCATACAATCCTGGCACATTAAAAACTGTACATCTTTAGCCTTTGTATGAGAGTTCAACTCTGTCTGCCATGGAAGAATTAACAGGTCTAGTATTTCTACTTCAAGTGCAGAATTCCAGTGAGAATGTTAGACTTGTACTCCAAAAAAATGCATCCAATGTTAACATTGTTGGAAATTATACATCTCACTAGTATTAAGGCTACGTAATAGATTTTGAGCATAATATATTTATCTTAATGATACAATTCATCATTTAACATCAACACACTTTATCTCAGAAATATTACTAAGGGCTTATATTACACCTGAAAATGACAGCAAACAGTGCTATCAGCTTTTAGTATTCAGTTGGATAGGCTACAGGACTTATAAAAAGAGAATGTACGAGCTGCATGTTGCCCGCCTGTGTATTACATTAAAAGTGCAGCAAGAAGCTTTTCTTTTTCTTTTAACAACTGAAGAATCAGTTTTTATTTCCACAGAGCTAAGGCGTCCTTTTCCAGCTGCAGTGTAATCAATCATTTCCCCAATTTACCACTATGGGCATGACTAGGGACGTTTTGTTTCAGTTCCATAATTGGGAGTAGGGGAATTATCTTAAAACCATCGCTGAGAAGGAATAATCTCTTTGCACAGATAAGCATCTCACTGCAAATATCATACTTTCTCTTATTTTCCCACATACACACACCAGAAAAAAATGGATAGATACATAGCTCCAATCTATGTCTTTAACCTAATATGCAGCTTGTCACTTAAAAGGAAATACAGGGAAGCAAATTCATGGTGAATATGTACAGCAGACATTATTCTTGATGGACAGAGTGAATCTTCACATTCAGGGATAATACGCAAGTGAATAACAGATGCTAGTGAGCAACACTAGGAGAAAGCAGTCATGGTATGCTTACGAGCATCCAAAGGCATCTAATTTGGCCTCTGGGGGATGCAAAATGCTTGATTATAAGAATTTCTGGTCTGCTTCATCAGGACTCTTCTGATGTTCCTGCTTCTCAATACCTTACCTGCCTATACTCAAATCCCTTGTCACCTTAGTTTTTTCTCAGCTTCACTAGAAACTGCAGTTTATTTGTTGCTGTTCACTATTCTTATATCTAAAATTAGGGCACTATAGCATTCAGGCAATGACTGGGAACAAAAAGAAGAAAATCCGGCTAATGAACAGGCAATTGCTAGTTTTTAGCCCATTGCATTTTTATAAAAAGCATAATAACTGGAGTTGAAATTATAGTTATTGTTACTAGCTACTGTCATAACCCTGCTTACTTAAAAATGAATCACATATGACTCATTGATATAAATACTGCAGCTATCAATTAGAGATTAAAGAATCCTATGCACAATTTTTAAAAAAATTAAATACCAAAGAACTTTAGAAAGAAACACAATTCTTTATATCCCCGTTGGAGACTGTAAGCTTACTAATTAATACCTATATTGCTCATATTCCAACTACAGAACAATGCACTTCAGTATTATTATAACCAAAAAAGAATTTGTTGTCTGGAAGAAAACAGTAAATTACTGAAAATTATTTTTTATGAGCTCAGAAGTGAACAACATGGTACAGCAGTGCATCCTGCTGGATTTTAGTGAAACTGCAGAGTTCAAAATTGTACAGTATCAATTCATTCATAAAAACACAATTTATACCCTCAAATACTATCTTGAATGGCATTAAAATCAAGGGTGAAAGCTGATTTTCAGAAAGTAAAGGAGGTGGAACCAACAGTTTAATGTCAGTAATATTAATATTAAGCATATATTTCCAAAAAAGGATTGAATGAAGGATTTTTCATGGCTTTCATGGAACTTAATTTTAAGGCATCCTATTCTGAGAGCTTTTTTCACAACTGTCATTGTGAAAGTACCTGTTTGTACATTATTCACACAGGTTAATTCTAAGCTACTTTGTGAAAATAATCTTCACTTTGCATCAAGGATATCCTTTTCATGTAACTTCTAAAATTAACATCTACATCCCTATCACAATTAGTTAAGTGTAATTTTTAAAAAAATGGATAAAATATGCAACTTTGTCCTATTTGTCAAACTCATCCACACTTCAGTATTTACTTATTGAATGTATAAGATGCCGCAATCAAGCAACTTTCCCCAGCTATTTACCACTACCAGTGTTTCCCACAGATATCTGCAGGAAAGTTGATCAGAAGAGGAAATTGATATTAGGCCAAAAACAATGTTTAAATTACTGATTTTTTTTTCTCCCTCTCAAGACAAAACTATATAAACAAGTATAGGAAACCAGATCCAGGGATATAATGGTTCGTTCTCGCTGATATTCTAATTGAAACTGAGAGATTCTGTGGCAGCAATTTCCTTACAAAAATGTAATTGGTACAATTTATTTAATATAAAAACATTTAATAACTTTTGTATTTATAACTGGTTTTTTTTTCAAAGTTGCCCTAAAAGAGGCATTTCCTATGTGGAATGTTATTTTTTCATTTTTTCAAGGTTAGTACAGCTTTGACTGTGCTTTATTAAAACACATGGATCATTTTTGTTAATACAAACTGAAAGAGCAAGAACTGTAGTCCATATTAACAGAAGAGGAGGATTTAAAACCCTCATTAATTCCCATATTAGAATTCCTATCCAAACTGAATGATGCACATCTGTAATAGGTTAAAAAATACCAGGTTGGTAGCTGTAAGTACAGTTTAGCATATCTTTCCCTTTCTTTTAGTTTGCATCATAAAGTTTTAATAAAATAATTTTAAAAAAAGAAAGTCAACTTACTGATGTAATACTCTTGAATGCTGCTTGTATAGCCATATATTACAGAGTAACCAAAAATCACAAGCATGATAACATCCCTGCTGTCAAGCTCCACTATGTGCGCTGAGTGACCCTCAACTGCATATTGCTGGCCATGAACAAGCACTGCTGGAATTCTGGTGCTCCAAGTCTGACTTGGAATGTTGAAAATCCATAATTCATCAGTGACATTACCAGTATTTGTTTCAATTTTGCCTCCATACATGTAAATATCATCCTGTTTTAAAGAAGGGGAAATGATTATTAGTTAAACTTAAGATAAAATACAAAACACACAAACAATAAACTTTGAACTTGTGATAATATAATTCTTTGCGTAGTGGAAATGACATGGACTTGTATATTAGTTTATACCCCATTCTTCATGTTGAATGCTAAATACTCAATAGGCCTGGTAAATCCATTCTAGTTATTTCAATTCTAATAAACAGCATACCAATATTTTCCCTGACTTTGTTTCAGCCCAAGTTATATATGTCAACAATTAAAATATAGCCCTGTGAACTTATATAGTTTATCAGAACAGTTTTTAAGATTTTTATCCATCAATTACTTTTATCCATCTTCCTGAAAAACATAGCAGAGTATTTTTACTACTCAAACTCAGTGTTTGCTATCTATGGTTTTAAAGGGCAGGTTTAATAATATACCAATACAAGATGATATATGTCCCATACCAGGCAGGTTGGTTGGTCTGTATCACCTTTTGTATCTGTTCTGGTGTTCTGAACTAATAACACTCTTACTAATCAACCATTTTGGTGGGCCTGATAAGAACACTTTACAGTAATTTACTTAACAGACTAGCCTACAGAAATATAAAATTTTCTGTGACTGCCGTAAGAAGACTCTAAATTTAATTCCAGAAATTCTTTATTGTTTAATTTACTGCTATTTAGATGGCTTGCAATTCATTTCATTCTTTCTTTTCTTTTTCTTACTGTGTTAATTTCCCATTTTATTTTTGATTATTATATTTGGTGTCTTGGTCTTTGTAAATAAAATCATTATTATTACTATTATAATTATCATTATTGCTACTGCTACTGCTGCTACTGCTACAACAATTACAAATTTCATCATGAATTTGTCCTCCACATCTTCCAAAACAAACATAGGATAGTCCTGGTAGGTTATTAAAAACATAAGATTTTCACAGTGTGAGACTAGAAACAGGTTAAATATCATTCTTTCCAGTGTAAATATAATAGAATTGTTATATATCTTCATCTTTTTGCAGCAGTTTTTGTGGCTGCACAAAAAAGTGTGAAAGATTGATACCATTATCAACGAAGAAAAATCAAAACACTTGTACTTCATTTATCAGTTTAACTTATCAAGGAATTGTATATTGATAATACAATCAATTTACACAGAAAATAGTCTTGTGGAAAAAATAAGCTTTAACGGCTGTTGACTGATTTTAAGTGAATAACCAAAAATGTGAATAAAAATGCTAACACAATCACAGAAGACAGCCTGATTTTTTAGCTTAACTTGCTTTATATCTTCAATTGGATTTAAGAGAAATGTTGTACAGACCAATATTTATAGCTAACTCATTGTTCTACTATGGCTAAATCCATGGTTTTCCCCACTTTCGGGCCTTATTTCTGTGGCTTCTTAGAAAAAACTCGAAAAGACTCCATTTTTTTTTCCAGCAAGAATTTACTGTACTAAAGACAAACCAATTACAAGGTGTATTGATTAATGAGCTATGATATAGTTGCTTTTTAAAAAATCAGCATATAACCATAAATTACAAAGGAACCTTGGTGCAGCCTTCACTGTAAATACTTTCTAACAGCTCACGTGTATAAATTTCAGAGTAGGTTATTGGTTCGGCAATTATCTAGAGAAAATTAATATATGTGTAATTAATATTATACTGGTTGCATAATATTAGCTTCTCAATATTCCACTTTTTCACTAGCCCTTTTCTTTCCTAACCTTACCTCACTCAGTTCTGAGTTCTGTTCCTAACCAGAATAACCTTTGGGTGGGAAATAGTGGGGTTTTTTTCTTTTTAAACCTGAACGCTTTCAGACAGTACTAGACTATTGCCCTGTACTCCAGTTGTAAAAAGCAGCCTTACATGCTCAAATGGCCTCAGATAGCCTTTTTAAGCCAAGCTGTCCCGAGCTTCCTCATGTCCTAGGATTCCTGTTCTACTGACTTTTCCAATCCTCCCCTTTTAGCTCAAACTAGCAAGAACTTTTCTTTCTGAGGCAGAATGATCATTCTGTTTTCTTCACAAAACATGATTGCCGTTAACATTTTGATACTATTGTCTTCCCTCAATGTATATTACAATCATCGCAAAAATTTTTAGTACATTAAAAATGTGCTTTGTACCACCATAAATGAATGTTCTTTACAAATCACTATAGTATCTTGTTCATGTTACTCTTTTAAAGTCCTCTCCTGACATCTCCTGTAAAACCTCTACATTGCAAAATAGTAATAAATATTGCATTTATACAATATTATACCAATTACTCATTCAGCAACTGTTTGAAGTTGCAACGGTGCTAAAAAAATGTTAGGCCAATTTATGATATTTAAGACCTTAGCAGCAGCTCTGAGTTATGTGATCACCTTTACAGTTAGTACACCGTGTCCTGTGCCTGATCTGTAATTTTCTTCTTTTCCCCCTTTTGCAGAAGAGAGTGAATGGAGAGTAAAGGATTGCAAGAGAGTAGGCTGTTTGCGTAGCATGTTCCCAGCTTTCAGCCCTGGGCTGCCAGCGTGATCACATTGCGTTCAACGTGTACAAGACAGTACTAGACAGACTCGAGTACAGGCACTCGAGCATTCCAAAGGGCAGGGAGTGGTTAGGGGACAAACAAAAGCCAAAGGTGTGAAACTGAGCAATCTTGTCTCTTTCCAGCCAGAAAGCAGAGTCGTGGTCACATGATTTCCCACTTACCAACCACTTTGCTTAGGGCCAGAGTTGCTGATCCCAATTAGGGTTGTTAAGCGAGGACTACCTGTAGTTTCATTTTAATATCAACATAATTACTATTTGAATATCTTCTATAGATTACAACTGAATATACTTCAGATTTACTTTGCTTTTTAAACATTATTGGTAAATAAATTATAAATCTGTAAAAATTATATTATGGTAAGAACCCTCTGAGAAATAATCCTTCCTTTGTATAATATTTTTTATTTACACAACTGGAAATGCTTAGAACCAACAGTCTTAGTCCTGAGTTTTTCAAGATGTCATTGCTTCTCAGAATCATTACAGTCAAACTCCACAGAGGCAATAGATTAATACAAGCAGACAAAATTATTGATTCATTTTCTCTTACTCCTAACTATGCTCAATAGTCTTTATGTTGATAAGTAGCAGATGACTGGAAGTCATACCATCAGTCTCCAACTACCAAACAAATTCTAATTGAAAGAAATGTTATGTTTGCTGCAACAATTGTTTTAAATACATATTAAATGTTTTTAAATAAAATAATTTAAAATCAGTTATTCTTACATCATTATAACTTAAATCAATAAATTGAAACTTAGCAGATTAGAAAAAACATTTAAAAGATTTTATAAATAATCATATTGTGGTTTGAGATTTGGCTGTTTTCCAGTCTTTTCCATTCAGAAACAGAATGGAAATGATTTTTCCCTTTTAAAGGATTGTTACAATCCAGAAAACAATGCTAACAGAGTGTCCATATTTTCTTCCAGGATTTCAATACAGAAGTATGATGCAAAAGAATACAAAAAAAGAGAACAACTGAATGTAATACCTAATAGCACGTGAACCATACTATGCTGCCATATGGACACCTAACAGATGGTGCTATCAGTTCTGACAGGACTAATTCTATCTGCTGAGAATAATGACAATTTGATTATGGTACTTATTTGCATCCACCATCCTCTCTTTCCAGCAGGTGATCAGCATTGTTCAAGTCAACAGTACCAGGCATCCTTTTTAAGAATTTCAGACCATGCAACAATATAGACAATGACAAATCTATAAATCAAGATTAGTCTATTCTCCTTGCTCATCAGAGATATTTTTACTGTTAACTAGTAGATAGAGTCATATCATTTTTATATATAATTATCTTCAGTCTTTCACAGTACATTGATTTACATTAATGATGTGCAGAAACCTTCTGATCTGCTTTGAAGGTCAATAAGAGTTCTGGAAACAGATGGATCTTTGGGGAGGGTGTTAATCTCAACTAACTCATTGTCCCAATAGAAGAGAATATATGAAGCTCAGGATTGAACTGTGGAGTCCCTGATGTTCTCTGAACTTGGTTGTTTGATTGCAGACGTTTCATTACCCGACTAGGTAACATTATCAGTGCTACTGAGTGTGGGGTTTGTTCTCTGTTTATATACAGTAGCTTGCCCTGCCAGTGTTGGTGGGGTTGTGGCTTTCTCCTTGGTAGTTCCTTGATTAGGGCATTGTCTTCTGCTTGATTGTTTGTCTGCTTGATTAACTAGCACTGGTGACGTTACTTAGTCAGGTAATGAAACATATGCAATCAAACAACCAAGCTCAGAAAACACCAAGGACTCCACATAACTCATTGTCCATATATGAAGAAAATTTGTTAAAAGGAGGTATAATTCTACTGTTTATTAATGTGGGAAAAACACAAAATTACTACAACCGTTTTTTGATAGAATGGGATAAAGTTTGCAGGAAAGTTAGACTGTGGGAGTCAAAGCATTCCATTTATACTGAAAGTGGTACAGGGATTTGCAAAAGTATGCAAGATTCTGAATGAATGTAACAGTATGTGGGAATGACCTTGGTAGATAAGGAGAAGAGAGGCAACTAAGGGAATGGTCAGATAAAAGGCAACTTAGCCTACAGCAGGAATGTGGGTGGGGCAAGTGGCTCAGAAGGGACCATCCCTAGTTTCTGGGCTATAAAAGGGATGGGGGAGAAAAGTACTTTCAGACTTGCAAGATTCTGTTAATGTAACCTACGATACGATAAAGTAGAATTAGTTCATCTGGCCATGCTTCCTGTCTTGTCTACCTCACAAGGCTGACAATGAATGCAATCAAGAGGAAAATATTTTTCATTAAGAATGACAGAAAGAAACGTATTATATGTTTGTTGATTTAGAAAATGCACATGTAAAAATGAACAGGCTTGGATTATGGAATATTTTGAGTAAATACTGAGTTGGAAGTTCATGCTGAATGCACCAAGGATAGTATACGATGGAAGTAAAGCAGATGGCAAATAAATGGAATGCTTCAAATTCATTCTATGTGGGGCTGCCCTTGAAAACCATCCAGAAACTTCGACTGGTCCAAATACAGCTATTCAAGTAGTGACATCCATGCCAAGTTCTTCAAGGTAACACCCCTACTGCTAGAACTGCACTGGTTGTTGGTTGGCTTCCAGGTGCAATTCAAGGGGCTGGATATCACACAGCTCAGGGTCTAGATGTCTGTGAAACTGTTTACTCCCAGTGTGTCTGCCTATCAAATAAGATCAAGTATGGTAGGCTCACTTTGCATCCTATATCTTAGGAACTGTAATCTATAGGGCCCAAAGCATCAATCATTTTTAGTTTAGTTTGGAATACTTTATCTCCCAAGAAGAGAGTAGTCCCCAATCTGTTGAGTTTTAGGAAAGCCATAAACCATGGCTTTATAAGAGAGCCCTGGGAGAGGATCTAGTATAAACTGGCCTCAGTTTGGATTGTGCTTGGACGTTTATTATTCCTCAGAGGCTAGAGTCTTCTTTAAAATTGTTAGTTTGGTCTTTTGTTACATTGTTTTATTATGTTAATTTTAATAAAAAGGGGACTGTAAGCTGCTCACAGTCATTCTGCACTGGAGTTCCATATAAAGACCTAGTAAACAAGTAAATAAACAAAATGGAGTGAACAATTGCAATACCCTTTTTCTCATCTCACTGTTTTTCTCATCTACTGTTGCAAACTATTCCTTACTCCTTTTTATGCATGTATATTTGTAAGGCACAATTAGAAAAGAGGGGTAAGAAACAGAAGTACCCAGAGGGTCCAATACAGATTTTTATTCCACCTTGGAGATACACACCTCTAGTTTTCTTAACACCTAACTTGTTCTGGCTAAAACAGTTAGTAATCAACTCTTGAAAGACGAAGGAGGAGGAGGAAAACTTCAGCTAAGCATCACAACATCATTCTTTTTCTAGTTCTCTACCCTACAGAATCCAAAAATAATTTTAAAAAATAGTGCACAGCACTAGGTATATATGAAAGCATTCATAACACTGTTCATAACAGCATTCATAACACTATTTAATAAACCCCTTTCATATATACCCAATCACTTCTCCATTCATTGTTAGATAAAAGAAATTTTAAAAAATCTTTGGAGCAAGGGAGATTGCCTGACTCTTGAGTAGCAGTACTTGTGTTATTGTTGGTCGCACAGTCAGCCAGTTATTTAGACTAGATGTGGCATTTTTATCCATCTATCGAGTCCTTCCTAAGGACCTGGGATAGGCAGATGTTGTTGTTTGATGGTGTTATTGTCTCAGGATGCAAGCTGTTCCAAGTAAAGCTGCCTTTTGCAATTGACTGATGGTGATTTTGTCCATGCCAATGGTGTTCAAGTGGTGCTCCAGAGGTTTTGGGAAAACACCCAAGGCACCTATTACTATTGGTACTATCTTTGCTTTCTTTGGCCACAGTCATTCTATTTCTATTTGCAGGTCTTTGTATTCTGTGATTTTCTCCAGTTCTTTCTCTTCTATTCTGTTTTCTCCAGGTATTGCAGTGTCCACTATCCAGAGTTTTTTGTCTTTCTTATCAACAGTTGTTAAGTCTGGGGTATTATGTGGCAGGAGCTTGTCTGTTTGAATTATAAAATCCCAGAGCTTCTTCATTTTTTATTACTTTGTCTATTTTGTGATCCTAGCAGTTCTTGCTTGCAGGCAAATGGCATTTCTTGCAGATATTCCAATGCACCTTTGTTGCTACTTTGTCAAGCCATTGTAGTCAGTCTGTGCAATCTTCTTGCAGTAGCTAACTAGGTGGTCCACTGCTTCTTCAGCTTCTTTGCAGAGGCAGCATTTGCTGTCTGTTGTTGTATACAAAGCCAAAATTGAGTAGACATTTGTTCTTAAGGCTTGGTCTTGTACAGCCAGAATTAGCCCCTCTATCTCTTTCTTCAACTTTCCTGCTCTTAGCCATTGCCAGGTCTTGTTGTTATCTGCCTTGCCTGCTAGTTTTTTGTGTACTGGCCATGTAATACTTTGCCTTGCCATGTCTCTTTTCTACTTTTCATTTGGTGTTTCTTGTAGGCCATTTTGGTCTCTTTGGTATTCAGTAAGTCTTCATGTTGTACTATCTTCAGTGCAACTTCTTCTAATGTCCTTTTTCCTTCTTCAACTGTCTAGTGTACTTGCAACATTCCACGCCCATCTATGCCCCATGGTAAATAGAGTCTGTCAATGTCGGTGCAGGGATGACGGGCATGATTCACTGCCATTGTTTTTCTGGTCTTCCTATGCAGGGCTTTTAGTTTAGCTTGAGTCCAGTGCACTATTTCAGCTGTATATCTAATGACTGGAATTGTCCAGGTGTTAATCACCTTGGTGGTATTTCCTCCTGTGAAGTGGAACTTTAAGATCTTCTTCACTCTCATGATGTATTCACTACTAACCTTCTTCTTCAGTGTGCTTGATGTTGTCAGCTTGAAGGATGCCCAAGTATCTGTAATGATCATCTTCATACAGACTCTTCATGTGATTTCCATAGGACATCTTGATTCCTTCAGTTTTCACTATTTTTCCCCTGTTGATGGTAAAGGTGGCACATTTGTCCAATCCAAACTCCATTACAATATTTTGGTGTATATATGGACAGTGATGAGCAGCAATTCCATTTCAGATGGTGCTTTTCCATGCAGCTTCAGATAGTCCATGTAAAGGAGGTGGGATAGCCTGGTAGATGTTTTTGATGTTTGATAGCCATGGCCTAACTTGTTCAGTATTGTTGACAGAGGAATCAATGCAGTGACAAACAGTAGTGATGATAGTGAGCCTCCTTGAAAAGATTCCTCCCTTGATATTAACTTCTTCGATAGGTGGATAAAAATGCCAAATCCAGTCTAAACAACTGGCTGACTGTGCAACTAACAACAATAATAATAATATAGAAGCTTTCAAACTCAATCCTGAATAGAACAAACCTGATATAAAGCAATAGTGTGTCCATATCTCTGAAGAGGTCCTTTCAATATAGGTACCACATTCCAGATGCTGCTTTCCAAATTATAGCTAAAAAATGAATAGATAAATAGTTTATTACCTGGAAGCAAATTCTAGGCTTATATATTCTTACAAATTAAGGT
Organism: Python bivittatus; assembly: GCF_059951505.1. Classification (NCBI taxonomy): domain Eukaryota; kingdom Metazoa; phylum Chordata; class Lepidosauria; order Squamata; family Pythonidae; genus Python; species Python bivittatus. Next base: position 53,714,873 of record NW_028277125.1, on the reverse strand, counting down.
ATCATTTTCTGTTTCTTCCTAATATAACATCTAATAAATATAATAAATTAGAATTTAAATTTTCCTATTTTTGCAACTTTCTCCTGACCGCACCAATATTTTTAACCAATAAAACACTTTTAAACATTAAATAACATTTCAAACAATATTTTCAATTGATTATTACTGAGTGTCTGATTATTCTCAATGGGTTTATGGCTTGTCCTTAATAATGAGGTGAGCATTCTCTGAAAGTTGCAGGTATTTCTTTTGTGGGGCAGTTCATTTTCATTAAAGCATTGTCAAAAAAGCCATCAGTTGACATTGACAATGCCAGGCCAAGTTGTTTCTCACTGAAGTTAAAGGTATTTAATGTTCCTCCCAGAAGGGGCAAACCTTTAAGCACAACACAATTTTGATATTTGGTCAATCAAGTACTCAAATTATAAAAAACAAAATCCAAAATATTAGGACATAAATTAAAATTAATACAATTTTGTAATTAAAATCCAGGTGAAAGAAATGTCTCTTTACAGATAATCTGAACACTAAGAAGGTGGGGAGTCAAATGCAACTCCCAAAGAAATTAATTAATTAATTAATGCAAAATAAAGCCTTTTTTCTCAGGCCTCTCTCAGTGGAGCAGATTTCCTTCAAATTCTAAGGCCCAGACCTGTTCCTGATTTCCTTTACCTTCATTCCTTTAGAGTGAAACCTGCGGTGTGTCCCCCTGTACAAGTTCAGGTCTCCATTTTTCAGGTAGAAATAATTTTGCTAGTACATATGTAATATTTATGATTCTGCAGGATAAATACTGAACTCTATGAACAATTTCACACATTTTAGAGGTGAAGTAGGTGGACATTCATCTATGAAAATGCTTTTGCACACGCACAGAAGTCTCTTCCAGATATTGGTAGCAGGACTGCCAAAGGAAGTCTTAGAAATGAGGCAAATTCCAAAATGGGGTAGATCAGTCTTGCTATATTTGGACACATATCTGCTTATTCTATGAGTGAGTCCCTGGATTTCTGCAGTCTCCACTTCCTTAAGGAGAAATAGGTCCAGCAGTACTACTGCAGAGCTTTGCATCATTTAAGGGAGAAAACTCTGAAGCTTTATAATTTTTTTTATAAAATTCATGTATATAAGCCAAATATAAGTGAAAGCAAACAGCCCTGCCATCCCAGAGAAAAACCCCCAATTAGCCCATGAATCCACAGAACTTCACTTTCAATCATCTCTTTTTCTGGAAGTTCTCAATTGAACCATGAGGCAGCCATGAAAGCAAGGCAGGTATATGAGAGAGGAATGCTTTTCATTAAATGTTAACAAATGTACACAAAAGTAATACAAATACAACTAAGGAAAGAAATAACTTACTTCAATACCATCTGGAAGGTACTGTAATTAAATGCGTATCCACCAATTACCCACATCAACTTTCCATGCAGAACTGCCTTATGGGAAGCCCTGCTTACAGATGGACTAAATGGCTTCACATTAGGCAGAATCCAATATGACTCCATTGAGGGAACATTCAAAGAACAATCAGGACCTGTTTAAAAAGAAATACAGGGGGAGAACAAAATCATACCTGGGGTGTCCTCTTATCAATCCAAACACAATAATTTTTGGTAGCAATTATAATTGAGATAGTCCAATATATGAAGTGACCTGACCTCATATATTGTAGAACACTTACTATGTATGAAAATTTTTAAAAGCTGGAAAAATTGCATTGTCATGTACTTTAAATAGCATATTGGTTTCTGAGATGATAAATTTTATTTTTACTCTAAATATTTTCATATCTTTAAAGAAGATCCTAAGGGCATACAGAAGTTATGCTTTTGTATTACTTTTAGCATGTAGGAGAAAGACATTGTGAAGAACAGTGACACCAAGTGGTAAATTAAACAAAAATAATTATGTATAAGAAAAAATATATTCACCTATAAAATTTTATTCTTTTTCGTGTAATTCATGGTTCATCAGATTCATTGTAATCTGATGCAGCACAGTAATTATGAGATACAATATATTACAGAGAAAACTAATGTGTTCCACTGTTTCACACACACACCCCAAAAAAACCCCAACCCAATTCATCTTGAATGTTAAAAACTCCCTGAAATATTTATGTTTGGGTTTCTTCATTTTACTTTAAAGCACTTATAACCCACCCCAGTCCTGAAGAACTCTGGGCTGTGTACAACATCAAGCAAAAAGAAAAACATAACTAAGTCAAAATCAAAAACAAAAATTAACCACAAAAGCAAAGCAAACACCCAAGAAAAAATGCAACACAGGCCCCCACAGTCATCAGCTGGGACTGAGAGCACATTGGAATAAAATCGTTTTGTTTATGGAATTGTGGCAAGGTGGGGGCTACATGTACTTCTAGGGGAAGGTATTCCATACCATAGGTTTTTTTACAGAAAAGACCTGTATCTCATTACCCTCATATCCCATTAACCTCACAATGGGAGAGAACTTTCAGCAGGCCAGCACTTTGAACTGGGCCTAGGTCTAATTCTAAATTGTGGGTCAGACCTGCCAATAATCTTACTGCTGCACTTTGTACCAACTGCAGCTTCCAGGTTATCTCCAAAGGGAGACCCATATAGAGCACCTTTCAATAAACCAGCTGAGTGATGATCAGCCATGAATTATTGAGGTCAGACAGACAGCAGTTTGCTTCTAAGTATATTCATTACTGCCTAGTGTCTGTAGGGATGTCCTTGTAGACTCAATAATGTCAGGAGCCTCTCTTGACAGACACAGAGCCAAAATGAGCACAGTTCCGCTCTGGAGCATGCCATATGCAAATTATGCATATGAGTATTAAAGTGTTTTGGATCCATTCTGTCTTTTTTTTTTAAGCAGCTATAATTATGTTAATTTTATCCATTTGGACAATTTTTAAAATTTGAATAGATATTTAAGGCCCCTCATAAAACAGGAACAATTTAATTCAGTTTGAGTATCACCTAAACCTTTACAGAAGCCTCTTCCTCAACAGCTAGTTGGAAGCAAAGGAATAATAGAATATTGGATTTCAGTGACTTGCAGCTGTTTAATAACAGTATATCTAGCAATACGCTCGTAATTTTTTTTATTATTTGATTTTATTATAGATTTGTTCCATATAATTTTGCTTATTTTTGCTTATTATGTGTACAGATCTATTATCTATTATCCCCTGCTGTACACATCATTAAGAATCTGTCATTAACAGTCTATTTATGCATATGACTTTCTGTATTCATAGTTCATTATCAACACTTATTCCCTTTGTCTCCAAATTCCTCAGTATGTAATAGATATTCCTCACAATTGTGGCCCGTAAGGCACAATTATTGCTGTAATTTTAATGACTTCCATCCCAAACAAACAGATCATGCATTAAAAATAAAGCCAGGTTTAAGGACTGAAACCCCTCACATCTATTTATATGAAATTTGGCAGGACTGAACATAAAGATCTACTGTATCTAGAAATTTCATCCCATTCTAATAAAAACAAAAGCAAAAAAGCAAAAAATGAAACTATGTTTGAAAATGTGTTTTTTCCATAGTACCCAATACAGAGAATTGCACTGTAATACATACAATATTTCTTGCTACTTTTTAAAGTATTTAAGTATTATCTTCTGAATCAGAATAATCTTAAAAATAATTATTTATAGAAAAACCAAAGAAAATATACACAATAAGAAGTAATTTACACATTAGTTATTTATTTCTCATACTTATTTCACTCAATATTATAGTAAATTATCATAGAGTGTGAAAGTCTACATTTACATGAACCATTTATGCGCCCTTTACATCTACAATAAACATAAATGCTCATTTTCTTGATCCAGTATACTGGACAGCTCCTTATATCCATGGGCACCAAAAGGGGGGGGGGGGGATAACACAGGGTTAAATATAATGGAGATCTGTAAGATATTTCAAGTCGCACCTTTTATACCATGACATAGGAACTGTTTTTACTGCTGGAACTGTGATATCTATCACCGCACAATTTTCTAAACAATTATAGTCTAATTAAACTTGTATACTTGAACCGGTAGTTTAAGATGCAGCAGGGGGATAATAGATCTGTACACATATGAAATTCTAGCCAAAAGATGAGAACTAGGACCAGCACATATCACAGCTTGTAAATCTGAAGACAAGATATCTGACTTATTTTACAAACTACCTATTTTAACATACCATATTAATTTGATAAGTCTGTTATGCAGACATATAAGGGAATATGTTTGACACGTGAGTCCTGTTACAGAATTTTGAGACTAAATAGGAAAAATAACACAAAGCGCCAACTTTCCTTTAATGAATTCCAGATTGTGACAGCTCACTACTAGCACCATTACTTATTCCAGTACCAGCAATGCCATACCAGAGGTGACAGACATTTGCATTAATCAAACTTATTATAAAGAGAAACACATTGCTTGAATCCTAATGTCATACTGTTTGGTAGGGCTCTATATTCAATCAGCAAATCTGATTTGGAGCACATCTGTTGCACAGGTTGGGAATGCCTTAAATTACCACCATATTGCCCATATCCCTAATCACCTTATTTAATTGTTGTTATATACAAAGATAGAATCTGCACAATATATTAAATTTTCCAAGCAAAAATGGACAGTGTAGTAAAAAAAACAAAAAACCTGTTATAATTAAACAATGACCGAAGGAATTCATTATTCATTGCCTGAAAAACATTTCTAGTTAAAGTCTAATTCTTATAAACTAGCCTGGAATGAATTTGGTGTGAATTTAGGCAAGACTGTCATTTTTAAAGGCTCTAGTCATCTTATATCACTATATATTATACTGAGATCAACTGTAATTCTGAGACTGAAAATGCAGTATTCCTGCTAATCTGAATTAGAGAGAGATAACTTACCATTGTATTTTTTAACACTTCTCTTTGGTATATTTGATTCATAATATTGGTGGAACAAAGTCTCTAATAATAAGAAAGCATGTATAATCTCCTTCACTGCTAAAAGAGCTAAGCATGGGTGTAAATGATACTGTATATCACTATGACTAATGTACAATAGGCTGCATTTTCCACTTCATTATGTCACTATGTACGAGACAGCAATGCTAAAATGTGCAGATTGGAAATTATTGAAATGTATACAACAGTCTGTAATTGAAACATTATAGTGTGATTCAGTAATTAGACTAGTATTAGGATTTATTTCAAAAGGACATTTTAGAAAGATCTTGAACAATAGTGCTTTTTTCACACATAACTTTGACTACCATTCTAGATGTTCATTTCAGTGTATCCACCAGAGGTCACAATTGTTTAAAAAGACATATTAGAATGCTAAATAAACTCTTTATAATCTGAACCAAAAGGGTCTGGTTAACCATTAACAACTTATGCTAACATAGAGCTGAATGGACTTGAAGTCTGCATAATTTTGTACTGATATTGTATTTTTTTAAATAGCATATATTAAAAAACAAGAATGTTTTTAATGGATAGAAATATCTATCTTTATAAATGATAATGTTTTAAAGAAATACCTGAAAATCCAATTAAGCATTAAAAACTTAACTTCTTGGCCTGAGATACTGCACTGTTTTCAAGTATCTATTGCACCGATCCCAATGGATGTACTTATATAGACAAATCCAATTTATTCCCTACATTTCTCCTAAACTCTCCTCAGTTCCTAATTCACACTATATTTAAAACCACTTTCTGTTCTGGTTCAACCTGCTAACGCTAATCTCACTCAGTTCTTACTCTTATTGATGTATTTCACATTTCTTTACCATGTTCCTGTGATTCACCCAAATCTCAACCTGCCCACGCTTTAAGATCTGGAATAGAAACAGAAGCCTTTTTCTCTTGTCCTCCCTTGATGACTACTAGGTTGATTAAAAGACCTTTTGCACTGCAGCATCTAAATTCTGGAATACTTTGCTATCTGAAGTTTGTCAGGATCCTATCACTAGCTTTTAAGATATTTATAATATAATTTTATTTTGTGCCTTTGAGTCAGTGATGTGACCTGGACAAGTCCCTATAGTTTTCTTGACAAGATTTCAGAAGTAGTTTCCATTCCATCTTGAGTGGAGAGAGAGTGACTGGCCCAAGGTCACCCAGCTGGCTTTGTGCCTCAGGTAGGTCTAGAACTCACAATCTCCTAGCTTCTAGCCTGATACCTTAACCACTATACCAAACTGGCTCTCTATAAGATAAATAGAATATATTAAATATATTTAAGACTAAAACTGACTGAAACTTTGGAGAAAAGATTTACTCCAAGGAAAGTTCTAGTTTTATTCTATACAAACCAACTTGAAAAGAGAACCAGTTTGGAGGTTAAGGTATCAGGTCAAAAACCAGGAGAAGCCAGCGGGGTGACCTTGGGCCAGTCAATGCTGACTTGAAGGTACACCCCCCCACACACAAACCCAACTTGGGAAGCTTTTTGTCCTTAAAGGCAAACTATGTATACCTTAAATGATCCTATAAAATAGGATTGATAGACAGGAATAATATGCTAGCAACAGACAGCATTGTTTCCCAAACACACTTGACTGTGTGGGCTTAGCTCTTTCACAACAAAAAGACTATTTTGTCTCACTCACAGCATAGCATGACAATGGCCAAAACTTAGGAGGGGAAAAAAAATCTCCATTATAAAACACTGTGTCAGGGCTTCACCTGAGCATGCAAAAAATCTCTTTCTTAGGAACAAAAATATTTATTAATTTATTTACCAGTGGAGGAGTCATGTATGAGGCTCTGATATATGTACTGCAAAAGAACCTCTGGTAATGATAAATATCTGTTACTGAAGAATCTAGGAACCTAGCCATATTTATATGTCAGCTTCAAGTTTAAATCCTGCAGCTCCTTTTTTCAAGCTTACATGGTAACAAACTTTTTGCTAACAGTTTGTAGCCCTCCACAATGTTTTGGTATGTCTTATGTGGTCTCAGATCCTAATTCTAGCTTGCCAACCTCACACTTTACACCATCTTCCTTCTAGTGTGTCCTTTTCCTTCTTCCACAGGCCTGGAGATGCCGTGAGCATCCCGCACCCACCTTCTCCTTAGTTGTAAGAAACCAAAGGGCTTGTACTACTTTTTCTACTTCCATCCATTTTTCTGTTGAAGCTGACAGAAATGCCACACCCTAGGATGTCTCCTCCCCTTCTTTCTGCTCAGGCATCTCAGGAGTATAATTTCCATTTCTTTTTCACTGGAAGCTACAATTTATCTTAATGTGTTATGAAGGATATTTTTTTTAAATAGATGTAAACACTTGTTAGTTTTACTGTCACAAGTCCATCTCAATCTGCTAGCAGAAAAAACACAAAAATATCTGAAAAATTGTCAGAGAGAGATAATAACAGTGGAATAATTAACTGTTTTACAAATGTCTGTAAAATGGGATAAATAGCAGTTCATGAGTAATTGTTCTGATACTGCCAACTCCACAGGGGGATTGATACAATTCTTGATTAATAATGAAGTCAGCACCTTCAGTCATGTTATAGCAAAACTTCTAAATTTCTGAATTGTTAAATATACGAGGGTTGAATAAAAAGTAATGATTCCAATGTTATGAGTCACAAACAGATGGCAGTACTGATGTATCAGAAGCTCCGATGTGTTCTTTCACATTGGTTCTTTCCTTCAGTTGGCAGGAATTTGCTGTGAGAAAAGGTTCTATTGTTGTTTTTCATGATATGATATAAGCCTGCAGTGAGTACTCATCGGTGCGCTTTAAGCAATACACTGTGATTGAATTTTTGACTGCCAAGGAAGTCCCTCTGATTGAAATTCACCACAGAATGCAGGTTGTTTATGATGATGACTGTTTTGACATCAGTACTGTGCATCACTGGGCCAAAAAAATGTAAATATGGTAAACTAGGAAGAGCTGATTTGTGTGATCAAGAACGAAGTGGACAACCTGAAACAGCACAAATTGCACATGAGAAAGGTTGATGAACTGTTTAAGGACAATTGATGGATAACTTAAAGAGAAATTGCTGTCAAACTTGACATTTCACAAGAACCCATGGGTCGCATAATTGATGTTCCTAAATATTGGAAGGTTTGTTCAAGATGGGTTACTCATATGCTGATGGCAGAAAGGAAAACTTCAAGAGTTGAAATCTGCCAGCATTTGTCACATTACAAGAATGAAGGTGAGGAATTTCTTCACAGCATCACATGAAGAAATAACAGCTGACGAAACATGGCCTCATCACTGACTCAGAAACACAGTGTCAGTCCATGGAATATTATCACAAAGCTTCACCTGCAGAAAAAAAAAATTCAAAACCTAGTCTTCAGCAGGAAAACTCATGCTTACACTTTTCGGGGATAAAAATGGTGTTACTCATATACATTTCTTTGAACCTGCCTGAGTGCTACATTGCAACAACAAAACTTTGAAACAATGATTAAGCAGAGTTTGGAATCACCAAAAGGAAATTCTGCTGCAACCTGAGAACTCTAGATCTCACACCTCATGAGCCACCCAAGAGGCAATGGTGAAATTGGGTCTCATGGTCTTGCCCCATCCATTATACAGTTCAGACTTGGAACCACGTGACTTTCACCTTTTCCCAACATTGAGGGAATATCTTCATGGGCATTTGTTTTACCCAAATGAGGAGGTGGTAAAAAACTGTCAGGACCTGATTGAAGAGATAAAGTGTGGAGTTCTTTCACGACAGCTTTAAGAGGTTTGTCCGTTGTTGGCAGAAGCATGCAGCGAATGATGGTGTTTATGTGGAGAAGCAATGCAATAACAAAAGAGCTTATTTCAAGGATTATTTTTCTGTTTCAATTATTAAAATATCCCTATATAAACTAACATCATAGAGATGGAAGCATTACTTTTCATTCAACCCTCACAGCAAATAAAATAACAATAAATGTCGGGAAGTGTGTCTGGAAACAGTTATATATCTGGGGGACAGAAGGGGATTAATCTACACTTCCAGACAACATGCCATGGTTCAGTTAACTTTCTATAAACTACAGTTGAAATTGTGGTCAAGTCAATTTTCTAAACTTCTTCACCAGTAAAGCCTCACCTCAACATAAAAATTGCAAAGCTAAGGAGAAGAGACCCAATGATGCCATTTTTTTTCCTTAAGACATAGCCATATCAAATTTAATGGTGGGGGGGAGGGGGAACATGAGCTGGAAAAAAAGTATTAAATCTCCTCCTTCTAAATAAAAGAGAGGATAAAAATTCCTAGGCATGTGTAAAGAGGAAGAAAAAGAAGTAGATGATAGCTAAATTTTTAACATCCTATGCCATTCTTAAGAATATGGTACCTATTCAGAATGTTGGGTTTTTTGGTTCCCATACTGCTTTTGACTGACTTGAGCAAATCTCTATGGTCAGTTATTCTATAGAGCCCATTTTTCTGATAGTTTGTGCTCATATCAGTTCACAGAACTGAGAGTTGAAATACATTAACCTTCAATATGTCAAATTTCCATCAGCTCAAATTCAGTTTATTTAAAATACAGTGTAACACATAAATATAAAATAAACCAGGTGGTCAATTACAAGCATCCAAGATCAACATAATGAGTAAGCATTTGCTCAACAGTCTGCATAAAGGGTCTAAAAAATATTTTCCTGCACAAACATAATAGAAAGACATTACCACAAGGAAAAAAAAAAGGTTCTTCAAACAGCCCAGCTCAGAAAACAGAAAGAAATCCTTCTCAGAAGTACTTGTGCATGCTTATCATCCTGATAATTCCCTTTCAGGCTATAAACAATTCCCCCAAGCAGCAAAATATAAACAGAGCATCAGGACCTTTTCCAGGTACCAATGTGGGAAAGAAATAATGTGATAAGTTTACAATTCATGCTAAGGCATTGACCAGAGTTTACAAATCACAAAAGCTGAGTTCACAGATCATGCTCAAACAAAACCCAAACAAACTGTGGAAACGTGGCCATAGGGTATATTTTCCCTCACAATCCCTTCTTCCCAATAGTAATTCCCTTATGAAGGCTACCAGTGCTGGGTTCATACAAACTTAAATCAAAACCAGGCTTTTAAAGCACTGTTTACTGAATATGCCATAATTGGCTGGTTTGTTTAGACACAACTAAACAAACTGTATTACTGTTTCATGACTTGATGAACCCAGCTAGAAGCTGGCTTCTAGAACCATATCAGCATAAGAGGGACACTTCACTTTGATGAAGCTTTAAGTGACTCGCTCATTACAGGAAAACTGTAAATTGCTTCCCCTTTCTAAGCAGCAGAATAGTATGAATGAAGAAGATTTGTCTCTCCTCATTGCTTCATATGGCATAGCACATATTATCTCCAACATGTAAAGTAAGGCTCAAAGGAGAACATACAACCTCCATCACAAGAAGTAAAGTGCTAAGGGAAAGCAAGTTTGCATCACACATCCCTACTAGATACAGAGAAATAAGCTTTCCTAAACATTTTCAAGCATGATTTGCTATTTATCTATTTTTGTGTTGGCATAAGATTGCCAACTAGGTTGCAATCCCTGTCTCCAGAACCCAGTAAAGAGTACCATTTCCCTAGGCTATATCTGAAACCTGTAGGCATCCAAGTGTCCACAACTGGAAATGCTTGAAAGTTTATGTTTTTGTAACAAAGTATAGGCAAAGCTACTCAATTTATTTTTCTTCTTTCCAACCCAAGAGAGTATTAAAATAAATTATGTAAAGCAGGGGTTCTTAATCTGGGGTCCATGGATAGATTTCAGAGGGGCTGGGAACCTGAACAGGAAAAAAAATTACAACTTTATTTTCACTAACCTCTACAGTAATTGAAATCGAATTTCATTCAGTAATGAATGTTGGCAACAAAGTATTTTATGGCCTCTAGACTCCCAAGATGTTTAACTTAAATTTCACTACAGTATCTAAAATTATTATACCCTTAAAAAGCAAAACTAGTATACACGTGGTTGTGTAAAGTACCATTTCCTCAAAAGCATGTAACTGATAATTGTCAACACAGTTTACATTTCCAAGGTTCTTTTGTACCTAAATATTCATACAAACCATTAATCCTATGATTCTAGAAATCTAGAATCCATTGTGTTTGTTTTCCAAGAAGTCTTTTCTATATCTATGTATCTTATTTTATCCATTTAAATACACTTTTTGCAAAGGGGTCCATGGTTTCACCAGACTCCCAAAGTGATCAAAAGCACATAAAGTTAAGAACCCTGAAGTAAAGGGATTCAAAACTCTGTCCTTCAGCAGGATAACTCTCTGAAAATGGAACAGAAGGGGGCCAAATTTAGTGTGACAGAAAAAGTAGTCAAAAGAAAAAAATCACCTACGGGAAAGGAAGTTGGTCAGTGGCTGGAATGCTGCTGACTGCTTCATGCTAAACCTCCTCTTTCCTGGATACATAACACACAACAGAACACATGAAGCCCATTTCATGCTTTCCAGTGCGCACACATAAACAATATACAGACGCAAAATGACGGGATAGCAGAAGCCACACAAAGGCAACACATATGCAACCTCTCTAAGTAGTCTCTAGGGGAAAAGGTGCACACAAAGACATAATCTACTATTTTGTTACACAAAAGAAAATACAGACATCTTCTTTGCCATTGTTGGTAAAAGTTTTGGAAAGAATTCAAGAAGCCCTGCTCTGCAACCTTTATCTATCTTGTTTTATTTGTTTTACCCACAATAAGGTATTAGTACAGTGGTACCTCGGGATATGAACGCCTCTACTAACGAACATTTCAGGTTACGACCAGCTTCGGCAGGAAAAATTTACCTCAGGTTACGAAGTTGCCTCTAGTTACGAACCGGATCTGCGGCCATTTTCCCTGCTGCCACGTGGTCACGGCTTCCTGTGGGAGAGGTCGCGGTAGCAAGGAGATGTTCGGTGAGGCTTGTGGTGTGTTTTGCAGTGTTTTGCAAAGGTTTTTGGTGTGCGTGTTAGCATGGCTCCAAAGAAAATGCAGAGCAGGCTTGGCGGGAGTAAGGCTCTGAAGAGAAAATTGCCTCGGGTTGCAACCAAATTCGGGCGGAGGGCGGAACAGATTAACCGGATTTACATTGAACCTTATGGGAAACTTTACCTCAGCTTGAGACCAACTCGAGTTGCAACCAGAGTCACGGAACGGATTAAATTCGTATCCCGAGGTACCACTGTATTTGTTACACTGGGAAGAGAAGCATGAAGTGACAGGATTGAAATTTGAGACTGACAGAAACAAGGTAAGAGAATAACTATTCACTCTGAATGAATTTAAATCTCCAGAATCATATGAATTGCTGATGGAGTGGCTAAACTTTTATGCATTAGTAGTGTTATTTGAGTCCTTTTTGAAACAGCATTGAGTAATGTTATTTGAGAACTTATATTTCAGAAATCTCAGAAGACTGATGAAGCGCCAGATGACTGGACGAAGGCAAATGTTGTTTCTAAGATCAAAAAGGATGATCAAGGGATCAACAGACCAATGAAGATTCTAGAACAAATCATAAAACATAGGCATTTTGAAAACTTAGTGATAACCCAGCATGAATTGGTTAAGAGCAAGCCCTGCTGAACTAATCTTATTTTAATTGAATAATTTTTCATACCAGATTATGGGAACACAGTAGCATGATTGCAGCAAAGCATTTGACAAACCATCTCATGACATTGTAATTAACAAGCTAGCTAAGGTTGGCTGGATGTTATGACAATTAAATGGCAAAATCACTGCCTTAAAAGGTATGCATGCATAACTGATTGATAATCAAACTGGACTGAGGTATGAAAAGATGCTACAAGGTTTGATGGAAAGAATCCCTATTATCCAATACTTTATTTGAATGCAGAAGTAGAGGGGTTGGTTATCAAAACTAGGTGGGACATCTAATACTGGAAAATGGACTGGAAATAACAGAACAAAATTTATCAGAGAAAAATACAGAATTCTTCACTTGTGAAAGATGAACCAAATGCACAGTAAAGGATAGGATATATCTGGCTTGATAACAGTAGTTATGAAAAAGATCTCTGAACAGCTGATTATAAACTGAACATAAATCAGCAATGTGATACATCTACAAAAAGACAAGTGCAATTTTAAGTTGCATCAACAGAAGCATAGTCTTCAGATCAGTGAATAGGTCTACTTTATTCAGACCCAAGCTTGATTACTGTCTCCTATTCCAGGGAACACATTTTAAGAAGGATTCAGAAAAACTGGAACAGGCTAACAAATCCAGAAAAAAAAATAGAGATTTAAGAATTTGGGAATATTAAGTCTTGAGAAGACTGAGGGGGGTATTACAGCATTATTTAAATATCTGATAAAATATCATGCATAAGGAGGTCAAAACGTGTTTTGTGCAGGACATGAAATAACACATTTTAACTTACAGGAAGGCAGATTCCAACTAAATTTTAGAAAAAACTTCTTAACAAAAAGAGCACATTGACAGGGGAACCAATAACCTAGAGAAGTGGTGAGCTCTCAATCTGTCAGGGATGAAAATTTTGATTCCTACCCTGAATAGGTTAGACTCATTGGCCTAAACAGCCTGTTCCAGCTGTACAGTTCAATTGCAATGCCAGGATATTCACTAAATTCTCCCAGAATTAGTCAACCAGAAATACCTGTATAATCCTCAATATAACAGCTAGGGAATGTTCATAGAGGTACACCATGCTTTGAAGCCAGGTACTTACAAAGTTCTGAAATTATTTAATAAAAATTAAAGAGCCATGTGACTGTTTACTGAAACAATGAGAACACAGGCACTGGAATTAAAATTACTTCATATGTTAGATAATTATTGACAGATAATGCAGGGTCCCTCAGTTAAGAGAAGTTGAATTAGGCAAACAACCAGCTGTAGTATATTCATTAATATTTTTAGTCTTGTAGACAGGCAGACAGACAAACTCTGTGTTTCACATACCATGAAATACATGGCATAGCTTTTAGCAAAAATGTTGTCAACTTACCTTGCCAACTATCATTGCAGACACAGAGTTTCTCTCCTGTCAAATCACAGTAGCCATGATCAGGGCTTCCACAGTTAGCTTTACAATAAGGGATATCACAGGCTTCTCCTTTCCAATACTTGTCACACTCACAATATACTTGGCTTGGTATTGAGCTACTAGTTGTGCACTTCCCGTGCCCTGAGCAGTTATTAGGACATGAATTAATTCTGTAATGAACAAGATCAGAAGAAATGAGTCAATACAGTAATAAAAGAGAAATAGTCATTATTTATATGTTTATGTGGTTTTTTTTATTTTATGTAAGCAATTTCTTCATTATGAACAGCAGCCTTCAGACTACTTAAAGTAAAATGCAGCTACCAAACAACAAAACCAGAAATCAGTGAAAAGCATTTCATGGGATGCATTTTTATACTTCTTCCGTAATATTTTATTATCCAACTACAGGCTAAAACACATCTATGAATAAGCCAAGGACAACTAGGAGTTGAAAATACAGTTTTCTGTATCTTTCCAATTTTTTTAGGATTTTGGCATTTCTATACCACTGAAGCAAACGGAATACAAGCAGGATCAACGTACAACTTTGATTTTCAATTAATAGAACTTGAAATATTCCCACTGTATTATTTTAATACTAGCTTTACAAAACATAATGTTCACATAATGTGTGTTTTGGGAGAGACAAACAGAAAAGGTAACTAACTTGGCCTTTTAGAACATACTGTTTATCAATCAAAGACACAAAAGTTAAAGTAATTACATTTAATATCTTAAGAGCCAAATAGGTGCAATCTCATTTTTCAGTTGGTAAAAGGAGCAAAGTATTCCAAGGGAAGTGAATATGGGGGAATATATATACTGAAAGTATCAGAAATCAGAGTCCTAAAACTTTTCATCATCGTATCACTTGAAGTTTGCTTTTACAACTTTGAACTTTGGGGAACAAGGGTGCTACTTTTTAAGCTGCACTATCAGTCAGCTGTCCATGGACCAATGCTGTCATGCTCCCATTCTATAAAGACCTGGCCTTCAAGTTTGTTCTGCAGTCTAAGCAATTTGTTTCTAGTTGTCCTACTTAGAAAAACCAATCTAGCCAAGTGAGCGAATGACTGTGTGTGACTGTGTATATCCACATGAACAGATAGAGACAGAGGCAGAGATAGAGATACACAGACACTCAAAATCTATATATTCCCTTAAACACATTGTGCTGACCTAACTGGTTCATAACACTGTTTTCAATCTATCTTCTCTGAGATAACCAACTTTACACACTAACATCTACAGGTAGTCCTCATTCAGCAACCACTCATTCAGTGACCATTCAAAATTATGACAGTGCTGAACAAGGAGACTTATGACCAGTTCTTGCAGTTGCAGCCATTGCAGCGTCCCCAGTCATGTGATCACAATTCAGGCCCTTGACAACTGGCTCGCAATTACGACATCACAGTGTTGTGCAGTCATGTGATCACCATTTGCAAACTTCATTGCCAGCTTCTGTCAAGCAAAGTCAGTGAGGAAACTGGCAGGAGGTTGCAAATGGCATTGTGATGTTGCACCTAACAACTGTGTAGGATTCGCTTAATAATGGCAACCAAAATTGCCACAACTGCCATTGTAAATTGGTGTGGTCACATGGTATCGTGCTTTACAATCAGGTCACTTAGTGACGGAATTCCCAGTCCCAATTATCTTTGTTAACTGAGGATCACCTGTAATAACTAACATACTAAAGACAGTACTTATTAATTATTCTTTAAAGAACTCTTGACTATTTGATGGAATTCCTCTTCATTAGCATTTTTCAAGCTAATGTATGTGTGTTATATATATTCTTGCCAAAATCAAGGTTGCATAAGCTTATTTCAAATATTTTAAGCTCCAGGTCTTATTTACTAACAGAATTACATCTCTGCTGATTAATTAACAAGAACATGACTGATAAGAAATACTTACGAGTAAAAAATATTAAATCCTGTTAGATTATAAGCAGCATCACTAAAAAAGTGTAGCAGTGCATAGCCAGATGTAGTTACTACTTCAGGAACAGTTTCATTTCCACGCACTTCTGGAACTATAAGACCACTGCACAATTTTAAACATAAGAGATTTGTATTACTAATAAACAGTAAAAACCTCAGGATTTGAACAAATCAGATGATTTTTAAAAATAATGTCTGATTTCCATGCAAAGCAGTTTAAAATAACAGAACTCTGCAATTCATTTCTAGAAATGCTTGCCATAAAAATAATGCAGTTAAAATGCATAAAGGCAATATTTTCTTTAAAAAAAATAAAAATTCAAATCAATGCATAGAAGCAACTTCTAAACATATGTTTGATTTCAAAGATACAGGTTTATAATATAGACTTAACTCTCGTGCAGACTGGCTTAAGCGTCATCTGTATAACCAGGTTGCCACTAAATGTTTCTTGAGGATAGGAACATGTTTTCCTCCCCCTGTACCTGCTCCAGAGAGAAGGCAACCACCACCTTCTTTTCTTGCTACAAATACAAAGTGGTATTTTCTAACTTTGCCATGCTGTCTGGTTCACCTACTATACTTCATTTCACTGTATGCAAAAGCATCTATTCCTATTGTTTACTGTGAAAGGAATTCCCTTCTCCTCCAGCCATGTTTTTGTTCTCCATAGCAAATTTTTCCTGACCTACTGGGTTGTCTGCCTGAAGGGTCTTTAGCCAGTGAACCTCTCCCTCTACCCATTTTTTAATATGTTCACAAGTGAATAAGTAAAGCCTTCTCCTTCTCCTTTTTTTTTTTTTTTACCAGTTTTACCAAACTGACAAGAGATAGGAAGAATGGTAAAACTTCTTTCTTTCTTTCTCTTTTTCTCTCTCTTTCTATGACATGCAAGAAAATCAGGCATTGTAAAACTTTAAAACGATGGGTTCACTAAAAATTGGTTCAAAGTAGAGCATGCGGAAAAGGGTCAAAGAAGGATCTTTAAAAAGGCAACAGAAAAGTAGGAGGAATTACATACTGAAAGCCAGCCTAACCTTGTTAATACTAAACTTCTATTTAATGCACATTTTTATAACACTTTAATAAAAATCATTAAGCTGAAATACTCACCTAAATACAGCTATTAAAGGTGCATATATTGAATCTCCATCATAAACATACATATGGTCCCAACTACATTCTGTTGCAAAATGATTAAATCTTAATCTTAAAACTGAATTAGGGCTAGAAGAGAAAAGCAAGAAATAGCATTCAGAAATAGCACATTTTATAATGAAATATACACATGAGCATGTCAGTATAGTATTAAAGGCAAGACGTGTATGCAAATGCCACTGTCAATTTTGTGATTATACGTGTTTTTTAAAGTGTATTATACAGTATATATGCAACTATTACCTAAATTTTAGACACGTATTTCACCTGCATCTGAGAAAATCCAGTCAATATGCTGAAACTTGTGGAACTAAAATGTACTTGCTGGTTCAGACACAGCAATATCAGCCTGTAGCCTCTGTGCCTACATGCTCCCTTCTCACCCTTACACTCTTTTCTTCACCTTGTGCAGCAAACTATACTTTATCACAACACATTTGCCATGATGCTTAAACTTAGAAAATGTACAGTAGCTTAAGTGCTGCTGCCAAACCTGGATACTAAACCATGGGTTTAAAAGTACCCAAGATGAGAACAGGCTGCTATATAAAACACTTTAGCTCAATTCATTGGCTATTCAAATAACACCTGAAAAGTATCAAAAAGCAATAATCCACTTGTTCAAACTAGCATTATTTTCATCTTTAAGAATACCAGTTTCAAAATATATCTGCCTTACAAGCAATAAAGCCAATATCTGTCATTTGGAACTGCCATATCGATTATTATAAAAACAAAGGTATGAACAAAACATATCTTAGACATCTTTGGGCAATTATCAGGACAAAGCAACCACCAGCCCATGAGCTTATGTGGCAACAGCAGCTAGTCAAAAAATAACTCACAGTGTCAGGCACTGCTGGACATTTTCCATGGCAGGTGGCTTTATAGCTCCATTTGCGCAGCCAGATAAGCTCAAAGTTAGTGGGCAGGATGTGGCCATTGACAGCCACAATATCATAACCCTACTGAAATGTGGAAGTGGAATTAGTCATACATTCCTTGCCTGCATTTCAACAGTAAATTAAATTTTAAATTGAACATTGAACTCTCAACAGTAAATGTCCCAATCTTTTTCTGAAATATAACTGGCGCATCAAGAGTTCTTTAGGAAATCACCAAAAGATGGTACAATCTTTACAGCCAGTCATAGCAGACTCACAATATTTTTTGCTTAAAATTTTGTAAGATATCTCTTAATAGCTACAATTTAGAAACAACATTAATTCAAAATATATACTTACTATCCTTCAATTAACCATGTACATTTAGTTTTGTATTTATAATTTATTGGCCCATCCGTTAAATATCCAGAAGATTCAGTTAACCTACCAAAAAAAAAAAAAAGTTAGCTTGAAAAGTTATTTTAAAAGCTATTTTCCTCGTAAAGTACATACAAAAATATTACAATCTGAATGAAGTTTAAAAGCACACTTCATATAAAACTCTGTTTGAACTGAAATAAAAGCATCTCCTATCTTTTCCCACTTGCAAATATTTCTCAGTTGCATAAACGTGTGATAAAGTGGCTGGCGGCATGATAATAAAGGCATTGACACCACCCAGTGTAATGTCAGTGAACTTATATTCAAGTTTATTTTGCACCAAAGGATCTTTCTAGTCTTCAAAGCAGGGAAATGATGCCACTGGGGAAAATGTTTTACAAGGAAAACTTAATGCTTAGTCATTGACGAGCAGACATCAGTACATACAATTCATAATAAAAACTTGCAGCCACAGATTAAAGGTGTAAAATAAGTTAAATGACCTGCATACATATTTATTATATATTATAATACCCCTGAAAATAATAAATTATCATCAGTACATGAAGGGAAAAAAATAGAATGAACTTCTTTCCAACAGAATCTTCAGAACTTGGAAACCATCAGGGACATTTCTCTATCAGTATAATTTACAACAGAGAGACAGAGACAGAGACAAACAGAATAGAATCTCTTCTGCAGATTGCACCAGCTGCAGACCTACCTGAAGCATGAGGACTTTGCAATTGTAACTCACACCCTTATCACTACTAATTTGGATTACTGTAATGTGCTATACAAAGGGATGCCTCCTTCTATAATTCTGGGAACTGTAATGTATTTCTAAAATATTTCATAATTAGTGTAATATCACTGTATTAATTGGCAGTTTCCTAAAGTAATAGTACTGTTTTGACACTTTGTCTAAATTAGTTCTTTACATCATTAGTTGCTCTCTAGCAATCAAAACTTCGATAAAATAAAATTGACTTCTGTTTTTATTCATCCTTTGCAAATACAGCTGCTTCCACACAATATTGAACTGATAGTCCATCTTTTCATCAATGGGGAGGGCACTGTAATTCTACTGTCAATGATCATTATGAGAATCCACCTTTTGGTAGATATGGAAAACTGCTCACCAACCATATCAAAAGAAGTAATGAAGGTAAGAACTGTTCTTCTAATTCTCTCTGAAGGACCAGGATTGATGATACTCTGCATAGAGTCCATTACCTGCTCCCTGGCTGTAAAAGGAACATTGCCCTGAGCCTGCTTAACACCAGCATTCATTTGGAGTAAAGCTGTGGAGGTAACAACTGCTCTGCTGATCTTCTTACAGAGCTAGCACTGCAGAGGTTTGGCCCAGCTGAAGCCACTCTGCAGTGATTCCATTATCTGTTCATCAGTGGAGGGCTACAGAGATGGAAAGTGATATGGGATGCAGGCATTGCATTTCATTGACTAGAAACTTCTAAGTATCTGCCACTTTTTAGTCTTTACTAATTCATCACGGTGATCAGAACAATGTGTGATTCTCTTGGTGCCCTATTGCACTGCACAACAGTCTGTTCCTGAGTTGGCCAGGGTGATCTTTGGTGTTGCAATGGAAGATCCCAGACTTCTTACTGGGGGACTTTAATAGCCATGCTGAGATTACAGAGTTCATTCCTTCATGTCTATGTTATGTCTTTCAGGAATAAAGTATGTATATGACAACATGCGGATAGCATTCAATCCAGTTTTTCAACCCATAAAGTACAATACAATGCATGGAGCAATATAGAAACATAGTCCACAGAAGTAGGCAAAAGACTGAATACATCAGGGCATTCCAGCACAGAAAGCAAAAGGACTGAACCACGGGAATCAATATGGGGGGGCAAGGAAGGATAAACAACAGCAATGTATGTGTCATCACCCAAATGCTGTAACTCACATACGTTTTCAGTCATACATACAAGATACAGATATATAATGGTTGTATGATGATAAAGATACAGGTATGTAATGGTTGCATGATGATGTCATCACACGCATTGTATTTTGGGGGGTTCACAGTAAAACAAATCTTCCTAAGTTTCCCTTTTCAGAGTCCCTGCAGGAGGCCCCTCATGGGCCCAGCTGGCACTTGTTAATCAGAAGGCAATTCTCTACTCCTAGGTGCTCATCTCCTAAGCCTTGATCCACCATTTTTCAAATGTTTTATCTTTTATTCAGTGGTGACAGCACTGTTTAAGACTACAAGGTACAACTCCAGACTAAGCTGATATATTCATAGAAGATGCAAGGCTCTGACTGTATCATCCTCTATATTTTCCAAATTTGGTATCTCAATCGGTTGCATGTCTTTACCTTCAGACATTCCTTCCATTACAACCTTGGCTGACAGTCTGCCAGGTTTTGGGGACATGCTCCTGCTTCCAGAAGCTTAACTGTTATACAGGAGAGGACCCGTGTTGTTCCAAGGCTAAGGAGTACACTCCTCACTATCCCATTGTTTAGCCTCCAATCTCCCTGTGTTTAGGAAAACAGTAAAAAAATACTTATATTTTTTAGCTTTTAACTGCTAAATTATTTTAAAGGCATTGTTTTTCATTGTTTTTAACTTGCATGGCTCTCACTGTCAATTTTTAAATTTTTAATTTGATTTTAATGCTATATGCTGACTTCAGTGTTTATAAAAGCAGCAAAGTATAGCTTTAATAACTGTTCTTTAAGCATTTAGAATGCACAGTATTGTTGTCAAAATCTATAAAAACAGTTATTTCTAAAAGTAGTTGAGTATTTTATTTTAAACTTTGTATGCAAAGTCTTTGCAGATTTATTTTAGTATCATCAAATAAAACAGTTTAGACAAAACAGTTACCCACTGGAAAAGAGAAAATACTGATTCAATACAATTTATAGATTCTGCCCTTAATTATGCAAATATGGACTCCCAGAACACAAATCCACAAAAATAAGTGGAGAATTTACCAGTATTTGCTGAATTGCTTCTTGGGTTTTTAAAGTGTACTAATCTAATCAAACAATTTTGTTACTTCAGGAAAACAGTGCCACAGTAATGAAAGAGCTAAAGCATTGTTTAATTCATGAATTATGTTGTGTCATTAAACAAGCAGATCATCTGCCTAATTTGTAAAAATGGCAAAACCTCAAGATTAATTCATATAATTGCACAATTGAAGAAAACATCTCTGCCTAATTCATTATACACAATCACTTCATTATTGCATGAGGTAATTTCATGAAATAAATAAGGGAAGTGCTAATTCAATAAATTAGCCCACACTTCTATCTAATTGATACATTTGATTTAAAAAATTATAGACTACCTTCAGGTATTGCTGGTAATTCAGATTTACAGTATAGATCATTATATTATAATTCAGATTTATATTAAACATATTGTTTATACAAATAAATGGCTGAAAATGGCAACTCTTCAAGAATGTGTTTTTAATGATCTAGAAGATATAAATATAGTAAAGGAGATAGTAGGTTTAATTATTCAAACAAATGAGTAAGGCCTCTATATTTAGTAATAAATTTCTAATACACAATTTATATGTTTTGTTTTGTTTTGTTTTTAGAATTCCTCTTTGAACTCAGTTGAGTTTTTGGAAGGATGCTTCTTAATTATGGAAGTTGAATGTATTCTCCACCAGGTTGAATTAAATTGCCTCATCTAATCAACAACTCTCTTAAAGAACAAAAAACACACATTATCTAGAAGATAGAAATTCCTCCAACAATTCCTTCCTCCTTGGGGGTCCTATTATATTTTATGAATATATCCTGTCCTGTGGAATGTATTTTAAGCCAATAGATGAATACATCATAAAAGTCATCTACAATCTACTTACCATCTCACCAAGATTGAATGCCCCTTGGCCACTTGGCAAGGGGGGCATTTAAAAACTTGTATTTCCTTTCTTCATATCCAAATCTGTAACTGTATAACAGAATTCATGCAGATCAGTTCACTCACTATATGTACTATAACATATAGTATTTAGAGGGAGGAGACCACCACATACAGCTAAGTAATTATGCATTCCTGCAACTGGAATGGGAAAGGCAGAAGAGATTTATTTTTCCTAGCTTTCTTGTCTAGATTGGTAGCAAGTATCTGTTCCAGCTTCTTCCACCAAAAGTGTAATTTTGCCACAATAACCCTTGCTTATTGCCAACTGCTGAGTTAAGAACGTTACCTATTAAGGTGTCCTCAGCAAAAGTAAAAAAGTAAAACCCATGCCACGTGTACTTCAGTATCGTAGACATATCACCAATATCAAATATATTCTGAAGTTGGTCTACACTGACTATTTTTTAATTTCTCAAGACTGAACCCTGCTGATTAAGCGAATGTGATCCACAGTGGCAAATAAATGCCTATAAGAAATTTGAGTACAAGATACTACTCTCAGGAGCAGCAGCTGATACTGATGATACTAAATATGTAGAAGAATTGAACAGTATAAACTAAGACTTATTTCCCAGTAAACATGGTTATGATTTGTGTTTTAGGTAGATATTTTAACAAAGAATGTTAATAAGCTTTCCACTGCAGGCTAGGAAATAATGTATTCTTCACAATGTAATAGCAGTATATTTCTTACAGCAGGAGCAATGTAAGTCAAAGACTAGAACGTAATTTTTCTAAAACATGTAAAATACATATAAGCCAATATTTTTAGAATGTTATCATAATAAATATTGCAAAAAGCCAAGCAGTGCACAGTTGTAGGTTCATATAACAAAATACATTAGGTTTCAACACCTGAAATGTATAGTTAAATGAAGTGCTGATAGCGTTCAAGCAGTTCTCCATTCCTCGAATAATTTATATGCAGTAGAAATCAATGAAAACCTAATAGTATTCTGCTGTATCTCAAATAGTCCCATGAAAACTTAATTTATATTATAAACTTTAAAATTAATTTACATATATACCTATAATTGCTATAAAAATCAGAAAATCAGAACTAATCAGAATTTGTCTTTTTATTTTTATTTTCTTCTTTTCTTTATTCTAAATATTAGTTTTCTGTTTGTTTTTATCTTTCTTTTTAAAAAATGTAATTAAGTTTATAAAAAAAAGAAAAAAATCTTATGTGATGGATGGATGGACGGACAGACAGATAGACAGACAGATAGATTGATTTGTTCCTTCAAGTCAGATAATGAATCCTGGCAGCTGTCTGGACTAGTCTCTGCAGTTTTCTTGGCAAGATTTTTCAGAAGTGGTTTGTCATTGCCTCCTTCCTAGGGCTGAGAGAGAATGACTGGCCCAAGGTCACCCAGCTGGCTTTATGCCTAAGATGGGACTAGAACTCACGGTCTCCCAGTTTCTGGCTGATGCCTTAACCATTACACCAAACTGGCTGTTACAGGAACAGATAACCAATGGACAAATCAGTACATGGTTTTCAGGAGCAAATTTAAATTTCTTCAAACAATTCAGAACCAAGCAAGCAAAAAGGCTAGAGTCTTATTAGATATAATTACCTGCCAATATAAAAGAAATGAAAAGCAGCATTGAAGGAAGGAATCACAAAAAGAGTATGTAACATAAAAGAATTTTAAAGTATTCTGGAATCCACACTGTTGAAAATGAGCATACAGCTATGTATAGGATGCATTAGTATTAGTACATATACTGCATACTGTATGTATAAGTATATCTGTTTACGATTAGAAACATATAAACTATATCTTCTTCTTAGCATGCTGACAACTTAGTACCCACTCAAGTATCTCCAAAAGGAACATGATTTTTTTTATTCCATATGATTATCTGTAAAGTAGGAGAGGAAGATCGTTTTACATTCCCAGAACAGAGTCCAAGGACAGCATATGCTGCATTTACAGTAAGGAATTTTTTAATGCAGAGTCCATTGTTGGAGACCATATTCTAAATTACCATAGAAAACATCAATGGTAATTTGTTGCGTTCCCACCCTAATGCACATATGACGTGCTCTTTCCTTCTCAGAACTCTTCTAAGGTGGATTTTTTTCATCCTCCTTTTCCAACCATCACATTTGCTGCTGTTTTGTATTCATTTCCCCTATTTCTCTTTATGTCAAGAAAACGTACCCAGTCTTTTTTTCTTGCAAGGGAGATAAAGTTTCAGGGTAAGAAGTAAAATGCAGCCTTGACTAACCAAGAGGAAGCAAAGTTGCTGCTATTCCTGAAGTCAGAGAATGGAAACTTCCAGTAATCGGCAGATTTCCCAAACATTAAATCTAGCTGACAGAAATCCAATTCAGCATGAATGTAAATGTGGGCATAGGTAATGGTGCCCTGCCCCTCTTCTCTTTATTCTCTTTTTTGGCTAAGACTTCCTGCACAACCTATTATAAGACTGATTGCTACAGTTAAGTTCCTAGACTCCAATAACAGGCCAAAATCGTCAACAGCCCACTGCTAGATGTTTTGTTTTGTTTTTTGTTTTTAGCTGAACGTACAAAATTCTTACTGTTGGCATTATCTCAATAATAGCAAGTCTCAGGAGATGCAATAAGTATTGCAATACAATTCTTTGGCTACTACATAGTGTATTTTTCTATTTTTCCCTATACTCTTTGAAATATTATCACATATATGAAGGTGGGGAGGTGGCCATGGGAAAGGTTTGAAAGTTGGGAGCCAAAAACATCTTGCCATGTGTTACCAAAGCAGCTCTGCTAAAAAATAATTTTTAAAAAATCATCTGAAGAATCAACATTGCACATGAATCTTCTGAATTTACAGGTTATAGCAATGAATTTTCAGAACCACTGTTGTACTCTATTATATTTCCTTGAATTGTTCATATGTCAAAACTGATAAAACATATTAGTAATAAGCATTCTTATAACCTGGCTTATGTAACAGCATGTGTGATTCTTACTCTAAATGTGCTATAGAATAATGGCCAATATTATCCAGGAAAAAGTCTTTGATGCACATATATATAAAGGCTATGATTTTTGTTTTATTTTTTTAAAATTTAATATATTAATTCTCAAATTAGAGTACATTATAACATATGGTGGGCAAGAGTTATTGTTTTAAGACACTATATTTTGAGATTTTATAATATCTCCTAGACAACATTTATGAGATTTTACTAGTATTGAGGAATGTATATCATATTAATGATGGAGTTTTGTTTCTAAGCAGAGAAAACTGTAACTGAAACGGCACTTTTCATTTTATGATGTCAAAATGAAATTCTGAAACAGCTCTACAGCCTTCTATAAATAAAAAATGTGAACAAAAGTAATGTTGTTTCTATCAGTGTAAACTGATCATAAATAACAGTTAGCCACAAGCAGTTATGGATTAATGCAGCATAATAATAAATTAATGCAGGAGAATACTAAAAGCTGACTCACACATATAAGTAACATGGTAACTCCTCATATTGGTGCCTTCTGATTTTAAATAAAGTGGCAAAGTTGCCTACGTGACCATTTATTACTGCAAAGTAAAAATAAAAACCTATAGTTGTAATCTAACTAACTTGAGGCAACTAACTGACCTCGCTGAGCTGAAAAAGTTAAGCAAGTAACACCTGGTTAATACTTGGATGAGAGACTACCAGGAAATCTCTATGAGAAGTAGGAAGTTCATAAAATATTTCATAAGAAAACAATGGCAAATACCTTCTGTGCTGTTTCCAAGAAAATTACAAGGGAGTTCAGCAAGAATTAATCTCAACTCCATGGAGGCTTTACATTTTTATAATTTTGAATCATCCTCAAAACTCACTAGTTGATGACAGAAGAGGGTATTGTGAGTTTCTTCCTGTAGTATGATACTTGTCAGTGCAATTTTCAGACAACATGATTATAAATTGCTGAGAGATCTATGAACTATTAATTTGTAAAAGCTGCCTAAGGTAGCAGCCAATGATCTTAAGACAATATTTTTAAATACATTACAGTACATGCTGGGTAAGCAGTATTTCAAGCAATCTATTACAAATCAAATTCATTAGAGTAACATAAATCCTAATGATCTGAACTAAGGGTTTCTTTATCAGTAATTTTTCAAATAAAGAAACAACTGAACTGAAATAGATTTTTCCAAAGATTCTTCAGAGCAGCACATCATTTTTTCACACTTCCATACAGATTATGTGCAAACTGAATTTTATAAACTATCAAAAAGAAAAAAAGAAAGAAAGGAATATTTTTCTATTCATCCAAGCACTTCAAATGAGGAAATAATTTGTACATCGCCCACTAACTTCTTATTAAGGACATGAACATCCTCGGCCCATCTCCAGCTAACTATGAAGGCAGCCGCTAGCTAGCTAGCTATTTGTTTGTTTGTTTGTTTGTTTGTTTGTTTGTTTGGCTTGTATGCCGCCCATCTCCCCCAGGGGTGACTCTGGGCGGCTCACAATAAAAACGAAGAAATACAATTCTCTCCAAGATGGCTAAAAACTATAAATAATTTAAAAACATATTATGCTGAGTAAGTCGTGGTTTTGGCACTGCCAGCACAAGCATTCTCCTATTGTCAATCTACAGCAACGTATTGCAGATTAGTCTAGAGGTGAGGGCTTCTTTCTTCATTTACCTTTCAGTGGGAGAGCCCTTACTGTCAAAAAGCCCTCTTGCCCACTTCTCTTGATAACCTAGGAATGGTTGGAGAAGCAGGGAGAGGAGAAGCAGCAAGCAGGTCTTTGGGGCACCAGTTCTCCTACCACTCAAAAGATCCAATTCACTTCACAGAAGGGAGAAGGGATGGAAGTAGGTTTTCTTTTGACAGCTGTCTGATCTCTGTTGTCTCTCTCCCACATCCCTCCTACCATTTATAGGCAGCAGGGAGGATGGAGGAAAAGAAGGGAATTGGTATGCCTGCTTGATTTGTCTATGAGCAAATCCACACAGCTTCACTGCATGAGGACAGTGTTTTCAGAATGTATGTCCATGGGTCACTGCCTGTCTTTCATCATCCACCTGCAGCTGAAATACACCAAGGGCAACTTTATATGCTCTGCTCCAGAAGTGGTATTTTTCCACTTAACCCACCTCCAGAAGCTGCATTCAGGCAATTTAGGGTATGTTGATGCACACTGATTGATATCTGCCATCAAGTCACTGTAAACTTTTAGCAACCACACAGACACATTTTCTCCATAACAATCTGTCCCTAACCTGGTCTTTCAGGTCTTCCAACAGTGTACCCATTCCCACTGTAACTGACGCCATCCACCTTGCTGCTAGTTGTCCTCTTTCCTTCCACCCTTCCAGGGATTCTTGGATATTGCATCGTTTGACCAGTGGCCAGAACTGCCAAAACTGAGCACACCAATTATGTGTGTTTTAGTCCATGCTAGCATACTCCACTAACCGCAGTTCAGATCCTAAAGAGTAAGGATTTTTACTTTTATATAGTCCTTGGATATGAATAAGGATGTCTTGTATCTCTAAAATAAAAAATTAAATCTCAACTTTGCTTTATTTGATTTAACCTGAAGTCAGGAAGTAAGCTCCACAGATTCCACCAAGAATTTCCTACCTTCCTCCTGATAATTGGAAAATTGCAGGCAACTGGTCAACCAGATAATGGTAGCTATTTATGCTACTATGATTACAGGAATAGTTGCTGCAGTTCTTCTTTAGGCAAGAAAATTACCTTTTCAAAGAGGCAAAAACAATAGCTAAAATAAATTGTACAAAACTTAAACCAATATATTATTTATCTGATTAGTCAGCCATCAACTGTATCAGTTATATATTCTGCATAAATAACAAGCTAGCTATTAAAAAGCAAAACAATCCTTCCTTTCATTTTTTTCTCATTTTTGGTATTAACCAATCATAGTTATGGCTAGCACCCTGAAGAGGCTCCCGTAGACCAATAACTTTTTATTTACCATCTATTCTTTGGAATACATTATTTAAGAACACTGTTTTACTGTATTTTAATTAGTATTTATTCTTGTTTTTATTGTGAACCACCCAGAGTCACTCTTTGAGTGAGATGGGCGGTGACTAAATTTGAAATATAAATAAATAAATAAATAGTTAATAACTATGAAGTTAATAATTTAATTACATATTCAGGCACAAAGCTCTGTGGTTAAAAAGGGAGAAAATACTGTATTTGTTGAACAATACTTGTTGAAGTTTCTAACAAGGGTCAATAGTGCAGCGATATCTTCAAAGTCTCAATGGAATGAAAGGATAGCTGTATTAAAAGTACACTCTTAAGACTGATCTCAGCTTTAGCATGGTTGTCACAATCAACACTTTTGAATCTGTGTACTATTCAGAAACAAGATTTAGGTGGATATTAAAAATCCATTTATTCACATAAAATTGCCCATTTTTATAGGATTTAATTTTTACAGCATTTTTTAATGTCCAGCAGAGTTCTATACTATATCAAACATACAGCTTCATGAACGTTTTGAACTGAGGACAAGGCAAATTAGTGCCATCTATTTCACCTCTAACAAGTTAAACTACTGGAAATTGTCCCAAACCACATGCCCACGCACTGCCCTGTTTCTATAATACTGTGTGTCATTAAAGGAGCACAAAAACATTTTAGTTTTAAGAAAGAAGCTGTGTATGACTTCCTACATGGCTGCTTAGACTACCAAATCATTAAGATACTAGTCTTTTAGGTTTCACCCATAGTTTTCATAAGTTGTAGAAAATCCTGAAACAGAGGCAATAAAACTGTTTTTAAAAAGCTGTTCATAGTTTGCAGGGTATCACAGACTTGCATAAATAAGTTTTGTATTCTCTCGTAGTGCTAAATTATTAAAAGACACTCGTAACATCTGCACTTGTTAACATTCACATCTGTATGAACAGTATATGCAAATGGAAAATCACAAGGCAACTTCTACCACATTCATCTGTTTATTACTTTATTTTTATTTTATTTTAAGATAAGCACTTTCTTAAGTTGTACACCAGCCAAAGCACTCATGTAACTATAATATAATCTGGTAGGCATTTTTAACACTTAAAACTCAGCTTTTGTAACAAAACAGAGCGATATATTGAATGCTGGATACAGATCCCAGGAATGGGCAGTAGCTGAACAACCCTGTATTGATTCCATCGTCACTGTGGGAGCTCCGGAACTAATTGAGAATCTGAACTCTGCCAGTAAATATTTGTTACATATTACACTTTCTTTCTATAAAGTGGGATAAAGAGATAAGGGGATGATTGTTCACTAAGAAAGCAGACTGGAGATATTTGAAGCAGCGAATACAAAGTCATCTGCAAGGAACACCACAGCTGCAGTGTTTCTGCACTGATTAGTAAATAAGACTAGATTACCTCTAAATTTCCTAAAAGTCTATGATTATGTATTTTGCTATGTCATGCTGTCAATTACTACTAGGTAGTAGACAGTGTTGCGGGGAAGAGAGAGAGAGATTAGCAGCAGCCGTCTTGGAAGCTGAGCAGGAAACCTGTGCCATAAGTCATCAAAAGTTTGCAGGAAAGCAATACAGCTATATTTGGGGTCAAGTATGGAGGGAGCTGGAGATGCCATTTTACTTGGGCCCTGAGATGACCAGCAAAGAAACACAGGAGGCTTAAAGGAGGTATTGATTGCCCAATCCCATTTCTCTTGATAACGTAAACCCTGTGAAATACAAAAAGACAAGAGTGTCCACTTTTGCCACTGCTGTTCGTTTTAGTTCTTAACAGAGACTAAAGACTGAAAGAATAGCTGGGGTGAAGGTGAAAAAAAGGGGTATACAAATTAAGGGCATTTGCAGATGACTTGGTTTTAATTGCGGAAAATCCTCTGGAAGGGATAGATACATTAATGGAAAAGCTAAAATAATTTGATGCGTTAGCTGGATTTAAAGTTAGCAAGCAGAAAACAAAGATGTTAACAAAAAATATAAAAATCAAAAACAGCTGATGGTAAAAACAGGTTTTCACATAGAGAAAAAAGTAAAATATCTTGGCATTACTATGACTAATATGAATTGTATGTAATTTCAAAATAATTATGTCAAGGTATGGAATGAAATTAAGAGAAGCTTGATAAGATGAGAAAAGTTACAATGATCATTGTTTGGAAGAATTTCTGCATGAAAATGAGTGTTATCACCCAGAATGTTTTTATTTCAAACAATACCTGTTTTGAAAAATGATGCACCTTTTAAGCAATGGCAGAAAGATATATCCAGATTTATATACAGTAGCAGGGTAAGAAACCAGGGGTCAAATATATAATTCTTCAAGATGAAAAAAAAAAAAAAGAGGAGAATTAGGATTGCCTGATTTTAAATTGTATTTTGCAGCCAGCTATTTGTTTGGATGAAAGAGTTGGTGTTGCTGAGAAATAAAAGAATGTTAGAAGAACATAACATGAGGTTTGGTTGCATGGATTTTTATGATAGGACAACATTAAAGTTAATGTAGATTCCAAAAATCATTATGTGAAAAGTGCCATATTAAGAATAAATACAAACCCAGGCTGTGCCCAACAGTACCTCTGTTAGT
Source organism: Python bivittatus (assembly GCF_059951505.1). Lineage (NCBI taxonomy): Eukaryota > Metazoa > Chordata > Lepidosauria > Squamata > Pythonidae > Python > Python bivittatus. The sequence continues at coordinate 53,683,969 of NW_028277125.1, read as the reverse complement.
CTCAGCACAGGAAACATTTTATAAAAAAGAAACAGCAGGCAAAGAGAAATGGTTAACATCAAGATTTGTTAGTACAAGAAGATGGAGAACTTAAGATAAAGTCAAGAGAACAATTGACAGCAGAGGGATTTAGTTTTTGATGGTCTTCATATGAACAATTAAGAGAAAGATTTAATGTAAACAAAAAGGTAATGAATTGAACAACATAAGATAGCATTTGAAGCTTAATTAAGTACAAATATGTACATGTGATTACAAAAATGTATAAACTTTTGTTAAGATTCTAAATGGAAGAGGAACAAGTTAAGGATTATATGATAAAATGGGCCATGAATTTTGGTTATAATATACAGATGGACAAATGGGAGAGAATGTGGTTAAATGGGATGAGATTCACATTGTATTACAATTTAAGAGAGAATTTTTATAAAATGATGTACCATTGGTATATGACTCCAGAGAAATTATCAAAGATGGATAAAGATACTGAATTCAGTGTTGAAAATGTGAAAAACAGGAAGGCACATTTTGCCATGCATTATGGACTGGTGAAAAAGCTAAAAAAATATTATACAAATACATACAATGATACATAGAATTTTAAAGATTAACACTAAGAAAAAGCCAGAATTTTTTTATTGGGACTTACGGATAGCCAATTAGAAAAGACTCATGAGAACTGATTTTATATATGGTGACTGCAGCAAGATTATTATATATAAAGCGACAGAGAAATACTGAAATTCCCACAATGGAGGAATGGATTGTGAAGATGACAGAAACGGCAAAACTGACCTGTTTGGTCAGAGACAAAACAAGTACTTTTATAAAAGACTGGGAACGTTTTACAAACTTTTTGCTGAAAATGGAAAAAAGTGAAGTGATGATTTATGGATTTGATGACTGAAAGGGGATTAAATAAGGGGCTGGAGGGATTTTTGTAGGGGAGGAGGCATAATCAGTTTGTTTATGACTGTGGAAAAGGTCAGAAGTTACTCTCTTTTTCTTTCTTTAATTTTTTTTTCTTTCTTTGCCTTCACATTTTCTTCCTTATTTATCTTTTCTTTATATTCTTTCTTTACATTTATCTATTATGTAACAACTATATATATATACACACACACACACACAGAGTATGTGTGTGTGTGTGCGTGTTTGTGTGTGTGTGTGTGTGTATATATATATATATATATGTATGTATGTGTATGTATGTATGTATGTATGTATGTATGTATGTATGTATATGTATATTTCTCCTGATATCAGATAAATCTTTAGCAGTTAAAATGCTGCTAGACTATTATTCTAGCTTCTCTTCCACAGCAATACTCACATTAATCATTGGAGGCTAGTAGCCAAATACCAGTCAATGTTCTCAAAACAGGCAAAGCTTCTTATGGAGAAGGATGGTGCTTCTATGACAATTGTATGCTACATTTCAATTTGTACACTGGCTTAAATGCCCTTATATCTTCCCTGCTATGACTGGTTACTGCATTTCCTTTTCAGATAAGTATTTCCTGTCCCTGTCAACAGATTGTGGCTTGAGGCAGAAAACAGTGGACTTCAGATGCAATTGAAAAATCGTATTATTTAATACGTTTACATGTCAAAGGATTTTTTCCCTGCAGTTAGTGAATTATCAGAGCATGCTGTTACTTAATGCATGGGAAGGGGATTTGGTTTTATTTTTACATGGGGAAGCATTAAACCAAAGCAGTTCGCTCGCTAACTGAAATGTGCAGCCCTTTGTAGCTTCTAATCCTGTTGCACGTACAGACATCAGCTACCTATTTCTAAATCTGATGTAGGCATCAGTCCACTCCGACAACTATAAACTCCTCTTTGTCTGCAACAGTGAATATACCCTACATATTTTTTAATAGAAAAAGATAAAGGTAGCACAACTTGACAAAAGATCAGCACGGTGTCCTCCTTCAACAAAATCTATTTTCTTTCCAGCTCACTCTTCAACAGCCTTACTTCTTCTAGCAAAGCAGAAAGTGCACCAATTCCAACTTGAAGCAATACAGAGCTGTGAATAAAGTCTCTGAAGACAAGCTCTGATCAATCAAGAAAGCATATCCCCAAAACAGTTCTTTATCTTTCATAACAACCTGGCAATGTATTTTATCCAATGTATTCTTAACTAATATTTAACCTTCTTAAAATGGAACTGGGAAAAGCAATTCAGAAGACACTCGTTTATTTGCATCACATCTCTGTTTATCATGTACTTACTCTATGGATATTTTTCCTCTCACAAGCTTTATATTTGAAACTGTGTTACCCATGAACAGAATAGTGTTCATGGAAATGTGCTTGTAAAAAATGTGTTCCAAATTTAGTAACTGAAAGTGTAACACTCCCAAGTATTGCATCTACTGTACTAAGACTTAAATACTTGTATATGTACTCAATTATAAAATGAATTACAGTGTTTAATTTTACTACACATTCTAACAAATGCTACAACATAGCATGACAATTGATGGCTAACAAATTTATTTATTCTGCCTTCCACAATAACTCCAATTCGCTCAGAGCTAGACTCTGACTGGGCAGGTCCAAGTGAGTTGCCTGGAGCACAGTCTTGTGAGGTTATCTAAACTGAGATTGATTCACTGATTCCAAGGATGTGGACAGGGTTCTCCGATCTGTCAGTCCAGCCTCCTGTCTGTTGTTCCCTGCCCTTTCCTGGGTTGTTAGGGTGGCCAGGAGGTGACCAAGGGATAGGTCTATGCAGTGGTGTCTGCCTCTTTGAGGGAGGGGGTGATACTATTGGTCTTGAAGGAGGCAGTAACTATCTGGAAGCTACAGCTGGTACAAAATGCAGTGACACAAGCAGCAATGGGTATGCCTATGTGTCACCACTGCTACACAAGCTGCATTGGTTGCCAGTAGGCTTCTAGATACAATTCAAGGTGCTAGTCATACCTTTTAAACATAGCATAGGACCTAGTTATCTGAGGATCCACCTATCTCCAACTGTCTCTCCCTACCTTTTGCACAGAGTGGATGCATTCTAGGTCCCCGCTAATAAACACTGCCATCTTGTGGGACTGAGGAAGTTGCCCATGCCCTTTGGAACAGCATTCCCCAGAGATATGAATGGCACCCACCCTCCCGGGGTTTCTTTTAAAACCTTGCTCTGTGCCCAGGCCTGGGGTTAATGTGTTTATCTGTATGGATTTGGTTTGGTTGTTTTAGTCTGGACTGTGTGTTTATATGCATTTAATTGTTTTTATTGTTTCTCGATTTTGTAAACTGGCTGAAGTCTAATAGAGTAGGTGGATGTAACAAATGTAATAAATTAAATTAAACACTAAAGTGTAGATTAGACATGATTAAACTGGAATGTAATTTTTAATAATTGTCCACAATTTATCACATCTTAACCTCAGAAACAGTATGGATTTTAAGACTGGTTGTAGGAGTTTGGCCAAGTGGCAACATTTTAATACTTACATATGTTTACTGGAACTATTTGCACTGTGCAGTTTCTGAAAAAAATGTTTTGAGTTGTAAATGTTCTGTATAGTTATTTTAAAAATATTTAAAGTTTTAAAAATAGATAAATTCATATAGTGCTGAGCCATTAGTTGTTTTAACTATGGTTATCTGAACAAACCATAATCTATAGTTTTTAAACTGCAATAGTTGGGTTCATATATTGCACTAGGCCAAGCAAATCATGTTATGTTTCCCAATTTTGAAATCCTTCATATGTGTTTTAACATTACTATAATGTCATTATAGTAGACAATAAAAAACACATACTTCAAAAAGAAAGGATGGCTGTTTTCCCCAAATGCTGAAATGACTGAGACTGGAAACAAGAAGTCAAATCGTGCATTTTACTTCTATTCACATAAGGTGAGCTCACTTGTCTAGTTTCCCTTCTGGATATTCTGTCCGAAAAATAAATTCATAAAACTCTCAGAGTCATAAGCACCATCCAATTAATGTAGATATTCCACGGTAACTTAATCAGAGTATACAATTCATTTTAAATTATCACCTGCATCTTTCCTCTTCTGATTTGACAGAATTACAGAACTTCAAAGATTAGAAGTGAAGTTATGGAATTCAAATAATTTTTATGATTAGAATTATATGTATCAAAGGCAATATAGACATTTTTCAGGCCTCAACAAAGAAGTAAAGAAACCAACAGAAATGGACAGAATGAAACACATAGAATAATTTTTCTGTAATATTTGAAGTAATTGCTTCAATTTATAAATATGGATTGTAAACCATCACAGATGTAATAATAAACATATCACCAAACTTAAACAACATAATTTATATAGTTGGTAGTTAAACTGAACTGATCATACAGTAATACCTCAACATTTTATATTAACCTGAGCTATGTAGATATATTCCATAGATAACTTATTTTAGAACATTTAAATTGCTATTGTTTGTTTCCTATAACCCCAAAAATCAGCATTCAAGCTAAGTGTGCCAGACACATACAGTTAACTGATGCTTGAAGTGTGGGGGAAAAAAAGTAGGTCACTTTATGCTTTCTCAACCTCAAGTAGGTCAACATTTTAACAAGTCATTCACAAGAGATAAAGATTTTAATATTTTTTCATGACCTTTATCATTCTATCTATTTTTATTGTACAATAGAACCATAAGTTATTGTATAAATCCCCAAAACTTATGCATTTGGAAATCTGACACATTATTTTAAATTTAAATGGCAGTTAAATGAATATTGCATTCTAAGATAAAAATTATTGGACAATTCAGCAAATATCATTATTTGCATAAGGATGTTCTTAAGCATTATCTATCTTATTATGTTCTTCAAATACTATAGTTATTTTGGCTGTCATTCAGAGATTTGGGGAAGGAAGTGGTAATGTAAAATTATCAACTTTATTATTAACTTCATTATTAACTTTCCTCTGAAGAGAAATTACTGACCAGGTAACAATATACTGTAGCCCAATAATTCTCATCTGATAAAAGATGAGTAGGTGTTACTTTATAAAAAAACGCAGAAGCTAAGATATATATTTTGGGAGCTTAAAGCTTAAAGCTCTGTAGACAAAACAAAGGATTTGAGTTTTGGATCACATGTAATTACAACACTATGTACCAGTCTTTTATAACATATTCAGGGAAAGGAAAGAAAACTACAGTCAAACATTGCCTGCAGAATTCTCAATTGTTGTTAATTAATAATTTTATCAAATCAGTTTAGAGACCTAAACTGTATCAGTTCAGGACAGTATACTGATTGGTAAATTTGTGACAGTAATCTCTGCTATTCTTTCACATTTTGGATCCAATATAGAAAAGTATCTGAACACTCCAATCCAGTTACACACCGATATCCATATCCAGAAATATATTCTGTATATTCTTCATTTCAATTATTTCCAGGGTCTGAAACATTAGATGTAAATCAGATGCATATCCATAGGAAACTACTGCCTACCCAGCATACGTTTTTTCAACTCTACATCCATGCAGTTATTACTTTAAGGCAGGTTCTCCAAAGTGGTCAATATTGACCCCCAAGGGTCAGTGGTACTATGGCTCAATGCTGCTGTTATTATTATTCATAGTACTATTAGTTAAAGTAGCATTTATTTAATATAATAAATGTTTGGGGGTCAATGACAATCTAAAACTTCATGAAGGGGTCAATGAGCTGAAAGGTTTGGGGCCCCCTGCTTTTTTTGCAAGGTAAATTGTAGGCAAAGAGGCCCAACTTTCAGAGCCTTCCTTTTCTTGCCTGTCAAACCAGATAATATTTTTACAGTTATATTTGAGAATGTGTGTGTGGGGGGGGGGGGGTTAATTTCTTTAAAATAATATACAAATTTGTTTCTTAGATACTTATACAAATCCAGCATCTCTATCTTGGTGCAAACTGTCAAGCATAATTGCATGTGCCTAGAACTGAACCAATGCTTTAATAATTAATTTTAAGCTCACTTGAGCATTGTATTAATTATAGCAGCATGACTGGAAACTTCATACAGTAAATATGACTGATGTTCAACTCTCTGTTCTGTTGCTTTAGAGGATTGTTAGTAATCTTAAAATAAAAGTACTCTAAAATCTGAAATGCTGTAGTCTCTTTCTTTAAAATATAAATTAAGTTCAATGTATTTTTCATAATTCATTTTATAAAATGTGAAATACAGGCTAATTTTAAATGTTTCTAAAGTCAATTTTACCTGTGTTTTTAGTTAACCTTGTGATACAAAAGTTGTCTCCAAATGGTCCTTTCATTTGTAATTACTATCCTTTATTTATGCTGAGAGAATCCAGATCACACTGTTATGTCATTACACCCCAGTGTTTCTTATTCTGTCCAGGGGTAATAGCAGTGTTATTTTTTTCTTGTATTTTTTTCAGTAAATTGCAGCAAGGGTAAATTATTCAAAACTACAATAATAGTAACTAGAATTTGCACTAGCAAAGTACCATTGTGTCAAGAGATCACAGCATAGATAAAAAGCAATGTAAAGGAAGGAAAAAGCTCTCTGGAAAAGGCTCTTAACACTGGGAAAGGTGGAAGGAAAGAGAGGAAGAAGATGATCAACGGCAAAGTGGATGGATTCATTTACAGTGGTGATGAGTGCACTGTTGGGAGACTTGAAAGAACAGAATAGGAATAGATCATCATGGAGAAAATCTATCTATGTAGTCGCTAGGAGTCAAAAATGACTTGATGGCATATAACCAAAAAATCAAAAAGGAAGGAACTTATTAAGGTGGTTTTCTTGAAAAAAATCAAGTCTTACCAAATAAGGAGAATAAAATGGACACAAAATTTGCTTTTCAGTGCAATATGATAATAAAGAATGAAAAAAAAATGCATTAAAGAAATATAAGGAGCTTGCCAAAAACACCCCGCACACAGACACCAAAACTTAATTAATTATATGTGCCTGTGCAAACTAACAATTTAGGAAGACTGAGAAATAGAGACAGCAAAAGTAACAGAATATAAGTTGTAGAACTTAGAGGCAAATGTAACATAATTTTGGCAGTAAATATCCAAAAGTTTGAAAAGAATTTCAATGTGAAATTGCTAAATTTTAACAAAAATATGTAACTGCCCACTAAACTCACCTGTGTATCAGAAGATTAAAAAATGGTCAAACTAAAAGTGGGGGTAAGAATATAAGAAAATGCAGAGTAATTATAGTAATAACTACTTCAGGAAAATTGATGAAAGCCATAATTAAATACAAAATTATGAAGCATGTTTTACTATTAAGAATTTTTTTGAGACTTTCAGAAATAGGTGAAATCTAGTACCCATTTCAAAATAATTTGGATAATTTGAATAAACTGCAAAGAACTTTTGCAAAGAAGTTATATAAAGAGTAAATTCCTGCATCGTTCTCTACCAGGGGAGCTTCATTTTAACACTGCTTATTCTTAACCAGATTATAATAAATGATGAGTGGCTAAATTTTTGCCAATAATACATTATTTCAGATGATTAAAGAACGGGATATTAAAGCTCTCCAAAAGAATCTCTCATGACTGTAAAATGATGTGCATATTTGCAAAACGTCCACATGAATGAACGTTTTACAAATATTAATGAGTGAGCAGTGACTGAGAAAAAGAGATCTTGGGATGGGAGTAGATAATTCAATGAAACATGGACCCAGTATGTGATTGCTATGAAAAGAGAAACTCGATAAAAGAAAGGGAAGTTGACTTGATCAGCCACCGGAATACTCTCCAAGCTGAGCATGTATTCTCAGCTTGACAATGTACCCCACTGTGCAACTGCTATGAACAAGGTAAATCCCATGCTAGTAATCATTAGGGAAGTAATCAAAAGTAAAACTGCCAAACCTACAGCACAACCACAAACTGCATTATAGATAAGGTGCTGAATAACACAAGGCTAGACTAAGTCTTCTACAAGGACATTTATGGGACTTTTTACCTTAGCAAAAAAGAACATGAACTGACATTGGGAATATGACAGAAACACACATCTATGTATCATGTGCAGACTGTGGATAAGGAAGTGATTTTTTTCCCACACAAATATTTAGAGCTAGAGACACTGAACATGGGAAGTTTAGAAGAGATAAAGGGAGTACTTGTTTGCAAAACTCATTTCCTTACCACAAAATATAATTATGCCCACCAACTTGTAGAACATTAAAAACAGACTTGCAAACTCATAGAGAATAAGATTAATGGTGGCTACCGGCCATGGCTGACATGTATTATTTTTGGTATCAAAGGCCTCTCAATACCACTGAAGGAGGGGTGCAATTGCAATTATGTCATATTGTGGATCTAATAGCATTAATAATAGCAACTATCCCATTTGAATGCTGGACTAGATGGGCAGATTAGTTCCATAATGAGTTCTGATTAGTTTTTAACTATATACTCATCTTCACTTTATATTTTATCTTTAGTAAAAGATCATATTTTTTAATCGAAGGTACAATAGCAAATTAAAAAATAAATAAGAGGTCATGTTTTTAATGGTTAATTCCTTGGTCTATAGTGAAACTCTTGAATTTTATTCATCACACTTTCATAATTGTGATAAATGTGAACATGTAATTAAAGAGCCTTTAGCCAGAGAACAAGGAATGATACATTAAGGCTATGATCTTATTCACATTTAGTGGGAAATAAGCTATGGTCAACTTGCTTCTTGGTACAAATTTATAGATGCAGGGATTTCAGTGTAATTCAACACATCTCTCAGATCTTATATCCCAACAAAACCTGTTTCTGATCCATTTATAACCCTACCTGGTAGTCAGGCAGACAGAATGTGCTTCTAAGAAAGAAAGCACGTGCAGTGGTTTTGGAGAGTTGATGCCTTCTTTGGGAAACTCTTTTGCATTTTGCAGTTGGCTAAATCTTGAGCAAACTATTTTATAATAGAGCTACTGTGATATTCTATGGTAGAGCTTTTGAGTAGAATCACCAAGTTTGATTTAGGATGAATGGTTGATTTAGGTCATATGCTGGTATTAGAATATACATTTTAAAATGAGAGGTACTGCAGCACAGACTTCCTTCAGTGGTAAGACTCACTAAGTAGCTTTCAAATAATAATAATTTTTAAAAACACTATATTTATACATAGACAAAAGGCTCATTGGACTATCCTATGCATGTACTCTCATAAATCTGCTGGGAATAGGATTGCAGGTAAAACCAACTGATTAGAGACAGCAAATAAAAAAGTGTTATTGGACCTAGAAAAGGGAGAGTACCTAAAATGTTCAGCCAAAGGAAAAGCCAATTACAGCTTCCACTTAGACTCCCTGATCCTTGATCAAATCATGAATGATCTTGGCTTTACTTCAGCCTGATTCAGCATTACAAATGAGCAGTTTCTGAGAATGGAAGAGAGTGGAACCACTCCTGCAGTTCTGAGAGTTGTCATGACTGCCAGAAGGCAGAACAGCATGTGCATTTCTAATCTTCCTTTCCCTATAACCACATACTGCTTTGCCAAATCTACCTTTATAACTTTAATGTTAATATAATCTATTTTAAGGTTGCCTACAAAGAGGCTTTGTAGGCAACTGACTCCCAAAGATTTGGGAGTCAGTTAATAAATGTGGAGAACATGGAGGGTGTGCAGCATATGGAAAGAGAGATGGTATGCTTAAATAGAGAACTATTTGACTGTGTGAATGGGACAAGAATGTGTGAGGGTAGTATGAAGGAGGAAGTGAGTAGAATGCCTTTTTTGGGAAAGCACTTCAAGCCATGTAGCCCCCAATAACCAGAGTTAGACCTAATCTGTCTCTTTTCTTTATTGCTAAGTTAAGAATAACTCTGGTTCAGTATCATCTGGTTCCCTTTGAGATTCAGATGGCTCCCACCAAAGGGCCATAAAAACCTGGCTATGCCCTCAGTCCTTGGGCTAGGGTTGTTGGTGTCCCCTTTGCTGGATGTTAGACGGTAGAGGAATGTTTTAGGGTTTGCCATCTTGCTCTTCTTTCTCTTTTTCTAGTTTGGTTTTGTTATATGTTGTTCCTATTGTTTTTTTAATTGTTTAGTTTATGTTAGCCACCCAGAGACATTTGTAGTTGGGTGGCACCAAATCAAATAAATAAATATTCATAAAAATCGGGCAGCTGATATCCTTTTGTGTGGACAAGTAGCAGGCTTATGTTTACAGCTAATATTATCTGCCAATTGATCATTCTAACTGGAGGTCCAATTTATACAATTATTTTACTTCCAAATGGAATACATGGTTTTAATTATATGGAAGCTCATATAAATTACATTTTATTATCTGTGGGCTACCAAAAGAAATTTATTCCACCATGTAATGACTTCCATTGATCCAGGGTCAAAGCATCATGTGAAAAGCAGTTGAAAGCAACATTCTCTGGCAAAGTTACCCTTCTGTGAAACCATTTACCCTTGAAATAAGAACTCCATCCTCATTATTAGCATTTAGGGAGCTACTGAAAATTTGGATATTCAAGCAGGCATTCAGGAATTACTTTGGTACCTTGGGTATGTGTGAAGTCATCTATTGTGGTTTTAAAGTTTGATTAAATTATGGCTATTGATATTTGTTATATACATTGTATTTTCATTCATATGTCACAGATTTACTACTTGAAGCAGCCTCAAAATGCTTATAATAAATGCATACAAATATACATGCTTTAATGACATAGCAAACACCTTTGCGTGTGTTTTTTAATCTGGATTAAGCCTAGAAAACCTCACTGGAAGTCTGGCCTATTTATATTACAAAAAATAAATCAGATAAATAGCTTTTGTTATTGGATAGTTTAAAAATATAATTAGTATTTTCCTCATATAAAGTTTGAAGACTTAAAAACAAAGTCAATGTTTTATTTTGCATTTTTTTTAAACAAACAAGGTAACGCAAAAGTGCCACCTCATAGATTTGGTCTGGTTAACAAAGAGATGTTAATGTGACAATTATCAGATTGCCCTCCAGGACATTGTGTTTTAACTTGTTTTAGCATCCATGATGTAACATTCTGTGCCATTAGTCCACTTTCCACACTGAAGAGTATAAAGAAAGATCATTCCAGCGTAAGTTTTATATAAGTACATAAAACAAACCTTTTATTTTATATAGCATTTTTTAATGCTGTAAATATGACTATTCTTCAGGAATTTGAAATGCCAAAATTCTCACATCTTTACTAATACTTTGAATATTCTGTTCTGGCAAAGTAGTTGATAATGGCAGAAGTGGAGAGCCACATGGATCCTTGGGCAAACAGCCTAAGGAAGCAAATTGGAAATAAGAAATAAATGGTTGACCAGGACCAGATTTCAGTGTCCTTTGGACATGAGCATTTTGAACGGACAAAAAAGTGATATGTTTACTTTCAGTTTCTAAGCCCAAATTGACTGGAAAGAGTCACGGAGGAGACTGTCGTAAAGTTCAACAGAAGTACAAAAGAACCTGTAGATTTATATTATATTTAATTATATTTTTAATATTAGTATCATAAGTCTGTTACCTTTCAAAATCCATCTTTTCCCTTTTCCTCACTCTAGCCAAAGTTGTATGATGATTTGTTCATTAAGTTCTAGCATAGTCATCTTTATTTGACATTTCAAGGTAAAAGGGAATGGTCCGAAGCATGACATTTTAATGAAACAGTGATAATTTGTTCAAAATAACAGGTAGTTACTCTTCAAACTCTTAGTCCTTTGAACCCCAACTGCTTCTTTTTTATCACTTAATATTCATCCCTTTCAGAGCACCTTTCAAAGAATAATTTTATCATTTTAACAAATTCCCTGTAGAGGAAATGGCACGTTACCATGGAACCAGTCAATTAACGCTGACACATGCGTATCAAGATTGATCAATCATTGCTGATATGTCTGCTAAGCTACTCTTTTTCAGCTAAAAAAAAAACCTCACATGAGAATTAACACCCAGTTGCCCAGATTGATTCTTTCAGAGTATTAATACCAGTAGTGTTTGCTAATGTCAATCACTCATTTTACAATGATCTAAGCTAACTTTATAAATTTTGATCATGTATTTATTGTTTTAACTTGATGTAAACTGCCCAGAGTCCCCCACTGTGGGGAGATGGGCGGGGATAAGTCTATGTATAAATAAAAAATAAACAAATAAATAAATAAACTACATACCACTTTGAATCTGAGAATGGGAAGGTACAAGATCCTCATATTATTGAATCCATTGACAAATCATGGAATAAATCCAAGCCTTAAAATTAAATGATTTAAAGTTCTATTAAACTGTATACACTATCCCTTAAAACAAAAGGTTCAAGGTATTTATATTTTTTTAAAAATAGACATAAAACATTAAAAAAAACACTTTAAAATACCAATGAGTGTGTTTTAATACATTTACATTTAATATATTTAAAACATTTCTCCCAATTAGATCATATTGCTTAGGATATATCTCTAGTGAAGCAGCCCCAATTCCATCCTGAAGAAGGCTCTCTGCAGTCTGATAACCTTAAGTTGTACAAGCTATGAAATAGGGTAACCTTTGTAACACTGGCAGAAGTAATCTCCATAAGCTGGTCTAGTCATATACTAACTCATTACTCCTACAAAATCTGTCTGTGGCCTGCACACTTCCATACTATAGTTAAATTAAGTTATTTATCATCCTTACAGAAATCGTGCATTCAAGTTAAATCAACTGTTCAGCATGCAGTCATTTTAGTACAATATGTATTAACCTTCTCGATACTCTGGCAAGTTCAAATTTTAGATATTTCTTCTTCAGACTAGGTTGCTGTCAAATACAGACAGAAGTGTACTAAGAAGCACTGCTCACATTAGCAAAACACTATAACAAATGTGCATTAAAACAATTTTCTTATAAAGAGAAATATTGGTGTAAAACTCTGAATTCCATGATATGGTGATATCTGCCCCCCAGGAAAAAAACACAGAATAGTTTGCAACTTTTAGTTCCTCAGAACTCTCAAACATTACACAAAAAGCAGAGGGGGGGGGAGGAATGTTAATTAGGCAGGAAAAATGGCTGGGTCCAACATCATGAGTCAGTTTTAAATAAAATAAGGAAGCAAGTTAATTCAGAGTAGGCTTAAAAAGATGCTACAATGATTTCAAGTTGCACTTGCAACTATATCTATTCTCAGATAAAAGCTCCTTGTTAAGTGGCAAATAAATATTATATAAGGCATCAGGAATATAGGCTAAGTATTTTGTTAAACATATGAGTAACAGGTGACTTTCATATTATCAGGAAGGGAAAATCAATCATACTATATTTCTTCACTTCAAAGTGCTATGCAGTTAATTTAGGATTATAAGAGAAGGACAGCTGCATAACCCAACACTTGATTTTGCCTAATAAACCTTTCTTCCAGTACAGTCTTTTTCTTTTATTGTTACAAAGGCATTTCCAAATCTATTGTTCAAGTGACTCACGTGTTATCATTTTTAATACATATGCAAGGATCAGTTATTTTTTACTTCCTCCAAAGCCCTGAAATTCCTTATATTGAAACCTTATTGCTATTTTGCAGGCGGAGAATTATACCCTGAACATGGTCAGATCATCCTAATGCATTGCCAGAGGGAGGAAATCTTGATTGTTGTCCACAAGTAAACTTGGTCTAATATTCATTCTGACAGTGTTAATATTGTATGTGGCAAATACAGGAAATAATCAAGAAAATCCCATCAAGAGGTATAGATAACTGCATTTCATATCTTCACAGGATACACTGATTACTGTCATGATTCATATGTTATGATATAAACTCTAAGGTTTATACATGTTATGGCAGGGAATTGCCTAAGTAGTACCAGAAGTAAAAAGTATACATCTAACACTCATATAAGCTAATCTTTTTCAGGAATCACATTAGAATCAGCAGATGAATGTTCTGAGTGATACTGAAGATTTATCTTAAAAACTTCTCATATACAAATGAAAATTGTCACCTGAAATTCTGGTTTTCTTCAGAAAAAAACTTTTTCTTCAGGCAAGTATGTTTTCACTACTTTAAGGGAAATGGGGTGGGGGACAACACTCACTGTACAGAAATCATATTTCTGTAAGATGTGGCTTCTATCCAGTTCCTTATCATACCAAAATACAGATACTACTTAATCTATGGGGTTTTTTACCCAGTGTCCCCAAATAGCCATAGTATACACATTGGTGTTTTATTTAGCAGTTGGGTGTCACATTCTATTAAAGTTTAGACCACTGTTCAGTGTCCAATAGTAAGTGTAACTCCTTTTACAAATCATTAAACAAGAAAGCATGGAGCAACAAACTAACTTGCATAATGTTAAACCCCAGATCATAAGGACTGAAGACAATTTCCCAAGCTCCACTTCGTTAACTTTATTCACTAGGCTAATCTCCAACCTGGTGTCTCTAAATATATCAAACTGGCTATCATTGCTAGCCAGTATGTCGAGGAGAAGAAGTAGTTACTACAAATGGAGAAGACAGTCATGGGATCTCAATATTTGTTGTCAATCTTCTTTTGCTAATACTTTTGACTCACCCATTCAGTTTTAAGAAACAGTTTTGTCAAATTGCTGAAGATGGCAATAATCACTTTTAGAGAATCCATGACATCGTAAGCAAAACCACAGACTATTAGGCATTTCTGACTTAATAGTCTGCACCTTTGAGAGTTATTTAATTTTTTAAAATTTTATAGAAAGTTTTAAAAACAAGAGTAAAAATTAATACAAACTAAGAAGGAAAAAAGAAGGAGTAAGAAGGAAAAAAGAAAAAGGAATAAAAGAAAAAGCTAAGTGCAAAAAGAAAAAAAAAGATAGAAGAAAAATAGAAAAGAAAAAAATATATAAAAAAGTAGCTTCCGGTCTTTTCAGCAGTAGTACAATATAAGTACAATTGTAGATTTACATCTTTCTCTAAAGTTACATCATAACTCTCTTCTTTCTATAATCTATCCTATCTAATCATCAAAACCACAGATCGTATGTTCATTTTTTTCTGTTTCCCAGAAAAAGTCCATAAGGGCTTATCAGACAATGTTAAATGTAATTTGAGAGTTATTTAAGAACATTTTAAATAGCATTGTTTTGAAAAAAAATACTTTCATTAACTTCTTGTTAACTTAGAATAATAGATGACATAGAATTATTACAAGAACACCACCACCAAGATTCTATTTTATTCTTGAAATCTTTTCACTAAAACCAACTACACTGTGGTCTGGGGAGCCCTGGCAGGTATTTTCTGTCTTGTTATGAACTAGCTCTAAAACTAGTACCATAAAAAGGGTAGCATCAAAAGACTTACTTGAACCTGCCTTGGCAGTGCTGGCACTGATCCCCCACCCAGCCTTGATCACAGAGGCAGCTGGAATTGACACATCGACCAGAAAAGCACGAGGTTCTTTCACAAGTCTTAGACTGAGAAACTTGGGCATACAGCACCAGGTAGAGAATTCCATAAAAGAGCAGCCAGTTATTTATATCCATGAAGGTAGAAAAGCAGCAGGAGGAACAAGAAAAAGGTCTCCAGGCTCCAAGAATTACAGGAGGGCCTCCTATTCTGCGCAGGACTTTTCCCAACAGATCCAGCATCTTTGCCACAAAGCACATCCGCAACCCGCCTGCCTAAAGAGCCGGGATGGGAGCAGGAAGACTGATTAATCCAGTTCCTTGGGCAGGTTCTACCAGGAGCAAAGCCACCCCACGCACATCACTCAGATCAGAAAGAAGGCGCTTTTCATCAGGGTGAAGAAACAGAGCAGATCTTCCGGGGGGTGCGGAGAACGGGCTGTGGAGTCCTCAAGATAATTAGTTAAATAAGAAATCGAAAACCTTCTCCCCCACGCTTCTCACAACACCTCTGCCCTGTTTTTCAGGTACAACGCTGGCGACCAGCTTCCCGCCTCCTCTTCCTCGTCGTCCTTAGGGCTCATTGCCCTCCGCTTTCCATGAGCAGAGGCTTCTTTCCTGCCCTTGTCGCTTCCTCTCACAACATGCCCCTTCTCCGTCCCCCTCTCTCCCCGCGCCCGCAAAACCTCCCCCGTCTTCTGTAGTCCGACTCTTGCAGCAGCGGCAGCGGGGAGCAAGGACGGCAGCGGAGGGGATGCTCGCTTTCCAGGCAGGAGGGCGCCGGGAGAGAGCAGCGTGAAAATTTCCTCAGCGTCTTCCCAGCATCCCAGAGCGGCGGGCCGGAGACAGGAGGCTAGCAGCGGCTCCGGGTTCTGCTCCCCGCCGTCCAAGCGGGGGTGGGAAGGAAGGGCGAGAGTTAAAAGCCTTCGTCTGTCCCAGCTGACAGTTTTAAAGCAGCCATTTTTAAAAGGCTAATTGTAATCTGCTTTCAGAGGCTGGCTGGGGCCGAATCCCTCCTCTTCCTTCTTCCCCCTCCCGCTCCGCCGGGTCTGATTAGACCCGTCCCTTTCTTTTTGACTACCAGGCAGGCCCCACCTCAGCCAGGGAGAAGGACGGCGACGGCGGCTCTTCTCTCTGGAGGTATCCCCAGCCAGGAAGACGCAAGAGACTCCAGTTCAGGATCCCCGTTGCTGGAGCAACTGCACTGGAAAGGATGGAGAGACTAAGACTCCCTTCCGTTTCTGAGCCCAGCTGAAAGTGAGGGGAGCGCGCTTCCCTCCCGCCCCGGAAAGTTCTTGCCCCAGACTCCGGCGGCCTGAAGATCGAAAGGAAAATCTCCGTCTTTGGGATTGCAACGCCGTGCTCGCTGCTGCTTCAGCCTCCCCGCCAGCTTTGCAGAGGAGCTCTAGAAAGAAAGTACTACACAAAGAAGAGCTGAGCATGTGCAGCAGCCGAGGAGCCCCCTTAAAGGCGCAGCGCGTATCTCCATTGCATCACTTTGAGCGTGACCTGCCAGGAGGACGGCACGCGCGAAGGAGAAGCGCTGGGTCTGCTCGGGAAGAAGGCGAGGGAGCACGCGCAAGGGGGACAAGGCTTGTCCCCCTTTCCACAGGAGACAATGCGAGTTCCTGAACTTCTTGTGCAAAACGAAACAAACAAAGCCGAGACTGGAAGCCATTTCCAAACCTATTGTGCAAGCGTCGTGACTCACTGCAGCAAAATTTCCAATAAGAAGGGAAGCTACCAACATTGTTTCGATGACTTCTGCGTCTTCTATAGCTACCACTTTTTTTTTCCAATTATGGCTCTGTTGCATTTCACAGTATAGCTACTTGCAACAAGTGGAGCTTGCTATTGCCCTATCCCCCCACCATTTCCATGGTTTCATGCTTTAGTAGGGTTCAACTTTGTACTATTTCAAATGAAGATGCTGAAGAATAAAGTGTTAACCTTAAAGTCAGGTTATACTGTACCAGTTCTGTTTCTAATCCATTATACCAGAAGTATAATTTTTCTGCATCCTGTTTGTTAGTGCCAAGGGCAGTAGATAGCATATTTAGAACTCTTCTGATTATTTGACGTGATCTGAAACATGGTGTTAAGATTTGCTTTGCTCCATAGCCATAACTACATTCAGTGTTTGCTTGTTAAAATCAGCTTTCCATTCTTTCTTTTCCAAGGTTTTCATTTGATTTCCTGTCTAAGCTGTAAACTGTCTTCTATTTGGTCAGACCATAAAATGAGATGCAGAAATTGCTGAACACTGAAAAAAAGTTATGCTGAACCCCTAGTGGCAGCATTTCCTCTCTAATGAAACAACTGATGGCCTTCCATAGATTTTTCCCTCTTAGTGTTATGCTGCAGTGCCCACCTCGCATTGAATTTTTTCTTTTTTTACAAGTACGGCCATATAACATAGAGATGGCTTTTAAGGGAACCTGCAAATGGAAAATCTCTGCTTCTCTTTCTAAAAGCTAAAATAGTATACCAAATTGATAGAAAGACCTGAAATTGATTTAAAAATTGGTACTTATGATGTAGAGTCTCCATCAGAATTATGCAGCAATCCTATGCCATTTTACTAGGGAATAGGTTTCACTGAATGTAGAGTCCATTTCCCCAATATTAAGTTAAAGTAGTATGAAAGCCTCATTATGTCAGCACAAAACAATGCTATCGTAAAATTGGATATCCACATTACTAATCCCTCTCACGTTTCTGTTGCGGCTATCTGCCAAACTGGGTTATCGTGTCTCATTATAAGCATTCCAACTGGTTTCCTCCTCTGGTTTTGCTGCCATCCCCTTCAGTACAAGAATATCCTACAACAAACGATGCAACACCTGAGACAATAATGAACAAATGGGAGTGAATCTGACATTACTAAGCAATTCTGCAAGTTCCTCTCAGCTTCTCTAAACTGTTTTGTCTACCCTCCTCTCACAATCCATTTGAACTTCTTGTAAGTTAAAAATAATGTTAAATGAAGAAACACATTAGAAGGTAGCTCCTAATCAAAACTACTTGTCTCCAAAAAACCTTAAAGGAGTGCAATCAGATTCTATTTTGATCAGTATAGACAGCAAGGGCGGGGGGAAGCACCTGAGAAAGAGTAAAAGCAACAAATGTCTTATTGTTCAGCTAGTTAGTTTTTTTAAAATGGAAATTAACTAGCTGCTGAAGTTGAGTAGATGCCTTTCTCTTTATTGGCAAAAGTGGTTGAAACTAACAAATGCAGAGATACTGGCAAAAATAAAAGCTATTGTTAGGGTCTTCCATTATTTTCAGGACACTGCTATGAAGAAAAGTGGGAGTGTTACATTTAGATAAGTTCTCCCCACTGATGCCATTTCAGAGTTGCACAAATACACCTTTTCCGCAGAAGAAAATAGCATGCTTTTCTCCCCTGTGCCTGATTGAAAATTAAAGAAAACTAGATTTCAGAAATGGGAGCTGATAGGTAGTAGGAAACAAACCACTAATTTGAAAGTGCAAACTCAAAGAGTTGTGGAGACCAGTTAGTGATTACAGGGAAGAACATATGTTTACACTATTCAACATGCTTAAAATACACCTGTAGTCACACATGCCACTTAACTTCTCCTCCAAAGTAATGGGTGGAAAAGCATTCTAGATTTTTCACATCTTGAAACTGTGGGTTGGGCAGGAAAGATTAAGGGGGGAAATTATTGCAACATTCAGGTTTGTGACATAAGGCTGCTTAGCTTGTGAGCTGGGGATAAGGTAAGCCAATGTGGTATGATCAAGATGAAAGACTGAAGTGGCTGAGGCATGCTTGAATAGATAAGACTGCACCGTAAGAGGTAATTAACAGGGTGGCAGCTCTAAGTGAAAGAGGAAAGCAATTATCCACCAAATGGCAGGTGCAGATTTCCCAATTTTAATTCAAGGGTTTTTTTTAATCTTTTGGAAAACTCAGCCCACAGATTTGGAGATGTGTACCCCATACTAGCAATTGCATAGTTTATCTGCTTACATATCTGACTGGACAAGGAGTATGTGGATATCGAAGTTGAGGGCAGGGATGTATTTGGGAGGGCTTCAAGGTCTACCATCAGTGTAATGGGGAGAGGAAACATGGGCTTTTCCTCCAGAACTAAGAAAAATGTGTCACTCAGAGAGAGAGAAAATATCTTTTACCCCTGTGGAATATTAGAATGTAGATTCTGAACAGAGGTTCTCTCTCTTGTCAGTCAACAAGAGGAATAGCCAATAGCTTTGGCACTTCAGAGAAGACAATGTGAACCTACTTTGGGGATATTATTACAAAATAACAATCACAATGTAATTACTGGGATTATTGTAAAAAGGGTGTGTCTGAGCAAAACCAATCCTAACGTGGATTGAGTAATCACAGTAAAAGTAATGAGCAAATAATATACTCTGCAGAATGTCTCAGTTTATGAGAGACCAGAGGGATATCTACTCAAATTTTTCAAAGGTATAATCATAGTATTTTTAAGAACTGTAAATTTAGATTTTGCATATCTGCAAAACTATATAAGATTTAAGGTTATTAAAGGAAAAGTGTATGGAATTCAAATAATACTTCCAAAAGTATTGGACAGTTTTATTTTCAAAATGCAAAGATGATAATCTAAAGCTTAGACTGATCCAGATTGATTAATCTAACATTCTTAGACTGATAGTTTAAATATTCTAAATTGAAAAACTTAGGAGGACAAACATTAAATAATACAGAGTTACATCAGCTTTGGCAGATATCTTTTGGAATGTTTGAAAATGTGCTAATAGCTATACCAAATAGATATGTACTGAGAGGAATATGTAATTTAAAGGTAAACGAAGTAGTGCTCAGTATGTTACACTCTTATTTTTTAATTTGTAAGCTAATTACACTGACTTCTCAAGGTAAGTAATGTTTTTATCTCTATTTCCTTCATTTTCCAAAAAAGTAAATCAAATGTTTTTTCAAAACCTTATTCCTTCTTTAAAATATTACACTGTATCAACCAATCAGCCGAAATTGTTATCTTCTTGTCACTTTGCAATACCTTGTTCTATCCATTCCTCAGTAATGTAACACAATATTTCAGATCTGATATTTTTGTCACAGGCTCTAATTGTAATATATACTATAATGACTTGTCTAGTTTAAAATAATGTCTTAGTTTTTGCATTTTGTGGTGAGTAAAAACACTTTTGTGCTGTACTGCTTAGGAGTCTGTTAATTGGCACAGAAAAAAATAGGACTAGGTCGAGTGAATAGCTGTTTGCTGTTTAAGAGTAAAGTGAAACCAGCATCTCCATTAATTTAAGATTATGTATTGTTCTACAAATTAAATGAACTCATTTTTTTTTCATTCCATACCAGATTAAGCAACCTATGCTCAACTAAGGAGAAATTTTAAATATTCTTTAAACTTTGAAAGTCTTTTGAACAGTTTAATTAAATATCATTATTTTTATTTTATTAACCAGGTAGGCACTTTCATTTTTTTAAAATTGCTGGTTAAATAAGCCCAATATTAAAAGATTATTCCTATAGTATCAGATAACTCTGTTTAGAATGACTTAGCAGAGAACTGATTCAGAGCATGCTTGCATAGTATCTGTCAACAATTCCTTAAACTTATTACATCCAATCATACTGAAGTTGCAGTAGACATACATATGACCCTTGGAAAAGATGCAGCTTCTTTAAAGGCATTGCCAACTATGCTGTGTACACACTCTCCAAGCCATCTGTTTCCTCTTGTATATGGATCTCTATACAGCTGCTACAGATTTATGCTTGTCCACCTAACACCTGGTTTTTTGTTGAAAATAATTTTGTTAAGTAGTGAAAAAATGCAATATCATTATACACACACACACATACATGTGTTTGTGTATGTTAGTAATCTTGTAACATATATGTATCAGACACGTAGTGCTTTATTCTCTCAACTTCACCTTCCTTGGTTAGGGCATAAGGACTTACTTTGCATATTATATATAACTACTCTCTTTCTTGGTGGTATTCAAGTAGAAAAATAGTACAATGACATGTGTCAGTGTATACCCTGTTTAGAATATGGCTACCAGGCTAATCAGGAGTGAGGTCAAGAATGGAGAAAGACATTAAATTACAATATATTCAATAGACAATCCAAGGTATGTACATAAGATTCAAACAGGTAGATAAGCAAAAGCTCATCATGTTTCTAAAGCAAAGGGATGCAAGGACAGATCAAAAGCCAGGATTTCAACAAGGACGGAGTGACACTTTTTTTGGCAATGATCGTTCAGACTCCTGCTTTTTGATTAGGAGTTCTCCAAAAGGAACTTACAATGTACAAAATAATGGGAAAATGTTCCCAGTCACATATCAGTTCCTCACCAGTGAATTGATATTTCTCTGTTTGGTAAAGTGACCTTTCTATTCGACATGGCAAGGCCAATATCTGGAAGAGTAGCCCAGCAGTAAATAAATGACATCAGAGTAGAATGAATGATTCTAGGCCCACTATGAGTGCTTACAGATTCAGGCAACTGCCTGAACAAAATCCATATTCAGTGATACTTTGGTATATGTATTGTCCAGTTCTCAGCAACTAGTAGAAATGTTAGGAAATTATGTGTTTTTCTTTTAATAATAATAATCCCCTCCAAAGGAACAGTACTTTGTCATGGTGGAAGGGCCTGCGTGCTCTAGTGATGTTAATGGCTATGCTGAACAGGTGCAATCATATCAGACAGGTCTTAGCTGAAAGGTCAGACTAAATCCATTCCAAAAAAAAAAAATTCAATATGGTGAGAATACGCAATTCAAATTTCATGCTGGATCGACTGTTGTCTGGATTAACTAGAGTCGCATTGGATGCTATGGCTCCTGGGAATTCACCAAAAACTGCTGTAGGGCTCAGCTCCCTCTGCTAGGCAATCAGGACATGGAGCTAACACTATAGGTTAATGGAGAACTAGTTGGGAAAATCAAGGACCAAATGAAAGATGATGAAAGAATACGTTTGCAAAAATTGAATCAAATTAACAAGAAGCCTTTGGCTAAAACAGTAAAGACTATTAACAAAGGTGTTAAAATTATTCCAACTGAAACATTGAACCAAATGAACCAGCTGAAGAACTGGGGCTTAAAATATGAAGGAATGAAGTCATTAAGAAAGGAAAACCTAAATGGAAAATGTGCTTAGAATTGAAAATAAAGAAAATTCACATAAATTTTTAGCATTTTGAAGAATTTGAGGCAAGGGAACTTGAAGAATAAGAAAATCAAAACTAGTCTGTGCATGAAGTACAAACTGGAGAGTAAAGGAATTGTAGGGACTGTAGAACAATTGAAACAAAGTGTCATGGCTATTGCAGAGAAGATCAAGCAATATGACAATCAAATAATTCCAGGAGAATTTGCAGTTTAGAGCAAATCAGCATCAATTCTACAAAACCCTTGAAAATGAGAAAGGATTGACCACAGATAATGAAAAGCCTGACAAAGAAGATACCCTAAAATTTTGGAAAAGTTTGTTGGAAAACAACAGGAATCACAAAAACTGGAATGCTCCTGGACCAGATGAGCTCCATGGATTCTGACTAAAATCATTGAAAAATCTGCACTTGAGGCTGGCAGACCAGATGAATAAGGTTTTGGAAGCACCAGAAAACAAAGAATGGCTACCAACTGGAAGGACTTTCTTAATTCAGAAGGAGAAGGAGAAAGGAAATGAGGCTGGAAACTACAGATCCATAACTTGTTTGCCAACAACATAGAAGCTTCTTATGGGCCTATTTGCAAATCAAATCTACAGCTATTTGAAAATAAATTATTTACTCCCTGTATAAAAGGGTGCTGCAAAAATTTGAGAGGAATGAAGGACAAGTTGGTTTTGAAGAATTCAAGAAAAAGAACAAATTTGCTTATGGTTTGGATAAATTATAAAAAAAGGCATTCAATTCTGTTTCACATAGCTGGATTGAGACATTTCTTGCAATTTTTGAAATTAGCAGAAACATTCAACAATATATGAATTGCTTAAGTTTTGGCGAACGAAGCTGATGGTTAATGGGGAAGAGTTAGGAGAAGTCAAAATCAAATGTGGAATTTTCCAAGGTGACTCATTATCACTTTACTCTTTATACTATCAATCGCCCCACTGACAATTTTGCACAAGACATACTGTGGATATGAATTGGCCAAAAAAAAAGGAGTAAAAACTTCACATTTACTCTATATGGATGATTTAAAGTTATTTGGAAAAACGAAAATAAACCAGACTCCTTATTAAAAAGCACAAAAGGATTCAGTAAAGATATTGGAATACAAGTGTGCAACCATAGCCATGAAGGCAGGCAAAATTGTTGAAGATGATGGAATACAGCTTGACAATGAAGATTTGATAAAGGTAGTAGCACCAGAAGAAGACTACAATATTTGGGAGTTTTGGAAGCTTCTGATTTATTGCAGAATCAAGTCAAAGAAAATACTTCTACCAAATATATCAAATGAGTTCGGAAAATTTTGAAATCAAAGCTAAATGGTGGAAGCATCGTTAAAACAATTAATACCTGGGCAGTCCCTGTTATTCAATATACAGCAGGAATAGTTGACTGAACCCAGATGGAACTTGATAACCTGGATTGGAAGCCAAGAAAACTAATGACAGTGTACCATGTTTTGCACCCAAAAAGTGATATTGATCAGCTGTATTGATCAGAGCCAAAGGGGGTAGAAGACTCCTGTAGGTGACACAAACTGTGGAGGAAGAAAAGCGTGGCCTGAATGACTACATTAAGAAAAGCCAAGAACCCTTGCTGAAGGACGTCAATCAAGCAAAGCTCTTGAAAACAACAAAGGTGAAGGCAGAGTATAGAAAAGACACAATTGAAAACTGATTTGTTAATTGGAAGAACAAATCAATGCATGGTCAATACTTGAAGGATATAGAAGGAAAAGCTGATAAAAACCCCATATGGAGTTGGTTAAGATCAGGAGTGTTACACAAAGAAACTGAAGCTTTATTTTAGCAGCTCAAGAACAAGCGTTACCAACTAACTGCATGAAGGCAAAAATTCAACCTGTAACAAACAACAGCAAATGTCACCTTTGTAGTGAAAAGGATGAAACAATTAACCATTTGATCAGTGGCTGCAGCAAAATTTCATAAACTGACTACCAGCAGCATCATGACCAAGTTGCCAAAAGTATTCATTGGAAACTTTGCCAGAGGTCTGGATTCAATTTGAGTAAAAACTACTGGGGCCATCAAGTTGAGAAGTTTTGGAAAATGAGCAGGTTAAGATCTTATGGGACTTTAAGATCCGAAGAGACAGGCATCTTGTTCATAACGTGCCTGATATAACAGTTACTGAAAAGAAGAAAGTCTCGTTCATTGATGTTGCTGTACTGGGTGATGCTAGGATTGAGGAAAAACAGTTGGAAAAAATTATGAAATACTGGGACTAGCAGATTGAAGTTTAACACCTATGGAAAACGATTTGTAATGCTTACCATGATTGGAACTCTCAGAGCAATACCTAAAGGACTCCCTCGATATCTGGAAATATTGAATTTATCAGACCTGAATGCTCTAATACAAAAAACCACCCTGCTTAAGAACTGCCTATATTCTTAGACGCTATCTTAATAATTCTTAGACTCTTGGTTAGGACTTGATTAAGTTTCCACCAGTCTTAGACCGTGAATCTAACTGTAGATTATATTAAATAATAATAATAATTAATAATAATAATAATAATAATAGTAATAATAATAGCAGCCATCTAGAGACAAAAAGATATAAAATATAAGAGAAACATAGGCAGTAAGGCAGCCTTGACCAAACTCATGCCCATCATCTGTGTTCAGACTATTCAGAATTCCTAGCCAGTGTAGACAATGAGCATCCTGGCTGAGAATATTAGGAGTTTATTGCTGCAACACATCAGATTGGGCAGGGCTGTTTTAGGAGAACCAAAATATGAGACCTCCAATCAGCTGTAGTTTAAATAAAGCAATCTGGGTTTATTGTTTCTACCTGATTCTACCAATTTAAAAATCCCACCAGTTTAAGCATGTCTTTATATTATACTTAAACATCACGTGCTTTTCTGTGAAAGCCAAAGAAAAACAACACTGGATATAAAGGGTTTGTTTATTTATTTTGCTGTACAATAATGGAATGCCATTCCCGATAAAGGAGCTTCTGTTATTTATTCATTCTGAATTATTGCATGTACTAGGTTACACCCATACAATAAATGAACAGAGATGTAGTTGTGATTATGCTTAAATAACAAGAGCATTTATATCTTCTTTTTATTATTGTATTTCCTTTCTCATTGCTATATTGTTCATGTTATGCCTATATATTTTTATACACTGTGAGATTGAAATATATGCACATACAATTAAGGAAACAAAGAACTATTATGCTTCTTTTACTGCTGAATGTCATATAGCATCATTTAGAGATGTCAAAATTCTAGATTGTGTAGGATTTGTAAATGCCTGTAGCTGGTTATGCTAATTTAATAATGAACACTCTCAATTCAAAGAACCTGAGAAATCTGAGTGAAAGCAACACTGATATTATTACATGTAAAATGTTTAATTGATTACTCTTTTCCTTATATATAGTATTTCCCATTCTGAACATTTTTGTCCCAATGTATAGACAGACTGACAATATATAGTATTAAACATGAAAATTACTTGTGCTTAACATCACTTCCTAGAGAAGCCAAAATAGCTTTATTCAGAAGGAAAGTTCATGGTGGGAGTTTTTAGTAGGATTTGAGAATGTGTTATGCATACATAGGAAAAATATTAAAAATTAAACTCCATAGAATGCTATATTTACATATCAATCAGTTTTCAGAGGCACAATGAATAAAACATTATCTCAAGAAAGATTTATTCATGTCTTATGCTAATAATTAAAAGGAATATACAAATAACAAACCAAGAGAGTGACCTGGATAATTTTCCTATATTGGATTTATAAAAGAGGCTTCTTAAAACTTTGAAGAATTTTGTAAGGAGGGACAAAGGAAAAATGAAAAGAAATCAAGTTCTAGGACATTATTTGAAGGGACTAAAGATCAAGATTGTTAGCAGTAAAAGGAAGGAATATAAAGTTGTTTATTTGATCAAGGTTAAAATAGATATGTTCTTATCTCTGATAACCCTTAATTGACTTTTGCTGACATCAGGACTGAAATGACGAGGTTTTATGGGTTTGTTTATAGATAAGAGATGGGATATGGGAAAAATATTCCTTCAATCTAAATAAGCAGCTGTTTCAGTAAACACTTTTAATATAGGTCTTTTCATTGTAGTCACTAGAAAAAGTATAACGATTAGGCTGCCTGCATGAATAATGCTAAATTTTCTAGAAAAAATTCAAAATAGTTAAAATTAATTTTAATTAAAAATGTTATAAATTAAATTCTAAAGCTACCAAGGATATAGGATAAAATTGCTACACAATTTTTTTAATGTGACTTCAAAAACAATGATTTTTATTGCCTGGCAAGAAACAGCAATTTATGAGTCTGAAGAACAGCAGCATGGAATTCATCTCTACTTGCCCTTCAGCTTGACAGAAAATAGACATTTAAATGAATATGGAAACAAAAGGAACAATAATGTCTAGTCACTAAACAGATTAAATTCAGATTAAATTAAATTTATAGTCTAAGCTGAGGAAAGTTATGACTGTTCAAAGTTAAGATAGCGCTGAACGAGTGGTACTTACAACCGGTCCTCAAAGTTCTGGCCATTGCAGCACCCCCGCAGTCATGTGATTGCAATTCAGGCACTTGGCAACTTACTTGCACTTACGATCCTTTCAGTGTCCCATGATCACATGATCGCCATTTACGACCTTCTCTGCCAGCTTCCCACAAACAAAGTCAATGGGGAAGGTGGCAGGGAAGGTCGCAAGTTGCTCCCACTGCTTTTTCTCCTAAGAAGCCCTGCTATGCTATCCCAAGGATCTCATCGTCCAGCATCTCATAGTCATAGCACCTCCTGCCCCTGTGCACTCTGTAGTGCACCCCTGCAACCCCCACCAATCTGACCATGTTCTGTAGCACCTACATGTGGCTTCCACCATCCCACCTTCAGCTGCCACTGACCCACACACACTCTATAGTATCTGCCCACAGCCCATATCAGCCTGTCTGTGGACCCTGCCAGCCCACCAATGCCCCTCCTGTGCTCCATAGCACCTGTCCAAAGCCCTGCCAGCCTATCCACAACCCTGCCAGCCTATCTGAGGCCCCCCACTGGCCCTCCTGTGTTCTGTAGCACCTGCCCGCAGCATCCCTCACTCCCTCCCCACAGCACCAACACACACACACACACCCATGTTCCTTGCCTGGGACTTTTGCCTCTTCCTGCTTAAAGACCTGCATGGTCCTGGGGTTACAACAGCAACTGGGGCTGATGGGATTGCTGTGGCTAAGCAATGCAGTCACGTGACATTGCGCTTTACAACTGCATCGCTAAGCGATGGCAATCCTGGTCCCAATTGCCGTCGTAATCCAAGGACTACCTGTATAGTGTCCTATAGTATATGTCCATCTGATTCAATCTGGCAGAATTGGCTCACTTTGGGTTCCATTGATTAAACTATTGGGACCCTAGAAGCATGACTTCTCTGTCACAGCACCTGCCCTCTGGAATAAGGTTGCCTTCAAGATCCAAATAGCCCCCACCCTGCTGGTGTTTTGAAGGGGCCTGAGGACCTGGCTCTTCATTCAGGCCTTTGGTGAGGATGACTGAAGCCTCCTTTTAATCTAGGTTACTTTCTTTTGTTTCTACCTGATTTGTTATCCTGCCATCTCTACCCTTCTTTTTATTTACATCTTGTTTTCATGTTTTAAATAATGTGTAAACTGCCTAGAGTTGGCCAGCATACTACTACTACTTTTATTATTATTATTAATAATAATAATAATAGGTAATATTATTTATCTGCAATGTTAATAATTATCTTCAAGAAATACCATTTGCCTGCAAGCAAGAACTGGTGGGACCACAAAGCAGACAAAGTAATAGAAAATGAAGATGCTAAAGTGCTCTGGGACTTTAGAATTCAAACAGACAAGCACTTGCCACATAACACCGCAGACTTAACAACTGTTGATAAGAAAGACAAAAAAGTCTGGATAGCAGACATTGCAATACCTGGAGACAGCAGAAGAGAAGAGAAAGAACTGGAGAAAATCACAAAATACAAAGACCTGCAAATAGAAATAGAATGACTATAGAATATGGGGACGCGGTGGCGCAGGGTTTAATGATGCTGGAGTTTGCTGGTCAGAAATGGTCGGCACTCCAGCGGTTTGGGCCCGGCTCCACATGACGGGGTGAGCTCCAGTCACTCATCCCCAGCTTCTGCCAACCTAGCAGTTCGAAAGCGTTTCCATCTGCGAGTAGATAAATAGGTACTCCCATTTCGGTGGGAGGAACCGGTGGAGCTGTGCAGGGAGCAGGAACCGGTGCTGGACCCGACATAACACTGGACATGACTGACGCGATCGGTGGGAGAAGACCTATGGAGAAGGAAAAAGCCCGGATGTGCTGTGACTCCCTAGTGACCGCTGCTGGCCATATAGTATAGTTGTTAATGTTAGACAGAGATAAATTAATTGTATATGTATATGTTGTTAAAGTTGTACTTTGTGAGCTGCCCAGAGTTCCCCATTGGGGGGAGAGGGGCGGAGAATAAATCCAATGTAGTAGTAGTAGTAGTAGTAGTAGTAGTATTGCAAAAGAAAGCAAAGATAGTACCAATAGTTATAGGCCCCTTGGGTGCAATCCCAAAACATCTGGAGCACCACTTGAATACCACTGGCATTGACAAAATCACCATCAGTCAATTGTAAAAGGCAGCTTTATCTGGAACAGCTTACATCCTGTGACAATACCTTTAATGCCATCTAACAACACCTGCCTATCCCAAGTCCTTGGGAAGGACTTGATAGGTGGATAAAAATGCCAAATCCAGTCTAATCATCTGGCTGATTATGTAACCAACAATAATAGGACTATGTAGCGTTTCAGACATAATTCAGAAAATATGTTTCAGAGCATGTGAAAATGTAAACATAACACCTTTCTGCATTTTTTTAAAACAGCTACATGTATATTTTTTCCTGGGATTGCACAACTGCCTTTTGCATATATACATACACACACACTTTATCTATCTATCTCCAAATTGATACTGTATTTATAAATCAAACACTACAATGCCCTTGAGATACAGGAACATTTATTTTCAGTTCCAGGTTCTATAGAGTAAAATGTTCCTTGTCTTCAACTATATGCTGGTAGTTTAGTGATTTATTTCTCATCTAATTTTGCTAGACATCACCTACTAGAAGCTATCTTAATGAATTCTTAAAGGGGTTGTCTATCAGTTCACTTTCCAAGAAGCTGATACAGCATATATTTCAGATCCAGGATTTGTTTGGCTCTCATCCAGTGCTCAATCAAGTGTTAATGTATTTTAAAATCCAACTCTCCACCAGTAAATAAGCAATACTGAAACTCATAAATATATGCAGGAAGCCATAGATGCTACAAAAGATCTTCTGGGAGACTGAGCAATGAAATCATAGCATATTTCTAGGAAGGAAGGAAGAAATTGCTTCAAATTTGGTAATGACAGCAACTTCAGTAAATATTGAAGAAAGTTAGAAATATTTGTTTCCAAAATGAGAGCATAACATACATCAAAGTTTGGTGGTCCTCCTGCTATTTTATATAAATACTGAAAAGGAGGGGGTTAATTCTAAAATAAAACACACGGACAAGAAAATGAAATATTTTAAAAGAGAAAGACAGTGGACATGAATACATGTTTAGAACATGTCTGCTTTTAATGACTTAGCTAATTTTTTAATAAAAAGGGATATTGCCTTCAAGTTATGCTGGATTCTTGCTGATTTGCATGGAGGCATCCATGCTGTTTTCTTGATTTATCATGGAAGCCCTTTACCACTGTCTTCTTTGGGGATATTTTTTTAACTTTCCTTTCTAGCCTACAGGGCTGGGCTTCCCAAGCGGCCTTCCATCCAAGTAGTAACCACGCCCATCTCTGCTTAGATTTCTGTATCATCCAATAAAATTACTTTATTCCTGCTCTTTGAAAGGTAAGCTATACAGCTTAGTTCATAATGGAAATCAAATGAATAAATAAAGTAAGTGGACCATTTACCAAAAATCTATCACTATCAGCACTGATGTCTCCCATCAGCCATAACAGAAGTTCTACTCAGAGATCTCCCCACAACAGAAGTGAGGAGATAACTTTTGCTTATTCTTCAATATCCCTAACCTGGACCTTACATCCCATATCTCCCACAGTGACAGCGATTATAAGGGAAATTCAGCAAAATTTGCCATTCTTCTGCTGCCAGTTGCATCTCTCTGCCATATTAAAAAGTTTCATGGAGTGCTCGCTTCGGCAGCACATATACTAAAATTGGAACAATACAGATTAGCAAAAAGTTCCATGGGCAGAAGTCCTTTGGTCTGTAGAAGAAAGGGCCACAAACACAAAGTCTGCTTAGCAATGAGGCTTTCTTGGTTCCAAATGAAGTGTCTTTCCACTGGCCAAGATATCTCTGGACTCAAATCTTAGCTGGCAACTATTGGAATGTACTGTACCTCTTGCAGTTAGGAAAATCTGTATCTGAAACCTTATTTAAGAAATGATTTGTTATTCTCTTTCTAGCATTGGTCTTTGCAATGCACTGTATTACTTGTCTGTCTGTTTTCTGAAGTATGACCTGCATAGTCTTGTTTTAAGTTTGGTAAAAACTAACATGCTTGAATAAAGTGCTGATTCAAGCTGAGAGACTAAAACCACACAGTGCCCATCACTCACAACAAAGCATAAAGTCAGGGTCTGAATGCATTTAGAGTTAGAGTGGCACCAAATTAATAATATAAGGCAGACATGAATGAATGTAGTCTTTATTACTTTTCATGCACTCATTTGTACAAACAGATAAAGTTACACATACTCACAGGCTTGATCTGCTACTGAATTTCTTCTGAGAATATTTCCCATATCTGTTATTCAGCTTTCCCAGAATTCTTATTAACCAGCAGTGGAATCCTTTTTTAATGTCACTCTGTATTCTGTTAAAACAGCCCCCCCCCAAGTATGAAACAAGCAGGGGATAGATTATACAGCATTATTTGTCACAGAAGCTAAAATACAAACCTTCAGTATCTGATGAAAGGCCAGCTTCCTCTTACTTTTGATATATTTAATAGTTGCAATACCTGTCCTCCACTAGATTAAAGTAAAATCAACCTACAAATGCTAACACACATTTTAAAAATATACACCATTAAAAAGCCAGGAAAAAAAATCTAAGCACAGTAAATAATTAAATGAAAGGCTGAAAGGTCAATCTAAGTAAGATTTTGTTGATGTGTCCAGCAAGTGAAACATAATAAAGGTTCTAAAGCAGAAAAGCCTTCACTGAGTTCCCACATATGAATCTATAACACTCATCTTATTGAAGAAAGTGGCTATTTTCTTATGAAAAAAGAAAGTGTCTGATTTTTGTGGAACTAAATAGAAGATCATTTTCTAGGTCAAAATCAGTATACCTTGACTTGAGTCTGAATGTGGGTTCAAGAAAGCAGTGGGTAAGGCAGATACAGCAAAGTAGCAAGCTGTCCTCCCATTGTCCATTTCTGTTTCATACTCAGAATCCAAACCATTGGCTTCTTATTTACAGTAATGAAATTAACCATTTCCAAAATGTCTTAATCCACATGTAATCAATATTCACTAGAAGAATGTGGGGAAATCATTCTATCACATATAGTTAAAACATGGTGAAAATACTACTTATTACTTAATAGGTTGAGAAAACCATGCTTTAAGTCATGTTTTCTTTTAATCAGGATTTATTGAAAGTCAAAGTGGCCTGGTGCACAATGAACATGGGTATATCATAACATAAGGTAAATAAAGTACAATTACAAATTGAGTTAACATCAAATCAAATAAACTATATCATGAAGCAATGTGTAGAACAAGCATAATTATCATATTACTTTCATCCTTTATAAATCCAGACATTGTAAGAATTACTGCATAGGTGGATGGGATATTCTAGGGGAATTCAAGGTTACTACTATCTTTCTGATTCCTAAACTTGAGCAAATCCAGGTTTCAAGAGTATATAGTGGTATAAATTATGTCCAGGGATTGAAAAATATGAATCTGTACAGATCACAAACTACTCATATGCAAGTTCCAAGTCCAGCTAAAGCAGAAGAACAAAATCAACCACTTATCACAATACAATCTTGACATATGTCCACCATTTTACCCATCAAAAATCATGAAAATTCTGAACCCCACTGATAGGGAATCAGAGAAATCATGAAATGAAATCCAATAAGTTATTAAGAGTGAATGGGAAAAGAAACTGCCAAAGACAAAAACAAGAAACCAAAATAGATGTCAGAACAGACAGTAGAAATTGCTGAGAAGAAAAAAGAAGCCAAAGCCAAGAAGGATAAAGAGCTCAGGAAGAAACTTAAGAAGAATTTTGGAAAATGGTAGAGAATACAAAAAGCAGAATTACAATGGCACCTCTAAAAAAACTGAATATGGATACAGGCACAGAAAAACAAGGAAGTTTTTCAAGAAGATCTTTGAATTCAGAAAGAAGTTCCACCTCAAATTGATATGCTAAAGGATGCCAATGAACAGATAGTAATGGATTCAAAGAAGATAAAACAAGGTGGAAGGAACATACTGAAATTCCATACAGTAGGGATGTCAAGATCCAAGATACTTTAGAAGATATTCCCAATTTATAAGAACTTCCAGTAGTAGAAGATAAAGTTAGATCAGTACTCCCGTTATTACCAAGTCAGAAGGCTACAGGAGCTGATGGAATATCTACAGTACAGAAATATGGCAAGCAACAAAAGAAGAATCAGTAAGGTTCTAACCAAACTATACGAGCAAATCTGAACAATATCATAGCTGCCAACAGATTGGAAGAGGTCAGTCTGCATACCAATAGCAAAGAAAGGAGATGTACCAGAGTATGCAAACTATCACACAATAATGTTTAGGAACATCTAACACAGATCATAGCCCTATATTGCCAGATGTTGAAGCTGATTTTAGAACAGATTGAGGAGCAATAAACATTATTGTTGATGCATGCTGGATAACTGAGAAAGCCAAATAAGTCAGCATGCGTTCCACTGACTATAGAAAGGCATTCAGTTGTGTCAACTATTTCAAGCTGTGAAACATTCTTAAGAAAATGGGAGCCCCAGAACATATCATTGTATTCATGCAAAACCTATACACAGGATAGGAAGCCACCGTTCAAATAGAACATGGTGAAATAGACTGGCACTAGGTCAGCAAAGGAATTAGACAAGGCTCTATACTCTCATGTATTCATTTTATATGCTGAATATATATTGAGGGAGCCTGGTTTGGAAAAGGATAAACATAAAACTGAAGAAATAAACATCAATAGCATATCCTGTGCTGATGATACTATTCTGATAGCAGAAAATGCAAGTGTTCTGCAAGCTCTTAACAGTAAGATTAAATATAAAGAAAACCAAACTAATGGCAACAGGTACAGCAACCCATCTTAAATTGACTGTGAAGATACTGAAATGGTGGATAGCTTCTGCCTTTTGGATCAACTATCAACAGTAAAGGAACCATCAGTCAAGAAATACACTACAGACTAGCCCTTGGTAAGACACCATGAAGGCCTTGGAAAAGATATTTAGATGCTATGGCCAGAATTATTTAGGCAATGATTCTACCTATGATATGGTAGTATGGTAGTAAAATTTGAATTTCAAAAAAGCAGGATAGAAAAAATATTAACACTTTTGAACTTTGGTGTTGGAAAAGACTCCTGAGATTGCCATGGACAGCCATGAAAACAAACCAATGGACTATAGAATAAATCAGTCCAGAATCTTTGCTTGAGGCACACATGACCAGGTTAAATTTATCATATTTTGAACACATTACGTTCTCTTGAGAAGTTCATAATGCTGAGGAAGGTGGAAGGAAAGAGGGTGCACCACTGGAAGACCTGAGAGACCAGACTGGGGATAGATCACCCTGGAGAAGGTCTATCTATGTGGTCACTAAGAGTTGACCAACTTGATGGTACAATCAACTCTTTGGAAATGTTAGAAAAGCTTATATTGCTACTTCACTGGCAGTTATTTTTCTGCTTCATGAACAGACTTTTCATAGGCGTGTTATACAAATTGTTTTATTCTGTGTCTCCTATTCATTGCATTCACTGGGCAATTATTTGTCGCCCACAGATATCCACAAAATCTGTGCGATCAGACAGTTCACAGGCATATTCATTGAATAATTCTAATTTAGCTAATTTCCTGGCTGCCAATATCCCCTGCTGTTTTATTCCTGATCTTCCTTCTGAATAGAATCTCATCACAGTGCCAACCAGAGTGTGGGAGTGCTTTCTCTTTTTAACATGTAAATTGTTTTCTCAAAGAGGAATTCATTTGAAAGTGAAAGAACGAGAAAAGGGAAGATAATATTTTAAAAACCTAGTAGAATAGCATAGACAGATTGCTTTAAAGAAAGGGGTTTCTAGTAGAAAAGAAAGGGTTTTCTAGTAGATTCTCCTTTTCTGTTTAATAAAGCAAAGGACATTCTTGCAGATTCATGTACTAATTACTGTATTTCATAGTTCTTAATCAGTAGGTATGAAATAACAGAAAAGTACGATAAACCATGTGCCTCTTGTTCTACCTCAACTAAGTAGAAATTGCCTGAAAGCCTTATTGTCTTGTTACATTTTAAATGGCTGCTGACACTTGCATATAAAACATTTATTCTAAAACAAGGGAGGAAGCATGTTTTTCATTTGTTCTGATATTCCTACTGGGTAGTGGGTAAGTATTTACAGAAAAAAGGGCTATCCTGGACATCTGTTTCCAGTGCTTCAGCTGAACTACTCAGCTACTCACCCTTAACAAATTCATACTGGAGGGAACAGGCTTTTACCTTAAATTGCAGATGCAAGTATATGAATGTTTTATTGTTTTTATTGCTTTTACTGTGGTTTGTGAGTCACCCAGGGTTATGTTGTATGCAGCTATATAAATCAAATAAATGGATGGATGGATGGATGGATGGATGGATGGATGGATGGATGGATGGATGGATGGTTTTTACGGCAAGGAAAAGGGCTTGCTTCTATACTCCTACTCCCCTTCTCCACAAATGGGAATTGAGAAGAGGGTCTATAACAACTTGAGGAGTTATTAGTTCTCATTGCCTGTGAATATTCACTGGTTCTTGATATGATTATTTTCTATTCATTGGGACAGGTATAGAGTCTGGACAGTTTTGTTTTGTTTTGTTTTGTTTTGTTTTGTTTTGTTTTGTTTTGTTTTGTTTTTGGATAAACTAGCCTTTTAGATATATAGGTGGTGACAATAAACAAGGAACTACATTTTTCATTGTAAGACATTTTACAATAGAGGTGTCCTATATAGTGAATGATGTCCTGAATCAGTGTATTCTTTGCCTGGAGATTAGGCATTCTTATTGTCCCCTATGATGGGAATCCAATTCATTTCTACAGAAATGTCCACAGATTTACTTTGACATCTTAAGGCTGCTATTTTAAAGATATTGAGTTTTCAGGTTTTTATACATAGTTGCATCCAGTTTCTTTATTCGCTAATATGAAGACTATGCTTGGTGAATAATCACTTGTTACCTGGACTTATGTCAATCTTGGCTAGTGAAAGGTGTCTGGGAATAACTGAATCTTTTGCTGGCTAAGACTATCAGTGCATCATTAGAAGGGCAGTAGGAGAGAAGGCTAGAGCATTCCAATTGTTTGGACCTTCTTCAAAGAAAAAAATCTCCTGAATCAGGAGTATTCCTGTCACCTTTCACTAGCCAAGATTGACATAAGTCCAGGTAACAAGTGATTATTCACCAAGCATAGTCTTCATATTAGCGAATAAAGAAACTGGATGCAACTATGTATAAAAACCTGAAAACTCAATATCTTTAAAATAGCAGCCTTAAGATGTCAAGTAAATCTGTGGACATTTCTGTAGAAATGAATTGGATTCCCATCATAGGGGACAATAAGAATGCCTAATTTCCAGGCAAAGAATACACTGATTCAGGACAGGAATACACTATCTTCAGTTAAGTGAATAGCCATCCTCTCTAAAGATGTATACAGACTATTGTCTTTGTAAAACCATATTTGGAATAAGACATGAAAGACTGATCACTTATAAAAATTACTTCCTTATTCAGAACATATGAAAAATTGTTGAATGTATTCTATGTGTTTAGAATGAAAGCACTACAAATCTTTCAAATTATTTTGGTTCATAATTGTAAAGGAGTTTAGAACTGACCTGGAGGTAGATATGAGTAAGCCATGAAGGAGGGACCTGGACAAGGGATTATATAGTCCAGAGATAGAAGGACACATGAGAAAGAAACTCAAAATAACCTCACTTTGATTTTGTTTAGTATAATATGGGACAGAGATAGACTTGGACAGGCTTTCAAAATTCTGTTAATATATTCTACAATAAGGAAGTAGTATTCCCCAAATTCCTGTGGTATGTTTCTTGACCTGCCCTACATTAAAGGGCGGACAGTAATAATCCTTTCATGATGCAGTTGCACTATACATATAAAAGTTGCCTTCTCAAGTTTATAAGAATCCACAATATCCACTGTTGACTGAATATTAATGCTGCACAACTCCTTTAATCTAATCTAGACTTGCAGACTTGTTCCTAAATCAGCACATTGCTAGGGGAGAGAACTGGTTTTTGATGAGCCAAATGAAGTTATACCCAATTTTTCTCTTTGCTTTTCTTTCTTTTCATTTTTATGCCTGGGAATTGAAGGTCGTAGTAAATCAGGCTGAAATGAAACAAGGTCATCAGAAGGGGTAAGAACAGATTTTTAGCTTATTTCTGCCCTAGTTTCTGTTTCAAAACATTTCCAACAATGTTGACATCTATTTGAGGCTTAACACACCACCCTCTGAAAATTGGCAGGAATTTGTGTTGCAGCTGAGAATTGGGGTCTTTGTATGACCCATGGTAACTCTTTCCTGTAGTAGACATAGCTCAGTTCCTGACATTCAGTGTTATAGGTCACTGTCTGATTTTTTTCACATAGAGTTTGAAAATAGCTGATAGTTCTTTTCATCATTTTTATTTGTGGATAAACCTACTTTTTTAAATTCAAACCAACCATGTTTCCCACACTTTAGAGAAAATGATTGTAGTAAAATCTGTATGATCCCACAAAGTAGATACTCTACTGTTCTTATGTATATGGCCCAGTTGCATCTAAAAACAAAAGATCACAAGATTTTATTGATCTCACTCACAGATCTCATGAGAGATTATATGACAACAGTGAATTCTTGTAAGATCTCAGCGATCTCATGCAAACATTCTCCTTCACAAGATGTCATACAGTTGGCATTCTTATTTAAAATTGCACATGATTGCTGAAATCCATGAAAGTTGATTATCTTGTTAGGAATCAGTCTGAGTCTTTTGTTTCGGAAGCTGAAGAGCCTGCACCACAGGAATTTGCTGAAGAGAGCACACCTGTAAAGACACCAGTGTGAATTGAGTCAGCTGATCCAAAGTCCTACCTAGGCAAGGTCCCTAGCCCAGCTCCATGCCACAAATTAAGAAGAGAGGAGCAAAGTAAGTCAAGCTGGCTATGTGAAAGAAAGAAGCACAACTCAGCCAATTAGTCAAGGCTATATAAAATAAATGTCTGTTGTAAGAGGCCCTTTGTGGCAAATAATAGTCTAATTCTCTACCTGTGACTCTGCCTGTATTCTGTTGTTCAATTACCAGGAACCTTCAAATGGAAATGGATTATTCTTGGATCTCCTGAACTTAAGATTTCTCTCTCTGGCCTCTTTTGCAAACTGCCATAAATACTTTGAGTTTGTTATCAGAACTTGACTGTGTATGTAACTGTGTAAACAGCAGAGAACATTATGAAATGTTCATTTAAGAAATTAAAAATATAAATTTTGAGGGTAGAGCAGTCATTTGGGATACGACAGTAAAAACTTCATTGACATCAAGGGAGGATTTTTTTAGTCATCACTTTCCCATGCACACACCAAGTCTGTGTGTGTGGAAGAAGAAATTAAGTTCCTCTTGTCAAATGCAATGGCCCTGATACAACTTGGATTATCATGTGTTTATTATATAGAAAAGCATTTGCTGTATTGGATGCTTTACCCCTGATTTGTGTCAGGCAGTTCTGATTGGAGCAGCCCATATGTCCTATAAGTAAGTAAGTAAGTAAATAAAAATTTTTATCATTGTTCCCTGTTATCTTTTAGACACAGCTGAGGGTATAGATTTTGAAATTAAAAAGCCTAAGAACTTTTTTTTCTTATTACCTATTTTGAAGCAGTGACATCTTTAAAGGAAACATAGGCTATAAATTTGATAAACAGGAAATAAATAATGTTGGCGTCTACTTCCTTCAGATGCTGCGTCTTCCCTATTTATAGTAGGCAGTTATGTTTCTGGTATTATGTCTAACACATAGGAAATACATAAGCTAATAATATATCCAGTAAAATAGCTGCTATATTAAAATTTTTGTTATAAAATCTGTAAAATATAGATTGCTTTTCAGTATTACTTACCCTGTGGCTATCTAGCTTCCCGGTTCGTTCTCAGGGATTATAGTAATACATGGTATAATTTCCTCACAGCATACTGGATTCTGACTAGGCAATCCCCAGAGTAAAATTCTCACTCAGCCATGAAGCTTGCTGGGTGACCTTGAGCTGATCATTATCTGTCTAACCATTCACGAGGTTCTTGTGAGGATCAGATGGCTAGAGGAGAGTTAATACACTGCTTGTAGATTATTAGAGGAAGGACAAACTAAAAAGTGTAGCAAAGAAATAAAACAAAGAAAGAATAGTTGTAACCCAGTAGTTTCATTTATTTTTCACTTAACTGACATTTAGTGTCATCTGTCTAAAGGATGTAGACTAATTAATGCATTTCAAACATACAAAAAAGTTACTTGTAGGCAATATTTTGCTCCAGCAGTGGCCGCAGACATTAAGATGACTTGAATAATAAAAAATGTTGTTTATCATGAGGCACAGTCTAAAGAGCTGCCTCCTTTTCCCTAACTGAGCACAGATGCAGTATTAAGGATCTATGCTGTTACACAACTGACCTTTGATGAGATAATTTATTCATCTGGATCTCATCAGATATGTAGCCATGGAAATAGAACCATTCAACACATCTTCAAGCTATGGCATAGATTTCATATACAAACTAAGGATACAAGGAAATTTATATCATTTACAACAGGCTCATATGTCTCTAGGATAGTATAAATACTTCAACATTTTCTCAAAAGCATAGATGATAGTAATTTTACATTTTAAAAACCCTGGAAGTATGAAAAATCTGTTCTTTTCTCAGCTTTAAACATCTGTCCATTTTGGTCTCTATCCAGTTCCCAGTGTTTCTCATCCTTGGCTGGGGAATTCTGGGAGTTGACGTTCACACATCTTAAACTAGCCAAGGTTGAGAAACACTGCAGTTTCTAACAGAAATAACATGCCATACTGCTGTAGCATCTGCAGAATGAAAGAATCAGCTTTCTGGTTTTTTCTGGTCTGTTTGTCTTCCTCTTCGCTGTACATTTACCATTTTCAAACTCTTTGATTTATCAGTGGTAGAAAGATTTACTCTGATATGTCAACACAGTAGTACAACATAAATAAAACTAATCAGAAATGAAGTTATAATCATGCCATCTGCTCAGGAATAACAATACATTCCAAGGATTGTTTTCTAAAAATGTAAGGATAGAATTCAGATAATATCACAGGATTCTCCTTGCCATGATCTTGCTGACTGTATCAATAACCAAGTAAGACGTGCCTCCTTCATGACTGTGTCTTTTTTTTCTGTTGTCATTGTTGTTCTTGTAGTAAGTATGGCAATTATATATTCATAAAACTTATATAACTTGCTTTTTAAAAGAAATACGTTTTTGAAAGGTTACCAATCTCTGGAATCCTATATCCTCCACCCCTCCCATGTACATGACATATTTTTTTGTGTCCAGATGAGGAAAATATAGAAGCTGAATAGAGTGAAAACAAACTGTGAGTCAACGTGTTGGGTTAATTTCTGTTAATCCCATTTAATAGAACTTTAGTGCATAGTGTTTGGAATGGCACTGATTTTATTTCAGAAATATCTACTGTCTTGTCTTTGACATGGTACTATCCTTTCTTTTCTGCACTATCAAATTACATTTTTCCTTTCTTTGTTATTTTCACAATATATAACACTACACTCTTACACATGCTAAATACACATGAACATTTTCTACTGTGGTTCCTGCTGTGACTTAAAGTATAAGTCTTTTCTACAGCTCCACTCCTCAATTCCACCTTTAATTAATTATAATTTCACTTCAGCCTTTCTGGCAGCTGAAGTTCTGTTGAAAATCAGTGCTGGAAAAATGAAGAAAAAAATGGAGAACAAGGAGAGATTTGAATAAAGCACTGAATATCACATCATAAAGCACAGCACTGCTGCTGATAAATCACTAAAGAGGAATTCACAGGTCTCCACTGACGAGCTGCATTCAGAAAAATATGTTCAAGCAGCAATGCTAAAGACTCATGCTGAAAAAAGAGATGTATCCTTAAAAGAAGTAACTTATAAGAGGTTGTCAGGACATTCTGAAGGGGCAAAGGAAAGTGTGTTGTGCATTTCTGAGCAATGGAAGTGGCCTAGAAATTTTCTCACATGAAAACTTAATGTTACAGAAGAACAAAACAGTTGTATCTGTGAGTAAATTTTTATTATCATTCTTGACCAAAAAGAGAGATACCACAAACAGAGAAAAAAATAACCAACACATACATTATATAAACTGTGAATACTCTAGGTCCCAATGTTACTCAGGTAACTGGGGGTTTTACATGAGTTTACATGAGTCAATAAGTTCAGAATGGATCTTTGCCATTTATTATCAAAAATTCACTATCTGAAGATCTGTTTAGCATTCTCATATTCCAGAGAAATTTTAAAAAATATGGGGAAAACCATACAAGCCCAATTTCCTCTCTAAAATCCTGTACCAAACAGTCTTAAAGTTATCAAACAGGATATGTCCTGCCAGAAAAAGTACAATTTTAACCTCCAAAATTAAGCAAAATACAAGCTCAGGGCTCAACCTATTTAAGCCTGCCATGAAGGTATTCCTTCAATTTTGGGAAAAGGTAGAAGTCTCATGGTGCCAAGTCCAGACTATATGGCAGGTAGAGTAACATGGTGAGATCCAACTCTGCAATTGCCTCACGTTGTGTGAAGTCCAACATTGTCATCTTGCAGCAAAATACCCTTCTTTTATTCCCAAACTCTGTTTAATTGTTGCTTCAAAATTTTGAGTGTTGCAGTCTAATGGTCTGAGTTGAAACCAATACCAGGTTCAGGGAAAACCTTGTGAATAACACCATCTGCATCCCAAAAAACTATATCCATGATTTTTTCTGCTGAAGCCTGGGTTTGAATTCCACCCACCTCCACCTCCTCCCCCCCCCCCACATGTATAAGGTGAAGCTTTGTGTTCATATTCCATGGACTGATGTTTAATTTCTGGGTCACGAAGATGATCCATTGGCTGTTATGATGCTGTGAAGAAATTTCTCACTTTCATTCTTCATTCATGGCAAATTTCAGTTTTTGAAATTTTCATCTCTGCCACCAGCATGCAAGGAACCCATCCTACACAAACCTTCCAATATTGAAGAACATCAATGAGACCCAAACATTCCTGTGAAATGCCAAGGTTTACAGCAATTCCCAACAACTGATTTGCCAATTGTTCTTAATCAGTTTATCATACTTTCTCAGGTGAAACTTATTGATTGCTCTCATAGGTCATCCACTTCATTCTTGATCACACAAATCAGCTCTTCCCAGTTTACCATCCATACATTTTTTGCCCAGTGATGCATTCATAATCCACTGAAGTGAAACAGCTGGACTGACCCTGACATTAAGGGAAACATCTCTGGTTTCTAGTAGTCTTATGCATTTCAGTAGCAAATACACAGAGCTGTCATCCATCCTGACATATTAAGGAAAACCAAAAAATAAACAACCTGCATTTGATGGTGAATTCAATTGGAGGGACTCCTTTGGCAGTCAAAACTTCAGTCATGGCAGATTGCTTAAAGCACACTGACGAGTACTCACTACAGACTTCCATTTCACAAAAAATAGCAACACAATGTTTTCTCACAGCAACTTCTTAGAAACTGAAGTGAAAGAACAGATGCTAAAGAACATGTTAGAGCTTCTAGCATGTTAGTACTGCCACCTGTTGGTGATTTATAACAATGGAGGCATTATTTTCATTCAACACTGATAGAAAATGATGAAGAACATATAAAACTATCATTTCATTGTTGCTCTGTTCAAGAATACATATTCATTCCCAGTGGGCTGTACATTTGTTTGTTCCCAGACAAAAAGCTTATGCATTTTATTCCATATGTTTTCTGTCAACAGACTATTTCAAATCACATTTTGTCTCTCAAATCATTTTTATTTCACGAAGTCAATTTTTTCCAATCTAATTTTTTCCAGTATAGTTTTAAGGTATGCAGACCAGGCTCATGATCTGGCACATGCTACTGTCCAACAACTTAAATTGATGCATTTATTTGAGTTAAACAGCAAGGTAGAGAGTGGCTTCCTTTTGTTAATATTCTCCCTACCACCTGCATAAAAAGATTTGTATTTGAGGCAAGATTATTTTCTGAATAAGATGATTTGGGAACAAGAAGATTGAGATGGGAAGGCACACCAGCGTTCAACAGTGATGAACAACACAAAGGTCTATAAACAGCATCTGCTCGTATTCCACTACCTGTGAGGAATGTGCTATAAATAGTTTTTTAAGACTCTGCTTCTCTAAGTGCCGATAACTGTGAGCAAGTAATGATCACACACAATAAAGAAATGAAAGTCAGTTATATATAGGTGCTTGGATAAAATTATTTTATCGAAAAAAATTGCTCTATTGTCAAAACACTGTTTGGTGC
The DNA here is from genome assembly GCF_059951505.1 of Python bivittatus. NCBI lineage: Eukaryota > Metazoa > Chordata > Lepidosauria > Squamata > Pythonidae > Python > Python bivittatus. Next base: position 53,640,448 of record NW_028277125.1, on the reverse strand, counting down.
TCAGTGTCTGTTGATAATATTTTTGGTTTTCCTTAGTTAATATGCCAGAATGGATGATAGTTCTGTGTATTTGCTACTGAGTGTGTAAAAATACTAGAAACTAGAGACGTTTCCCTTAATGTCAGGGGCAGTCCAGCTGTTTCACTTTAGTGGATTATGACTGCACTAAACCTAAACTATGAAAGATACTATCTATGCACAACTAAATGACAATGCTTTTCTTTGTCTTTTTTTTTTAAACAACTGTTTATAGCCTATTTACACCAAATCAAATATGGAGGGCTCTGATCTGTTGTTTTTACATGTTCTTACAGCGATATTGTTTTTTGTGAGGCCAATAGAGCTCTCCTATGAAAGTGAGCACTCTGTACTATGAATAAAATATTTTGCAGCATAGGCCAGAAAAAAAAATTACAGATGATATGAAGATATTGCAAGCTGTCTATTGTATGTGTAGAGACAAGTAGAAGCCTCTTCATTATGAACACATGTCAGAAAGATGACATGTTTTCATCATTTCCAGAATTAGTTATAGATCTCTGGTGCATTAACTGACTGAATGAAAGCTATCAAGCAGGCTTTGACTCACAGGGCAAATCAGCAAGTGCGAGTGGCAATGCTGTGTTAACACGCATTCAGGATAGAACTCAACATTTCATCATTAAAAGAATTTGACAATTTATTTGCTATGGAATGAATGGAAGGGGAAAAAACATCCAAAGGACTGTTTCTAAGAAAGCTTGATTTTAGCACTGCAAAAGGAAAAGCAAGAACATGTATTTTTGAACAGATGTCCATCATCTTCATGAACTTAGGAATAACAAAATGCTATTTGTGCTGGTTTTATTCATCATTCCATTGACTCTGCTGGAAACTGCTTGTTTAGCCCTTTTCCCTCTGAATGACATCCTTGATCTTTTCTGATCCTTACTCTCTTGACAAAGTTTTCTCTCTGTACACAGTATCTTCCTCTCATTCTCATTTTTGCATATAAAATATGCAACCTATAGCTGCATTTAAGCCATTCTCTTATATTACAGTTTTGCTTATTCACAGTTTCTTTCACTTCACCCGTCTACCATGAATCCTTTTCATACTTATTAGCACAGCTGCACACATTCTTTTCATTCATTTCTAAGCAGCTTTTTGGAACTTCTTTTATTACAGCTTTGTTCCATTAATTCTATTAGTAGAATAGCTTACCTGGAAAAACTCTCATATAGAAATCCTGCAGTCATTGTACTTTCACCATAGTTTTTAAAAGTTCTTTCCTTTTCTTTCCTGTTTCTTTTTTTCCTAAGTCACTTCCAAAAAAAAAAAAAATGGATGCAACCTTCACTGATTCTTTCAGTCCCAAAGGCCCAATTACTTCTGTACTTTCATGTCTTACTCTCACCTATTCATTCATGTTACCTAACAGAATAATCCCCCTCCCAGATGCATTCATTCACAATGTTGCACAATTTTCCCCCAAATTCATCTCTGATTCTTCCATTATCACAATTTACTGGAATGTAACTTTCAATTATTACATTCCTATGTATTCCTACTATCATTAGCACCCACGATAATTTAGATTACACCATTTCATACATGTTCGTTCATAATTAAACCTACATTTACATTCTGCATGCATTCATCAATTCCACTCCACAAGGTCGTGCCTTCTGCATTCTAACTACATCCTTTCCCTTTCTCTCAGTTTCACAGAGATACAACATATTTTTCTTTCTTTCATTTCATTTGCTAATGCCTGCCCTTTTCCACTTACTTCTCTTACATTCTAAGTTCATAAATCTTCTGTGTATCACAGTTGTCATCAGGTGGATCCATAGTTGTTGACCTCCATGCCCATTACGGAGGTTTTCACATAATAATTTTTGTAATATAGAGAAGGTCTAAACAAGGCTATCAGCCTTAGCTGAATCTGTGCCACATGCATAATTTCTTTTTAATGGTAAGGAAGTACTAGCCAGTTTTGTTCCATTCTGACCTAAAGGCAACAAGTGCTACCAAAGTTGAGGGTTACCTTAAGACTGCTTAAGCTATTTTATGTAAAATCAAGCTTCTAATCTAGAAATTACCTTGCAGGCCAATATACCATGGCTCACAGCTCCCTAACTTGGAGGTCCATGCAGTGTACTGGTGTATATTCGGAATGCGTCTTATCTCTTTAAGTTATTATGGGGAAGGATTGAATTTTTCCATGCTATGGTTTTCTTGTATCCAGGTGGTTAAATTCTTTATTTCTAGTACCTAATGAAGTATTTGCTTGTTATATCTTTGGCTACAGGTTAATATTATGAATTGCAGTTTTTTCTGAGCTATGTTTTATTTTTGTTTTCTTATCTCACTCTCTATCTTACCCTTCCCTTGTTCTTCTTTTAAAAATGGTTTGAGTTCCATGTATTTCAAAAAGTTAAGCAGTCAAGCTTTCTTTCTCTCCCCACTCCTCTGCTTCACATTATATAATTACCATGATTAGTTTATTCATCTCTGTAGAGAGTGCCAGGATTGTATTGAACAATAACTACGGCCAGTTATGGAGTACAGGTTTTATTTCTAATTTTATAACTTATTTAACAGTTCTTACTGCTTTTTTACCCACTTTTTTCCTCTTTTGACCTGGAACAGGAATATTGCCACTGGCTTATCCTTAAAATGTTTTTGTTACGCACTATCCCTAATATCATTTGTTTATTTATTGATTTGATTGATTGCTATCCTGTTTATTATTCAGGGGCTCACAGTGCTGAATATATCTCTTCCTTCTCCTGTTTTTTGTGTTTTGTTTTTTTCCCCACAGTGACCACACTGTGAGATAGGCTAGGCTAAGAGAGTGTTACTGGCCCAAAGTCACCAAGTTCTGTAGCTGAGGATGAATTTGAACCTGGATCTCCTGACTCCTAGCATATATATCGCTCAAGATGGCGGGCAGCAATTGAAATCAGTACAAAATTAAAATCACTCAAAAGAACAAAAACAAACCATATATTCAAATATAGCATTTTTTCTCCCTGCAAAGATGAAAGTGCTACAATTCATCAATTCTTGCTTCTTTGGACATCCAAATCTATGGCCCTTCTCTTACATAAAGGAAATAAATAAATAGCAAATGCATCACACAGGTTTATAGATCAGTCTCCTCATAAAATAGTTACAAACATCGACTAACTAAAGATAAACTGTCATTATGCTAAGTGACATACCAGGAAATTAATACTTTTAAAACATGTAATGAGCAATGTCACATAATAAATGTGACATACCCATACATATGAGCACTCATAGAAGTAAACATTCTGGGCAGAAGAAATGTGGAGGGCTCAGCAAGGAGATGAGGAGAATGACATTTTGAAGAGGAAGATATTTTACTAACAGGGCAGAAAGCATAGTTCTGACCTTTTCTGCCTTAGGTGCCAAAATAATTTGACCTGCCTTAGGTAGCCCATTCCTTAACCAGGTGAGGGAACAGTGCTTAAATCTCTGAACCAGGCAATGCAGTATCTTGGCCTGGCCTTGACTGTAAGAAAACCTGGCTTGCTTGTGTTTTACAATCATATTTATCAGGAAAGGGAAATCTGACACTGAATTTAGAAATATTTAAATTGGAAGGTACAGGGAATATTTCTTAAACAACTATCTTACAATAGCTTCTTTTAGACTTATTGAAAGGCATTAAATTCTGTCCTGGACTCAGGCCACCATTCTGACGGAAACTTGTTTGAATGCCAAAATGGGTCGAACAGGCACAACATGGGAGATGGTGTTTCCCAATCTGCATACGCTACCAAAGTTGACTCTAGACTGACGCTAACAGAAATTGGATATACAGTAAATCCAGGCTATATAGAAGATAAAGTAACATGTTAAAATGTCTTGATTTTTTGTTTCTTTTGCAGATTTCCCTTGCTGGATTAGGGCACTACCCTTATCAATAAACACAAAAAGATGCAAATAACATTGATTTGTCCTCCAGAATCTGTAATCCTGTGAGTAACTTTATTTATTAAAGCTAATTGTAATTTTCACTTCTTTCTTCTGTGGAGCGTTTTTCATTTATATTACTGTACAGGCATTCTGAACAAAGGATAAACCCAGCATTTACTTTTTACTTTTTATGAAATACAGTATCTTGTTTCCATTGCATCTCTGTGCGTGAGACGTTGCAGTACAGTAGCATAGCAGTTTGATGACTATTCATCATTTATGACATTCTGGCTTTGTAATAAAGTGACAGCAATTCTCCAAATTGTTATAACTTAAAAGGGAAGATGCATGTGACATTAAATCTTCAGACATGGAATTCTGAGGCAAATTAGCAAGTCATTCCATTTTGTGCTCCTGCAATTTGTTTATGTGAAAATACAGCCTTGCAAATGCTCTTAATCCTTGATATTTGTTAAAACCTAGACAGAGTCAATCTTGGCAAAAGAATGAGTGTTGAGTTTTTAGAAATCTCAGTACTTATTTTGTTAATTGTACAAAATCAAATGGTTTGGGTTGCTGGCACAGTGTTCAAAAGCACAAAACAATTTCTAATTAAGAAAGCCTTCTTATACAGAACGAGCAAGGAGTTTTACGCAAATGAAATTATTAGGGTGCATTGCTGATAATATAGTCTAAGCTGTGCTGCTGTATTGCAAAGCCTGTATTTTTCTGTATTTATAGTTCCCAAGTAGGACTCAAGGTTTTGCTTATGGCATAGAAAGCTGGAAACCATCTGGGATCCAGATGGCTGATGGACCAGCCTTGCCATTACAAATCTGATTGAACGCTGATGTCATAGGTGGAGGTCCTTCTGCATGTGTCTAAGAACTGCAGAATAACTTTGTGTGGTGTCTAAAGGGCAGCTTACTATGGGATGGGGCTGACCCTCTGGAATGCTGTCTCCCCTGACTTTTGTGTGGTCCTTAGTATTAAACATTCTTAGTGACTGATGACATTCCCTGCCTTCATCCAGGCTTTCTCTTTATATTTTTTGTTTATGTCTGCTGTTGTTTTCCTTGCCCCCTCTTTTTTTCCCCTGCATGTGGTTTTTTAATATAGTTTTTTATGTGCGGCTTTTATGATATGTTTTATATTTTGCAAGCTCCTCTGAGATGATTTTGTATAGAAAGTGGTATCAACATAAAATATATTAAATAATAAATATGTACTTCAACTTTATTGTACTTGCATAGGAGCTTATTCAATTTTATTTTATTTTTTATCAATATTTAAAAAACAGCAAAATATTTTGAAAAACTCAGGTAGATTTCAAATATTCATTTAGAATGAAATGTCTCTCTCCCCAAACTACACTGGGTATGCTGAAGTACATAGGTAGCTCTTCGAACCTTATCTATTGCCACAATGGCAATACAAGCCCAGCATTGTGCTGTTCCGTGAACACTGCTGCAATTTAACAATCACATGAGCATCATAAGTAGTACGAAGACCCAAGTGGCTTTCCTTTCTCTGACTTTGCTTCTAAGTCCTTATTTTTAGACATTCTCACTGAATTCCTACTACAGCATAGCGGTAGCATAGAATAATGAAACCTTTGTCCTCTAGGTTGCTAAAAGCTGCATTGTTCCAGAGTATAGTCTAGACTATGTTACTGTATATGCAGCAGAAGGACACATGACTATGGAGAGCAAATAATTTTACAATACCAAGGACAGCAAAAGAAAATTGGTTTCTGAATGACTGAGAAAAGAACTGTGTCAAATTGGTTAAGGTTTAATGGGAAAATGCACATTGTGCATAAATCCCAATTTTAATACGCCTATTTTATCTCGCTAAATTCTTCCTGTTTCTAGTATAAGTCTTGGTAATTTCCCATTTGTTATTGTTGCTGTTCATGTTAACCAGATGTTGGGAAATGCAATTATCTACACATTGTCTATATTCACACAATACTCTTAACCTGATTCTCAGTTAACTCATTTTTGGGATTTGCCCTATAGATTCAGCCATCAAATAACAAAATGGGCTGGGTTCACAAAACATGCTAAGCTACAACACCAAGTTTGAAACTGACTAAATCTACCAAACTTTGCATATGCAACTATTAGGTTGTGGAAGGCAAATAATATTCTCCATGAGGCAGAGCAGGCAAACTGAAGCTGCCCAATGACCCTCGAAAGGAAGAAGACAGATAACAAAAACCAGGTTATTGTCTTTTTTCTGTGGGGTGAAGGAGTCAATATATGGGTATAATAAAGAACACTCTTTATGCTAGAAGATGCTACTATCAGTAAAAAGGATGGACTTGGGGTCTCCTTAGAAGAGTAGAATATAGAGGTGCTGGGTCAGCCCTTAGTAAGGCCACCTTATGTTGCTAGCAGATCCTACATTCCTGCAGTAAAGGTCGTCTCATAATTTACACTGCTTTTGTAAATCTTAAGTGACTTTTCCAGAGGGTATATAACTTGTAACCTTGCAGGGCTTGGGGCTCTTCTGCTTTCCTTTGGAAAGGAGCCAGTGATGACTGTAGTTGTACATGCAATAAAAGATATGTTGTTGCATTTATCTCCAAAAGCTTTGATTCCCTATTTAAGTAGGCATTTTTCCTACAACAAGGTTTTTCACTGTCCTGGTTAAGTGTGCCATTTGAACACAGGCATTATAATGCATGGAGCTGGACATGAAAATATAGACTGCAAGGGCAGGATCAGGGTGAATACAAATTCTCTTCTCTTTTATTGGAAAGAGTGAATGGTGGGGCACAAATCAATCTTTCAGCACTTCCTGACCATTTTGACTTAATGTGATGTGACTATTGTTAAATAGTCACATAGTTAAATAGTTAAATAAACAAGACTATTGTTAAATAATATCATTCAAGTATGAGCATACCCCCTAAGGACATCCTTAAAATCTTTAGCAGAAGGGCTTGATTACAGATCTCAGCAACATCTATGCTAGTTGCACAATTCTGGGCATCAAAGTCCATACATTTAAAGGGCATTCAGGTTGGGCAAAATTGCTATAAGGCATGGAACATGCCAAGCATTTTGTTGGCTTTACCCAGTTTACATTTATCTATCTATCTATCTATCTATCTATCTATCTATCTATCTATCTATCCATCCATCCATCCATCCATCCATCCATCCATCCATCCATCCATCCATCCATCCAAGTTATTTATTTATCAAATTTATATGGCTGCCCATCTCACAAAAAGTGACTCTGGGTGGTATACCACAGTCCAATAAAACAATAAATATAGCAATTATTAAAAACTATAAAAACAAACTAAAACAAAAAAGGAAAATAATAGGCGAAGGAATGTTAATAATAGAGCCACTTCATAAGTTCACATGTCCCCTGGGGTCCTCAGGCCTCCTGACATGACCAGGCCTTGAAGGACCTTCAAAAACTCAGGAATGATGAGACTGATCTCATATCTGGGGGCAGAAGTTTCCACAATGCAGGCACCACAGCAGAAAAGATCCACTGTCTAGGGCCCACCAAATGTAGCTCCATAGATGACAGAACCCCTAACATACCTGCTCTGCTAGATGTAGTGGGATGGACAGATGAAATCAGGGAGAGGCAGTCCATCAAATAACCCCATCCCATGCCATGAAGGCTTTAAAGGTCAACACCAGCATCTTGAATTGGACCCAGAAACAGACTAGTAACTATGCAACTTGCAAAGCAGAGGTGTAACGTGTGTTCTACCAGAAACACACATAACTCTCGGCTCTGCTGGATTCTGCACCAGCTGAAGTTTTCAGATACTCTTCAAAGACAGCCCCATGTAGAGTGCATTGCAGTAGTCCAACCGGTAGGTGACCATGAGTAAGGCCCCTCCATCCAGGAACGGACGCAACTGGCGTACAACATGAAGATGTGCAAAGGCCCTCCTAGTCACGACTGCCCCCTGCTCATCGATCAGGATTCATGAGTTGAGGAGGACCCCCAAGTTGCACACAGGGTCTGTTTGGGGCAGTGCAACTCCATCCAGTACCAGCGATGGTATAATCCCAGAACTGGAGGGCCTCAGAACCCCAAGCCACTCAGTCTTGCCAGGGTTCAGTTGAAGCCTCTTGTTCCCCATCCAGACCCTCACAGCCTTCAGACACCAGGATAACACATCCATAGCATCACTTAAATTGCCAGGAACAGAGATCTACAATTGAGTATCATCAGCATGCTGATGACACCTCACCCCATGGCGACAGATGAGCTCACCCAGAGGTCTCATGTAGATGTTGAATAGGAGACGAGAGAGCGCCAACCCCTGCAGCACCTCACACAGTAGGGGCCAAGGACAGGATCTCTCCCCCCAATCACCACCGACTGGAATCAACCCTGGAGAAAGGAGATGAACCAGCACAAAACATGTCACCCACCCCCAATTCTCTGAGTTGATCCAGAAGGATACCATGGTTGATGGTATTGAAAGCTGCTGAGAGGTTACGTAAGGCAAGGATGGACACACTACCACCATCCTGTCCACGCCATAGATCATCCAAAAGCACAGCCAATGCTGTTTCCATTCCATACCCGGGTCTGAATCCTGACTGAAAAGAAAATCCGCTTCACCCACAGTCCTCTGAAGCTGTCAGAAGTTACTAGGATATCTGGAAGCAGAGCATTTACTTGGGTCACTGCCCTGAGTGGCCCTAGGTGTACGTTCTAAGAAGGACATTAGCAAGCCCTACCACTGCTATAACAATCAACATCATCATCTGTGGCTGAGATGCCATATCTAAAACCTCCCCATTGCAGGAAGTAGATGTCAACAACATGGTGATGTCAAGGTATAGATGAGATTTAAATTGATGACCATCAGATTCCTAGTCCTATGCTAGCATACAACAATTGGTTTTTTGCTATTATTCTCTGCTTAATAAGCTAATAAATACTTTCAAGAGTAATTGGAATTATGCACCAATTTCCTAAATTCTAATTAAAAACTTCATTTTTCACACGTCCCTCTTTCTAAATAACAGTTAAATAGAACTGGTGTCATGACAAAAACATCAACAGTGAAGCCCAAGGAATTTTCTCTTTTCCTGCTAGATATCCCTAAAGAGTCAGTTCAAAGGAGACAACAAACACTCACATGTAATTCCATTTTATCTCTTGCTGCCTTCTAATCTTCCTCTATTATTGATGGATTTTTGTCAGCAGCTTTTTTGAGATGGGAATTTCCTTTTTATTCACTTAAAGGAAATCAATACTGTTTTAAGAAACCCAGTGTTTAATTCTCTACCAGTAGTGGGAAAGAAAAATGGTACTTCATGCCAATGCAGATCACAATATCATTGCTTTAAAACGTATTTCACTATAACAATATTATTTCAGTTACATTTTTGCAAATTTAATAAGAACTAGGCAAGAATTCTAAGAGGAAAGGATTTCTCAAAACTTTAAGAAAAAATCATAAAGACAGTTATGAACCATAGCCATGTATTTGTTCATTAATTTTATTTTACAGTGATGCTGATTGTTTACGAGTGTGTGTGTGTATTTAAAATTCACTTTAGAAATGTACATGAGATTACCAATTTTAAATTACTGCTAACTTTGCAGAGATAAAAAAAAACTCTCCCCCAACTGAAAACAATTAGATTTGATTAATACTTATGTCCTTCAAATTCTCGTGGTCAAAGCAGAGGAATCCATCTTTTAAATAGGGTTCTGCTTCCCCTAACAATTTTGCAAAATTAATTCTGGAGAAAACTGCAAGTAGTGTAGAGCAGCCTTCTCCAACAATGCTCTCTAGATATAGTACGTTGAGACTGAAGTTGCAAGTGTTTGGATATACCAGGTTGGAGAAAGCTGATTTAGACTGATTCAGATCATTCTTTTCTTTTACAACAAACTCCTGCTTTACTCTGAATCACTGGAAAATGTCAGTAGATGAAGTGTACCATGTGTGGAAAAGGCTGATGCATGGGATAAACATCCAGGCCAGGGTCTATATTTGCAGTTTAACTGTAGAACCAATCCAAATAATTTAACATGGGAAACTGGAAAACTAAATGTTTCCCTGCCTTTAGCTAGGATATACTGTGTGTATGTATGTATGTATGTATGTATGTATGTATGTGGATGTATGTGTGTGTGTATGTATGTATGTATATGTATGTATGTATGTGGATGTATGTGTGTGTATATATGTGTATGTATGTATGTGTGTATGTGTGTGTATGTATGTGCATGTATGTGCATGTGTGTGTATGTATGTGCATGTGTGTATGTGTGTGTGTATGTGTATGTATGTGTGTATGTATGTGTATGTGTGTGTGTATATATGTATATGTGTGTGTATGTGTGTATGTGTGTATGTGTGTATGTATATGTATATATATATATGTGTGTGTGTGTGTGTGTGTGTGTAAATAAATCCCTTCTTCTGCCTAATGATAAAGGAAGTCTTGCATTTGGAAATGTTGGGTAGCTACTGCTAGTAGAGTTATGAGAAACATGTCCAGGGCACAGGTCCAAGATCCTACTCAAAGAAATGAAGTCACACATATTTCCATGTATGGGTGGGGGCGTGAGACCATAAGCCCAGCAATTAAAATTACCAAACTCATACAGTCAGGGCCAATGTTGAAAATATATATTAACTAGCAACCTCCACCTGTCTTTTTTCTGACACCCAAGTAGTACTAGTCATTAATATAACTGGCCTAACCTTTGTGAAGTATGCCCCAAGAAATGCCTGTGCTGTTGTGTTTGCCTCTTGATCTACACAAAAAACTACAGCTTGTCATCATAATTGAGACTAGTATATTTATTAACAAAAAATAGTTTAAAAAATTAAAAGGGTATGCCTTTTAATAAACTTTGTTAGCTGGAAAAGGCATTACCAGACTCCTGATTTTTTGCCACCATAGACTAACACAGCTCTCCTGCAATTTGCTCAATATTATCTCTCTGTACTTACAGTTCAGAATTTTCTGCTAAGAAGAAAAAAACAGAGGTACAGTACATTACAACTTGGTTTTATAATGGGGAAAAATACACACAATGCTACTGTTTTTAAAAATAGATACATCTTTGCAATTTTTTTGCAGATTCTTGGGAATTACAGGGCATCTGAATGAAATTGACCAGTATTACTAATAAGAAAATAAAGTGCTACAGCAAATCTATTACCAAGAAACAACTGAAGAATCACACAACCGCCTATTTCCAATATAATCAGAAACATTCTAGGAAATAGAAGATGTAATGTTTTTATAAGTTATATCCTTTTAAGAAGAATTGGCCTTTACATGGAAAAAATATTCATTTCATGATGTAAAGCCACTAAATGTTAGGATAGGGGTTTTTTTTCAGTAACTGGACAAGTCACAGATGAATACTGCAATATAAATAGAAATGAAGACTCACTCACTGGCTTAGTTTCCTATATCTTCTTTGTGTAGGTATACCCCTTTCACCATAGATTTTGCTGTATTGTATGGCGAGGTTTCAAGAAGCTGTTTTTTCACATTCACAATGGGAGTGGGAGCCATGCTGAAAATGGGATGGCTGTTTGCACTCAGTTGAATGTGAAGGGAATTTCCTTCCAGATTTGCTATACAATGCAATAAAGTTTCAGACTGAAAGGATGGGGAAATGTGAAGGGAGGATGGAGGGAATAAACTACACAGATTGCAGGCCTACTTTGCTCAGCCAAATACCTGAAGTGGTCTCATGTCTCTCCATTTAATAAAAGTTTCCTATTCGAGGAAAAGTTGGGCAATATGGAATGGGCTACCCCAAAAATAGGCATGGGTGACTGGAACTCTAAACAAGGCTACTCCACCCTGGAATATTTTCTTACAGATTCCATTTTTAAGTAGCTACAAATAATTCTAGAACATACCAATCACTTGGTAGAAATCCTTGAAGAAACAGATTCCTCCATTCTTCATTGTACAGCTGTATTGGAAGAGATAAAACAAATGTATCCAATTAACCATTAGGAGCATTATATTGGTTTCCAGTAGTAATTTATTTCTTGCATTTATGTTTCCTTAGCAATTGGGTGTAAAAACTACTTTTTCACATGCTAATGCATAGGTAAGTAATAAAAATAGATGGCTTTCTGTGTGTGTGTGCTACATGCATGTATGCCCTGGACTAGGAGCAGGGAAACCTAAGTTCTAGTCCTACCTTAGACATGAAGCCAGCTCAGTGACTTTAGGCCAGTCACTCTCTCTCAGCCCTAAGCAGCAGCAATGGCAAACCATTTCTGAAAATGCTGCCAAGAAACCCACAGGGAGTCACCAGAGTCAAGACTGACTCAAGATCTAGAGATGGAGATAGAGATATATCATTGTTTATAGAAGTTTACAGTGAAGAGAGGGAGGGAAAGAAGAAGAGAGAGAGAAAAAACTCTGAAATTAAAAGAAAGGAATAGGGAAATGTGTTAAAACTTTGTCACATTTCCTTGGAATCATCCCTTCTCTCCTTTCCTTATGCAAGGTTTCAGGGGTATGATATGAGTGTTAAATATTTCTTCAGGATGCATTTGGCAGAAACACCCTTAGAACAATTCCTTCTTTCTGAAAAAGAAGCTATTATCATATCCATTTCTCCATGGCTTACAAATCATGAATTCATCGGCAGCAATTTGACCTTTCAAATTGCTGTTCCAAATTCCTTTAATGAAGGAACTGACTACATTGCCAGCAGGCCTGTTAGGGTACTTCTTTTTATTTTCTTCAGCCCTCATTTCACGGCTAAAATGTCAACTTCAAGGGTAATTCTGAAAACTAGGAAGCAAATTTGTCTCAACTAGACTAATTTTAAGCCCCTGGTTGTTAGCATTAATTAGGGATTGATTTCTGGTTCCAAATATTGAGAAATAAGAATACTAGGCTTAATGAACTCAGGGCTGTACAGGGAGGCTACTATTGAAGAAAAGACTAATGATTGCAAATGCTACCATCATCTCCTGTTGCTTCAGGTGCTGGGCATGACATTATAAAACTTTTAAACCTTAACCAGTTTAAAATATTCTTCTTCTCAGAGTGGTGGGAAAACACGGGAAGAGTAAAATACATCAAGAGCACAATTCTCAGCAGGCGTATTCAGTGGTTTTATGGAGTTCATGGTATAGATATTTAATTGTACTTGAGGACATTTGTCAAATCTCCTGAAAGTAGGCATAGGTTTTTCGGTGCTTTGGGGGGAAAGAATGACAGCAAGATTCCAGATATAGGATAATTGTTAAACCCAGGTTTTCTTTTTCCAATTTACTGCTTCTCTCTAAGAGAGCTAGATAGCCTTTCATCTAGGTACCATTCTAGACTACTAATGTGTGAATGCTTCACAGAATCCCATGTTATCTAAACATTCTGGTAACATCTAAACAGGATTTTTGGATCTTTGGGATCAGTATTTTACACTAAACATTAAAGGCTGATTATCTAAACGCTGTCTTTCCTATTACAAATCTGACAGTCCTTAATGTCTACAGGTGAGTTATTCTGAAGATACACTGACTTTCAAAAACCTGTGGGAGAGGAGCTTCTGCATTGTTCTCAAATGGCAGAATGCATTGCCTGGGAATTTATTGCCTTGGGGTTCTTTTGTCCACCTGAATAAGAACAGTTAAGATGTCTCTCTTTAGCCATGCCTGTACATGTTGATCGTTGCATTCTGAGCATCTCACGTTTTCTGTATATTTTCTGTTTGCTTGCTTGCTTTCTACTAAAACAGTGATCAAATGCACAGAAAGCTGGGATATAAATTGAATAAAAATTAACTTGCCAGGTACATTGAAAAAATATGCCTTACATATGAAAGGTATACACACACATAATTAGGAAGGAAGGTAGCATACATGATCTGTAGCACATCTGAGATGTTTTAATATGTCCCACTTGGGATAAATTGAAAATTGCTTTTCAAGCATAATCTTATGTAAATTATATAGTAGTATTCCAATCTGGAGTTAACTGTGGTGTCAATTACCATGATGAGGTCTAATTTCATACGATATATTTGCTCCGATCATACCAGTAGAACCTGGAAAAAATGTGCTGTTTGCTTTTATCAACTGCGTATTCAGATATGGTGCCCAGTCAAGGACCATATTTAACATAAAAAGCTCATTTTTTGTCCTTTTAACTTATCAGCACAGTAATACCCAATTGCACAGCTCCTGTTTTGAAGACCTGTAGGGAACTAAACATAACCTATAGCCTCCACCGTGTTAGCTGCTGCCAAATTTAATTTAGTGTTTTGTTTTGTTTTTAATACTGGATAAAATGAAAGAGAATGGATGGGATTTAAGCAAAACAAAACTTTTTTCCTCTAAACACACCATTTCATGCTATTTCCACACTAATATCTATTACCCTTTAGGTTTCAGTTGGAGATATTGAAAATGTCTCTTTTCTTGTCTGGAAAGAATTTATTCTTCCCATAACCTATCCCTTACCTATAAGCAAATCCATAAGACATCAACTTTTCAATCCTGGTGTCAGCAAAAAGTCCATAAAGAGTTGCCAAAATTTCATAAGAACATATCTTATTTTAGCCTTCATCAAATAAACCAACTTTATATTCCTTCCTTTTACCTCTGAAAATTTTAATCTTTGGTTCATTCAAATATTGTCATAGGATTTTATCTCTCTTCCATTATTCTTTGTCCCACCGCATGGGCTTCTTTGAGGCTTTAACAAGCCTCTTTTATAAATCCAATAAAAATGCATTATCCAGGTCATTCTCTTGGTTTATCATTTACATTTCTCCTTTAATTTTTAAAACTTCAACCAGCTGATTTTGTATATCCAGTAAAGAGTCCTTATCAGGGTCATTCTCTTGGCCTGCCACTTGTATTCCCACTTTAAATACCTTCTCTATCTTGTAATCCGCACTTTTTTAAATCCAATATTTCTGATTGTACTATTTCTGCATCAAACAAGATTTCTTTTACATCTGTAATTGCTTCATTAACATACTTTAAACAAAGTCTATCCATAGAAGCAGACATCATTACTGATATTGTTGATATTGTGGCTACTAATTTCTGGCCCCATTCTTTGAAGATCTCCTATGTTTCAAATGTTATAGTGTTCTGTGTCACTTTGTAAATCCCAGTCCAAAACCAAACCAAAGGCACGTGAGGTTTTTTTTTGGTTGGTTGGTTGGTTGGGGCTTTTTTTGTTCTTTGGGTTTTTTTGGTGGAATCTTTAGTCCCCTCTAGTGTCCAATCTAAATCATTAGGTCTCTAATCTCTGTTATGACTTACAGTAGACAAAATAATTATGGTTCCCACAAAAAGCTGTTTATTTTATATAGTTAGTTCCAAAATCTTATAGTAAAAGTTTCAGTGCTCCAAATTTATCTAAACCCTTAATTAATTTTAACTTTCTTGATTCAAAAACGTGTTTAACTTTTTGCCATTTATTTCAAATTCTTTAAGTTCTTAAACTTATAGTTAATTTTTTTTATTATTCAGAAATGACGATAGACTCACCAAGCGGCTTTTCAAACTTGTTGTTCTGAAGATTTCTAATAGGCTTAAGATCAATCTTTAGGGATCAATCATTAAGCTCACAACCACGGTGGAGCCTTTTAAAGGACTCTAAGTTCGCTAACCTCACTTCTAATCGCTTTTGGATATTGCCTATTTAACTATTTTAAGGTTTGGGTAGAGTGGTACAGATGGTTCTTTATATCCATTTACTCCCCCGAATGTGAAAAATCAGCATACTGCTCATGCCCTCAAATTGGAGCCATATAATCCAAATGGAAAAGCATGTTCCTGAAGTTCTAATCCCACAGGAAGAAATATTATGTGTTAATGGGACTAAAAGCAAAACCAGGATCCTTTTAAAATGACACAGTGTATAAATGTTTAAAGGAGCAATTAAAATCTGTCAAATACAATCAGATGGATTTTGAAATGCACTGTTAGTTTTGCAAGCATTGGCATTGGCAGTTCCAGCTGGAGAATGACTGAATATGAACAATAACCCCTTACTGAGACAAGTTCAGCAAATAGAACTGCAGTTTCAGATTTAGTCTTAATAGCCACAGTTACCCCATTCGATATGTGCAAGTGGTTTTGTTGACTTTGTTCATCAGAGAGGTGGGGGGAAAGAGAGAGAGAGAAAGAGAGAGAAAGGGACAGAATAGTGTTCATTATCCTAATTCTTCTCTGAATTCTAATACATACCAATACTTTTTTTCTTTTTCAGATTAAACAGCAGATATTCAAGCAAAATATTCACCCTCCAAAGACTTTAACAGAAAATACAATATTGCAAATTATCTGACCCAGGAGAACACTTAAGACTGGATGAAATAGAGGGGAGTACAATTATAAAATATTACCTTTGAATTCCTGTTCAGCATTATAAATCAAGGAAGATACTGGTTTGTACCATTTGAAGAAACTATGTAGAACTGAACTGAAGCAAACAACTGACTTTTGTTGAGTTCTATTTCCTGATCAAGATAAAACAATAGCTCTAGTTTTTTCTTTTGCTCCATATTTGACAACATGTAGAACAGAAGTAGGAATAATGTGCAAATGTGTCTATGCAGAGCGTCTCTTCTACAACCAGAATTTGTCACTGTTTGTGCAATTCCATTCTCAACGTCTGCCCAATGTGAGCTAAAGGTAATGGTTACTCAGCAAAAGGGTAATGGTTGCAAATTTTCTGCATTCAGACAATATACTGAAGAGAAGACAAGAAAAGGATCTATAGCAGAATTCAGAAATGGATTTACATGGTTGGTTATGTGCTAATAATTATGGTAGATGGACATTAATATAAAATAGGGTTCCTAGAGGAGACATGAAATTATTAATTGTCTCTATATGAATCTCTTGCTGGTGAACTCTGCAGTGCCCATTGTTAGGAGTACCAAATAGCTCTAATCTTCAGTGCAGTAGCTGTAACTTTTATATTTCACCGCATGAGCAAATAGCAACCACTCACTCATGGAATATACTCAGATTTTATATTCCAAATTACAACCCTTTTATTTTGTCCCATGAAAACCACTAAGAACTGAGGCAGCCAAATTTTATATAGTAACACACTCTCTTATTTCGAAAACTAGTATGTGTGGATATATATATATATATATATGGAATACTTGCAAAGTTTTTGTCCTGGACTTTATAAGCTAATGATGCTATATCCTCTCAGAACCTATAGAAAGTTAATGTGGAAACTAGAAGCAATGTTTTTCTTTTCTTTTAAGATGTGCCATTTAATATATTTGAGTGTGATGATTTGGACAGGGTCAGTGTGAATCATATATCTATCCAATAATTGAAATAGTACAAACTGAACTTGTATTACTTGGTTCTATTGAAAATTCATCCATACAGTATGCATTCAGAAACAATATACTGTATGAACTACCCAAAGGCCCGTCAGTAGAATCACACATTGCATTTGGCCATATCCTGGGTAACAAGATGGAGCAAAGGAATTTAAAACAGTTTTTTTTTTTCCTTTTTTCTAGTCTGAATGTACTCCAGTCTGATTCTAAGCTTCCCTGGAGCTCAGGCATGTTGTGAGAACAGAGCTGTGGAAACTTCACAATCACCACCAGCAATAAAAACTATGATATATGCCACGGTGGAGAGGGAAGGGAAGGGCAGATCCAGATTTATGAGTCTGTATTCTTTCTAATCAGATACCATTTTTTACCATAATTACAGTATCTCTTCTGTAGTGGTTATTTTCTCTGCAAATTTTATCACATTGTCCATAAGGCCATAACCATAAAGTTATGGCCACGTGTTTTTTAAAATCATAGTTTTCAATGGTATATCTCAAAACTCATAGCATGTTAAAATTTGGACTTTGTTGTCTTTCATTAAGCTCTTGCTTGCCAACATATTTTCTTTGATTCTGCTAAAACAAAAAGTAACTGTGTTTTCCCTGCACCAGATTATATGAAACTGGGGCTCATTTGTCTCTACATCTCATATTACATCTAGGCATCACACTGGAATAACTCAGATACTATCAGATTCCTGAACAAGGTGGTTTTTTTCAAATTCTTGGTAACCAGCAGAAGCAAGAGTAAAGGCTTTGGGGAAACATTCAGAAAAATGTTATGTAATATAACATGTAGCTATTAGTGTAACTTTAGAATTTCCTTGGCAATGGATATTGACATCTATAATGCAGGCAAAATGCTAAGGAACACTATTCTCTTTACAGCAGCTTACAGTGCAGAGAAGCCGATTTCCATTGCAACACAAGAAAGAGTGGTTTTGCACAATGCATTATTTATAATAGTGTAAAATGCGTATCTTAAATTAAAACAGATTAAGAGCCACAGAGCTGAGTCCTAACACTGTGTCATTGGTTTGTTTTGCAAGATGGCATCAGTCAGAGGTAGGGTGACGCACAATTCCTTTAAAATGGATTTTTATTACAAAAATAAAGTTTTCTGTGAAATACAAGGAGTTGTTTCTTTATTATTATTATTATTATTATTATTATTATTATTATTATTATTTCTAGAAATTAATCTAGCGCTTTGTTTTCTATTTTTCTCTCCTATTTTCTTTCTAATATATCTACCAATCCACTCTCTATAACTTTATATTCTATAGTTATCCATTTCTGTACTTTTAAAAATGCTTAATTTTAATTTAATGCTTTTGGTTCTTTCTGGTCTTTAGAGTTGGCAGCCATTCCAACTTGCTGCATTGTTAAATTGTTGCTGGTTTAGTGCTCTAATATTATTTAATTTACAATCCAAGATCAAACCAACAAGCATTAAAACCTATACAATAGTTAACAATGCATATATATAAATTACAATAAATCCAGAAACTATCAAAACTGTGAGGAAGGCACCAGTCAATTCCTATAAGCTAATGCTGTTAATAAATATTTCACCACCAGCCTTGATACATCTAAAAATTGGTCACTTAAAAGGAAAGCAGTGATCTCAATCTGCCTTCTCAGGGTGGTTTCAAATCAGGGTAAGCTGAACCAAAAAGGTCCCCCAAAGGATTTGCTTTACCCAAGATGTTAAGAGGCATAATCTTATACAGCCCCTGGGTGAGATGCAACCCAATTCTAATTGAATGACAGCATTAGAAGTTGGGTTGAGGGATGTGTGCTATTGTTTTTAGAAATTTAGATTGTATAGAGTTGAAGACTGATATCTATTTATAGATACATATCTGGGTTCCATAGAACAAAGTTCCCCATCTTTAATATTAATGGGTTGTTATTTCTTTATTCTTTTGTAGACTATTTTCAGAATACCTTCATCCCAAACGTGCGCTATGGCAAGCAATATGTCATACAAACAAAGCAAAAGCAATATTTATGGTTTAATTACATCACTGGATAGTTGTTACGGGGTAGTTAGAGGATTTGAGCCAGTTCAGGGGACACAGTACTAACTGGGACATCTTATCTGAATCCATTTTCCATTACAAACTTCTCTGAGCATGGGATTGGCTATTTTACACTTCAGAATGCAGCGACAGATCCTCAGTGTCTGATCTTAGTTTTGGATTAGATCAGTTTTTAGAACCGGATCACTTTATTAATAAATCCTACAGCTGTTTTTTATTAGTGAGCTGTAAGGCAAAAACACTGCATGTGGATATAACTATGGATGCTTTGCACAATAAAGTAAATACTGAACGATACACTAATTCATATAATATATTCCATGATATATGGAATCATATATTTAATCTCATAGAAATATACAGGCATTTATTTAAACAACTTATATGACTATGTCGCAGAAATGACCTACACACAGAACATAGCTTATAAAATACGGTGACAAAATATAATCATCATTATTTTGTATGCATATACTGTATGTTTCTGATAAAACGGTTTCTACCTTTTCAAAAAAGAAAAAGGAAGGAAACATGAATAAAATGGAGCAGATTTTTTACTAGATGCCTTGTTGGTCTTTTGATTGTTAGGATGGCTGAAAAAAATGTGAAAATTTGCTCTGAAGTGCCGAAGAAAACGTATGATTTAGTACTATTCCCATCAGCCACAATCTCAGTAGGAGAGCTTCCTTTAAGCATGTTTTTAGAAGATATGATTTATATGCTTGGAAGTGTATGGGCAATTCCTGTAAGTTTTAGAAACTAGAGGGTTGTAGTTAGTGTCGTTGTAGAATTTAATCATTAGGTGGTGGTGGGCTTATTTGTTTCTGGGTGATATTTTCTGTTGCAGCTCTTGTTTAAGAGATCATTGCTGGTGTCTCTTCTAAATCTTGCCTAACATGGGAGTAAGCTGAATTGTCTCCAGTGCTTTGCGTGACTAAATAATACCATATAAATGATGCAAGATCATTTTTTTTCAAACTGCTTACATACACAGACAATTTGCAGAGTTCATTTCTGCCTAATATGTAAATACATACCGTAGATATAGGAATTTAGTTTTATACTTTAAGGCAACATCAGTGCAATTCTGATAACTCAACAAAGAAGAATTGCTGCTGCCATGTCTTCCCCCCCCCCCACCAATTTACCCTGCTTTTTCTACTCAGGTTTAGCAATAAAAATAGCCCTTAAAGGAGTGTAAAAGCGGCCAATTGTAAGATCAAATTTAAGCTTCAGCTTTGGATCTTAGACGCAGCAATTACGGTAAACTAGGGCAAGCTACTAGTTCCAGCCAGGAAGTGGTAATTTGTTTTAAAACTGCTATCAATTTGACTATGAACTCAACAGTTTCACTACTGTTGGCTACTTTTGATTTTTCCTATTAAAACATGGTACATTTTGATTTGTGACAAAACCAGTCCCTAAATGCAAGTATGTCTTCTCAGATCATTCACAAAGCTTATAAGGTGGCCCACACAAAACAACATCCCAGCTATAATCTTCTTCCTTCCCCTGTAAGCTGTGGATAAAGCTTAAAAGAAAGCTTAAAAGAATCCTTCCAAGGATAATAATGTTATTTCTAACTATGTGCACTCATTTAATGAAAAAAAGGTTATTTGAAAACAAGTCCAACAATAGTTTGAAAAAGACCTATAACTATGGAATATTATATTTATTCTTCGTGTAGAAAGTTCCAGGTCAAATCCCTGGCATTTCCAATATAAAGGACTTCAGGTGATAAGATTTGTGTGACCTCTTTTTGGCACTTAAGAGAGCTGCTGTTGGGCAGGATATATCAAAAACCAGACATCTTTCTAGTCTATGTTTAACAATGCAGTCAACACTTGCTAGTTTGGTAGAGCTCAGCTGCTGCTCCCTCCTGCATCATGGACATTAGCATCCACCACCCTTGGTTCTGCCAGACCATGGGCTTCCCTTTGCTTTTCTCTCCTCACCTTTTCAACCAAAGTTTCAGAGAGGTGCTGCTGGAGACCAACCTGATGTTGGCCACCCTCTGCCCATATTACATGCACTTTTTAAGCATGCAGATGTCAAGTATGTGGGACACAGGACTATCAGAGACGAAGCTGGACAAGGATAAGTTCTCTGTCTTGCTAGATGTCAATTATGTTTCACCACAGGAGTTAAACGTGAAGGTGGTAGGCAACTACACTGAAGTACACATCAAACATGAGGAGTGTCTATACAAGCACGGTTACATCTCCCATAAATTCCACCATTACTACATGATCCCCAAGGGGTCAATCCAGCAGTTCTCACAACTGCCTTGTCTCCAGATGGGATACTCTCCATTATTGTCCCCAATAAAGCCCCCACATTGGAATGGAGCATTCCTATCACTCACCAAGAGAAGCCAGCTGTCACTGGAAAATAAGGGGGAAGCGGCCTGGCCCAACATCTGTAATATTTTTTTCCCCATTATGTACCAGCATTGTAAGCTTGTGTCGGGTTCAGCCCAAGAACAACAACAAGGCAATCCAGTCCAGTGTAGTTCCTTTATTAGCTTGCACCTAATAGACAGAATCTCGCCAGACTAAACCTATGCTAAAGCAACTAGTGGATATACCCCGTGAGACTCTAGGGAGGGGCTAGCCTCATCCTCTTCATCTTCCCACAGTCCTGTTGCAGGCTGAGAAAGCACTTGCTCTGGAATGTCCCCTCTCCCTCACAATAACCTTGATCCTCCATGCCAGTGACCTCCTCGCACATGCCTTCCATTATACTTGTTGTCGTCTTGCTTGTAGGTACAAGGTTGTTCACTCTTAAGCCTTTGAGGGAGTGACATTCCTTTCCTGATTCCTGCTGGGATGCTGACAGCAAAGACTCTGTTCCCTTAACATTTCAGTCTCTGTATTGGAGAAGAGAGGGCGATTTTCTTCCTCTGGCTAGGAGTATCCTTTCTTCTGCATGCTTACTCTGCCTCACTCTTCATGTCGAATTTATTTCCTTCTATATATACCCATTTGTAATGAAGTACCTTTTGCTTAAAAGCCGAATGTTCTCGATGGATACTTGCTAATAAGCTGGAAGCTATTATTGTAAAAACAACAACAATAACAGCAGCAGCAACAACTACAGACACCTTTCTGAATAAAAGTTCAGAACGAGGATCATAATCCAAATCAGTATACCAAAGTTTAAAACAGCATTCACAGCTGGGAATACTCCAGCAGCTTTGGGATAATTTCTAGAATTATCCCCTAAAGGATAGATTAGTGGCAGTCTTGTGCAATCAAGTAGATTGTGAAAGCTTTCCAACAACTCAGGCAGGAAGTAACCACGTCTGCTACCTTAAGGAGTTTCAAAGGAGATATTGGGAAGAAAATCTGGTATTACCTTACCTTCTGAAGTAAGGTAATTATACCTAAATTATACCTGCACCTTTTTAGTTCCACCACAAAATTAGCAGTTCTGGCTGTATATTTCAAATCTGGTTTTGTTTTGTTTTTTGACCCTACTTGAAAGACCTCTCTTTCAGAAATGTCAGTGATTAGACAAGTTTCTATATGCAAATGTGGAAGTGTGGAACTCTCCCAGAACAGTATATATTCCCTTCAAGTAAAACAAAACCAAGTACCAGAATCTCTCTGGCAGAGGAGGAGGAGGAGGAGGAAGATGAGGAGGAGTGGGGGGGACAAAAGTAGCATCTCTCACTTTTCAGTCCATCATCATCAAGAAAAGAGGCCTAGTGTGGATGTATACCCTGCTGTGATTAATAGTATTTTTAAATATTTTGATAACAAGCTGCTTCTTAGGTGCAGCAGTCCCACAAGATCATTCATGAAATGATAAGGATTGTCATTGTTCCTTTGTTTTATTTGTATTGCACTGTATTTTTTCCTGCCCCTGTGTTTAATTTATTTCAAAGTAAAACATAGTTCTATTGAAAAAGAGGTTTCTGTTAGCCAATACAGCTGACTGGAATAACATAAAAGTGTTAAAAGTAGTAGGGAAACAATCTTTTCACCACTGAAAATCCCAAGGGATTCTTTAGTCCCTTCCACGATTCTTCCATTCATACGAATATTTTATAATGGCATACTATCCTAGATTTCCTGTTTTCCCTTTGCATGATTTTACCAAACATCATTTCAAATAACCAGAGATGGAGCTATTACTGGAACCAGTGCCTATTTCACAGTCACCTACAATTTCAGGCAAGTGATTGCAGCTCACTCAGAATTCTCTTCCATGCTGTTGTCATACTTGCAGCCTGGAGGTGCAATAATTCCTGCCATTGAAATAATGTTCAACTTGGACTTAATGGTCCATGGGGATCCTCCATTTTTTTCACTTCTCATATAACATGTCCAAACTTTCAACCTCATTTAAAAAGAAAAAAATCAGACTTATTTTTGGAAAGTTTAGGTTTACAAGTAAGTCATAAAATTTGCTTCCAAATAGCTTCATCAGCTATTTTATTTCTTAATGTCCTTCTATGAATCAGAGGGCAATTAGAAATCCATTTCTTAGTAGACATAATTCTGTATTCTACTTGGGTTGCATGACTGAAGAGTTTGAATAATAGTCTTTGCTTGTATGAAAGCTTTAGCTGTAAATCAATATGTTGCAGCTTATTTATTACTGCAATTACTAGACAGTGGGAGAAACATGATTGGAAGTAGGTTCAGGTAAAAGATTCAAAACTGAGAAAAGAAACTTTTACTGTAGGACCAATTTAAAAAGCTAGTTGTAATCTTCAAGTCCTTAAATGGTTTATGCTGCTTTATGCTAATCTCCACAGCAGTGCACAATAAGAACTACATAAAGTAAATATCAAAAATACAAAACAATGTATAACATATAACATATATTTTAATAGCCATTCATTCATTCAATTTAGGGATAAATCATTTCTATTTAAGACATTTTGGATGCTTTATCAAGGAGGCTTCAAATTTTTCCAAACTCTGAAACTCACTGAGTGATGTGCAGCTAATAATTTTTATCTCATAGACTAATTATTAATACTAACATTTTAATAGTAAATGTTTCCAGTATCCCTAAATTTACTCTTTAAATTTATTGGGGTAAAAATCAAATATTCAGAAGATACCCCTGAGCATTGCACACATGAAAGGGAACATATACTGTATTTTAAGTCATAATGTGGCTTGTTTGGCCTTGGCTTAGCGGATAGCTCAAAGCCAGCCATTATCTTTCGTAAACCATGGTACTGTATTTAACATTTTGTATAAACACAGCTGTGATTTATTAATAAATCAAGCATAATATATGATATTTGGTCAGCATGTAAAAAGAAATTATAAGCGTAATGCAAGTACAGGCAAAATTTGGCTGAATTAATGATAATCAAAGGAATATGGAAGTCATGGGAATCAGTGGCTATTAGATGGTGGTGAGACTGCCTCAGAAGGCCATCTGCTGGGAGAGTAGGGGCTCCTTGTGCAGCTGGTTGCAGAAACAGACTGCTCAACTAGGTGGGCCAGGGGTCCGATCCAGCAGGGCACTGCTTGAGTTCTTACATTTTTTCTGCAATATATTATCAGACCTTTCAAGACATTGTGTTCAAGCCATTAACACAGGTAATGAATGAGATACAACACTGTCAGGTACTCCCTTCCTTGTGGCAAGAGGCTTTCATTCCTTTCATTTAGGCAGAGAAGAATAATCCAACTCATACAGAGTCATATAGGCCTTTCTACTGAATGTAGATTACAGTGTTTTTATGGTTACACAAAAACAAAGAGATGCAAAGAGATCAAATGGCCTTTTAACTGATCTAATACATCCTGATGAGACTGGATTTGTCCCAAAGAGATATATGAGGGATAATATCAGAGATATTTAAATGCTACCAACAATATAAATAAACTCTAAATTTTCTCACATGGAGAGAAAGTATTTGTGAAAATCAGAAAGCCAAGTTACTAGTAAATTTATTTTTATCACAAAAATATATTATAACAAAGGAAACAAGACAAGGTTGCCCCCTCTTTCCTTCTTTATTTTTATTGGCATTAGAACCCTTGGCAACGAAGATATGAAAATAAAGTGACATTTCAGCAGGTAAATTGACAACTTAAGAACACAAAATTATATGCTTATGATGTTCTTACAGTTACTCACCAAGGGATTCCCTAGAATCAGAATTTATTTAACAAAAAAGCAATAAATATTTATTTAAGAATATAAGAACTCACATACTTGGAGAAATATAATGGCTGATATTTTTAGATGGAGCAAGTTAAACTTGTTCTGGCTAGGAAGAATGTTAGCAGTAAAAATAAAGGTTCAATTTTTAAAAAATTTCAAATGATTTCAGTAAGAATAGATGATAACATATTAAATGAGTACAGAGACAAAAAAACATAATTTTATATGGTCAAACAAAAGATCAAGAATTTAGCTTAGGATTTTATAAAACATGAAATAGTGAGATAGATTGGCAGAACCAAATTTTATGTTATCAAGCCAGCTGTCTGACTTGGTTTGCATACTAAATTAAATAACCTTATAACTAGGTTACTTCTATTGAGATAGCAGGACTCCCAGATGATTTGCAAAAATATCTTTGTCTGGATACAAACAGAAATGTGCAACCTATGAGATTCACAAAGAGCATACTAAAAGTATTGGATTAAACACTTGAAAAAAATTAGTCCAGACTTATCACACTTTGCTCAATATTAAATATTTATTTTCATAAAGGTGAATGTACAAAAATGTTAACCAATGAAAAAAAAATAATGAATAGATTACAAGACTCAGTCCTAATAAAAGAAAGATGAAGTCTTTTGAGACTCTTTCTTTGGAGTCTCAGAATAGAGGTCAGAATAATATCATTGATTTTAGTATTTTCAAATAGGTATCTTCAAATAAGACATTACAAGAACAAGGTGGAATACTTAGAGATTTGATTGAATTTGAGAAACAAAACTGAGAACACCACTCAAAGCTTATTTACAAGTTGTTATTGAAAGATGACTCAGAAACTGAAAAAGTTACAGACGCCAAATCTAAAAAGGACAATGAGCATGCAACAATGGGAATATAAATTGAAGCCAAATATTAAAATTATTGTAAATATCTTAAAAAAAACCTGATACAAGATGTTTTACCATTGGTGCAATACTCCAGTGCTGATTGCCAAAAGAGGTCATTTGTTTTCTAAAAACTGTTGTAAATGCAATTATCAGATTGCATCATTTGTTGGAAATGTTACGAAGCTCAACAATTTCAGGTGATTTATTATAGAATGAAACAAATCTTAAAGGTGGAATGCTTTCCTTCCAGTTGCTTTTCTGTTAAACACTAAACCTTATATGTCTACAAAGTATACAGAATTGGCTCTGTGTTTGATAACAGCTGTTAGAATACTTTATGCCGCTTATAGGGAAATCACATATGATTCTCTCTTTAGAACAATGCCAGACTAACCTGGAGGAGTAGCCATCAATGTCAAAAATCACTTTGTTTTTGAAAAGTATGTCTGATACAGAATTTAATTCAACTTGGAAACCATTCATGGATTACAAATCCACATATGGACTTCTACCAGATGCAACGTTTGGGTTTCTCTTAACATCAGGATTTAATAAATTAACTTTTGTCTGATTTGTTAAACAAGGATAGAACTTTGTAGATCAAAAGAAATTCTTGTTAATTATATTCTGACTTATGATTCTCATTATATTGGCAACCTTTGTTAATTGCTGAATATTGATTTGATTGTAATAATGGTATGCAGCACTTTGTGGGATGGGGGAAAGAAGAGGACAACTAGTAGCAAGGTGGAAGGACTCAGTTGCAATGGTAATGGGTGCATTACTGGAAGACCTGAAAGACCAGGATGGGACAGATCATTGCAGAGAACATTTATCTATGTGGTCATTAAGAGTCAACACCAACTTGAAATTTTTACTCAGTTTTATATAGCTTTTAAATCTCTTTTCTACTTGCTTTTTGTTTTTCCTCTTTATTGTCCATTTTTTAATTTTCCAGGAAGTACTTTTAAACCTCTACTGAGTAAATCTTAAAACTGGTGATGCTTATGTTATTGGTAATTTTGATATTTTTCCATGTTACATAAAATATTTATTATAAAGTATGTTATTCTCTTCAAGTTTAACTGGAGGGGTTTTATGGATTTATTGCATGTTTTTATGGTTTGTTGAAGTGATTTTCTAAGGAGAAACAGAATATAAGTGGCTAAAATAATAATAAATTATCTATGTTTTGTCTTAGCATATGACAAAGGTAAAAACCTCTTTGAATTGAGTTCCATGGGCATCTCCTTACTGTTTTCTTGACAGCAATACAGAAGTAGTTTCCCACTGCTGTCTCCAGAGATTTTTTTCACATTTCCAGTCTAGTATACAGTCCAGTCTCAGAGGAGAGCATGGGAAGGTTGTCCCAGCATTTTTTTTTTTAAGCCTTCTCCAACCTGGTGTACTCCAGGTGTGTTGGATTTCATACTGACTGGAATCTTGGAAGCTGAAGCACAAAACTTCACGTCAAAACTTCTGTAAATCATACTATCTTGATCAATAAAATTATTACATGCACCAAAACAGTCACTAAACATTGATGGCTATTGTTATTTTGCACAATTCCCAATACATTAGTTCTTAATCAAACTCCATGGGGCAAAAAGCCAATCAGTGCATATGCAGACATACAGCTGCAGAGTGCAACTATACCTTAAAAGCTAACCCTTTTTCCTGAAGAAAAAATTTCAAGTTCTGTCAAGTTGTTAATATTCATACGGTGTGCTATGGAGAATATTTCTTTAGAAAATACGTACTTACTCTTTCACTGCTACACTCATTTTTATTCACAACTCCAATTAAAAGTAATTGCTTGAACGGAAAAAGTAGTGCAGGTCATATCACATATTATAGCTGAAACAGCTAAATGTAAAAGTCATCCACTTCTTCTGCATCAAGCAAAGCAAAAAAGGCTGGATCACAGAGAAGCCATAAACCATGATTAATATGCAAAAATGGTTGGGTTTGCACAATATGAGCCAAAACTAAACAAATCCCAATTAATTTAGTTTGATTTGTGAGCTTAATCTCTGAGCCCAAGTGTTTGGTGATAATGATTGTCCTAGCAAGATTTTTCCGCTTTTTTTAATTACATACGTGCATAAGCTACATGTGTTAAGATTGAATACAAACATGAATATATCCTTCACAGGGAGAATGGATAAGTAAAACAATACTGGTACTATGCACAATGATAAGAACATAACAGCAGATAAACACAATAGTAACAGTTCACAAGGTTTGGAAGAATAAACTTTGCCTAGCAATATTATGTATTAACTATTTTTGTGTGTTTGGGTTTATTTTTGTTGTTCTTTGGGTCTCTGCGGTGGATTAAATCTGATTGTCATAACATGTCTTGGTAGTAGTGCTGGTTTGGAAAGAACTTTCTCTAGTGTCTAGAACATGGGTGGACAATCCTTTTCTACATTTGCCAGCAGTCTAACCTCAAAAGGAGAGGCAACTAGAAGAAGC
Organism: Python bivittatus; assembly: GCF_059951505.1. Taxonomy (NCBI): domain Eukaryota; kingdom Metazoa; phylum Chordata; class Lepidosauria; order Squamata; family Pythonidae; genus Python; species Python bivittatus. The sequence continues at coordinate 53,611,642 of NW_028277125.1, read as the reverse complement.
ATTACCATCACACCTAGGAGTTGCCATTTTTTAGTGAAGACCACACTCCTGGAGAAGAGTAGAAGTATCTGGATATAAAAGTAAACTTACACAAACTCTTAGAGTCAGCTTTATTGTTGATGCTGAGGTATTGTCTATTTCCCAGAGTCCTTTTTAAACATTTTTATTTGATGCACCATCTGCACCCTCACCTGGAGGATACAGACTCCACCACTGTCATCATTGCAGAGATCCCACTACTTCAGCGGTTTTAAAGATGTTGCAAAAAAACCCAAAAAGTATTTAAAGTTACAGCTTTGCACCTGAAAAGCTTAACAATACATTAATATCTGTATTTGTAGCAGGATAACATATGGAGGACAGTTCATATAAATGTAAGATTCTCTAGGAACATTTATAATCTCTAAGAAACAATGTCCTGAGCATTTAAAAGAGAGTTTACACAGGAAAAATAAAATTCTTAATAGAAGTAACTTCAGGGTAGCTCTGCTTGAGTTGAATCTTTGAAAAGAAATGATACTGTGAAGAGTATCTGTGAATCTTTTTCATATAAGTCCACAGGTACATCTATGTCAGTGTTTCTCAAACTTAGCAACTTTAAGATGTGTGGATTTCAACCCCCAGAATTCCCCAGCCAATTCTGGGAGTTGAAGTCCACGCATCTTAAAATTGCCAAACTTGAAAAACACTGATCTACATTGGTCCTAACTGACCTTCAGCTATCTGTAATCCTAGGCTTCTAGGTCAATATTTTTCACACAATAAATAATGCATTATTGCATTACAAGAGCAATACTGCTACTGTAATAATAAATAAACTCTATGTGATTGTTTTTTACAGAGATGGAAATGGGTCCTCAAAATGCCACATTGTATTTGCGTTCTCAATATACTTAATCAAAGGTCTAAAGCTTCCCAAAATATGTATACCCATGAAGATCCAAGTACAAGTCACTTATTCTGGGGAAAAGAACTTGTTAAAATGTTAACTGTCATTCATTATTCTTTCTATGCCCAAGGAAACTTTGGAAATCTTTGTGCTGCTTGCCTTTTTTTTTTTTTTTTCCAATTTATAAACAAAAATGTGAGTATAGAACTATGGAACATTTTTTTCTTTTTAAAAAGAGTTTTATGTCAGCTGTGCCATAACAACAATTCTCTCTAAGCTTTCCTGATCTAGGGTGCAAACAAAGGGAATATTATTTCTACTAAATTTCTAAAATGTTGCAGCAAAAACATTCCATTGTAAGCAAGTTTGGATAAGTGACTAACCAGAACTAAACAGCTGAATCTTGCACTACGTATTTATTTATTTGTTAATTTATGGTCCAAGACCAAATCACAGAATTTAAAATACATATGTCCCAATATATGCATATCTAAGAGTTAGTTTTGTCCTATAAAACTAACAATTCACTGAAGGACCAAACGGTTTCTATAAGCTAAGGCTATAAATAAACATTTTGCTACTGCCTTCTAAACACCTGGGTATTGATCATTTAGTAAGAATGCCTCAATCTCCTCACCATGCGTAGAGTTTATCAAATTCAAGTATGGGTATATTAGCTCTGATCGCCAATGAGAGTACAGCGGGCACTTTAAAGGGATGTGTAAAACAGACTCAACCTCTGTGTTTGAGCAAATACATACTCAATCTTCATATGAAAGGTTGGCACATCAACCAGCTGTCACCCTAATAGGGAGAGCATCTATATGGGCTAGGGAGAAGAGCCTTCTTTGTGAGGTGTACAAAATCTTATAGAAGTAATAGGGGAGAGAGTTGTACTATCTAACATTGCATTCCTCGATTAGACTGAAGATCCAACAAGTGAAATAATTTACCCCCTCGGTATTTTCTGATTACATGTATGCTACCAGTGACAATGGCAGCTTTGTTCTTTGGGCAAGGTGAAACATACAACTAAGCGATGATCCCAGACAATGTTACTAACACTACAGCGATGTGGCTTTAGCTAGCAGTTAGATGGAAAGTCACCAGGGAACCTTATGCATGCCTGCATTATCTGCAGGCTAATTTATTATTTAATAAAACAAAGTTATATGAATGAATGAATGAATGAATGAATGAATGAATGAATGAGTGAGTGAGTGAGTGAGTGAATGAATGAATGAATGAATGAATGAATCTAATTACCCAATTCTTTAAATTGTGTACAGCAATAAAGGACTCTTTCTTGTGCTTGCCCTGAACCTACTGGCTACTGATATGGCTGGTCATACCTTGCAAACAAAGTGCACAGATAACAGTGGTGCTTCTAAGCCTTTAAGGCACCTTAAGAGGCACACTCACATTATGATCAGTGGTGCTCGTTTCAGCAATGCGTGCTAGTATTATTCAGATACTGAACTGGGAAAGCTGGGGAAGCTGATAAGAGAAATGGAAAGAAGGGAAAAAGAGAAAATTGCTCAAGCCCTTACATATAGCTGTGTAAACATTATTCCATGCCAATGCAACACTCTATTATTGTTGTGAAATCAAATGTTATTATAAAGACTGGTTATTTCTCATCTCTCAATACAAATACAAGCAAAGCTGAGTCACATTTTATTAAAACCTGTTTTGAGTGTTTAAATTCCATTTTTACTGTGAATGCCTTTTTATTGTGTTTGTTTATTTATTTATTTATTTAATCAAATTTCTCCCCTGCCCATCTCCCTCCAATGGGGGACTCTGGGCGACTTACAAAAAACATTAAAACCATAAATATATATAAAATACATACTACATCTAAAATTTAAAAACAGTACTAAAAAAGGAAAATCCAAGAAGATAGAAAATCGGGCTGAGGACAGCCAGCCACTATGGGGCTAGCCATCCCCCTGCTTAAAGTGTTCCCTCCCCATCCCAGGCCAAGTGACAGAGCCAGGTCTTCAAGGCCCTTTGGAAGGCCAGGAGTGTGGGGGCCAATCGCACCTCCGGGGGCAGAATGTTCCAAAGAGCGGGGGCTACCACAGAGAAGGCCCGCCTTCTGGACCCCACTAATCGAAGTTCTTTTACTGAGGGGGTCCGAAGCATGCCTTCTCTGTATTGATTACTACTCATTTTTTATTATTTTATATTACATTTATTTCATTTGCATATTGAATGCTCCCCGTCTTTTGGGGGGGGGTTGTTGAAAAGCAGGACACGTATACAAATGCAGTTAAACAAATACCATTAAAAACCAAAATAAAATTGAAGAAAAGTCTGTCCTACAAGCTCCTCTCAAGGGTACTGCTATGAATCTGTTTCCCTGTGAAATATATCCAGACGACAATACAGACATGGGAGAGAAAAAAAAAAGGCTGAGTCTCCTGTTTCTCAATGTGTGAAAAAGACAAGGAAAAGGCATTGCTCTTACTGGATTATAATTTGTCATCTTCCATCCATAGGACTGTATATATACAGGGGAAGATAAGACAAGCCAATCCCAGAGCAATCTTAAACCTTCTCAGTCATTCAGTCTCTCTCCTTGACACAAATTATCTCTTATCTTTACAGCTCTTGGCATGTCTTCAGACAGTTCTGTCTTTAGCCAGCTCTTTTCTTTCTTTCTTTCTTTCTTTCTTTCTTTCTTTCTTTCTTTCTTTCTTTCTTTCTTTCTTTCTTTCTTTTTTCATTTCTTTCTTATGGGATGGCTCTGCCTGGAGAAGAAGCCTGCAACATTCTGGGGCCCGGGCAACTTTATTAATTGTCCAATTGTCTTCATAAAGCACATGCTCTTCTAGTGTAAACAGTCCCTTGTTTCACTGGCTTGAAATAGCTTCTGCATGCTGGCACGGGAGGGCAGTTCTAGAGCAAAGGAAGGGACAAAACAAAAGACAAACCAGTGAAAGATGCATCAATGTTTTACAGAATTTAAATCAGCATCCCGGAGGAAAAAGAATAAATGGTCCAGTTCCTATGCAGGATAAACTGGCCAGTGCCTATATAAAAGAAGAAATGCACAATTCTGCCTTAGAAAAGGCAATGTCTGAAAACCAAAGGGATTATTTCAGCTCCTTGGGATACCATGTCACTGATCTTAAAGCCATTATTGAACAAAGAGATTATAATGATTGATTTCATCATAACATATTTGAGCTGGAATGGAAGAAATGTAACACGCTGCACCTTCACACAGGCAGAGTTCTTACAGCACTGAGTGAATGAAGCAGCTCATCAGTGCAAGAATGCTTGTGTCACATCATAAACTGTTTTGTGACTGACCACTATCTGTGGCTAATTTTATTCCCCTATCCTACATTTCATGTACTGCTGTTTTCTCCTTTCATTATTAATTCCTCCATCCCATCCAACATCACTGCAAATAGATCCATTTGTTTTTCAGGGCAATACTTAATACTTCTGTTGAGGGAGAACTTGTACTATGTACATGTTCTATGTTAAAGACTATCTGGAAGTCCTTGTTTTGTATCTTCTATTTACCACGAATTCATTAGGCACTCAAGTTATATCCTCCCAGACACCTGCGTATGGGAGATAATAACGCTGATCCATCTTACAGTTTGTTATATGGATTGTAAAGTTAATACATAGGAACTCTGAACACAGCAGGTATATATATAATCTTTGTTAAAAAGCCTCATTTTTTTTGCCAATCACACAAATAAATAAGCAATTATGTGCAACTTTCCCTTGAATTCTCTAAAAATGAAAAACAGACGCAGCCTCTCATTTTACAAAACAGTCACTATCAGCATAGTATCTATAGGGAGAGGTCAGAAGACAGATGAAGACACATGATGCAAAAAATGTGACGTATCAGAAATTGAGGTGCAAGTAATAAGCATGGAGTGTGCGTCATGACATCCCTCTGCACATTACCATTATGACCTAATCAGTGATTCTCAACATACAGCACTGAAGTTGGTATCTTAGTGTGATCCCTTAACTTTTTCCTCACCCTTTAAACTTTTTAAAATAGTTTTGCAGCAGCTTAGATGGAATTTCTTGTATTCTTATTTATGTCTTACATTTTTCTTGTAAGCCCTTCAGTGTCAGTCTGCAGTCTGCAGCCATAAAATATTCAGCAAGCGTGTTCCTTAGACATGAAAAGGTTGTCCATCCCAATTGTACAGCTACCAGTATATTTTCAGTTCTTGTTGGCATGTAGCTGCATTTCGAAACATGATTCAAGTAGAGCAAATATTTACTTCTTAATTAAATTTGTATAGCTTCCCATCTCACAGAAAAGCGACTCTGGGCAGCATGCAACAATGCAATTAAAAACAACATATACATAACAATCCATGTAAAAATATAAAAATCAATATTAAAAGATAAATATGATAAAGAACTAATATACAAACTCAAGGCAAGAGAGAATAAGGGTAGCTAACTCAACAATGGAGCCATCTAAGCATGTCTCTGGTTCTCTGGGAACCCCAGGCCTGGTGACATAACATAAATATCTATAACTAACCCAGTGATTCTTTGGATTAAATACAGTCACATCCAAATTCCTCTAATAGATCTTGCTTCAGGTCAGTATTATCAATTATCATTACCTAGGGAGAGGGAAAGCATGGTGTCTTAATATTATTTTAAAGATAAGAATGTTCTTGCCTTGCCTACCTAATCTGTTCATCTGGCAGAAGAAAAAAGAGGTTGTCTTCCCCCCAATTCCACTTTGTTTCGGTCCTCAATGGACCACAGTACAATCAGGTCATTCAGGTGCACTTTTTGCTCTAAGGACATACAAAGACTGCAGAAAACAGCAAGCCTGGCCCCAGCACTCACATCTGGCAGCCAGAGATATGGAAGCAAATGCATCCCTGTTCGCTGGTGCCCACATGGTTGTCTGCTCTTTCTTTCCGTCTACCTTTGCCAATGTCACCGACCGAGCTTTTTGCATAAAAACAGCCACCACAAGTTAACTGTGACATGGTAAATTGCCAATGTAGGACAAAAATCTATTTTACATAGAAATGCAGAAATGCACTAAGCAAACAAGAGAGCGATTGAAATATTTATGGGTTCTAATATAAATTATTCATCCTGTAACATATGGGTGGGTGAGATTGTGAAGTCAGCAAAGAGTGAAAAGCAAACAGAAATAAAATGTAGTGGCTCAACCATTGTTCACCATATAACCATTAATCTTAGGATTTTTATAAATACTTTAGGCCCCTCCTTTGAGGAAGGAAAAATGGGTCATAAAAGGTCATAATAATCACCCAGCAGTAATTATAAAAGGTGACTTTAAAATGCTAGCAAAAGCTAAAAAAACAGGGTTCAATCTTTCCCTGTTGTAGAAAAAGCTGCTCCTGGGAATAAATATAAAATAAATATAAAATAAATAGAATAAAGCTTCCTACTCTCACTAGGTGAGAAGGCCTTTCTACCCCTGAAACCTTCCTTATTCAGGCAGAAAAGCATTTTATGATTTTCTTGAATTTGTTTATATTTTTACTGGTTACATTTTTAAATAAGTGTTTTTATGGCTATTTTAAGATATTGCTGTAGCCTCCCAGAATGATCAAGGGACTGATATATATTTGTCTATAAATCTGAAAAATAATCAAGTCAATAGTGCCCAAGGGGTGCATCTTCTTCCCTTATCCGCAAGCAGTCTAGATCAGTGGTGCTCAACCTCAGCAACTTTAAGATGCGTGGACTTCAACTCCCAGAAAATCGCTGAGGCTGAGCAGTACTGATGGGGAATTCTGGGAATTGAAGTCCACACATCTTAAAGTTGCTGACATTGAGAAACAGTGGTCTAGATTCCAAACAGGGTTTTGGAAGAGGAAGCTCCTCCCTTAAGCTCAAATCTCTCCTACACATCTCTTCCTTTGCACAGAGAAAGGGATTCAGAGGGGACTTGGACTGCATGCCCACTCCATACCTAGTCCATCTTAAAGCACATACCTGTACTTAGATGGATTTTTCTCTAACCCTTTGAGATTGTCTGTGCTAATCACCCACAGTGTTGCTTCTAATGCAGTGTTGTCCAAACTTGGCCACTTTAAGATGAGTGGACTTCAACTCCCATGGCTGGCTGGGGAATTCTGGGAGTTGAAGTCCACTCATCTTAAAGTGGCCAAGTTTGGACAACACTGACATAGATGGATGTATAGAGCTATAGAGAGAGATAATGTCGATGGTTGATAGTAAGTCCTCTGCCCTTTTATCATTTGTCTATTGTTCATGTCTCTCCCTGCTTTTGCCTGCCTTTTATCTCATTTTTGCCAGGTAACTGTTTTTGATGTTTGCTAATGTTTAATAAACATAATCAAACATCATTTTTGCTAGCTGAACTGAGTGGTGCATGTGCACTTGCTCTAATCTGAATGTAGGGATTGACTGGGAATGTGCTGGGTGCAAAGTAAACTGGAAATTATGTATAGGAATTTTCCAACCCACAAAAAAAGAGTGGCTTGAAGTTTGTCAGAGTGAGACTGCTGACCATTGCTGGCCTGGCAGGCTTTGGTTCCACAGCTTCTCTTTTCTTAATCAGTGTGGACAACCTTTCTTCTTTCTTCAGGGCAGAATAGCTCATTGAAGAAAGCATACAAGAGATTAATGATTCTTTGGGAAAAAACAACTATACAAGTAGCTGACACACTCTGTTTTTTGTATATTAAAACTTCTCACTGTTTTAAATCCTCTCACTAAAAGGTGATCAGTGGGAAAAAATCTGATAGAATTAATTCAGAATAAGGTAGAAGTTTTAAAAAGATTTAATAATCATTGTAACCATGGGGGGGGGGAGTTGAAACATCTGTACCAGAACTGTGAAAAGGAGAGCATCTAAACGAGAACTGTGCAGAACTACAGTGTGCATTCTCTTTCCTTCTGCTTGTGAGTATTAGGTAGTCATGCATTTTGATAGGTTGAATTTAACTAAGTATTTGAATTCCTGTGAAGGCATTGCTAGCTTGGCTGAGTTCAGCAGCCTATCATATGCAACATCACCTTGAGGAATATCATAAGTTGGGAAACCAGCATCTGACAAACCCTCTGGAATGAATTCCTCCTGATATCCATGTGGCTTCCACAATTATAGCACTCTGGAAAACCCTGAAGACCTGCATGTTCTCCCAAACCTTGAGTTTGGGTGGTTGGGACTCCTGGCAGATATATTTGGGGGTGCAGGTATTGTTAGTTGGACTTGCCATCTAAACTTGTTATTTATTCCATTTCTTATTCCATTCTTTTTTTTCCCTAATTTTATTATATTGTATTTTCTCTTTTGTTTGGTTTTATTGCACATTGCACAGTCAGGCGCCAAAATTGAATAAATTTAATTAATTAAAATGAGACTAAAGTTAAATGTGAAGAAGATCAGACTAACACCAGGTACAGCAGACAGTCTTTGAATCATATTAAAGTGATGGATAGCTTCTGTCCTTTAGGATTAACTATCCACAGTATAAGAACCACTGTCAAGAAATATACCACAGGCTAGCATTTGGTAGGGTAGCAGTGAGGGCCTTGAAAAAGATATTCATCTGCCATGACATGTTTATACCTACAAACACCAGAATCATCGAAGCAATGGTTTTGCCTATGAGACTGTATGGGAGTGAAAGTTGAACTTTGAAGAAGCAGGATAGAAACAGTATTGATGCTTTTGATCTTTGGTATTGGGGAAAGCTCCTGAGAAAACTGGATAGCCAAATTATCATATTCTAGACACATATTGTGAAGACCTAACTCTCCAAAGAAGCATATAATGCTGGACAAAAAGGAAAAAAAAGAGAAGACAACCAGGAGTGAGGTGGTTGGGCTCAACTGGGGCAGTTATGGGTGCTCCATTGGAAGACCTGAAGGACCAGGTTGAGGATAGATCCTCTTGAAAAAGGTCTATCTATGTGGTTGCCAGGAGTCAGCACTGACTTAATGGCACATCCTCAAGCAATCCATCATTTAATGCCACCATTATCAAAAAGACATAACCCTGCTGATTTAATTCATTTAATTCATAAATATTCATAAAATATTTATTCCACCTTAGCTATTTGACTCTGGGTGGTTAATAGGAAAAATAATCCATAAATGAAAACTCAGCCTTCTTGAACCAGCTCAAAAAATAACTGGTTACCATCAAATAAAATGCCCGTTTAAAAAGGAGAAACTTCAGTTTTCTGCAATGATGTATAATGTAACACAGTTTATTTATTTATTTATTAAATTTCTAGTAACATACATTACATATATATTCCCTTGAATATATAAGTAAAAAATCAAATAGTTGTTCATTTTCATAATTATAACTGCATTCATACATGACCCATTCTTAGTATGCCATTTAGGGATTAGTATTGGCCAAAAGCAAATGACATTATAATCCTCAGCATTTCAGGGAATGTGAAATCAAAGTGGACCAACTCAACCTGCCATACAGGGAAAAATCTCTATTTTTAATATAATCAAGCCAAATGAATAGCAGCACTACAGCTATTTGATTTTTTACTTATATATTCAAGGGAAGAGAAAAGTTTATCAGTGACTGAAAATTTGGAAGATAATTTGTTTAAGGAGCCAGCATCAAGGGCCATTTGCAAGTATTACTGTAATTCTGTCAAGTTAATTCGTCCTTTTCAGGTTGACTTGTTCTTGCCAGTTTTCTGTTGCACAGAAGTTACTTCTTTCTGTAGGCAAAATGAGCTTTCTGCAGGATTGCAATTTACCAAAACGTTTGCAAGGGAGGAATTTGCATAATCTTCCCTGTGAATTTTTATAGGGTGTTCTGAAGATTTTCTTTGGGTCACCCATCTGCCAGAAAGTATAAAATCTCTATTTCCACTTCAACATTGGTTATTAATTTAGCAACTGATGAATTTTGAGCATGTTCAATTTTATATTAAAAACAACAAGAATAACAACAACCCAAACAAAGTCCTGTAGGGCCAGTAGCATGAATCTGAGGCAGGAGAATAAAAAGATCCATCACAGTCTACAACCTTTTCAGCTTCCTGCAGGCAGTTACACATTAAATGCAATTGTCTGCAGGGAGAAAAGCCTTAGTGTGTCCGCTGGACATGCACTGACTTCCCTATGAGCAGGATTCTGACAGTGCAGCAAATATGAGATGCAAATCAGACTGCACAGTTCTGGAAGATAAATAGCAGCCATCTGCAACTGGAGACATTCTAACACAATTTGCAACTGCTGTGGAATATCCAGGGATGAAACTGGGTAGGCAGTGCCAAATTTGTACATCAGTGTTTCTCAATCTTGGCAACATTAAGATGTGTGGACTTTATCTCCCAGAATTCCCCAGCCAGCTGCTGGGTAGGTAATTCTGGGAACTGAAGTCCACACATCTTAAATTTGCCAGGTTTGAGAAACCCTGATGTACATTTTTGGATAGTATTAGAATCAGCTCCTATCTGTAGTCTTCAGAAACTGTCCCAAAAAATAGAGCAAGTCTGACTGCAAACATTATGTAAAAGGAAAGTCCCCAAGACTCTTTCCAAAATAATCCACCTGCATGTGAGGCAGAGCCACACATAAATTTCATACCCCACTCTCTGTTGTGGCCTTTGGTCCTCCAAAATAAGTAAGTGCAATGTGATCTTGGCCAATAAAAGATAATCTGTATCTTGATTGCAAAAATGATTCGGAGCATTTGAAACTGTGACTGCAAAACAGGTAAAATACCAAAAGTGTTTTCTGGGTTTTATTTCCATTGTTTCCTCGTATTCCACAAAGAAAATTAATTTATTTAGATTTATATGGCCACCTCTCTCACCAAAGTGACTCTGGGCAGTGAACATGTTTAAAGATTAAAAACAATACTACAAACACATGTAGAAACACACAACATATAATCCCCAAAAACAGAAATGGCAGGCAACTGAGAACAAAAAACCCCAAAATAATGTAAGCCACCTGAGCTTCACTTTAAATGCAAGGTGTATTTTTTTCTCCGTTTTTATGAAAGCCATACAGGTAGTCCTCCTTTAGCGACCACATTGGGACCAGCAACTCAGTCGTTAAGCAAAGTGGTCGTAAGTGAAACCACAAATGTGCTTATAATCTTCAGATTTCATTTGCTTTACAGATCTGCAAAAGTCATAAATGTAAGGACTGGTCATAAAGTTATTTTTTCATCACCATCGTAACTGCAAACAATTGCTAAACGAGGCAGTCACTAAACGAGGACTACCTGTATTTTAACTTGGATGAAGAAGCACAAGCTCTTGCTGTAGCAGCTGGTGCTATTGAAATCTAATGTTGGACAGCTAATGTACTGTACTGTTCTGAAGGCCAAATGGGGCTGAAATGACCTGGATTTAAATCCTCATTTGCCACAAAATTCACTGAGTCTGAGTTGGCCATTACTTATCAGCTTGACTTAAGTCGCAAAGCAGCTGTGAAACCTATGTGAATACTGAACACGCAGCTAAAAAAAACCCCTTTCTCACTTTAGTTTTGGTAGTATTTATCTCGGAGTATATGTGTGTGTGTACATACACATACATACATACACACACACACACATATATTCATAATACCAAAGGGAAAAAAATTAGAAGCAGGGGCATCCATGTCAGGGGAGGAGATTAAAAAAAAAAAAGATGTCAGGCACAACCATGCAATCAAAGCCCGATTCCTTTTTAATATGCATCATCCCTGCCATCTTGACTTTTGTGATTCCCCTCAGAGGATGCTGCTAAATAAAATATCATGACTACATATTCCATATAAGCAAGACCTTTATTAGGCCACAACCTCACCGGCAGGCTTGTGGGTTTCCAGAATTCTTCATCAGGCAAAGTGTGTGAGAAGGGGAGGGAGAGGGGTTGATGCTAAAGCCATGGAGTCTGCATGAAGTTTGTGGAAGAAGATGGCCAACAGATAAATTAAGCTTAATCAGGTATTAGGGTAGTTTCACTTAGTGCCTTGGGCTTGCCCAAGAACTGCTGGCATGGAGAATCAATGAGCTCTCATTTGAAAAATATATAATCCATCTGTTACTTGAAATACTCTTCCAATTTTAGGCAAAATATACAGTGTTTTTTTTTTCAGATTAACTTTATGTACAGAATACGGCTACACTCTCATTTGAATGCTCTTTCTGTTAGTCTATATACTGTTATGAAATTCTTCCTTTGTCAAATTGTTTCAGATGTACTAACCTTAATCTTAATAACTAGAATATAGAAAAGGCTAATGTAGACACATTTAGTGAAATATCAAGTGAAAAAAGCATTTTATTCTTATGAGAGATTCAAGAGGAAATGTCAATATAATATTTGAATGTTTCAGTTATGTAGATCCATATGTGCATTATATTTATTTTTGGGAGGCTTCTTTCAGTCCAGTAAATTTAAAATATCTCTTTGTAATTAGTCTTCCTATGTCAAGAAAATCAAAGAATTAGAAACATACCAAGAACAATTCCTGTCAAATCAAAAGGGCAAAAAATATTCCAAGAACTAATAAAGACTCTCAATTACATCTTCAGCTGAGTTTCATCCAATTTCTTTGTTCATACTCCAATCCGGTTAGTAAGATGGGCAAGCTCCGGGTCCCATCGGCTAAGGAATGCTGGTTGGTGGAGCCTAGAAGACATACCTTTTCTGCCGTAGCACCCACCCTATGGAACATTCTTCCTCCAGAGATCAGAATGGCCCCAACCCTGCTGGCTTTCTATAAGTCTGTTTCTGTGTCCGGACCTTGGGCCCCAAGTGTGTGCAAGGACCCATTTCTTGGTTATGTTCATTATTAGGGTGTATGATTTATTCTCAGCTGCTAATCATTTAAAACAAATCTTTTTTTATTTTTTTAATCTTTGTATTACTGTAATTGTTTTTATTTTATGTTTAATTTTGTTTGCCATCCAGAGTCACTTGTTGAGTTGGGCAGCCATGCAAATTGAATAAATAAATAAATACATTTACTCATTGCACTTAATCAAAGTTTGGAACATAGAGCTGGGAAGAGGATCTGGGCATCAGCTTTGAGGAACCTCAATTTATGCCTCACCCAAACTTGAACCTGGGATTAAGTTTAACTGTTGATTGTTTAAAAAAGACAGCTCCAGTAACTATTGCTTGTAATTGGTTGGTCTGAATCTAATCCTAAAGTTAACCATAGCTGTTGGTCTAGAGAGATAATGAACTATGATTAACAGAAGCAAAAATGAAAACTTGGGTATATGGAAGTAAATAAAGCTTACAAGCCCAGGACTTGATTTGATTTGTTCAAGTCATGCTAAATTAAGGTTAGCATGAAGTGTCACCTGAGCACAGAATCATATATGGAATTTAGAAACTTCAGCCATTTGAAATTTGATCAAAATATTTTTATTGCTTGTTCCATCATTAATCTCATCCTTCTTTGTTTAAGCAAATACCATGGGCTTTTGCAGAAGAAGCAAGCAAATATGAATGGGTTTTTCCCATTATTCTTTTATACTTGTTCTCTAATCTTCCCAGCAGTTACAATTCTCTTTTTGAACAGATGGCTCTCATGATACAGATAAGAAGGTTATTCCCTGAAAAGAAAACATTTCATTTCTTATGCTGTATCAGAAGGAAACAACTTTAATAACTCACTTTATACAAAGAGAACATTTGGATTCTTGATGGCAGATGCTTCTACTGTGCCCAGCAGCAGTTTAAATGAAATATCATTAATGATAATGCTGTGGCATTTCATAAATCAGTCAAGAAGAAAACAAATATTCTGCAATGGGGAAATAGAAAGGCATAGTCTCTAAGGAGATATGTATTCCCTGTTGGGTTTATAAGATCAATCTCTTATTTATTGAATCTTCTATTTACACCATTTATATTGGCTGCCCAACAACATATTTCTCACAAAGATAATGCTCAAAGAAAAGAGAATTTTAAGTGCTGCACTTCTGCCATCAAAGTGATACTGCGATAACAGAGGTTTTGTAAATATCAGCATGGGGAAAAAGTGAGGCATCTGTTGTTACAAGTTACAGTACATACCAACGGCAGAAGAAGAATGAGGTTAAGTCACGCTTGCTCAACATCAACAGTATATTGCATTAGTTTTGTCCATGCATGGCAAAAACCATACCTTTTAAAATTTTATCACAATGACATGACAAGACTGTCGTTATAGTCATATATCATAAGCATTTGCAAGCCATCAGTCCACCATCTTGTAAATCTATCCATACCTGTTTGTATTTAAGGAGTGCCCAAGCTGAGAGCCAGGGTTATTAAAGCTGGAGTTAATCAGGTTGTTCTAGTCTATGAATGCATTTGGAAACTATGCCTTTTCCTAGGAAAATATGTTTATTCTTTTTCAGATAGACACCTCATTTAAGGCAGTGATTTGTCTTAGGCAACGTGCTAAAGCTTATGCAATTAATCTGATGCTTAAATTATCTAAATAATTGCAACAGAATTAGCAGAAAAACATGTAGAAAATGGTCCGGAGGTCACAATACATGAGCAAAATACAAGCAGCAAGTTCAAAGGATTAAGCAACAAGGCATGGTCTCAGCAGTAAGAAGAAGCAAGTTAAAAATGTAGGTTTGTGTCTCAGAGGATACAAGGCATGGTTGTTGCTGATGTTTCTGTGGTACGTAACTACTTAGGAGGAGCTCCTGAATACAAAACACAAACATTTCCATGATGCATTGCTTTGAAGTCTGGCTATGGTCTGATCATTTCTTTGTCACCCTGAATCACATATACCCTGGGGTTTCAGAGGGTGCTAAGAGTCTTTCCCAACAATTAGATGGGCTGTTGAACCTCACATCTGGTTGATCTGTGGAATGTGGAGGTAAGTAGAACACTGGATGAGATGGCTCCAGCAAGTCTTTTGTGCATTCAACAACCCCAAAAGGTCCCTTGAAGAAAATCCAGCAACTTAACAGACACTTAGAACAAAGATGACAGAAGACCAGAAGTGGATGTATCCAAGCAGAGATAAGAGTATTTTTTGTACTTACTGCATCTGCAGATTCCTCCCCAGTGGTTTTGTTAGAGAAATCCAGAGCCTTTTAAGGAAGAATGGGAAAGACAAAGCACCTGCAGACACTATGAAAACCCTTTATACTGCAGCACTAGGTTATGATAAGGAGTGCCTTGCCAGAATTGAATCTGCCCATCTGGTATGGTCATCTAAGGTGGGCCTGTTGAGATTCCTCCCCACCACCCATGTATTTAAGAGATACATGGATGCAGACAAAATGACAGTTCTTCTCAATGATAACTCCCATTCTTTAGATAACCTTCCCTGAGCGGTCTGTTTGGAGCCTACTTGCATTCCAGTAGCTGCTAAAATTGGTATTATTCCAACATACTTTTACCCTAGTTAATTATGAATTATCATTAGTGGAATTTTGGATACTTTTTTTTTTTTTTGCCCTTTAGTGCTTATTTAAATTTTGTATATGCTTGCTGTTTCCCATTGTAGAGGAATATGGAGATGCACTATTAGGACAACATAAACTTAGCCCTGGAAAACAGGAAGGCATGAAGAAGAAACTTAAGATTGCCCTATCTTGACTTTCTTCAATATAAAAGGGAGGAGAGGAGAAACACTGTTAAGCTTTCAGAAAATTTTTTATCATAGCCTGTATCAGTAGAATTCTTGTATTTCTTGTGGTGTCTATTTCAAGCTCTGGTCAATCTCAAACAGCTGACTCCCACCCAGACTCAAGTTGAGTTGAAGGCACCCAAAAAAAAAAAGTATATACATATTTTAAATTAGGTGAAATCACTTCCAGAAAAACTCAAAGGAAGCATCTTCCATGTAAGACATTGGTGGAAATAGTGATTTAGTCAATAGTGAAGCTGATTCTATAATTCCTCTCACATGAGTAAGAAACAAGCCTATTGTCACTTCAGTTAATTTGTGATTATCTAAACTAGCCTGTCCAACCTGACACCTTCCAGATTTGTTGGGAATACAGCTCTTCAAATCTCTAGGCACCAGGGCCAACATCCATGCTAGCCAGAAATTCTGAGAGCGTAATCACAAAAAATCCAGATAAGCGATCTAGTACCCTAGCCAGGATGTCCAATGATAGTGGACTGTGGAAATTGTAGTTGCCTATACCTGGTTCAAATCATTCATATTGAGCCAATAGGTAATTATTTAGTGAACAATGAACATGAATCAGCTCTGAATATATAGCAAATATAGGTTCTGGAAATTCCCACCACACTTAACAACATTTCGACAGAATGCCAAAATGCAAGAACAGACCTCATGCAAGAAACAGAAAGAAAAATCCATCAAGGATCTCTTTTCTACCACAACCACAAAGCAAGTGCAGATAATTTACCATTTATACCTGCTATTGGTAATTATAAATACTGAGTCCTGCATAGCAGTTGCTAGGAGACTAGCTATCTATAGCTTCCCCTCCCCCCGGGTCTTTTTAACTTGTAAAAGAATTAATGGCAATAGTTGCAAGTTGCTGTCCAATTAGTGGAATATTATTCCTCAGAAGCTCAGAAGAGATTCATCTGTGTGTATGTCCATTCACAAGCCAAGCAGCAAAGCGGAAGCCTAGCAATAATTTTAGCTATTGGAAGAGCACTCCTGTATTGCATGGATAAAATTGTTTTTTTGTTTAGCTTTTTGTCTGAAACTTAAAAGATCATTCAGGGGTGGCAGAAAGATCCAGAAAAAAGATCTCACTTCAGAGAATTAGTGGGACCTGAAAGGAAACATCAGTTATTAAGCCACAAAGTCCCTTCCATCAAGTCTCCATTTAAAGCAGGACTGGGGGAGAATCCAAGATCCCTTAAGTGATTTTTTTTACTGTTCTTCACATGTACTCTGGTTATGCCACGGAAATTCAGCAGTGTGTGTGGGGGTGCGGGGTGGGGAATGGAAGTTGTGAAAGGAAGAAGCAAAATAGGAACATCATTATCACCATCATCATCATCATCATCATCAAAAACTATCACCACCCAAAGGTCCAAAATGTTAGCCTCATGTCTTTCCAGTGATATAATTGCACCACTGGGGCTGGAAAAAAAGAAAAGAAAGAAAATTAAGAAATGTGTAGGCCTCAGCCACAAAACAGGTGGCCCCATCTTGAAAGATACAAAGCTCTTTTCTGGAAGAGAGATTTTCCAGATTTTCTAGCTAAAGTAACTGATCACTTTCTAGTCATATGTTGGAGGGAAATCAGATGTAATGGTTTGAGTGGTGGACAGAATAGAGTTTTCAAGGAAAATTATGGACCCCACAATGGAACGCTATATATTTGGAGAAGTTTTAATATAGAAATCTTTCTAGCCACTTAAGCTGGTGTTTGCTCATTCTCAACAATATGCTTCTAATGCCAACACAACAACGGGAGCATCCACTCCTATTCTGTGTGCATCAATGCCCCCCAAAATTTAGGATCTGCCAATCTAAAGTATTTATTCTCTCTGTCTCTCCACACATGTGTGTGCGTGTTGTGACTGTGGATTCTCTAAATATGTTCTCATAACAATTTTAGTACCAGCATAATAAACCATAGTTTTTTGGAACACTGTCCAGGGTTTTCTTTACAACAGAATAAAGTTGTATACGCATAAGCAACATGAAACATTGTTTGTCTTAAATTTACCTGAATTATTATTGGAATATTTTTTTCTAACTCAAATAATATGAAAGCAAAATATTTTACATCTTTTTACTCTGGAAAGAAGTAATTATTACCCATTTCTTCTATGCAACCCAGGGCTATTTTCAGCTGGCTTGAACTTTTCCTGAACTCCTGCACAACCATTTCCATCGTGCCTTTTCCTTTTTTTGATAAAAAAAGGAAATTCCTTCCATCTCTGCATTCATCTCTTTCTATACTGACAATGAAAAATAATGTACCAGTCCAAGTGCTATGAAGTAGATGTAGTAATTGCATGTTTTTCTCTTGTGTAATGGGCATGGGTATGCAAGTTATACTAAAACTATTTGAACCTGGTGACTGACTGAGTAATCATTCTGTTTACAGCAGCTATTCTCTATTCTTATGAAATAGAGTACATAAGCCTATGTATGCTCCATGCCTCTGGAAAAGATTTCCTATTCTCATGTCTATTTGAATACACGTTTGCATATACCTGGAAGAGAATAGAAAGAGCAAGTAGCAATGAAAGGATTGATAATGAGGAAATTAACCATCTGGTTCCAATAACAAAAGCAACTTAGGCAATTCTTGGAATGGTAGAATGTTTAGAGATGTAATTTCTGGAAAGAAGGGAGATCATAAAACATCATCTCAACTTTGCAAGGAATTTGAGAGGGCACTGTCTAGATTAAGTAATGCAGTTGTCTGGAACAGCAAGCACCCTGGAGTTGCATCATTTAGGAAACTCCATGTATTATTTAGAGGATCTAGCTAGCTTTAAGTTACGTTCATTCATGTCATTTCATTCCGACTGCAGATGGGTTTCAGACCCAACTGAACTGCTTTTGCCCAAGTCTCCTCTATTCCATCCACAATGTGGAAGCTGGATTTGAGAGAATTTGAGACCCCTCCGAAATAGCTTGGGAAAAACACCAGGAATTGCAAGGCAATGAAAATGTGATAATTTTCCTCCAGTGCAGCATCCCATGATTGGAATTCTACTCCTGGGATATTAGAATGGTAATCATAAAGTAAATTCTCACACAGATGAGATTAGACATAATATCCAGATATTTTCTATCTACTCAGCAAAGCAAGTGATTATGGATAAGCCCAAAACATATGATTCTAGCAGGACATACTTAGTAAGGCAATGCAAATCACTGGAACAATCATTTGATGCTACTTTGTGGCAACACAAAAGCACCACTCCTCAAAGCATGGAAGTGGCTGCATCCTCTCTAAGGTCCTGTACAGCAACCTCAAGAAATTTCCCAGGTCATCTGTACATGTCGTGTATCTACCCCAAACCACTTTTACTGGAACAGGCAATGAAGTGAAAGAAGGCTGTGTCTTCCATGCAGGAATGTGCATGTTGAGATGACCTGCAAAGGCTACACCAAATTCTTGGATAAACATGACTGCTACAATGGTTTGAGGAATAACATTTGGCTTGTGGTGTTGCTTCAAGTGAAGAGCCCTTCCAACTGATTTGCACAGTCCTATTATTTATTATATCACATAATTAGCTCAGAATTGATGAGATGTATAATTCTTACAATATCAGTAGAATGTTGTGGGGAGAAATTACAACAGCTTTTTACTGTTTTTACCAAGAGTCCTATGTGCAAAATACAAATTCAAACTAATTTTTTTCTCCTCTACGTTGCTATGAAAGAATGTAAACATTATCCCCTCCCAGTTATACAATCAAGGAATTTCAAACATGCAGATCAGATGAATGCAGAAACATGAAGCAATTCAAGCCCTCGGAGCAAAATCTGGGACAAAGAGCAAATTATAGGCATCATGAACTTGTTTAAATTTAACAGCCAATATGATGTCTTAATATCAACCAATATTGTATCTTCTTCTAGCATTATTCTTCCCCAGCAAGAAAAGGCTGACTTTGTAATAACACAGCAATGTGCAGTACTGTGCAAAAGTTTTAGGCAGGTGTGAAATGCTGTAAAGTAAGAGTGCTTTCAAAAATATATATTGTAATTGTTTATGTTTATCAATTTACAAAATGCAAAGTGAGCAAACATAACAGAAATCTAAATCAAATCAATATTTGGTGTGACTACCCTTTGGCTTCAAACCAGCATCAATTCTTACACTTGCACACTTTGTACACTTGCACAAAGTCAGGGATCTTGTGGGATTAAAGTCAGGTGTATGATTAACCAATTATACCAATGCTAATGATCATCAATTTCATATGTAGTATCTTGTAGTAAATACATTCTATCTATCTATCTATCTATCTATCTATCTATCTATCTATCTATCCATCTATCCATCTATCATCTATCTATCTATCTATCTATCTATCTATCTATCTATCTATCTATCTATCTATCTATCTATCGTATGTATTTACTACAAGATGCTGTAATTGTCCTGCCACTGCTGAAGATCTTTACCCTACAAGTAGCACATTGCTTGATTCTATATAGTCATCCCTACTTTGAGAGTGAACTAAGTCCCAAGGTAACTTTATTTCCACAAAGACAAATAATAGGCATTGGCATTTAAAGGAGCATCTGTAGTAGATAACTAAAAAGACTCAAAGAACTTCTTACTCTTGGAAAGCCAGGAAGCTGGTACAATGACTTATAAGGCCATATGAGATTGCATACCAATGTCATACAGTTCTGTTCAAATGAATTGGTATTTCAAACTTGAACATTATGACTGTATATGAAACTATACTATTATTTTCATAGTGTAAAAACTGTTCTTAAATCAATCCAATATACTATTCCTTGTTCTACATATTCCGAGTACATTAACTGCATTGAGATGTAATAACAAAACATCACTTTTAAAAGTTATTTCATGACTGGGTGTCAGGGAGGCAACTGGGCTCAGGGAGGAACAAGACTGAACCCACAGTGTAGTAAACTGGAGGTCTCTAGCCTCCTCTCCCAGAAAACCTGAGTCTTCTTCACACCCTTGCTCCACCTCCTGCCCTAGGGTAGTGACTTTTAAATTCCTGTTGCCACCACCTATCCCACCTAAATGGGAAACTTTACTTCATGTTCTCAGGTATGTGAGAAAGATAAGGGTCCTACACGCTGCTGCATTTCTAGTAAGTAAACAGGTAAAAGATGAAATAATAAAATAATTACTATAGTGCCACCCGGCCATATATCTTTGAGACATGTGACTACTCCTATCAGCCCTTCTCTGTCCCTACCACCCTGGGAAACAGACCAATCTCACAAGAGATAAAGAAAAATCAAGCATAATTTTAAAAAGACAAAATATATAAAAATCACTTTTTAACTTTAAAATATTAAAAATGAAACATACAATGTTGCAGACTCTAGAGTATAGAGCTGTCCAATTTCCAATATACAGCAGCTGGCAAACTGGTTAAACTGTAAAATCCAAAAGACCACAAGATGGCACTGACTTGTTACAGTTCTATTAGCCTGCAAGGTTTATTGAGCTCAAATAATTGCTATGGAAAAAAATTACGATCTCAAGAGATTTGAAAGAAAGGAATTATCTTCATTCACACTCTGTTATTGGCATAAAATACTGAATATACAGTCACTGAACTTGTGTAAAGATATACGTAAGCACATACAGATGAAAGAAATTAAAATTTAATACAACTTCTGCTTAAACATTTATCTATTTCTTAAACTTGAATCCCAAAGCAAAGTTCTTTGCTTTTTTCCCTGCAGTTCCTACATCCTCTGTGGTTTATTCCAGCCATTTACCAGACCCCTACCCTAAAGCAAGCATAGTACTTTCCTTCACCAGTTCCCCAAAATTCTGCCTCTAATTTTCAAGAACAAAGCCTTTTCAAATCCAGGAGATTTCACTGCGACAGTATGACACATATTGTGTCATTTTTTCCCCATCATTGTAATTCATAATGGACACCTATAGTTTCAAAACTGATTTCCATATAGTTTACTCCAGGAAAGTGTTCTTAGAAGAGCAGCCAGGTTGACATCACAACTCACATTCTATCAAACAAATAAGGGCATTTTCAAGATCCTGATGATCGCCATCATCTCCTTGATGATTCCACAAGGAGATGATGACCTGTACATGCAGATGAACTGTTATCAATTTACTACACAGAAGCAACTTTTAGATCAACTTTTTTCTCTTGTGAACAAATCTATTAGGGGGAATACTACTAAAGAGTTTGCTATTAATGGTTAAGATTTAATAACTTTCATCAACTGAATAGACCTTAAAATAGAACCAAGAGTTCTATTTTAGTAATGAGGAACTAATGGGGAAAATGGCAAGTTTGGCATTACAAATAACAAAGCACCAAGTCAGCCTAGTAAAGTAGCTTTAAATCTTTATTTGTTCAGCAGAACTAATGCTCAGACTTAAATACATTCATGAAAACTGAGTGCCAATTTAAAATTGTTTATAATCTTTCATAGTAATTACTTGCACACTGCAGGTATTTAATAGATTTCAGAAAGGATAGCTTTGCCCTGCGACAAGTAAAATTTACACCTTTGCTACCAATTAGCATTTCCATTAAAATGAAGAGCTTCTCGCAGTAAGGAAGTTTAGCCAAAGTGCTATTGAATATGCAGCATCACAAGGTTGCTGAAAGCTAACTATTATCCAAAAGAACAGTTTGTAAAAATCCGTTTTCAGAAAAGAAAGCCATCTAGCCCTTATCAATTAACTGGAATGCAATATATACCAGATGCTTTATTTGATGCATTTTTAGAATGCCAATACTGTAGCTAATAGCTCTCTGGACAGTCCACAAACAGAGATTAAAGCAGTAACGTATAGAAATATAATACAATCAAATATAAAATCTGAAGCCAAGGAATAAATCTACAAATAAAAGGACAGAAGGACTGAAAAAATCTAAAAAGCACCATTATGTATTCCATTGTGAGGTATCACACTTAGAAGTTAAATGCATATTTGACAAGAGAGATGTTTCACTTTCCATGGTAATCCTGCTTCATCAACAGGAGTCTATGCATCTTTTTAGGAGATCCAAAGGCTTATTAGAATATTAGATATCATATCTAAATTGTTTTAGATGCTCACAGTTTTAGATATTAATATTAAAAACTAAGTGCAATGTGGCAAGAAACAAAAGGGCAAATACCACCAGCTTTTCACATTGTTTTACTAACTCTTGATTTCTACAATTCCATATATATGGATAGGAAGATTTTGAAGACATCCAATGTTATTTCAGTTCTGCAGTGTACAAGAGGACCAGCCTATACTTAATAGGAAATATTAGATGAGAAAGTTGCTCACTGAATCAACTCTGCTTCCATTTAGGCATCTAAGCTGCTTTTGCATCAACTGTTAATAATTATCTCTATAAAATGGCTTTTTAACATTACATCTGATTCTACAAGTTATTTGTTTGTTTGTTTGTTTATTTGTTTGTTTATTTGGATGCTTGGTTCCTGAGTATGAAATGCACATGCAACGTATCAAATATGTCATGTTTGTGATCTAAAACTAAGGCATCCTGCCTTAAAAACAAGGAAGACATCACTAGGGAAGGATGCTGTTAAAACATATAAGCTGGCAAAAGTCTCAGTCTAGAGGAAAATAACCATTAAGCTCCAAGAATTCTTTTGAAGTTTGCAGTTCGATTATAGACAGTTAAAATGGCTTCCATCGATCCCTGGGAATTTAGTTGACTATAAAGATCTGAGTGGTTCAAGACCATGATAAGCTATTATTCCTCTTGTTCCCTTCATTTTTTTTTCATCCCTAACCTTACAGGTCATCTGGAGCTTGGAAGTAATGTTATTGAGATGACATCTTAATAATAAAGCTCTCTAGAGAGATGGCAACCTTCAAGATCAAATGCTTAGGTCACCTGTACTACTTAAATGAGAAATCGCAATTAGTGTAGGAAAGTCAGTTCTAATCTTCTATATGTTAGCTAACTCCTAGGGGTTTAGGAGAAAAAAAAGCAGCTAGTCTGTAATTCTTCATTTTTCAAAAAGCAATTTTTCAACCACCTAGAGAATGGACACCATAGCACAGATTTTCACAGAGTCTCTCATTCCCAGAAAAAAATTGAAATCCCTGACTTGAAAAAAAGGCTGCATTTCATACTAAAGGACTTTTGCTTAACTGTGTTTTTTTGCTGAAGGACCATTATTGATCCTGTTGCCTCAGAATATACCTTGTGGATTGGTGGAGCAAGTATCAGTAAGTAGTTTTAGCATTCTGTTCAAAACAAGGTATCTTCCAAGTAGTTGCATTCTAGGGCCTAGGAAATGCACTGACAGAGCTGTAAATACTCATAGTTTCCACTTAGTGAGTCCTTAATGCAACAAAGGTCTAATTCTTGCAGCTAGAATCTGCACTGTACCCATTGCTGTATACAGACTGCAACACTCCCCAAATTTGGCATCGTGGCAAATTCAAGGCATGGGGTTCAAATTTGCCAGGCACTTCTAAAGAACCCCCCCTGAAGTCTGCATGGTCCCAACTCTGCTGTCATCTAGGCCTTTTTCAGCAAGGCCTAGAACATCTCTCTCTCTTGATATTTTCTCACGCTACTTTCTTGGCCCAGACTCAAGCCCTTCTTATCCAACCACTGCCTTAGTAGAGGCTCTCCCTTCAAGGCCATTCCCTGTGCCCTCTACAACCAGTAACTACCCTTCCCCTCTCAGGTGCCATTATGGCTGGACAGGTCCCCTCTGCGACAGATGCCTTCTCTTCTCTGGTTGCATCCATGGGAGCTGCACCGTGCCCTGGAAGTGAGACTGTGAGACCAATTGGGGCGGCCTCCCGTGCGACAAGAGTGAGCCCCGCTTTGGTCCTGCTCAGTGGGTTATTGCTTTGAGATGGGACGAATAGTGATTCGTCACCCTGCAATGATCTTGGGACATTATTCCCTTGGTACTTAGGATCTTCTCCTTCCCCAGTATGATTTTGTTACTACTTTAGTGGGTTTTTTTCTTTGCTTTAATATTTTGAATGTATTGTATGTTGCCTGGAGTTGCTTCAGTTATTGAGGTGGCTTAAATATTGGATGGATGGATGGATGGATGGATATGGAGAATGGAGAATGGAGAATGCTTCTTGTTGGATGTATTTTAATGTTCTTGATTTATTTGCTGTTTGACAGGGCTAAATAAGTGGTAATGGCCCATTATATTATTGGAGCTGTGCTAAAAGAGAAAGAGGAACTGCTACTGAGACAACTAAATTTCAGACCATGGTCTGAAGTGTCACACCTATATCCTAGCTGCAAGTTATTATCATCCCTACTTATAACTAGTAGGGATACTGTTTGAAATACCCTGATTTCAGCAATTGATACATTATATATACCATTTATCTTAATGGAAAACTTGATTGTTCGATATAATAAATTACTGGGCCCTGAGCAGGCAGTTTCTAGGCAAGGTAATTCAACATTGGATAGATTTATTATTTTAAGATACAGGGCTGAAACATACATGTCAGCATCTGATGTGCGCCTCTTTGTTGCCTTCATGGATTTGAAGTTTGCCTTTAATTTTGTTCTCAGGAAAAGATCATGAAAGAAAACTAAAGCTGGCTTCTAGCTAACTGTCTTCCCAAAAGGAAGGATTAGGCTTTGTTAAAGTTAGAGTGGAATTTTGTTAAACTGGAAATTTAGTTGAGAAAGTAGAAGCAAAAATCATGGGGAAAGTGATAATAATGTTGGAATTCTAGATTTTAAGGGAAGCAATGCTGAGTATAATCAAATGTGTATCTTGGAAATTAAGAGTAATCATTAATAGGATTCTATAATAGATGAATCTAATAAGGAAGATCAGTAGAAATATATACCAAAAGCACATTTGAAAATGTTTCCAATGACAAATATATATATATATTTGCTTCTACTTTCTCAACTAAATTCCCAGTTTAACAAAATTCCACTCTAACTTTAAAAAAGCCTAATTATATAAATAATATATATTTATAATATATATAAATATATATTAAATAAGGACACTAACCAATAAGGTTACACATGTACCATCTGCAAACTTACGTATATAGTGCAGCACTATATACGTAACAGTGGCATTTCCAAATTTATACTATTATATGAGTTTGCCATGCATGATCTACTGTGTATAAATTTAACCTTTAAATGCTTTCCCTTCTTACTTTTTTTCAAATTACACAATTGGATTTGTGGAAATACTTTCATATTCAGTGAAGTCATCAATTCTCCACTCTAACAAATTCGGAAAATGGAACCAGGGGCAAGGTCAGTTGGATATATTCTTTGTAAAACACCTATTATATTGGTTACTGCACAAAAGCAATCATCCAAAATATGCCCTATGAAAATGAGAATTAAAGATAAAAATAAAACTGGATAATGAGGAAAAAATGAACATACATTAGAAGGAATTTTTAAAGACACACCTATTCGTATTATTGATCCTAAAGTATAAATGAATATACATCCAATGAGTCAAGGCACTGGGGGGGAAACGAACATCAACTGAACTGTTTTTGTTTATTCAAAGAATTCCACAGGCAGGTAATAATAGGAAAAATGTATGAAAACCTGAAACAGAAGAATAATGAGTAATAAGTAACTAAGAACCAAAAAAATAAAAACTGGAAAGGAGAACATAAGGAAGCCTGGGATTAAAATCAATCTGAAGCTAGATCACCCTTCCTCAACTTGGTGTTAGACTCCAATTACCATAAAACAAAAGGAAAATCAGTTAAGAAAAATAAAATTATTTATACCATACAAAACATAACAATAAAGGTTCTTAATATAAGACCAGGAAAACCAAGTAGAAATATTACAGTGGGCTAAATGAACAGGGAATGTGAGACTAGGCTGAAGCTGCCATAACCTAAAGATGAAGCAGGCATGTAAGCAGAGAGGACAAAAGCCAGGAAACTTATCTATGGGATCCCTTTGGGGAGGTAGATAAGAAGGAAGCAAGTCGTTAAGGAAAAAAACAAAGGACCTAAACCAGAAAAAAAGTTGGGTCTGAGCATATGGAAACCCCAATCCCATCAACAACTGCCAGGCTTGTGAATCAACAAAGCAAGGACTTTTGGGGATAAAAGGGGTCCCAAAGCCCGCCCACTCTGAGTCGTCTGAGTCGTCTGAGTAGTCTGAGCTGAGTCATCTGAGTCACCTTTGGATCCAGACTTGGCGGCTTCCATCCCTCTAGCTAGTGCCTGGCAGCCTAGTTGGGAAGGACGTGGGTAAGTGTGGAAGAGCGTGTATGTGTGTGTAGGAGAAAGAGCAAATGTACCTTGCAACCAGTAAAGTTTTGCTGTTCCTTTAAATTCACTGGGTCTCCGTGTATTACAAAGAACCTCTTGTGCCTCAGTGTTCGGTTGGAAGTGATTTGTGTGTATCCCTATTATTTCCCACCCGGCTGTTGACCAGGGCTGTGTGTCTGTCTGCTCCAGCTGCACCTATCTGGAAAACCCAGGTAAAAAGCAAGGGGGGCTGACAAGATCCGCGTGCCTCAACAGGCTGTGAGTTTGTGTGTGAGTGACCATAAGCCGAACCTGGGAGCAGCCTGTGTAACAGGAGAAAGGACAACAATTCTAATAGTTTACAACTATAGTAATTGTATTAATAGAACTTAATCCAACAATGAAATCTGTGGAAAAAATAACAGTATTAAATCCATCATGTTGAGGAAAATTTAAAAAAACATCAGTAGGTTAGGAACAATAAATTCTATCCTTGATCTTCAAAGAATTATCACTTGTCAGGCTTCAAACTGGGTTCAGTAATAAAACACCAATCTTCTGGCACTTCATCCACTTGACAGAAGATACCCAACACAGCTCAGATGGATTATTTATGACAGACAAAAATAAAGCAAATAAATAACAATTGATTGCCCACTCCAACGAAAAGATGTCAGAGATTTTTATTGATTCCCAAAGGTTTAAATTCAAGGGGTTTCCTCCCAGCCTTCCAAATTAATGGATATTTGGTAATGGGCTTAGCAGCCTTGAAATTGGACAGTTTTGGTATGCATACATAATAGCCACCTGATAACATTTAGCTCCTTGCCAGCCTCAAACAAGTACCACTCCCATCTCTATTTTCCAATTTTGCCTTGCCCTTAAATCTGGCATATCAGATACTTCTCCCTCTTTCTGGTCATGGGCAGTTGTAGTGAGTTTTCCTGCTCCTTTCATCTCCATATCTCCTTTGTCAGAAACTTTCACCATTTCAACATTCTCCAGTCTTCCTCATGGCTGACTGGGAGCAGCAGAAAGGGGAATATTTCCCCTTCTATCTCTCTTTGTCAGAAGTCACTCCACTTCAGAATTCTCCTGATTGAGAGCAGCAGGAAGGGGGATATTCCTCTTCTACTACTTCATCAGAAACACCAATTTCAGAATTCCCCACCATCTTTGAATGTGAGAAAATCAACTCCACAGAATGACCAGTCCGTGTTATGACTGATCTCATGGCTGGCAGTCACTTGCTTGACTGAACTTTCAAAGTTAGGTCTCAAGCATGTCACAAGATTCAGATAATTGCTTCCCAGTTGGTGAGGAAATTACCTTGTCTTAGAAAGATATATAACATACATTGAGTGAGAAGGCAGTACTCATTTTATTTGTCCAGGTACTCAATGCCAGCTCTAACAGCTGCCGAGTCTTGGGCTCGGGACCACCAGTTGTGGTAGATTCTATTCTACTTGCTAGGCTAGTTGGTTCAGCCTGAGCTTGTACTTGGTTCTGATACAGGAGCAAGATATTGATAACTTGATGAGTTCCTATGAAGTCTGTAGCTATTCAGTTGACTCCTAGGCAATGACTCTTCTTCCACAGATGAAAGCAGTTGTGGGCAATCAAGCTGTCAGGCTTCACCCCTGGACTCAGCAATAAATTCCTGATCTCTTAACACTTCACCTTAGTTCTTGATTTGGTTTGGCAGAAGAATTGCAGACATGGTGTGTCTAGATAAGAATTTTTACTGCAAATAAGAAAGAAGACAACAAGAAGAAGAGTCCATTGCCTCCTGTGTTGCAAAGATTTCAGGGACTTTTATATATTCAAAGCTTTTTCCACCCGCTCTTTCAAACTAGATACTTGTGTGATGCTTGGTGACCTTGAAGTAGGTGATTATAATATGTTTACATAATGGTCTGTTCTAGCCTCAGAAGTGCTGGTTACTACCTTGTCAGCCTTTTCCATTACAATGATAGCAAGGCAACGGAAAGGATTACTTTTTTAAAAAGAGAGAACAAATTAGAGACAGAAAAAACATAATTGAAACTAGCATAATAGATATATGATCAAGAAATGGAATAATAAAAAATAAAGAATAAAAACAAATCATTGATTAAGATGATAGGGAACTTTATGGGAACAATAAAGAGTACAAAAAGCAGAAGAAAGATAAAGAAGAAAAACCAAATAATATTATTACAACCTGGACAAATTAAAAGAAACATTAAGTAATTTTACTTGAACAGTAGGCAGAGAAATAAATGTGATAAATGATAAAACTGAGGGATAAATAATATATAGACTGAAGGAAGACACACTCACACACATGCACATGCAAATAGAAAACTGGAAGTAGCCAAAAAGAGAATCAAAATCGTAACCCTAACCCCCCCAAACAAGCAACACAGACAGCAGTAAAGTTTCAGCAATATGATTAGCTTGACCTTTGTCTTTAGAACAGAATTAACACCATTATGATACCTAGTTGTAAGATGGTATCTGTAGCACCTTGCAGAAAGCATGCAAACCATTTTATAACTAGTTTTAAATGAAGATTTAAATCTCATACTTTTTTCTTTGGTTTTTTCCCCACTTTAATTGTCTCCCAACCACCTTCCAATCATATTAAAAATTCTAGTAGACTCAAACTCTTGCTTTTCATTTTGTGATATTTGGGTTGATCCAAATAAAAATATTGTCCATCTGTGGATTGGGAAATGAAATGAAATTTCTTTATTACAGCCTTTGACCAGCATGATTTGAGGACTTTCTTCTGGACCAGCATAGTGTAATTATTTGAGGTAGCCTAAAATACTCTGAAATTAAAACAGTATGAATCATATAGTATACCAGGAGGGGAACAGAACTGTTCATACTCATTAGTACAGATGATACAAGTTCTTTTTCTACTGGTTGTGTTTCCTGCTCCAGTAGGCTTTTGGATTTTTTTGGATGGGATAGTTGAACAGGAGGGGAAAAAAATAAGTGAAATAAATAAAAGTATTCATAAAATGAGTAAAAATGGGTCACTACAGAGTTTTGAAAACAATTGTAATAAAGGAGGTACAAACCTTCTGAAGACCATATCAGAACTTCAGGTAAATTGGAATAGAAATAGGACTGCATCATCCTGGTTATGAAAACAAGTAGTTCCCTTTTTCTGATAGTCCTTGGAACCATGATTTACTGTGGCAGTACTTCCACCCAGCCATCTGTTTCACCACTACCCTATCTGCAGCACTTTTGTCCAGCGTCCCCTGGCTATCTTCAGCCTTTGCTTCATTTTTCAATCCAGCAAAGGGTTTCCTTGGAGCCATGGGGAAGACCAGAATGGTGGTGGGGGACATGGCTGAAGAAACAAAACTCCTTGCCTTCAAGAAGGTGAGTGGGATCCCTGCTGAGCATGGAGTTGCGATCCCCATGCTTGCCAGGGTTCCCCTCCATTCTCCTGAAGACCTGGTGCCCTGTGTCCTTCCCTGCTTCATTCCTCAGAATCAGAGCTGAATGCTTCTCTACTTAGTTTGTAAAGACACAGGGCAGCCCTTGTTTGTGGAAAGGGCTTAAGCTGCAATTGGCTGACTCCACAAATACTGCTAAAACATAAACCATGTTTTACAAAATGCAGAGCTTTTGGTTCACACAATATACTGGGCCAAAACTGAACAAACCATGTTGATTTTGTTCAGATGTGTAAATTTGTTATGGGATTTACTCAGTATTATTTTGCATATTATTAATTTACAGGTGTGCTATTCAGCAACAGCTTTTTTTAAAGGTAGAAAAAAACATTATTTTATTATGCTACAAGAAAACAACACAAAACAGGCATTGTATGTATGTTCTTCTGTCCCTCTTTCCTTTCCCAGAAAGGCAATAGTATCTAGACCACCGAGGTGTTGTTATAAAAACTATGCAGGGTTGGACCTGCTAAGTTTTTCAATGGGAAAGCACCGGGAATTCCAGGGTATGCTACCAGGATAATGTATTTATTACAGGTAGTCCTCAGGTTATGACCATTCAAAATTACAACAGCACTGAACAAGGGGGACTTATGGTAGGTCCACAGAGTTCTGGCCATTGCAGTGTCCCTCCAGTCACATGATTGCGATTTCTGACATTCCCTGCCAGCTCCCCACAAGCAAAATCAATGGGGAAGCCGGCAGGAAATTGGAAGTGAAGTCCTCACTTAATGACCAGTGCAGTCCTCATTTAACAACAGCAAAGTGATCACATGATGTCACACTTAAGACTGCATCGCTAAGTGACAGAATTTCCGGTCCCAATTGCCATCGTAACCCAATGACTACCTATATTTACTGGGACCTGGAGAAGATGATGACAGAGACAGCTTCCTTGAGCATAATCAACTAATTTATTTTCCTTAATATCACACTGGGATGTAATATTTAAAAATAAATAATATTTCAAGTCATGGTTTATATCCTGCTTCTACAGGTAAGAAAGTGGAAGGGTTTTTAGAGACAATGCATCACTCTGAACAAAGAGGTGTCACTATTTTCTGAACAATTGGTTCAGAAAGCTGGCACTTCCCTCATCTTCTTTACCCATCACTTGGATTGTCACTGCAGCTTCATTGCACATCTTAAAATAATTATATGACACTGATCAGTTGCTCAGTCTATTAATCTTAACTGCTTGTACAAAGCCTTACAAACAATTCCAAGTGCAGGCTTGTAACTATTTGTTTCCTTCAACTACTGTGAAAAACTCATCACTCAAGGCCCTAGAGTACTTGAAAGATATGGATTCAATAAGATGGCAGTCATAATGGAATAAATTAGATATATGGATAGCATGATATCAGTTCAAAAGAAAATTGTCATTATCTAAGACGTGGGCCCTAAGAATATCCTACTTTATATTCACTGTAGGTCTTTAATGCTGGGAGTTGCTGTATCTTGATGTGCTTCATTTTCAGTAGCAATAATGAGACTGTGAATTATCAAGAGCAAGGTGAAAATGGGTGATCAAATATTAATAAGTTCCACTATAGACTGTCTGAAAATAGAAAGTCAGTGTAGTATAATGGAATGGCCAGTTCTGCTTTTGATCTTAAAAGGTTTCAAATTTTCTTTCCCCAGTTAGGGAAGGGTTAGGGTATCTCTCTCTGTGTGTATATGGCAAAGAGCATATTTCCCTTGTGAAAATGTGGATGCTGTCTGAGATAAGAACATATGTGTTCTCTGTCTAAGCTATAGACACAACAGATGGTTAGCATGTCTAGCTACAGAGATCCAGTTCAATTCCCCATTTATCCAAGAAGTTCTGAGAGAGTCAATTGTCTCTCAGCATAGCTTATCTTACCAGGTTTTTATGTTAACTGTAAACCAATCATTTGGGCTGAGTTTGCCCAGTATACTCGGCTAAAATGGGGTTTGCTAATTTGCAGTTCAGTGCTTTGCATTAATATAGGCTATTTTTTTTTCCTTCCTAGCATTTTTCCCACAGGTGCAGAGTCTGGTTTTTTTTGGATCAACTGAATGTTGATCCATTGGTTCTGACAGGAATTAACCTCCCAGCTTGTCACCGAGTCTGATGTTGACATAGGCAATATTTCTAGTAAAATACACTCAGATTCTCTTAAGTATGAGCATCAGTATTTCAATACTTTTGTTCCTTGTTCACCTTCAATAGCAAAGTTTTCTGTGTGAAATCAGATTTCTAGATGCAACGATATTTTAGTAGTCTGGATCCTGAGAAGCATCTTGGTGAGATGCCTGACAAAGGCAGATGGTCTACAGGATCCACAAAGAACTTTACAGGTGCTCTGACCTGAAGATTCTCCTTAAGCATATAACTGAATTAATTTTAATTATTTGCAGATTTGTATGTGCATTTCTGTATGTCTAATTTTTGCCTTCCCCTTTTCATTCTTCCCCCAAATAAATTCCTTTATGTGCATGATCTATGGTTTCCTTGTTTTTTAAAAAGCAGTTCTTTAGAATTATCCCTGAAATCTTCACTCTCTGTTGAGACTGCATTGTTTTTCAACTATTCCTTACACATTTATGGTATTTTGCAAGATTTTGATAGGGTCTGGGTTTTAGGATAGTAAATCCAAAGATCCGGCATGGTTTGATATTTCTAGCATGCGTTAGTGCCAGAATATAGCAACTGTAGTGCTAGGCTCACAAGAGCCAAATCAATATGCTGAGAGTTTCAGCAAGGTAATGACTGCAACAAGAAATGGTCTGAAAAAGAATGGATGATAAGTCTCCAGACTCAAGGGGAATTGATTGCTTAAGGACAAAGTTTACAAAAGGCTATCAATGACCATGAGTTATACCCAGGATCAGATCAAGACACACACACACACAAAAGGGCAAGTGTTCTTGTATTTTCTCATAATGTTTTACAGGTGCACATTTCTTTTACATACACAAACAAAAAGCTACCACTTTGCCAGTAAACTCACAGAGGAAAAACACCGAGTTGACTGATCCAAAACACTAGTGGAAAAAATGAATCATTTGCTAATAATGGTTCATGGTAGCATTACAAGAATACTGAAAAAAATTCACAAGCTAAAAGGAGAAAATACCTGGCAGTAGGATTCGAAAGCTGTCCAAGCAGCTATGCTGCTTGTTCAATTATTCAGAATAAGATCAACTTGTAGTATCAGGTTGTTGGCATTACTTGGGGAAAACACTTAACAAAAAGGAGACTGTCAGTAGGGAAAGCCCATCTCTACCCTTCACAGATACGTCATGCACAGTTAGAAGCTGTATTCCTTTTCTGATGATGCTCCCAATGGGTTTTCAGAGGCATATCATTTCTGAACTTTGCTTTTAGCTTGTAGTTCTTACGTTGAACTTATCAAACACAGAAGTAGAAAGATATTGAAGCTGTTATCAGGCAGATATACATTAGGGCAGGGCTGGGAAACCTTGTATCAGCTGATGGAATCAGCACTTTCCATCAGCATTCACAAGACTGCTTTGTCCAACTGTGCCATTTCCAATATATTCCATATATTCCATATCATTCTCCTGCTGATCTATGGAGAATATGACTACTAAAGTATTCTGACAGCATTATTCAATATTTTAAGCTATTACAGGCTTTTCTTCTACACTGAAGGAAACTTCATTACATATTATATACTAAACTGAGATTATTTAATCTGTTACACTACTGAAGATGCCTGCAGTACTGAACGAAGGATGTTATAGTTTTTTACAAATCTATCTCTGTTTGCTTTCTGTGGTTGGAATTTGGTCCTCTCTAAAATACTGGTAATGGATCCCAACTGCAAAGACAAATTATTCTGAATTGCAGTTTATTTATTAAAGACATGTTAATGTAAAACTACAAGTATACATTAATGTTAAGTATTCATTTATATGACTTCATCTGTATTTGCCATTCCATTTGGAAAGCATAACTGCAGGGAGAAAAGCTGTATCTGCTAATGCGACTTTATTGGTATAAATGGCATCATCATCATCATCAATCATCATCATCATCATCATCATCATCATCATCATCATCATCATTATGGTTGGTTGCACAGTCAGCCAGATGTTTAGACTGGATTTGGCATTTTTATCCATCTATCAAGGACCTGAGATAGGCAGATGTTGTTGTTTGATGGGGTTAAAGGTGGTGGTATCATCATCATCATCATCATCATCATCATCATCATCATCATCATCATCAATCATTTTACAGATTGGAGAAAGAGGCTGCAACTAGTGATGTACTTAGTCCAAAAGCTCCACCTTCCCTCAAATTCTTTTGACAAGAACTCATGAACTACTGCAACTTCATTATAGCAAAAGGAAGAATTCTAATTATCTATCTATCTATCTATCTATCTATCTATCTATCTATCTATCTATCTATCTATCTATCTATCTAATCTCTCTCTTTCTGTCAGACTTATAAAGCTGCCCAACTCTATAACAACACTGGCCAACTTATGGCAATAAAAAAGTCTAACCCCCACCCCCACCCCCACCTAACCAAGTTCTAAGAAAGAACAGTAGACATCCAGGAGCCCAGAAAGATCCGACCTAAACAAATATAGTCCCATTAGAGGCCTACTACCCACTTAGCCCAAGGCTTGTGGGAAAAGCTGTTTTTAATGCCATTTACATGAAGATGGAGCAGTGACGGTATGGATCTCTGAGGGATGCTGTTCCAGAGGCCTGGGGCTGTGACAGAAAAGGCCTGTTTCTTGGGTCCTATCAGATGACACTGTTTAATTGGTAGGACCAAGAACATGCCAACTCTCTCTGTACATATGGGCAGAAACTACTGGAGACAAATGGCCCCTTAGTTAGGCCCTATGCCATGAAGAGCTGTATAGCTGCATTCTGGACTAGCTGCAGGTTCCAAGGTGAACAAAATGTGAGTGTCTGGAGGGCCTCCCAGTCCAGGAATAGGCACAACTGGCACACAAGAGGAATCTATACAAAGGCTTTCCTGGCCACAGCTGCCACCTGCTGTTTGACCAGGAGCTGCAAATCCAAGAAAATATCCAGATTACACACTAGGCACCATATATGGCAATGCAACTCCATCTAAGAGAATTGGATGGAAATAGTTAGGAACCAGGTGGTCCAAATACCCCCATTCGTTCAGTCTTGCTAGAGTTGAGTCTGAGTCTGTTCCTCTCCATCCAGACCCTCACAGCCTCCAGCACTGTAATAAGACCAGCATCACTTGATTGACCCAGGGTTGAGATATAATACTAATGGCACCTGATCACAAACCAATGGATGAAATCTTGATATTTCACAGATACCTCATGAACCCATACTACCTCTCCACTACTATGCACCACCAACCTTCCTTCTTCCTATGATCTCCTACCCCAGTGCTCCAGGTCCATGCATGAGCATGTGGACTGCTGTATTATGGTATGTGGAAATGACTTTGGGAGACAGGAGGAAGACCTGCAGCCTAGGCAAGGGTCTTCCTCTTATCTCCCAAGGTTATTCCCACATATTAACACATTAATTCAGGTACAGAACCTTTTGTACATCCCTAGTATACAATACGTGTAGCCAAATGGGATTGACATTTTTTCTGAAATAATCTTATTTTCCACCAGTATATTTTCTAGAAATCATCAAGTTATAGGTATCCACAATTTACGACCATTTGTTCAGCGACCAAAGTTAGGAGACTCTGAAGGAGACTTACAACCAGTCCTCGAAGTTGCAGCCGTCCCAGCAGACCTGCGATCATACTATCATGTTCTGGGAGCTTGGCAACCTGTTTGCACTTACAACCAGTTGCCAAGCAACCCACACACACATGAGCACCATGTGCAACATTCCATGCTGGCTTCCCCAGAAAGTCAAAGGGGAAGCCAGCAAGGAAGATCGCAAGTCACTGGGGTAAGTCTCCCCTATCTGTGCACTCTCCCCCAGCCCCTGTGCACTTGCACCCTAACCCTAACACACCACTGCACACCCTCCCTGACCTGTGCTGCACCCCTGTGCACCCCTGTGCACCCTTCCCCGCCCACATGGTGCCTGTCACACACTGCTGTGCACCCCTGCACACCCTCCCTGACCAAGTGCCTCTTGTGCACCACTGCACAACCTCCCTGGCCCTCCCTTGCACATCCCCTCCCCCCTCCCCCCCTCAGCAGCAGCCATTTACTTGCCTGCCAGCCTGGGACTTGCAACTTCCTGTCACTTCCCCACTGATTGGTTGTGGGAAGCTGTTAGGAAGTTGCCTCGCCTAACCACCGTGAGATTTGGTTAATGACGGCAATCAGGACTGCAGGGATTGCCGTCTTTAAGCAATTTGGTAATGCTTTACAACTGCATCACTTAGCAATGGAAATTCTGGTCCCAATTGCTTAAGTTGAGGACTACCTGTATTCCACCTCTGAAATACATCTGAAGTGCATTTCTCTTAAGGCTACTTAGGGAAACAGAGAAGCTTGCCACATCATTTGTCTGTTAGGTCATTCATATTTAATATGCTTGCTGCTTACATTTCTGTGTACTGAACAGGCACTGAAGAGAGCTGAACTTCATAATCAGAATACCCCTACATTTAGACCTAAATGAGCAATTGCAATGGTAGCATGGTTCAAGATGGATCAAAACAATTTTAAGAGTATGAGTTGGCAACATCATGCCATTGGTGCCAGTATTACCATGTAGTGCCATAAGTGAAAAAAATAAATGAAAAAGTTGGGATCAAATGGATTAAAGCACCTAGTGGGAACCAGACTATTTCTGTTTTGCCGAGTAAGTGTGGATAAATGAATATAAGAACAAATAGAAGGAGGATAAGTAAGAAACCAATATACAAACTACATGATGGATTTTTATTAGAAAATGAGGTTGTGGAGAAGAGGTGCATCTGGAAGGAAGAAAAAAAAAGAGGGGGAATCCTGAGGGATGTGTATAAGACTTCAAGCTTCATAGGTTGACCACAACTAGTTATTCAAAATAAATGTCTGAGTCTAGAGTCTAAAAAAGTATTTTATGCATGTATGCATATGCCTAAAGCAGGAAACACTTTAAGGATAAAACTATAATGAGGTATATACTAAGCATGATTTAATGACAGCCAAATCCTCATTTTTGCACTGATCCATCATGGTTTAAACATCAGTTGTTCTCAAACACTTGTTTTAGAAAAAGGCCTTTAATTAAGAGGTTTATGCAGCCATAGTTTTAGAACATTCTGGAGAACTGTGTTATATATTATCTGATTAAAATATTTTGAAAAGGAAGGAATTGTGCTAGCCTTAAGTTGTAGGCATTAGAGATATGAAGAATAATTACATAAGAGAGTATTTAAGATCAGTTGTTGATTTGTTTTCCTGCAATACCCAATCTATGCACTTCCAAGGTAGTCAGAAATCTATATTTCATGGCTGCTTTGATTATTCCCATAAAAACTAATACATAAATAAAATGTATTAGTTTTATTTATGTATTAGTATATGAGAGCAACGTTTTTGCTCTCTTATACTTACCCAGAAAACCCAATAAGAAAACGATGAAAGGGAATTAGGCTAATTAGGGCTGCCACCAATATCTGCAGGGTTACCATGTAATGTTAATCCTGAAGGTTTTTTGACTGAGAGGCTGGGCAGACAAACCAAAGGTAGGAAAGCAACATCTTTTCACTCTGGCTTATCCCCTCTGCATAGAAAGTGAAAATGCTCAGACTTCAACAAAAATAAGCAGTCACTTGTTTAAATTACATTAGTTTATTTTTATGAATATCCCTTTTAAATCCTTCATGCACGTTTTCAACATAAAAGTCTTTCAACAGAAACTTCTGACATAAGTTATAATTGTTCTATAATGTGGTAATTCCAACAGCTCCTCAAGAATCTATTAAACTTTGGCAAACAGTGTCATCAGACTGGACAAAGTCCAACAGGAAGGGTTTGATGAACATTTTACATTTAAACAGTGGGGGGGGGGACTCAACTCATGTGCATAGATGGATGGATAGGAGGAGAGAATTTTGTATAGCAGTGGGCAACACGGCATAAGGATTATTAATCATAGCTATGCTGATAAGTTTGTTAAATGATATTAATCCAATTTTTTCATACCATGGGAGCAATGAAAATACAGTGTTTGCACTGTTTGTCTCGACAAGTTGAATGAGGATGTTAGTTTATGACTGATAGAGATTCAGCAACTCCTAGAAAGATGCCATTCATTTTTAAAGAAATACCATGATGATTGTACAATGTTGGGATCTTTGCCCTGGTAATACTGCAAGCGAATACTAGGTTTTAGTCCATTAATATACAAATATACATATGTAAACAGGTAATGTACAACCAGCCTGAAGTTGTACCTTGCATCACAACTGTGAAATTGCACCAATGAATACAGAATAGTATCAGAATGCTACAAAGAAAAGATATGATTACTAGACCAATACATTTATAATAATAAAATAGCTTAAGGAAAAATAGCTATCCTACTAGTTCTCTTGTCTTATTACAACATTTTAAACATCAGAAACTAAATTAAAATTAAAATAGATACAATTAATGACAGAAAGATGAAAAGGTGCCTTTATTTACATAAATGTGCATTCAGAATAAAAATTAAAATTAGACCTATATCCCAGAATCATACAATTCCAGCTTTCTTCATCCATTCACGTATATAAATATACAGATATATTGCTGTATCTGTAATGGTAACAAGTACCAAAGAGTACTTGAGTACTAGGTTTAAGAGTACTAGGTTTAACTTCTTTAAACCTAGTGGCAATTCTGTAGAATGGATTGTATGTTCATCTGTGTGAATAATAAATAACCATATATACGTGTATCCACACACACAATAAACACTCTTTCTTCAGGCTGAGGGTTGTTATGACATGCATAATTCAACCAATTCAAGGAAGAAAATAACTAGCCTTTACAACAAAAGTGCATGGAAATCACAATATTTAGAAGATTAAAAGAGCTCCATTTTGGAAGGAAAATTCAACCTGTTTTTACAAAAATAAAATGTAGTTTCTAAACTTTATGGATCCATAAAAACAACTCAATGACTAGAGAATGGGTAAAGCTTTCTCTAGCTTTGAAATGCATTATTATGGCAAAGAAATCCTCAGCTGTAAATCTTAAAAAATACAGGAAAATGTTGGTTCCTTAATATTTCAGGAATTTACTGGCAAAATGAACATATTTAGTACATAGTGAATTTCCTTAATGTGCATGGCATATTCAGGCATTAATTTTAATATTAGATATTTACTGTGACCTTTCTAATAGCAAAACAGGGCTGTCTTTGTGGAGTCTGTCTTTCTGCTTACTTTGGGGCACTTTGATTTCTGTGGAATCCAGTACGATTTATCTGGATGACATAGACTATACTTATCAGCTAAAAGTATAGAGCCAACAATGCATAAAACAGCTAAAACATTCAAACTGTAGTATTTCCCTAAGTCTCAAGAACATTACCCAGAATTTAAGACTGTGGCTAATTTTCAGGCATTTACTCAAGCTCCATTATATTTAAAAGATCTATGACAACAATCTGACTAAATTACTTAAGATACCTATACAATTTTAAAAGCTTTATAGATGGATCTATTTCCATAAAACTTTATTTATTTCCTGAGTCAATGTTTTTCTAGTTACAACAGCCAAATTCAGTAACGTTCACGAACAAAAGCATTAAAAAATACCCCTCTGAATGCCAAGAGGCAGCACCACAGACAAATCTACTCTTTCAGCCCTCTTTTGTCATCAAGTCAGCCCTACTTCATACCTTTTAACATTATTTTAATTTTCCCAATGTAAAGTTCTACATTTAAGTTATTTAAGTACAAAGTTATACTGTTTCCAATAATCTGTGCTCAAATCTGGCAAATTTATGTAACATTATGACCAAGCAGGTATTGTATTTTTCTTAAAATACAAATCAGAGTGCTAAAGACAAAACAAAACAAAACAAAACAAAACAATAAATTTACACCAGTCCAAATGATATCTGAAATAGTTAGCAAACATGTAAGGAAATTATTATGAAGGCAGAACTAAAATTACATTAAATGCCCACGACTTTTCAAAAAGAACTGAAGAAATCTTTGGGATTAAAATTGACTTTGTTGTTGTTATTTGTTGTTACAACAAATAAAGGAAAAGTGATATAAAGGGTCCATTTTTCCCCATTTAATGATTCTATGAACCCCAACTCTCACATGGAGGAAAAAACCAATAAAAATATACAGGATGGACAATGTGCTTATTCTGAGTTTTGAGCCCATGGGATACCAGAAGAGATGAATAACAGGGGCATTTGGTTTCTCATGTTCTATCTACCCTAGATTATTTGGTATGCTAGCCTATTCAATGACTGACTACACCAAAACAAAGAGCTCTTTTCTCTCTCTGACTTGTAATGAATTCCTTTCGCAAACAATAACATCACAAATCTACAAGCCAATCCATTTGTAACAGCCTGCAAAGATTTTGGATCCAAATAGCCTATCAATTATCCCTTGTGGTAGATGATAAGCCTTTCAAATTAGCTGGATAGTAAAGTAATTTAATAGCAAAAAACGTGTGTATTTTCAATAATCAAGGCACAAAATATGTCTCAGCCAAACAATCATATAAAAAGCCCTTTGCCGTTCTTATAAATGGACAGTTAGATCGAATATTATAGGACTCCAATTCAAAGACAAATAAAATTATATGTAGCATAACGAGATAATGAACAAGTATTCAAATAAAACTTATATTAAACTGGGCATCACTAGGGAGAAAGTATTCAAAGAACGTGAAAGATAATAGGGAAAATCTAGTTTCTGTACATGTCTGCAGCCTCTTTTTCTTTCTTTTTCCTCTAATTGCCTGGAATATTTTAAAACGCTTTAATCGCTTACTGATTTTTATATAAAGGGATAAAACACACCTTAGCTATGAGACAAAAGCTATTATTTAAAGCCTATGAACCCTAATATATATATATATATATATATATATATATAAAAATAAAAAAAAAAAACTCCTACTTCCCAGAAGGTTATTAAAAGAAAATGTTTTAACTAAAGTCCCAATCGCTGTAACTCTTGAAGCATGCACTTTTTTTGGGCCACTATCCCTTGATTTGCATTGATGGTAAGATGTCTGTTTTGCATTTCCAAGTGGCTACTGCCAATGAACGAAGAAAGCACTTCTACAATTTGAATGTGTCCCATATCAACTTTCCAAATGAATGCCAATGCTTTGCTTTTTTGCTTTCTTGCCTGGGAAGATTTATCAGCCATTTCTGACTGAAACCCTAAATGATCATGAAATTTCAACAACCCAAGATTGCTGCTCATGGTGTTGATGAAGAGTGGTATTTCACAAATGCAATTGCAGCCAGCTCTTTACAAAACTCTTCTAATACTATCACACCTTCAAGTAATGTCATGTGGTCAACACTGTGAAGAGAAGACAAGGAATTAATTAAGAAGCCATACAATGTCATTAGGAAACAATCTGTATTGGACTGGTAATGCATATACTTACATAGGCCCTTCCGGTTCTAAACCAAGAAGACGCTTCCTGACCAGTAGAAGTTTAGGTGTGAAATCAGGTATGCGCTGAATCCGTACCATGAGATCCCCAACAACCTATTATCCCCAAAACATTGAATGAAATGAAGCAAAGAGTCAGTGTAATTATTTGGATCTGCATCTGGTGATAAGAAATCAAATTCAACTTTCTAAAGTACATATGGACATATGTGGGCTTCATGCAATTCTTGGCCCCTCTCTGTGGCCCATACGGGTCCCAGGAACCCCATCAATTCCCACTCTAGTCCACCTGATGAAATTGCATTGAAGAAAATATGAACATTAACAAAAATAAAAGCTGCCTTCTGTCTCCAATTGCTCAGCAGCAACACCATTCACATTTACACAACTATGAGACTAATCAGGTGGCATACTTACTCTAACAATTACTGAAAAAAGAGAACGGCAGCCAGAAGCCAGGTTTACATAGGGATCCAAAAGGTATTCATGAATATGTGGATGTGGAAACAAGGAGAGCTTGGACAATACAGATGTGACTTGTAAATTGACATCATATGGCTGTGGGGTAAAAAGCAAAAGAAGATATTTCCCAAATATTCACATTCATTGTTGCAGATACCTGAATTTCAGCAGAAAATTACTAGCCTTGCTTTTTTCCATATGCAAGATTTACGAGTGATTTTTATCAACCATGCAAGCAGATGTTTTAACTGTCTTGACACAGTTAAAACATCAAAGTCTCCTGTTCAGCCTTTAAAAATTTCCATTATATTACTCAAGGAAAGCCAATGGCTATGATTTCAATTTTATTTCTTTAGGGCTGGTATTGGTTTAAAGCCACAAACTGCAAGCAGAAATGGGACAGAAGGTGTATAATGGATCAGTTATGATTACTGTTTAGACTGCGTGGGGAAGGAGGTTTCTATGTGTCCTATTCAAGACACTAGACAACTGTCATCTATATTGGACTGTGGTGATTGAGAGAATCTTATGGTTACTCTTGTAAAGTTAATAGCAGGCTGAGTACAGCATAAAAGAATCTGTTTTTTCTTTCTGCCTCTACTTCCGGTCCCTGAATACATTTCAGCAAAAGAAGAGTCTCATCAGATGAAGCTCTCAGAAATTGGGCTGATAGAACAAAACAATTTTCGTAAATGTACAACCATTCACTTGTTTGTTGAGATTTACATTCCATCTTCTGCCCATAGCTCAAGAGAGCATTCATACAGCGCTCCAACGTTATTATATTAGCAACCCTGTAAGAAAGGTTGGGCTTAGAGACACTGACTGATGGAAAGTCACTTTAATGGATTTTTTTCTTATCAGCCAAAAGTACACTTTACCCTTTGTTTTACAGTTATTATAGAACAGTAAGAGAAATTCAATCCTGCAGACACAGAAAGCAAGAAGTGGCAGCAAATAGATCGCTTAGAGCCTTCTG
This sequence comes from Python bivittatus, assembly GCF_059951505.1. Classification (NCBI taxonomy): domain Eukaryota; kingdom Metazoa; phylum Chordata; class Lepidosauria; order Squamata; family Pythonidae; genus Python; species Python bivittatus. The sequence goes on along the minus strand of NW_028277125.1, from coordinate 53,568,481 downwards.
AGACTTTTCATTTACATAAAAAATGAAGAATGTGATTAGCAAAAACCTATTGATATCAATATCAAGCAAATAAGAGGATGTTGGCTTTGAGCTGTTTAACAGACAAGGAGAAAATGCACGGAGCACTCATGCTAAACCTGCAATCAGGGGCTATCTTGCACATAAGGAATCAAGCATGTGAATCACTATCAATTTCTAGTATTATGGATGATAAAAGTATTACTGGAATATTGTAAATGAGCAACTTCTACTAGGATTTATTGCTGTGGCTCATGTGAGATTCAGTTCCCAAAAAAGTGCTTTGGTGCCAAAGTAGCATCTGTCTGCCATTTCTGAAAGCAACTAGATCTTTTCCCAGGATCATGCAGCGGCTACAATCAAGGGGTACTGTGTTCACACCCCTTCATGCTCCAAAGTGAATCCAAGCACTCCACTATAGTATTAGGAATATCATAAAAAAAAAAAAGATTGTCACTAATTAATTACAATATATGAGTTAAATGAGGAACGAATCAATTCAATAAATAATGTCCATGTGTATAAAATAATATTTAGAAGGCGATTTGTTTTAGTTGATGCACTCAAGTTGCTGCAAGCATACCCAAAGCAGCAGCATTTCCTTCTGTGGGAGGAAGCATATAATTGTATGTTAAGTACAGTAATACCTCGGTTCACGAACGCTTCTGTTCATGAACAATTTGGTTCATGAACAGCACCGTTCGCAAAATTTTGCTTCCGTTCGCGAACTCCGCATCGGGTGATGAACACGACCCGCGGCCATTTTCCCCACTGTGACACGTGGTCGTGGCTTCCTGTCGAGGGGGACTCTCCCTCCAAACAATAACCGCCTCCCCACCTGCCTTCCTGTCCCCCACGCCAGAAGTCACCTCAACCAAGGTTAGTGTTCTTTCTCTTCATACTGTACTGTACTGTACTTTGTTTCATATTTTTGTGGTTTAAAAAACAACAACATATGTTTCAGAATGGATTAACCGTATTTACATTGAACCTTATGGGAAAATTTGATTCGGTTGGCGACCAAAATTGGTTGGCGACCACATTCATAGAGGTCAGAACGGATTAACCATATTTACATTGAACCTTATGGGAAAATTTGATTCGGTTTGCGACCAATTCGGTTTGCGACCAGAATCGTGGAACAAATTAAGTTCATGAACTGAGGTACCACTGTACTTGAATTTTAAAGCACTATTTTCTTTCAGTGGTACCAACTACTCTAAAAAAAAAAAAAAGATCATTTATATAATCCAAAGCAGGCAATATTTTGCTATTAATGGCTGCTTGAGTCAATGGACAATGAATCTGGAGATGAAGCCAAATCATATGGCTAGTAAGTAATCTCCCACAACAATTTTGATTTAAAAAATGATAATTTCATGCTAATATCAGTAGTAGAATGATCTTTTTTCCCACTTCCTAGCTAACATGGCCTGTAGATTGCTTGTTTTTGGTTTAAGTAAATAACTGAATAATTATGCCCACTTTCTTAAACTGAAAAGTGGCAGCATGATTGGAATGATTGTCAGGCTCAATCAAGAACACCTGGAATTAAATAAAGCAATTTCTAGTCTAGTAAAGTGGCATTATATTCATAGAAAGGGGGAACATCCAAAATGATAATCAGAATATAGAATTAAAAATTTCTAAAGTCACCAATATTCTTTGAGTGTTTAACATTGATGTTAACAATGAATAGCTATGACTAGTGTTTTTTGGGGGGGGGTGTTTTGCAAATTTCAAAACTTTATGGCAATGTGATAATATGCAAAATTTTGTAATTTGGAAGTTCTAAATACAGAATTTCAGTTTCTATATAAAAGAAGATCAGGAAAAACTCAAATTATACAGCTAAAGAGGCCAGTAGTACATGACATGCTTTATACCACTAATAAAGCCTGTACAAAATTAAGACTTATGTCAACAGAATAGTATTCAATTTGTAAGTAAATATTCACAGAGCATATTGTTAAAATAACTAAATCAAGTTTTTCATTTTAATCTGGAATGGGTGCATAAGAATATTTTGTTTCTGATTTAGATTAGCATTTTAATGCTAGCATTTAAAGCTTAAGAAAAAGAAAAAGCAGCAGCTTCTCTTCCTTTAGTATAACCTAGCACACTCAGCAATTAATACTGTTCTCTCTCTTTATTCTGTTCAGATTCCATGACTCTTAGCTCTTCCATTTGGGAGAGTACCATCTCTTTAAAGCTGAGTTTATGCACATTCAACAATCCCCAGGTACACAAAATCACTCCCTACAGTGTGGGCAGCAAACTGCTACTAATTTCCCTACCAGTAGGAATGTTGTGCCTGAAAACCAGCCATATCACAAGAGGAAGCATCACAAAATGCAGATCTACCTGATCAAGAATTCTGCCCATTCTATCAAAGAGAACTTTTAAGAAATGTCCTTCAAAGAATGCAGCTTCTAAATTGCACTTTTCCAGAGGCTTAGGAGATCCTGGCCATTCCCATCGTAAGCATGTGGAACAATAATCCCGAAACTAAAGAAAGAAACACAGTTGATTACTAATTAATAAACTGAAGAAGAAATAGTCACTACAGGAAGCAATTAATTATCTACTTTTTTAGAAAGAATTCCCTAAAAAACAAGAGTTCCTAAAACACCGATAAGTGACTCTGTCTGTCTGTCTTATTAACTGCATTAAAGTATCCTTCTTAGAATATTGTAAAAAGCATTGTGAACTTGATGAAAGTTATTTTCTTGTGGAAATATCTCATGCACACAAACTTCTGAATTCTTTGTCAGGCTACAACTGTATGTTTAAACAGTATACATGTACATAATATATCACAAACATCACTTGTGAAGAAAAATTAAGGTACTAATTTGAGACAAGTTAGGATGCTAGAACCCTACAAAATTTAATCTAGACCATGCCCATTTATTACTCAAACACTGGTTCAGTTCATACTGCTTGATAGAGAAAATGAAGAATGAGATATAGCTATTATCTGGTTGCTTGTTTTAAAAACAATTTAGCAAAGTGTCAGGAGCTGAGACACTTTTGAACCCAATGAAATGGAAGCATTAGAAATACATCAACATTTCTTTAGTTTCAGACTGAAACTAAAAAGGCTGAACTGAATTTTCTTATAAAAAGGGACTTCAATGAGAATATTCCAGTATCTCTAGTGATTTATAACATTATATATCTATGAAATAAAGTTGGCTTCCTCCTCCCCCTTTTCTGAATCCATTATATTATATATAAAATAGCATTTTCTGTTTTCGCTTACTTGTCGATGGGCATCTCTGAGGTAGGTATCATAACCTGTTCCTTCCACATGGTAAGAAGATTTGGCTTCATCTGGTACAAGACAGAGAAAACTGCAAATACATATAAAAAAAGGTGATTTGTTTATATGCTTTTAGAACAAGGGGCATCTCAAATGTTATTTAACCTCTGCTAATTAGATGGATTGCTATGGAACTGAATACAAAGAAATCAGTTGGACGTTTCACGCAATCTGGTTACTGAAATTTTGCACTGCTAGAGAAGAATGTTTAACCCACTCCCAGTTATTTCAGATGGCATATTAGCATCTGTAGATAGGCTGCTTGTATTTGAAGTGATCCAAAATTGAGTTATTCTTAAAATTGTTTAATTTGCTGGGATTAAAAAGAAGAAACTAATCAAGATCAGGAAGCCATAAAAGATAAAAAAGATCCTACTACAATATGGGATGAGATATTTAATTCCTTTTTAAAAAGTACTGAAATAAAACTAATACAGCATCTGAAAATTAACATGCCCAAATAATAATTAACAGCAACAACGTTAACAGTACAGCACCTAACTCTGAAGAAATAAAAACTTAAATAAATATTAATCTATGTAAAATATGTTGTATTTTTAACCTTCCTGGAATATTTGGATTTATCTCAGACAATATATTTTTCTACCCATAAAGAGAGCAAAAGGTATTAGATTAACAAAATGTTGAGCCTATTGCATGTAAAAATGAATTATCGTTGCTACTGAAAACTTTTTCAAAAGAAAGGATGCACAGGAAATACTGGAATTATTTTATCATCTTAGTTAACAATGGAAGATCCAGAGTTAAAGACTAATTTCTGCAGATTCTTGTCATCTGTCTCTCTATCCTTCTTGCTGCCTCACACCTGACTTCTACTTAAAGGCAGAGAACACTAGGTTGGTGTTACAGAATCCTAAAAAATGTAGGCTTCTCTTTTTCAACTAAGAACTTTCCACTTTTCCCAGCTTTTGATCAGGTTTGAAACATTTTTCTTTCTTGTCTACTGTATTATCCCCAACTCATTTTATTTTGCTTTTTATTCATTTTGGTATACTTACATAGATTATTTATATTTTATTTCAGTTTAGTGTCCATCAATTACATGCCCTTTAGAGATCAAAAATCAAACATATATAAAAAAATAGAAAAAATCTGCATCATGCCATGATCAAAGAGCATTTCATATATTTCATTCACATACTGATATACTCCCTTACATATACATACATTTTAAAATCCTTATATATACATAAATGTTAAAGTCCTTCATTTTCCTTTGCTGTTACAGAATGTTAAAAAAACTATTTAATGTATTTGATTTTTTACATTTTATACTTTGTTCCTTTCTTCTATGTTTATTAATTTTTTACTCTAAACTACTAAGCTAATTATAGCAATACAGTACTTACAAAACATGCATTAGTATCTTATTAAGGACTTCTTTCTAAACTTATACATAATAATATACCATGGTGTAATATTTACAAATTATAATGAATATTGTAGTTGAATAAACAAAATAATTACTTCAGAAAAATGCAGGTTTGGGTTTAGGAGAAACAGTAATTGTCTCAACCAAACATTCTGGCTGAGATCTTACATGGAATTGCAACAAATTATGTTGGTATTGTAAGGAGGGGAAAAACTCCCACTAGACATAAAGACCGAAAAGGGCATTTCAGATTATTTTTCTAATGAATTTAAGGGATAAGCATTACTATCTAGTGGCACATCTCTCAGGATTTCATTATTAGCTTTCTATTGTAATTCTGTACTCTAAGGAGCTATTTGTAATAGTTTTGACATACTTCTCAGTGCAGTGGTTGAAGAGTGAATATTGTTGCATAATCAAGCCCATGTATTGTAACTAATTTTATGATTTTGAATATATTAAAAAAGGCTTTAAATACTAAATTTAAGATTGCAGGAATCCAGCTCAGGTATGATAAGTCAGTCACTCCCTTCTGGCTGATTCATTATATTCAAAGCAATCTACTCATTTGTACTTACCCTTCTCTACCTTGCATACACTATGTTTGCAATTTTCTCTCGTGCTCAGTGAACACACACACATGGACAAGAACCCTAACCCTAACCCATACTATCACATGATGGCTCAATGTTCATCAGAAAAAAGTGATCAATTAATTGCTCTCCTTTAATTCTTCAGTTCCAACTTACAATAAACTCTTGATTTAACAGACTAATGTGGGGAATTAGTGTCCTAATTTTAATCCTTAAATCAGGATGTTGTTAAATCTGAAGGGAATATGGTCATGTGCTTTTAATGCACACATAACATTGGAATGGGATGTTATGCATATGTAATTTATGCACATCTAAAATAGTGAATGAGATTTTAGCATGCATAGAAGCATAAAGCACAAAGCTTTTGTCCACTGTCCAAATTCTATTAAACCAAGATTTGTAAAATAGAGGGCTTGCTGTAGTGCACATAAGAGTAATGTGGTATAGAAGTTAAGGTGTTCATATGTAGGAACAGGAAGACTCAGATTCAAGTCCAATCTAAGCTATGAAAAACAGGGTTATTCTTGTGAGAAAAACTTGACAAGAAAGTGCTGTGCATGTCACTTTTACTCCTGAAAGGCAGGTCAGATATGAATATAACAAACAATAAATAAAATACATACTTCACCAATCTTAAGAATCTTTTTGACTGTTATTGCAGAAATCAGTACAAGAAAAACCTAAGGGAAGTGTTATAGAATTAGTAACCTAAGAACATATATTAAGTTTAACACACCTATTTACAATTTTATGGACTTCAGTCTTCCCATCATTTTTTGGATGATCTGGGGTTGTAGGTGGTGAAGCGCTAAGCCACTCTTGATTTGACAATACAGTATCAGGAGAAAGATCTGTAAACAAAGGATCTTCTTCTAGGTCTCTGTAGCAAAATAAAGAAAGGACAGAATTTTGGTTTCCTTTGTTTGAAAAGTTACTGCTTTGTTTGAAAAGACAACTTTATGTCTGCAGCCTGAAGATACATCCAGTACAATTTCTGCTTCCTCTCCCTTTCAACTACATCCTTCAACTTACAAGCAGCTTTTAAAATATGTTCCAAAAGATATGCAAACATTCTGTTACAGAAGACTTAATCACAAAATAGGCCATTCCAACCTCAAAATATTTGAAGCATATTTGAGAAACAGAATCTCAAAGATTGAACAACTTAATGATTCTAAGCAAGCCTCATAATCTTAGTTGAAATGTAATAAACAAACAAATAAATAAAATGCTTTGAGTTCCATCAAACTTTACCAACACAAAACACAGGCACACTGTCTTGAAGAACATATACTTAATCAGGTTCACATAGATTAATCAGAAATGAATGATACATGCATGGAGTCAGAAAAAAAAACTGCTAATCAGTGCCTAATAAGGGCCCACAGTGTTTTTAGGGTATTCACATGCTGGAGTCTGCCCAGAGGACAGCAACCAAGATGATAAGGACCCTCGAAGAAAAATCTACTGAGGAATAGTTTGAAGGTAAAAGGTATCTAAAGCCTGGAGAAGAGGAGACTTCAAAGAGATATAACTATCCTCAAGTATCATCATGACCATCATGTAGAGGATGAGATAGTCTACCTTGAGGTAGTATACTGTTACTGTAACTATTAAGATCAAATAATAATACATGCACACATACACTAGTCACTTGTGATTCTACAGTCAGTCCTCAAAGGACTTCCAGAAAAGCTAAGCCTTTACTAGCTTTTGGCAGGCTATGAGGCTGGGCCATCCTCATCTCAGGGAGTAAACTGTTTCACAGGAAGAGAACTGCCACCAAGAACAACTGACGTTGGATCCCTTCATGCCACACCTCCTTGTAGGTGGGGACCCTTAGTATGCACTCTCTGGCCACCTAGGTTAGATGGGCAGACATGATTTGGGAAAGGTGATCTGTTAGATTCCCAGGCCCAACCATATACAGTTTTAAAGGAAGTCATCAGTACCTTGAATTGTAATTGGGCATTTGCGGCAATGGAAGGCATGTACAGGGAGGATACTGGAATGGAAGATCAAGGTTATCAGGAGGGAGGGGGAGCATTCCTGGAAAGGATACAGGCAAGCACTTCCTCAGCCTGCAGCAGGACCGTGGGAAGATGAAGAAGCTGAGACTAGCCCCTCCCTAGAGTCTCATGGGGTATAGCCACTAGTTGCTTTAGCATAGGTTTAGTCTGGCAAGAATGATGTCAGGCCCAGCCCAAGAACGACGACCTTTATTAGTTTGCACCCAGGATAGTATCCTCCTTACACATGCCTTCCATTACATTTGCTGACGATCTGTTGGTTAATTTTGGAAGGCCCTTTGGAAGGAATAGAAATATTAATGGAAAGGATTTTGGTGTGTTAGCTGGTTTTAAAATTAATAACCAAAAGACGAAGGTGTTAACAAAAAACATGAAAATGGAAGACCAAATAGAATTGATGGAAAAAACTGGTTTTAAGACTGAGAAAAAAGTAAAATACTTGGGTATTGTTATAACTAATATGAATTGTATGTTATTTCAAAATAATAACATTATTTCATAAGGTATGGAATGAAATCAAGAAGAATATGTTAAGATGGGAAAAATTACAATTATCATTGTTGGAGAGAATTTCCATGATAAAAATGAACGTATTACCTAGAATTATGTTTCTGTTTCAAACAATATCTATTTTGACAACTGATTCACCTTTAAGCAATGGCAGAAAGATATATCTAGGTTTATATGGCATGGGAAAAAACCAAGAGTTAAATTTAAAATTCTTCAAGATGCAAAGGAACAAGGAGGACTGAGATTGCCTGATTTGAAATTATACTTTGCAGCCTGCTGTTTGGTTTCGATGAAAGAGTGGGTGTTACTGAGAAATACGATAATTTTAGAATTAGAAAGGCACAACCTTTGGTTTGGATGGCATGGTTTTTTAAGGTATGACAAAGTTAAGGTTAATGTAGACTTTTAAAATCATTATATTAGAAGTGCCATAGTGAGAATATGGAATAGATACAAACCCAGACTGTGCCAAAAATGCCTTTGCGGATCTCAGCACAAGAAGCATTTTATAGGAAAGAAACAGCAGACAAAGAGAAATGGTTAACATATTGAGAGTTGTTAGAACAAGAACATGGAGAATACAAGATGAAGTCAAGAGATCAACTGACTGCAGAGGGATTTAGTTTTCAATGGTTTTCATATGTACAGTTAACAGAAAGATTCAAAGTAAACAAAAGGACAATTGGAATTGAGCAACATAAGACAGAATTTGAAACTGAATTACTGTATGTGCAAATGATGAACATGTAATTTCTAAAATGTATAAGCTTTTACTGAAATTTGAAACAGAAGAACAAGTTAAAGAGCGTATGATAAAATGGGCTAAGAACTTTGGTTATAACATTCAGATGGAACAATGGAAAAATATGTGGCTGAAAGGACTGAAATTCACATTATGTTACAATTTAAAAGAGGATTTTTATAAAATGATGTACCATTGGTACATGACACCAGAAAAACTATCTAGAATGTATAAAGGTACTTTAAATCTATGTTGGATATGTGGAAAACATGAAGGGTTATTTTATCATCCTAGGTGGACTTGTAAAAAAGCTAGAAAATTTTGGGTTCAAATATATATAGCGATAAAAAGAATTTTAAAGATTAATATTCAGCTGAAACCAGAACTTTTCTTGCTGGGACTAATGGACAGACAATTAGAAAAGCCTAATGGAAGATTGCTTTTGTACATGGTAATTGCAGTAAGATTATTATATGCACAAAGATGGAAAGACTCTGAAATACCCACAATGGAAGAATGGTTGGTGAAGATGACAAAATTTGCAGAGATTGCAAAATTGACTTGTTTCATTAGGGAAAAGACAATAACTACATTTGTTAGTGACTGGAAACCCTTTATGGACTTTTTGCTGAAAATGGAAAAAAATGAATTTGTGATTTATGGGTTTGATGATTTGAAAGGGTAGAATATGGAAAGAAAGGAGCCATGGTGTAACCATAGAGAGGATAAAATATAAATGCATTTATAACTGCTGTAAAGAAGATCGGAAACCACTCCTTTATAACTTTTTCTTTCTTTTCTGTCTCTTTTCTTTCTTCCTTACTTATCACTTTTCTTTTCTTTCCTTTTTTAAAAATTTGTATTGTTTTTATGCTATAAAAAAATTCTTCAATGAAAATTAATTTTAAAAAAAGGAAACACAATGGCAGCCTGGACAGCTCCTGCAGCAATGGTGTAACATGGCATTACAAAGACTGGTCAGTGAGCATGCAGGCCACTGCATTCTAGACCAGCTGAAGCTTCCAGGTGGTCTTCAAGGGCCAAACCATATAGAGTGAATTACAGTAATCTAATCAGAGATGACAAGGGCATGAATAACTCTCTTCAGAGCATCTTATGCCAGGTAAGGTTGCTCTTGAAACAGGGGGAGATGCACATTCTTCATTCATATCTCTTGCATGAAACTGTGGTATTTTTCAACAAACCTTCAAGATTTTGCTTCTACTTTTTACAATTCATCACCTGTTAAAATGATACATCCTGTAACTTCTATAAACCCTAGATTAAAGCATCACATCTACATTCAAAATTATTTTCATAGTAAAATAAACCCATTTGACTCTAAAATAATTTTGGTTTTTAAAAAACCAGTGAAACCTATCCCAGCTACTTCAGAGGAAATTCAGAACATAATAAAACATACACTGCTCCTGCTATCTGCCCATTTTCTACCACATCTTTATCTTCTTGGCAGGGTGGTTTATATTCAGTATAGTTCCTCTCCTCTAAATTTCTAAGAACCAGGTTATAAAGAATGTGTTCATCAGGCTTTTGCAAAAGATGTTCAAACATTCTGAGGGTCATTATGCTGATCTGTAGAAATAAAGGGAAAAAAGGCATTAAAAGATGCTGGCAAGGGCTGAATAATTGTCTTTTTCACATGTCTTCTCAGTGTTATTATGCTTGTCACTAGAAAGTGAACTTATAGAGATATGTACTTTATACTTAGAACTGCAATCAGAACTTGGAAAATAGGCTTTGGTTCAGACAACCATAATCATTAGTACAGTGAGGGAAAAAAGTATTTGATCCCCTGCTGATTTTGTACGTTTGCCCACTGACAAAGAAATGATCAGTCTATAATTGTAATGGTAGGTTTATTTTAACAGTGAGAGACAGAATAACAACAAAAAAAATCCAGAAAAACGCATTTCAAAAAAGTTATACATTGATTTGCAGTTTAATAAGTGATACTGTATCTGTATATAGTAAAAGACACGTCGGAGCCAGAAATCTTGCTGATTGATAAGGGATCAAATACTTATTTCACTCATTAAACTGTAAATCAATGTATAACTTTTTTGCAATGCGTTTTTCTGGATTTTTTTGTTGTTATTCTGTCTCTCACTGTTAAAATAAACCTACCATTACAATTATAGACTGATCATTTCTTTGTCAGTGGGCAAACGTACAAAATCAGCAGGGGATCAAATACTTTTTTCCCTCACTGTATGTCCTAATTTGGTGGCTCTCTATAGGTAGCTATTAGGAAAAGCTGCTGTACGAAATAATATTTTGAGAGTCCATCTGAATGAACTATTCTAGGTTGGGGGTGAGAAATCTTTACCCTTCCAGATGTTACTGAATTAGCCTGGTTAGTATGACTATCACTGAAGCTGCAATTCAGCAACAACTGGAGGACCACAACTTTCTCATGCCTATTTTAACTGCTTAGACACTGGACACAAGACATGCCACAAGTTCAAAGTAGCAGTTAAGTAAGTGTTAGTTACAGGCTTGCTAGCCTGAGGCAAATCTTGAGATGTTAGTTTTCTAATCGCTAGACCAGCAGAGCACTTTAGGTTATCAGTGATCTGCTCAGCCTCTGAAAGTGTTGAATGGCATTTCTGCCTCACAGTTTTCCATTCTGTCTCTTACCCATCTCTGTATCAGCTCCCAAAATGTTAGCGTCTTATATTTGTCAGATAGGAAAGGAAGCACATATGCTGGGGACTGAATATAGCACTTCTAAGTATTTGTTCTTCAGCACCTTATAGGTTACACTAAATTATTTATCCTCAGAGTGGTCTGTCACTTAGAAATGAGACTAGTAGAAGGTGTAGTAGTGTAACCTTCAGGTTGCATTCAATGTTTTAAAATATATTTTATTTATGGTTATCTGGTACCTAAAGATGAACTATTTTGCAATGCTGTTCACCATTTAAAAGATCTCTTATTACTAAACATTTGAAGACAAGTTGTTTCTGCACAGAGTAGCTTTGAATCCAACAGCAGTATGCACTTGCTCTATTTGAATTTCTTACCTCATCTGAAATGTGATCACAGTGCTCAATTAAGCGATGTCGCAATGGGTGCCTGTTGACATCCATTAGTTTTTCTGGCTCCCTCTGCTCTCCAAGGATAAAGCAAACCATTTCATGAACTAAGGCATCTGATGTGACTTGCCGAACGATACGATGCAACAGGGCAGTTGAAGTAAGAATTCCAATCTCTGAACTGATCAAAATAAGAATTTTTTAAACAAGTGACATGGGTTCCTTAGTTAAAAAAAGGATCAGGGAAAGCCCTCTTCATTTTTCAATGGAAGATTACTCACGTTTGCATTAGCTGAGGTTCCATCACGCCAATGAAAAAACGCTCCCGCACTGAGCTTGCCATGGCAACAGCAGTTGTCTGAAACATAGAGGGCATCAAGATGTCATCTTCATGGTTTACAAACCATAGCTTTGTGAACTTGTTTTGGCAATGACTAATACAGGGATTACAAACCTTGTGAGCTTCCTTAATGAGCTGATCACAGTAATCAAACCAGGATAGGAATGAAATCAGAGCTCTTTTCCCTGGGAAAGCAGATGCATCTTCTTTGTAGCTGTAGGAATCCAAACTAGAGTGCAGGAAATGAAGGCAAATGAAACATATTTGATATTGACTACCATGATAACATAACGAGAAGCAACAATTCTAAACATTTAGATAATTTTCATTATTTTATTGATATTTGGATGCTTTTACCAACTGAGACACATTGAAAGTTTAACCCATCTCAAGCATAAGGTAGGTTATAAACATAAGTCAATGTATAGCTTAGAAATAACTCCCATAACATGCCCAAGAGTCCACAATGTAATACAAATATGCAAGGACAGAATGTTTACCCCCAGTTAATGCCTTCGACTGTTTCGATATCTAAGGGATCCAATGACTGAGGAAGGGCTTTGTAGAGAGAGGCCAGCCTATCTGTCAGCAGTTCACATAAACAGGTACTCTGTGTTAAGCACTTGGCAGCTGCTGGCTCAGGCAGACTCACTAGAAGCATGAGGCCTTCACAAGCTTTCACTGCTATTCGGCCATCCTGCAAAGGAAGAACAATCCATTTTACTTAGTTGAAGCACTTCTACTTACCATAGTTTCCATGACCCATTATAAGGAAATCAGACAGCTTATGATAGACTCTGAACCTCAAGCCTATGCATGCTTATGAAGAAGGAATTCCAGTAAGTTTATTTATATTTAAAATATTTTAAATCAAAATGTAACAGAAAGTACATAGAACAGGAAGGCTAAAACACAACGTAGGGGTGGGTAGAACAGATTAAGATTAATAATTTATTGCATAATATGGCGTGAATATATATTTAAGACTAATTTTGCTTGTTTGTTTATTTATTAAACATACAGACCATCATAATCAGATTGACTCCTAGCAGTTTACAAAATAGTTAAAAGGATATAACAACATAAAAATTAAAGAGCTCGGAAAAATTTAAAAAATGGACTTTGGTTCCTAGAAATATTGACAGAGATACCAAATTAGCCGGTCCATGAGTGAGAAAGTTTCCATTCTCAAAGGCACCTTTATTAACTTTATAAAAAATAAATGGGTTTCACAACACTGCTAGCATGGGAACTTCTACCAACATGGCCAACAAAATATTGATAGTTTTAACAAGGTCTAAAAGTCCTTGTTAAACTAAAGCATTATTTAGTACATTGGGTACTAAATAGCATACTATTTAGAGCAAGACTTAAGCAACTTACAATAGTGGTCCTCTAACTTTGTAGTTTGCCCTCCTGAAAAATAGTAAATTAATGTACTGACTCCTCTACAAAGAAAAATTAATGATATTGTTGGTGTTAATGTTGGGTAAGAGATAAATAAACCACTTTTAATAATTATATTTTCTTCCATGTACAGCAAGGTTTCTCAGACTTACCTTTACAACAGTTTCCCCCTATGAACTGCATAGGGAAAATGAAAAGCAAAGCCTAGAAAGCATTTGGAAAATGTTACCACTTTGCCTGCCAAAGCCTCATCTGTGACATTCGCCCCCACGCCCCCATCCTGTAGTTTACAATTCACCAGCAATCCTGATCCACAGTTTGGGAACCCCTGACTGAGCAAGTTTGGAAGAATTCTGAACTTCCCATGAATTTTGGTTAAAAATAGATGTGTCATCACCATGACTGCTTAGCAGTCAAACAACCACCAAACATAACACACTGTGAAACTTCCATTCCTCTGAAAGTTCAGCTTAAAACTTTGGTAAGATTCATGTTTGGACTCAGAATTAGCAGTAATAAGGCTCTGTTTTTATCCTACATGATTGGATTGCTTAGTTGAAAAGTGGGGAGAATGCACTGCATTTCCTATTAGGTGAGGAGTAGTTGTCCTCAAAATAAAACTAATCTCATGCAAAATATTTTGACATATGAAGAGTAATCAGTGTATTTAAAATATGTGACTTGCAGTTTCAGCATATAACATGCTGACTGTATATCCATGTACATTACACATCAACAGAGAAATGATCTCCCTCTTTAAATCCAACATTAATTCTGCTGTATCTGATAGTCACTCACCGGGCTTTTGGTAAGATTGAGCAGAGAATTCACCAAATTATAGTCCCCATGTGGGCGAACAGCTATAGCCTCTGGAGATGAAGGGATGTTTAATTCAACTTGATTTGCAGACAAGTCATCTGCTTGCTGAAGGTTATTCTCTCTCTCTGCTTGTTTTGTCCTATTTGATGTTTCTTCAGACTGAATGGATTGTCCTGTATCTGTCACCCCAGAACCTTGCCCTTCTACCACGTCTTCTATGACTGAGTTTGCTGCATCTTTTGAAGCCAATCCTTTCTGCTTGTTCTGAAAAAAAAAAATCAAAATGTAGAATTACAAAGATAAAATTAATGTTTGTTCTATAGCAGAAACACAGCAATCTGGTGCTTCCTTAATAAATCAAGAAGAAACACAAAGGAAATGAAGAAACAGTAGAAGAAACCAAAAATGTTAAGATGATTCCAGAGGCTCTCAACTTCTCAGTCACTAAAATGCATCTGAATTTATGAAGACTGTAACATAAGGAAGCTTTTCATTATGCCTCTCATGTTTTAAGAACTTTTAATCACAGAATGTATCTCTGATTCTCAGACAAGCAATTTATCTTAAAGCAGAAAAAACTGCAAGAGTTTATTGCCTTATATATCTTGTACAGACTATGAAATTTATAACCATCAAGCAATCTTCCATGAATTTTAGCCTGATTTCATCAGCTACTATCTCGTGTTTACTTGCAACCTATACATTTATATACTTCGACTTTAAAAAAAAAAAACTCACACATTATCACTTGATTGGTTAGGCCTAGTGGTTTACTTCTTCTGCTTCTTATCTAATTAAAACACTTCCCATCAATAAAGTTAGTTAAAATTGTCATGTTACATGTTAAAGAATAGAAGAAACAGGACATCCTTCAACAATTTAAACTACACTGCAAAAATTTGCTAGAAATAGTACAATCAGGTGTGATAGTCTACACATACTATCTTTCCAAATGAATGCAGACATTTACAACATGCAAGGAATCTTCTAATGCCTCCAAGTTCAACAGAAAATGTGGATATTGAGGTTAAGACCTCAATTCACTTTGTTATTCTGATTCTAAAAACAGTTTTAGGTGCTAATCTAATCATGCTTCTAACTGCACACCTCTGAGAAAGAAAGATGTTATTTTAGAATTAGGAAATCTGTACTTAACATTATCAGAGAATTGTGCAAACTTTTCTAAAGGCTGCCTAAAGTTTCTTACCTTACCTACTTCAAGTGGAAAGACTGCACTCCTGTCTATATATCTGCTTCTGATTTGTGAATGATAGAACAGATCCAAAGCTCCAGTTTTGCCAGTTTTTTAAAAAAATCCTTAAGAATGATGATAATGGACCTCACAGTTTCCTTTTTTATACTTGGCAAGATGGCACAACTGTATTATAATAAGCTTGCATAAACAATTGGTTATAATCATTATCCTTGAGTAATATTCTGTTATTTTGGAAGAACATGCAATACTCCATGCATTACAGCAAACAAACATATAAGTGTGTAATATATTTAAGTCTACAACATAATTGGAATAATACCCATTATGAACATCAGAGATAAAAAAAGAAGACTGGAGTAATATTGCAGAGAAGCCTACCATTTGCCTGAAAATATTTTACTACAAGAAGGAACACATACAGTTTCCAAACAGAATAGCTTTCTTTCTTGGCTTTTGAAAGTGAAACTATAAAAGACAGTAATTCATGCATGACTAGCTGGCATCATTTTAACATTCATGGATTCCAACTATGCTAAAATGACACTTGGAAAACTGAGACCTTAAATTATTGTATGTAACTTCACAAAATAAGTATTCTTAGCGTTTCAATGCCTCTTTTAAATAGACCTCAGACCTGTAGCGAGGTTTCAGCAGAGGTGTGATGCGAGATTGCCCATGTTAGTCTTCTTCTAAAAAGAACAACCTGCAGAAAGAATCAACCTGCCAAATGGTGACACAGACTTGATGACTATGCCTAAATTAAGAATGGAGAACCTAGTGCTGTCCAGCATTTTGTACTATAATTTTAAAAGCTCCAGCAGTATGACACTGCTGGTTTATGGGATTTGTAGTCAAAGAAAACTATATGGAACTAGATGTTTCTTCTCCTATCAAAGAAACAGGGTTTTCCCTGGAAACAGTAAAAAAATGTAAGACATTTCAATGTGGTGGTTGCTCCCTGTATTATTGTTAGGGGTTGCAGTAAGAGATGGTTTATGTATCACACTATGCAAAACAGTCAAGATTCACTGATTTGTTCATGCAGTTCTGAAGCCCACCTGCTCACCTGCCTCGAAGAAATGTGTAGGACAGGGCCTGGAATCACCTATTAGGAAAGTTTAATGAAATAGGCTTTCTGATTCAAGATCATCATCACCAAGGGACTTCACTACCAGACCACTGGGGATAGCAAGAGCAAGCAACAGTTTGCTGAACTTAACAGAAAGAAAAAAGCCAACTCAGTTCAGCAGCAAAAGGTCTGTGGAAAGCATCTTGTCAAACAAACAAACAAACAAACAAACAAACACTACATAAAAAACCCAAAATAATTAACTGTGGTAACTAAAACATCCAAACAAATGTAATCATACACACTCTGTCAGGGTATGCTGTGCGTTTTCACTTTTCACTCTATTAGACACAAAATCATGGAACAAGGGTAATTAAAAATACAAACACATAAATTCATGAGACAGGAAGCATTATTTATCAGAAAAAGTACTATACTGAAAAATGCAGCAGTGTTCTACATATTCTAGCTGTCTGTAATATTGTCACATAAATCTGCAAATAGTTGCAATAATAACTGCCACTTTTCTAAAAAGCAGTGCTTCTAAAAAAATTCAAAAGGTGAACTGCTTTCAACCATCTATCATTCATTAAAACCTTTAATGCCTTCAACAAAAGTCCAGTTTAATTTTATACATGTCTACTCAGAAATAAGTCGCAATAAATTCAGTTGGAGATACTTCCAAAAATAAGTACACAATTCCAGACTTGAAAGATTTCTCTCAAGATTACTATTCTTTGCTCCATAGGCAATGTTTCATGGCTACGAGTTTCCCACAGACATCTGGTTGATCATTATGGGAATAGTGAAGTAAATAAACTTTTACTCTAATCCAGTTGGGCTGTTAAACTCTTAAACCGAATTCAGTTTATATAATTCTTTCTTTCCATAAAATGAGAATTATGTATATTTGTAAAGACTTCTTATCTTGAAAGTACAAAAGGAACAGAAGAAAATTGTCAATGTATGTCCTCAAAAATTTTGGCTATGCTTTTCTTAGTCCTGATACTTTAAATACAACAAAGTGTCTCCAAAGAGAAGGCTGAAAAGTATTTAGTTTCAAAGTTAATATGAGTTTCAGAATTTTAATGGCAGACTGCCTATAGGTTATATAAAACCCACTTGGGACTCTTATTTGCCCACAGATTCTTTACTACTTTGTGTAAGCTAAGCCTGCATGCCAGCAATCAGTCTGTGAATAGGAAACCTTAGCAGACTTTTAGATAACCAAGGCTTTATATATCACATTCAACATTTTTTTAACTCCTGGTATCAGCTTTAATAACCATTGAGATGACAAGGAGGGTGAATAAGAACCTTGGCTTTTCCCTCAAAAGATTCTATATATTGCCTTACTGGACTGTGAATGATTCTACTGGCTATTGGAACAATATTAACAGCCACGTGCAACCCTTGATAAAAAGTGATAAAAAAAAGTGATAAAAAGAAAATAAAAACTCATCCCTGGGCACAGGATTTTTTAAAAAAATTAATTTTACATTAACTGAATATTATTTTAGAGAGAAACTATAACAAAAGAGAAAAGGCTGACTGATCCAAATCCTGAGCCTTATTTGGACAAGGCAAGGGCAGTACCTGACTACCACAGGGCAGTAATAAAGAATGTAATCCTTTTCCAGATGACTCTCTCAGAGACTACTGTTGTTCTTGCTATTTACTATCTTTATTATTGAACAAAGGATGTTCAATAATGTTAAAAAGTTATCTATTGCTCATGAGCCCACTTCATCTACAGAACTGCTGTTTAGTTGGTAACCAATGAATCTACAACTGGAAGTCACACAGTATGAAATCTGAGCATATACCGCTCCCCTCTTCCTACTGATGCACACTGAGTGTATGATTAACAAAAGAACTGAGAAGCTGCAGAAGGAAAGCAGAATCCTGAAATTAATATTTTGCATTTACTTTTTGACAACAATGTGTTGGAAACTATACATAATACTTAGCATATTTGCATCCACAGAATTTCCAGTTCACATTTATGTCTAAATCCACTTTACAGCTATAGATCTTAGGGTATGATGCATATAATACAGAATAACAAAATAACAAACCACAAGCATACAAAATACAATTAGCAAAATCAATAAAATTCTAGTATTTGGGTAAGTAGCCATTTTTAACTTGAGGCTAAGTTAACATCAGCGCCAGCTAACCAGGCAGTCTTCTATTTAGAGAGTATACCAAAGTCAGGACCCCAAACTGAGAAGAATTTGTCTCATTTTCTACATAATGTATTGCTTCTAATGATGGAGAATAAAGGAAAAGCCCTAGAGCTGCAGAGCACGGTGAGATGCATATCCTCATGTATCAAAATATCAAGCTTTTTAGCACTTAGTATCACCTCTAATACCTTGAAATCACTGGAAATATACTGGCAAGCTCATGCGGTTTGGTTCAACTGTTTCCATATAATCTATGTATGCTATTTGCCATATTATACACTAACTATAACTTCCAAATTGTGTCCAAGAGCAGCTGAGCTCAGGGTATGGAGAATTACTAGAACTGGAGAATTACAATTGTGCGGTAGACCACCAAGACTTGATTTTGTGAAATTGCTTTGGTCAAAAAATAAACAACAAAAATTTCTGAAAAACTCCACAATAAAGGACAAATTCCATCCAATTTGGCTACTATGTATTTGCTCTGTTAATAGCATTTTTCCTAACAGATAGCCCTTGTATATTCAAATGTTTTTGGGAGATGAAATATTGAAAATTGATACATAATATAATAGTATTTCTCTGAAGACCACAGATACATTTTTCCAATTATCTGTTATTTTTTATATTTTTATTAGTTGCTCTCAGCATTGTTTTGGGTTACTTTTTTTCCAAATACATATTATTTTTAGCACTTGCTTTTTCACTTTACAAAAAAATTTAAAAGGCAATTTAAACATCCAATGATGAATTCTCCCTCTATACTCTTTTCTAGAGAGCCATGGTATGCAATGCTAAGCTAATGCCTGTTTTATTGTTATTATTCTCTTAAGTAAACATTACAAGGAATCCACACTGAAAAATAGCCAGACAATACTTTTGTTGGCAAACACAGAGTTTTTGTTGGAATATATATCTCAGAGCAATTAGCAGGATTAATAGGATTAATGGAATAATTGCTGTTATTAAATTATAGCTCCCCAAAAATGCAGACCAGCAATATGTTCAGTTAAACATCTTCTGACATCTAGGTATGTGTTGGTAATCAATGTTGGTTCAGAGCCCCCTCCAACTCTAGAAGCTTTAACAATTTATATACAAAATAATAAGCTTCAAATATACTAAATTAGAAGGTGAAGAGGCAGAGAATATGGAAATGGAATGTCTGGTACATAACATTGAGGAAGACCATTTCATGCATGATATTTTTATACATCTAAATTCATTATTAATTCAATAAAAATATTTTATGTTGGCATTTTTAATCTATTTAAGAAGGTATCAATGGGTTCAACTAAATTGTTAGAAAAATGCAGCACAGATTTATGTGTTGTATTGTGAATGGAATGAAAGGAATTTCCTACACGTTAATTTTGTTCTGGAAGACTAACTATTTTTGTAAATCCTCATGATCTTTTGAATTACTCACGAATGGTTCAAAAATTAAAAGGATAGCAGAAGTCAATACTGCATGCTTTTACGCTAGCAAAAAATTCTGAAGATTTTAACCATATGTATTCTCAGTCAGTTCCACAATGGTACCTCTTTATCTGTATTTGATCAAACATGTTACCATTGGAAGTCCTGACTGGAGGACTGTTCAAAAACTTGGACTGCATGTGCATTTTCTTTTGCTAAATAAACTGCTTTAAGTTTTAATAATTTTAATGTATAGGTAGTCCTTGCTTAATGACCCTAATTGGAACCGGCAACTCTGGCAATAAGCGAAGTGGTCGCTAAGTGGGAAATCAACGGACTGCGACTGTGCTTTCTGGCTGGAAAGAGACAAGACTACTCAGTTTCACACCTTCAGCTTTTGTTGACCTCCTAACCACTCCCCCACCCTTTGGAATGCTTGAATGCCTGCTTATGGTCTTGTATACATTGAAAGCAACACGATCATGCTGGCAGCCCAGGGCTGGGAGCTGCAGGTGCACTACACAAACAACTTACTCTCTTGCAATTCCTTCATCTCCAATCTCTCTGCTCTATGAGGGGGGAAAAGGTTAGGCAAAAGAGAGGTTCCCTACAGAAATTGCTTGCTTCCCACCTCCAGTGGAGAAATTGGAGAGGAAGAGATTTCAAGAGAGTAACGTAAGCTGTTTGCATAGCGCGCCTGCGGTTCCCAGCCCTGGGCTGCTGGCTCAATCACACTGCTTTCAATGTGTGGAAAAGCAAACAGCTTACTCTCTTGCAATCCCTTCCTCTCCAATCTCTCTGCTCTGCAAGGGGGAGGCAACACAGGTCAGGTGTACTGACTATAATGGTGATCACGTGACTGAGGGATGCTGCAAAGGTCATAAATGATCATAAAGTTATTTTTTCAGCACCACTGTAACTTTGAACAGTTGCTGAACAAATGGTCATTAAGTGAGGACTACCTGTATAACATGACATGAATTTGTCATATTAGTTTTGATTGGGGGGGTGTTCCTTTTTCTCTTTTTAGTTTCTTTTGACCTATAAAATAAACACAGTAATTCTTTTTTTTAAAAAAAAAAAACAACCCTCCAGAGTTTCTGTTTTTAACAGGATTCAGCCTCAGTTTTTAAGTCCTCATCATCCCATTACAATGTCCAAACAAAGTAGGCTAGAATCTAACTCTGATGCAATGACTCAGAGTCACTAAGTGATCATTTCACTAAGCAACTTCATACTGATATTAAAGACAGGACATAAAATTGATCCCTGGGGCACTCCACACTGCACCACTCCTTCATTATGGAGATAAGCAAAATCCCCTAATCCCACAATACTGTGATTCCAGCTACCACTCATAGAGCCAGTCCAGCAATATATTACTGTATAGTCAGTAGTATCTAAAGTGATTGAGAGATCCAGAAGCACAGGGTTATACTTTCACATTTTTCTCTTACAGCAGACCACCTATTAGGATGATCAACATGATGTTGGTTCCAACCCCTTAACGTAAACCATATTGTAATGGTTCTAGATAATCTGTTTCCTCCAAGAACACTTAAAGCTAACCAACCACCTGTCTCTCCAGTACCTTAATTTTCATGTCTCTCCGAAACTAGTGGAGGGGTCCTCTTCAGCAGAAGCTGTGCTACTGTCTCCCTGAAAATGACCTCATTATTTTATTACTAACTGGACACATCTAATTAATATTTACAAGCCACAATAGGGTCAAGCTAAATGTTGTGAAGAATTTCAATTCAAACATTTTGACTCCCCCCTCAGATCACACTAATTGGAACTATTCTGAAAACACTTGAATTGGAAGTGCTCTAAAACTTCTTCCATAACTGTTGTAATTGTATATCCAAATCTGTGTGGAAATACATTTTTTTTCTCAAAGGTATTTAGCAAATTTATCATAGAAGGGATGATTGTTCATCACCAATTCTATTTCACCTAGAATAATTCCGTTCAGCAACCTCTCAAGGATGAAATAGAAGATATACAATAAGGCTTTTTAACCCTGTTTGCACAAAAAAGTTGATTTAGTCAGCTATTCCCAGGAGAAACATTTATGACTGTGGATCAGGAACAATGATCATCAATACCCTGGTCAAAGGGGGTATGTGGTCCAAAAGTGACTGGAAGGCTGTTACTTTTTGCTGTTTGATGAGGAAATTCCCTCCTTATAGCAATGGGATTACTAAAATAATCCCAGACCCTAACCATTAAGTTCAAGTGCTTTAAGGCTCAATTTAAAGCAGAATGCTTGAAATCAAGAGGAAATTATGAGTACTACAAACTAATCTAGTATCATTTTTTTCCATGCAGATCCAATCTTTTTAAAAATTTCTATCCAAGGAATCTATGAATTAGGAAGCAACTCTGTTTAAATTGCTTCAAGGTAATAAAGTACTATGAATGCCTATTACAAGGAATTTTAGGGTAGGAAATTAAAGTAAAAGGCTATGCTGGATTTATGAATGTATATGAATCTACCATGAAAAATATGCTTCTTACTTAACAAAGCTGAAATAATTCATTAAATCTATTGTGTCCTGATGTAGCTACTAAAGTACAAGTAGCTGTTTCCTTTTTTGTAAAATTGAAAAGACACTCTTAGAAGAAAATCTGATACATAAGCGGACTTTTAAGCACTTAAACTGACTTTTCAGTAACAAAAGCACAGTCAATGGATTTACTTACCTCAAGGAAAAAGTTAACCAGGTATGGATCTTGTTTCAATTTTGAACATACTGTGCAGAGAAATTGGATTTCTTCATTTTCTGTAGGTGTTGCTAGGACTTCACCACAAAGTCTGATTAATTTCTGTTGAAAAAAAACATATAGAAAATGTAATACAAATTTAAAAAATCAAATAGATTTCTTTTAAAAAAAGTAACAATTTTTATTTCTGAGTATATTGTATAATGCTGCTTTCGATGTTCTTAAAATAGCAAAACTGAAATATATTTAACAATCAAGAAGAATCTATTTAAAAATGTGTCATTTTAAAATTAATCCAATACCTGCACAGGTCTGTGTACATTTATGTGTGGAAGAAGAGGTTGCTGTATTCTTCCCAGAAGTTTAGTATAAAAAGATAAAACCTGCTGTTTCATGCCTGGAGGACACTGGAAAAAAAATGAGCAAAAATTAAAAACTATATGGATACTGATGAAAATAATTATTTTCAATATTATTTTTATATCTGATGTTATATAAAACTTTATTTTTTAAAATTTGTATTTAGCTCTCTTGAGTCCTATTTTGATTGAAAGATGGTAACAGATACCATTTTATTAACATACAATAAAAAAATAAATACTGGATTAATGTTATAACAAAGAATTAGTACACAATTACTATAGTTATGAAAACATCTTTTATAGCATCTAGAATTCTTTTCTAGAATTACAGCATCTTTGTAACACACCTTATATATTAGAGCTGAACACATAGTACCTGTTGGAAACACCTTAAAATAAGTATATCTTTCCTAGGATTGTTCATCCTCTATGAAGTGTACCTGCATGAGCTGAAAAAAAGATGTAGCTGCTTTAAAGATTCCCACCAGGTGCTATGTGCTTGCCCACACGGACTCACATTTTTCCATTTGAATCTATCTCTGCACAGACCTGTTTTTATGCCATACCAGCATTTCAAACTAACAGAGATACATGAGCCCTGTGCATTGGCATGACTGCACTGGTTGTATGGAAAGCTACCAATATAGTTTAGGTATTGATTTACTGAAAATGTAATTAGCACTTATGGGCCTAAAACTGGATAGATGAGACCATGTATGCTGTCACTGTCCCAGCAGCGACCTCAGGCATGGGATGGGCAGAATGATGAAAGCAACATCACAGAAAGGCTGACAGAGATGTGCCTTTAAGCTGTATTGCAGAGTTTGATGAGATTTACAATTCAGATCAATCACAGATTGATAATTCCAGTAAAGGTTAATATAAACTGGGCAATGTACTTTTTAAGAAAATTGGATTGATTAACTTAGGAACCAACAAATTCAGAATTCAATAGTTTTCAATCAGCATAACTTGTGAGACCCTCACAGATGTCATCATTTTCATGTGTTTATACATTTCTATCTATCTAGCAATATCTCTGAATTATCATTTCCAACATATCATTTCTTGTTCAAGAAGACTGGAAAAACACGATG